>NC_062215.1:150627786-151227786 GCF_902686445.1 Sciurus carolinensis | reverse complement strand
GTTATCTTTATCCTCTGGGGTGAAGTGATGAATAAAAAGCACAAATTTCTTTGGTATTGAGTTTTGCCTTGGGTATGCACCCCGGGAGGGGGCCAATTAAGGCTAATTTTGCAAAATTGGGGAGAAGTTTCCATAGATTTTCCCAAGGGGAGAAACTTTAGTGGCTCCTTCAGGCAGGAACTTCTGTTTTCCCAAAAGAATCTCTTAAAATATTCATCTAAATCACACATGAACACACCTATTACTGAAAAATGGCACAAGTGAACAAGCTGGTGAAGAGCAGGGTTGATGTTGGCTCTTAGTGTGTATCAGGAGCATCTATAAGAAATAACTCCACATCTCCTCTTCTGTCCTCTTGGCAGGAATGTTGTTGAGGAATTTATAAACCACATCACTAAAAATCCTCAAAGTAAAGGAACTACAGGAGGAAATTCTTTTGTATGTGTGGGCCAAGAAAAGATTTGCTTCCGTTGAGATGTGTCCTCTTCTTTACTTCTGGGTAATATGAAGCCTATTTTCCTCTTTTGCTCTAGCTGCCTCAATTTGCAGGCCAACTTTAATTACTAAGTGGGAATCTCGACTTTTAACTTTTTTTTAATACCTTGTTTTCCTAGTCTGTCTATGTTTTTCCTTGTCTATTTTTTTTTAAACTTTTTTCAAGTATTTTGAAAGGAAGCCTTAAGCCCAGAGAAGATTAAAGGAGAACACAAACAAGTAATTAGTTTTACAGACAGCCTTCTCTAGTGGCCAAAGCACTGGTTTTGGAGTCAAAAGATCTGTTTACAAGTTTCTGCTTATCCTTTTACTGGTTTGTGACCTTGGACATGTCATTTAACCCATTTTTCTATCTTTTTCTGTCAGATGGGAATGGGTGATATTAACTGATTTTACAATGTTTCTATTGGGATTATATGAACAAATATAGGTTAGTTATTTTTCAAACAATAAAAATTTATGTAAATTAAAGTGTTCTTAGTCTAACAATATATACAGCTAATCAAGGCTCTTTTGAAATTGAGAGAACCAACCCATTTACAATGAGAATAGAAGATGGCTTTTATCAATGAATCCAGTTACCTGGGCTTGAACTAAATGACCTACAGAACCAGTTCAATCAGACGTTGAAAGACGTATCCCTTCTCTACAGTCCCTACATAAGTAAACTTCTGAACTCTTGAGAATAGGGTCTATGTGTTCCTCTTTATATTCCTAGCACCTAGGTATTGTTGTTCAGTTAAAAACTGTTAGGCATGACTTTTTCAAAATGAACCCAACTACAACATATAACTATAATGTTCTGATGAAAGAAAAAAAATTATAATGTTCTAATGAAAGAAAAAAACTCTTAGGTGAAGATACTGAAAATATGCTCACGGATCAATAGAAGGGTTTAGTCATGGCCAACCAGGAAGTAGATTCAACCAAGATTGAAAAGGTGATTAAGGGGCCTGGGGAAGTCAGATGGCTTCCAAGCAGGAAGGAACAGGCCAAGCAGCACACAGAATTCAAGAAATGAGGACAAGATGACTAAGGTACGTGGGACAACGTCCCTGAAAATTTCCAGGAAAAGAGCATTTTTTAGTTTCCATGTTAAGAGTCTAGGGGTTTCTGTAGATTTCTAGGCCTGATGGATTGCAGAGACAAGCAGGCTGCTGTGTGTGGTTGTACTCTGAATAATTAGGCAGAGGGGATGAGTAGAAGTTGAATCCAGCTGCTCTAGGCTTGCGCAACCATTCACCCAGGAGCTTCGGCCTCTAGGGGGGCGCCATTATTCAATTCAGTTCTAGGTGGTTATGCCTAACCTGCATCATTGGAGTAAAAGAATCCTTCTTTGTTTCCGACAGACACTTCACTGTCCAGTGTATGAAGGTCAAGAAACATTTTAGGAGAGCCTCAGGGTGCAAGAAAAGCCTAGAAAGGAGGAAAAGTTTGATCCAAGGCTTAGAGCTAGGCCTTGTGACTATGGTTTTGATTCCCCAAACTGCTTGAGGCAGGAGTCATAGGGACCCTGTGTAAATGACTATATCTTCTGTGAAACCTTGTCACCCTCACTTCCAGGACCCTGGCATGGGTCTTTGCCCAAGTTGGCAGCCTAAAGGAGGAGTTTTCTTACCTTTAAGGTTTTAGTTCGGGGACATCATACATGCTTGTGTTCTTGGCCACTTTTATTTGAGCCAATGTACCATACGGTCCTAATAAGCTTAGCAGGCAGTTTGTGTATTGATTACTTTAAAGACAGGCCATGGATTCAGTTTCATCTCTGACATTAAATTGGGTCATATGTCAACCTTTTTATGAGGGAGGAAGGCAGGCAGGCAGACAGGCAGACTGGTTTGCTCTCTGTGGTAGACAGGAAAATGTGCCTCTCAACTCTAACCATAGGGAGTTTGGTTGACCTTGGCCCCAGGTGCTGCTCTTTGAGTTTGAGCACCACCTTCACAGTGAAGCCACATTCCCCAGGGACTCCTTCCAGCCCATGACTGAGATTTGCAAGATGTGAATGGCTAAAGTCTATTATAAGACAAAGATGATGTGGGCCCTCTTTGGTTGAAAACCTGGCATGGGAACTAACTTCCTGATGGTCCTTGCAAACCTTCCTTAAGACATCACTGCAGCGAAAAATGTTTTGAACCCTTCCTTCCTTCCTTCCTTCCTTCCTTCCTTCCTTCCTTCCTTCCTTCCTTCTTTCCTTCTTTCCTTCCTTCCTTCCTTCATTTGATGTCAGATCTGCTCCCCCAGCCTCCCTTCACTCCCTTCTCATATTCTGTCACCAACATTTCTCCTAATAATTCTTTCACATTTATTTCTGTTTGGGTAGTATGTCCCCAGAGAATTTTTACTAACATTATTTCTAGAGTTGCTGTGAAATTAAATGATTTCATGTACATGAGGAATTTAGTAGTTTCCATGATACAGTAAACTCTCTGGTCCTATTACATGGCATTGACCAGCCACCATCTTTTCTTAGCTATGGACTTCCTTGGAGCTGCTTACTTCATTAAATGGTAGATGCTCGATTCTTTTCTCTGGATTTTATATATTCTAGAACAAAACAGTGGCAGAGACAGCTCCATCCCTCGTTCTTCCTTTTAGTATTTCTAAAAGGAACTTCCCACGCTGCTGAGTTGTAGCAGAACACACGGCCATCCACTCGGAGACCTCACTCTCTAACTTCCCCTGCAATTAATGGTGATCAAATAACTAAGTTCTTGGAAGAGGAATTGTAAACAGAAGTGGCAATTGTGCTGTGTAAAATTATACCATCAATTCCTTAAAATAAATGTGTTTGTCCTCCAGTGTTCTCTCATGTCTCTTTCTAGCTAACTAGAATGTAGATGTTTTGGTGAGATAACTTCAAACATGTGGGTGAAGAAAGCATTATAATGGATGACAGAGCAATGAGATAGAAGGAATATGGGTCAATGGTTGATCTCAAGGACCAGAGATGCCTATTATTATGGTTTGGATGTGAGGTGTTTCCCAAAAGCTCATGTGTGAGATAATGCAAGAATTTTCAGAGATGAAATGATTAGATCATGAGATTTTTAACCTAATTGATTATTTCACTAATATAGATTAACTGGGTGATAACTATAGGTAGGTGGGGTGTGGCTGGAGGAAGTAGATCACTGGAGGCCTATCTTTGGGGTTTATGTTTTGTCCTGGTGAGCGGAGCTCTGTTTCCTGCTTGCATTCTCCTGAACAATTTTCCTCTGCTACACCCTTCTGCCATGATATTCTGCCTCATCTTGGGCCCAGAGAAATGAAGTCGGCTGACCATGGACTGAGACCTCTGAAACCACGAGCCAAAGTAACTTTTCTTCCTCTACTTTGTTCTTGTCAGTCTTTTGGTCACAGTGATGAAAGGTTGACTAAAACACCTATATTGGGCCTTGCACCTACCTCTGTTTTTGTCATTTGTTTTGATTTAGTTTCTGTCTGAAAGGGAAAGGAACCATCTTTCATAAGTCATATTTTTGGTATTCTTCGTTACAGCAGCTTAACCAGTACCTTACCCAATATATCATCCTTTTCATCTACTCCTGTATTCCCTCTGCTTGGTTGACCCCTAACTGGTTGACAGTCCTGTCTCCTTAATCCATTAATGCCTACTCCTCAATATGGCATTTAATTACATTTGATGACTTTGAGGGACAGCAAAACTAGTTCCCTTTGGGCACGGGATTATCTCAAGTCAGAGTTAATAGCCTTAATGGTTTAAAATGGCACTAAATGGTTCTCTACATTTGGGGAAGGCCATCTGGTCATTTGCAGATAAGCATAATAATAAGCACCCGGGCAGATTTCCACATATGGGCTGAAACACAGACATGTTCCAAATTATATACACTATAAAATTTACTATCCCTCACTAAAACCCAAATCACAAACTATCCCTTGCTTGAATTGCAATAATAAGTTGTCATTCAGACAATATGACTGAAATGAATCTGACTGCAAACAAAGCCCCACCAAACCACAGTGCTCAGACTCAGTCAAGGTCAAAATGCAATCATAGTTCTGGGAAGAGCTTCTGAGCATGCACATTAGTAACAGTCCTCGACTTGGCCCAAGCACGTACATGACCAATGGGTTTGTTTACAACTGAGCCATGTCAGTTGGTTAAAATCATGTGATTTTGTTCTAGAAGGATTTATATCCTCTGCATGCAATTGATAAGTCACAAAAGGAAATTGAAGAAATAATGAAGTAACTGTCTTTGCAATGACAGTATTTACTTCCACTTTCTTTCTTTTTATCCAGCATTTTAGGTAGACTAGAGAAAGACCTTAGAAATCTCCAATACTGAAATTATTATGATCATTCCCAAGTGATTGTGCCTTTCATAATTCATGGTATTAATAATAAAATATGAACTAAGGGAGTGACCAGCAAAGTTCTGATTATTTGTTGATACTTATGTATCAATTGATTTTTATACTTCGGTGCCATAAACCACACATTTCACCTGCCTAGTGAGCCATCTGATCATGCCCCTTAGATCTGTGGTGGCATTGACAATTCTCCAGTTCCCTATAAATCCTCTTAAAAAAATAAATCATTTAGAAGGAAGATGTCCTTGTGATAAACAAAGCACCAGACAGAGAGACCAATGAATGGCATTTGTGAATGCCCTTGGTAACCAGACCCCAGCTGCTTAATATGTAAAACAGGGATAGACCATATGACTAGCTAACCACTTACCTGGAAGACTGCTATAATGAGACAATAATGAGGGAATAATGAAAGAACAGTAGTGACACATCTTAAGTTACAATGATTGAAGCTTCAATATGCAAATCATTGTGGCTTGATTTCTTCTCCTAAAAAGCACTGACCATGAACTTGACATAGTAGTAGAGGCCTTATAGTTCTGGGTAGATGGTTTTTGTTTATCCCTAATAACTAAAACCAGAGCAATGAATGGACTGAGTCTCCTTTGTGAATGGCCTGCAAACAGGGAAGGCTGAGGCAGACCAGATCTTTTCCTTTGGTAGGGTGTTTCTTCCTCAGAAGGGGCAGACCAGGATTGAATGGGCTTTGGGCTGCCCTAGCATATTTTAAACTCCAACCTAATTTGCCATCCAGTATTGCACCTGGGTCTCTTTGGCACCAGTGTGGTCCAGATTTCTTTGGCCCAATGAATATCTGCTTTTTGAATTATTTTTCCCCAGATGTAGATTCCATCTAGCCAAATTTAACTTTGTTTTATCATTTCCTGTCCCTCAATTCTAACCTCTTTGGGGACATTGTGATCAACCGGGTGTTGACAATGCTGCCTTATTTAGCAGCATCTGCAATTTGCATCAATAAGCAAATTCCTCTTTCCAATTTATTAATAAAGACACTAAGAAACAATATTTCTGTCGGAGACTATGCTCTGTATTTGGAAACACTGGCATTTCTCATGGACCATTTCATTTATTAATCCTCAGCCTATTTCCAAACCACATTCTTCTCCAGTCCAATTTTATTTGGATGCCAAGCAAAATATTTAAACACTGACTTTGTGGGAAATGGTTTGCTCGTCACCAAGCACAAGCAACCTTACTTTCATCAGCTGGTGGTTCAGGACTACTGAAGTGGCTTCATTTCAGTCAACTGGGCATGACTCTGTCCTTGCATGTGGCTCACGGCTCCATTTTCCTCTTGGATTTTACACTTTTCTTCCTATATTTGAGACTCTTCTCCGAGCAGATATAAGCCTAGTTTATTGGTTGCTTTTCTTACAGTTGCTGAACTTGAATAGCCTGCTGGAAAGAATAAGTGCTCACTGAAGACTTTTTGTTAATTTATTGGGCAGCTATGAAGTATTGGGCTCTTACTGGAACACATTTATTATAAGGTATATATCGTAAGGTATATATATATATATATATATATATATATAATAAGGTTTATGTACAATATATATACCTGGAACACACACACACACACACACACACACACACACACATATATACCTTACAATATAATATAATTATAATATAATAAGGTATATATATTTTCTAGCTCAATTCTCAGTGGATATGAGAATCCCATTGAGAATCAACTAGTAGCCTGGGAATCACCTTGTCGCCTCCCTTTCTTTTACCCCATCCCCATTCCTACCACCTGAGATCAGAGCATCTGGATTAGGGACACCTCTCCCAGTTGGTCTTCCTGTTGTCCCTTCCTGATTCATTCTCTGCACCCTCAACACTGATCATATCACTACACTATTTAACTCCTTCCATGGCTCTGTAATTGCCCTCTGAAGGAAGTTCAGATACTTTTATACTTCCTACAGGGCCCTGATTTGACTCTCTAGTCTCAAAGTTTGTCAGTCTTTCCCAGACCCTAAGCTCTAATCATGTCTGATAGTTTACAGTTAACCCAAGTAGGTCCTGTTCTCTCTCAAGTCCAGGCCTATGTGATGATGGTCCTTCATTCTAGAATAATCTTAGGTCCCGTCCACCCACTCTCTGACCTCTCTTCCATCTGCCTCCTTTGTGACATGGCAAGTTTCTATGAATCCTTCAGGTTTGATTTCTCAGTCATTCCTCTAGGAACCTTGAGAAAGAATCACCAAGACTAGATTCAGTGCCTGGGCTTGGCTCCTGCCTTAATCTGAGCAAAAATAATCCTGAATGCTAATTGTCTATTTCCTTGTGAGCTACAAATTCTGTGTTTCTCTCCCTAATGTCTGTGGATGTTCCCTTGGCTTTGTGCACATCTGGAACAGACATGCCAGAAAACCAGCGTGAGTCAGAGATGTGAGAGTTGCAATGTGGAGGGTCTGACGGCCTAACAATGGACACAGCCTCTCCCACTGCTGCAGAAGGCCTCTGGGACTTAGACCACCGACCAGCTTAGCAACACGTTTGTTTTCTAGCTGGGTGCATTGAAAATTAATTCCACAGGAAATGGAAAGTGCTACGTAATTCCAGGTGACTTCCTGCCCACAATAGGGGTTCCTGAGATGAAGAGGGTGGTATGACTTTGTGGATGAGAGGTTCTTCTAAACCAGGGGCAGAATGAAAGCAAAGGTAGCATCTGCTGCTAAGGATAGGCAGTTGGTTTTCTCATGGGCAGGAGAGGAGAGAAAAAAGAGCTTTACCGATTCTTGGCTAGCCAATTTTTCTCTTCTCAGTTTACTGGTTAAAACCAGCCTGGGGAATGAGTTTAGTGTCAATATTTCTCATTTTCCCCTATTTATTTATAGGTAGAAGCATTTCTTTCTGAGGTCTTTGCCTCCCTCTCAGCTTATCTTCTCCTTACCTTTCCCCCACGACATTGCCTTGGAATATTAGGTAAATGCTTCTTATTCTTCTAATCCCTTTTGCTGGCAAGCTTTTGGTCATCCATTATATCCATCCAGACTGCTTTAATCAAAGCAGCACATTCTTGTTTGGCTCTATTTCCAGGAGATTTCTGTCTTGTTACTTTTTTTTTTTTTTTTTCATCTTCTTTCCCTTTCCCCATAAACTTTTATTAGACCTTTGTGAAGCCGATTGAGATAGCAGGGAGTATACATTATAATTCATTTGAAAAGGAATCAGCTGCATTTTGATGAGAGGGATCATTTTGCAAGGCGTCTGGGAAGCACAGCGATTGTGCCCCCTGTCTGTGTGCAGGGTTGACAAGCGCAGGCTAGCACTTGTCTGTTCTCACCTCGGCTTAGCAGTCTGGTCACATAGGCGGCCTGGCACCGATTGCTAGCCATATCTCACCCTTGCTATGGCAGGAGGCGATCAATAGATGGATTAATCACACTTTGGGGAGCTCACACCCCGGGAAGGAGAGAAAATGAGGTTTGGAAAAGGAGGCTATTGCCAACGTGTTCTGCCTAGAGTTTTCGAACCAGTGCACACAATGCAGGACCACAAAGAAATCCACTTTGCCCAGAAGGATGACCAAGACCAGTTGCATAATCAGAGCTTCTAGAAATTTATGATCAGCTTGGTTTCAGTGGATCAGCAATGTCTTAAATAAACTATATGCTCCAAAGATGGTTTGAAGTCTTTTTTAAAAAGTGTAATGAGACTCTAATCATCTAGTGGAGATTAAATTTCTCTAAAATTTTGATCATCCATTATCTTTTAAATTTCTCTAAAACCACTGAAATTTGAGAGGGTACAGGATCTTTTGTTTGCTTCATATATTTCTTTATTTGTAACTGGGTGGTCAACAATGAAGAACCATAAATTAGAAATCAGGGTGGGCCTGAAGGAAACAGGTTGGCAAAGCCCTGATTATTGACAGTGAAGTCCCAGTGGCTCAGGAGCCTGATATCTTCCATAATAGGAGCCAGTGTATGTGCAAAGAACATACATTTGGGATCTTAAGAGTCAATTTGAGTCTTTTCTGTGTTAGGGACTAGCTAACGAAAAGCACCCAAATCTCTGCCCTCAGTTTGCTCATCTCAGTAATGGGTTAAATCTGTTTGATGGAGTTGCCACAAGGAGCCTACAAAACAGTGCTGACAGAGGTATTTTGTCAACTACAGCAAACTCTGCACATTTATGAATCATCAAGGCAGGCTTTTAGATAGGGTAAGCAGGGAGAAATACCTGCATATTTGGACTGTCATCCCTTAACCCTTAACTGGTCCTATAACATGGTTATTCAGTGTAAAAGGACATCATAGAAAATGATGTCATTTTGCACTTAAAAAATCAAAATTCCTACAACTGACTTTTCTTTTTCCTAGCAAACCTATTTGCTTTACCAACGCTTATTCTCAAAACCCACTCTGTTTCAAGAGGGCTCAGGGCCACTGCCCTTGGCTCCCTGACAGCTCCGTCTCCCACTCTGGATAGAATCTGCATCATTTACAAAACGCTTTGATTAACGTTTGATTAAGGAGTTCTGACCTTTTTGGGAATTAGTCTCATAATTATAGGGCTGTGGATCGTCCCCAGCTTCTTGCCAGGTCCCCGGGCTCAGACGTCTCTGCAGCGGCAGTGAATAACAGGCATTGAAGAGCAATGCCCCGCTAATACTATAATCACCAGGTACCCCTGAAGTGCAGCGTGGCGAGCAAGCAGAGGAGCAGTTTGAGGCTCCGAAGCTCTCTCCTCTGCGTCCCACTCCTCCTTTCAGCAGCTTTGTTAATTCAATCACCACCTCTATCCAAACAATGGCCAAAGGAGGCTGGGGGAGGGGAGAAGACAGTTTGGGGCTGAATCAAAGTCTTCATCACACCACCCCGAAACGGCTCACGTGCTAGGAGCGAGGACCAGCTGGGCGAGTTGGCTGAGAGGCCTGGGCTGCAGAGCGGGCAGCAGGTGTTCCCTGTAACGTGACAAGCTTGAACCAGGCAGTCACGCAAAATGTGGAGAGGGGGCCTTCCTCTGCTTTGTAAGCACGGCTCCCTTTGGCCTCCAGAGTTTTCAAAGGTGTAAGGGAAATGAGTCAGAATGTGAGAATTAGCCCGATCGGTGGGAATAGTCATGTTTCACTGCACTGTTTTATCCCATCGGTGAGACATGATGAAGGAGAAAAAACACTCCTCAGGACATGGCGACCTTCTCAGCTGCGTCTAGGAGCCCATGGACTAAGGGTGCTTGGCTCCTGCTCTCAGAAGCAACTTGAGAATTGCTGTGCAATTAGCATAAGCCTAGCCAACATCCCCCACGTGGGTGGGATGCAGGTTGGACTCACCTGAGGAAAACTCTCCGGACAAAACTGTTTGGAAAATTCTGGATTAAATAAATTTAAACAGGTTGCTTCACTGCAGGACTTCTCAGAGATTGAAATGACTTATTTTGATTACTGAATCTCTAAAGAAAATTAAACCAAAAAAGAAAAAATGCAGATCGTCCTAAACTTGGCTGATCTGTGAAACTCTTACACAAAATACCATTTGGAAAATGGAAGTCAGGTCCAGTCTGCACATTTTTGCTTAGGAATGCAACATTCCTTTGCCTTCTTATCTGCACTTTAGACTTGTTTGCTTCTGTGTGTGTGTGTGTGTGTGTGTGTGTGTGTGTGTGTGTTTAAAAATATGCACAATTTAAAACTATTGCCCATATTGTGTTAGCAGCAAACATTCTGGTGACCAGGACCCGTTTAATTTACTTAATGTCAAAAAGGCCTGATGGTGGAATGAGTACTGACCTTCCTCCACTATTAGCAACTTAA
Source organism: Sciurus carolinensis (assembly GCF_902686445.1). Taxonomy (NCBI): domain Eukaryota; kingdom Metazoa; phylum Chordata; class Mammalia; order Rodentia; family Sciuridae; genus Sciurus; species Sciurus carolinensis. Next base: position 151,217,160 of record NC_062215.1, on the reverse strand, counting down.
GTCCAGGGACCTTATGTCTCTTAATCCCCATAACTCTGCTCTTGGAACATAAGCACCAACAAGCAGAAGATCACTTAGAATACTAAATGTTATGAATATTTTCTTCCTCTAACCACAAGTTCCTTTGAGGGAAGATAGTGTAGTGTAACCACACTAGGTTCAAATCCTGGCTGTTTTTATGACAAGTCAGTTTGTCTCAGGACCTCTATTTCCTTATTATAAAGTGGTATTAGTAATATGGGCATTTCAGATTGGTGTGGAGGTGAAATCAAATCATCTCTGCACAGCCTGGCTCCTCATTAGGGACCCTTGCTATTTTGATACACAGCATCCCAAGGCCCAGCAAAATGCTGGGTGGAATAGGCAGCCAATATTTACTCCGTTGAGTTGGATACTAAGAATCTGAACCTCCAGCCACCTTTCATTCAAACACTTGCTTTCCATGCCTAGTACAGAAATCAGCAGATGGTAAGCATCCAATGCTGCTAGACTTGGGGAAAAAGAAAATTAAATAAACTTCTCTTAGGGTCATTCAAGATATTACTCTTTGTAATTTTATAATTTATTTGACGTTTCAAATATGATTTTGTTATTGGGAATAAAAGGAAGAAAAATTCAATTTGAAATAATTCTTTATGAAGAAAAATGTTCCCCCACAGCATTACTTATTTTGGTGATAAAACAGAAACAAAACAATTTCTCAATAATCAAGAAAGGATGAAGTAAATTTTGTTAGAGCTATATGATGGACTATCATGTAGACATTAGTTTTTATGAAGACTTTTATAAGGAGAAAATGGCTGTGATAGAATATTAGTGAAAAATGAGATACAAAATAATATAAAGCACATTTTCATAATTATGTAAAGACAAGAATAGAAAAAGATCAGATGAAAATGCAATCAGTTGTTTTATTTGGCAAAGTATTTTTGAGCTATAAATTTCTTAAATTTCTGTAACTGTAAATTACTTAATATTTTGAAAAGCTAACTTCATTTTTTAAAAATTGAAACAACAAACTTGCTCCAATTCTTCAAAATAAACTTGCTCCAATTCTTCAAAATATATTGATTTTTCTTGGTTCTAGGAAAAGCGACTGGTTAGCCCAACTCAGATCCAAGTGTCACCTGTTGAGTGTAGGTAATAGCTGAGGAATGAGCTGCTGACTGAGGCCTGGGTCATCAACACAGAACAGTTTTAGGAGGATATAATGTGTGCCTGGTATTCCCTCTATAAGCAGATTTCTTACCTCATGCAGAAATTTCCATAGGCTCTATGCTCCTAAACCTCTGGGAACAAATGAGGGCAAAAAGGCAAGGTAGTTTGCCCAGATTATCCCTCTATCTAGAATGTTCCCCTTTTTTATTTTCAAATATCTGAACCATCTTATAACTCATAGGTGTTTAACCCCACCCCAAAAAAGAAATCTCATGCTCACACAGACACCTGTATATTCATGCTTATTCATAACTACAAACAACCCTCCTGTCCTAACCTGATGAATAGATAAATAGTGGTATATCCTTACAATGAAATACTACTTGGCAATAAAAATGAATAACTCACAAAATCCTCAACAGTGTGAATGAATTCCAAGTGCATTATGCTAAATGAAAGAAAGTAGACTGTATGATTCCATTTATGTGACATTCTGGAAAAGACAATAAGGACAGAAAACAGTTCTGTGATTACTAGAGAACTGAGAAGGGAAGATAGATTGAGTATAAAGGGGTATAAGGGAATATTTGGGAGTGATAAAAATGTTTTGCAATTTGAACATGGTGGTAGACACATAACTATGCATTTATCAAGACTTATAACTGTATACAAAAATGAGTGGTTTTTATTATTTATGAATCATATCTCATTAAATCTAATTTTAGAAAGGAAAACAACATAAAACACAAACACACACACATACACACACACACACACACACACACACACACACACCCACACACCTATAGTTTCCTAAGAGTGGTTTCAGGACACCTTTTAACTTTTCTTTTTAATCATTTTTTTATTTGTTCTAATTATTTGTACATGACAGTAGAATGCATTTATACATTTTGATAGATCATACATAAATGGAGTGTAATTTCTCATTTTTCTGCATGACCTTTTAACTTTTAAAAGTTATTGAGAAACCCAAAGAGTTCTTGCTTATGTGTATTGTGTCTATTAGTATTTATTGAATTAGAAACTAAAGTGAGAAAAAATTAAATATTTATTTAAAATCAGTTAAGATAATAATTTCATTACATGTTAACATAAGTAATATATTTTTATGAAAAAAACAATTATTTAACAGTTTTGTAAATGTCTGTGATATATGACTTAACAAAATACACTGGAATTCTCATGTTTGTTTCTGATGCTATGTTTTGTTTGGGTTCAAGAAAATGAGTTAAATTCTACTTCATGTAAATATATATTTAGAAAAAAAGAGCACTTCCATATCTTTTCAGATGATTATGGATATTTTGTTTCTGCATTATTAACACAAAGATCAGCACACTGCGTAAGATGAGCGTATGTTGTTATAAGGATAATTTCTATTTCCCAGACTTCTCAAAAGGGTCTCCAGGACCCCCCACCCCAGAAGTCTTCTAACCATATTTTGAGAACTGCTGATGTAAGCCTTTCTCATCATTATGTTCTTTCTGAAATCTATCATCTCCTTGGAATTTTCTCATACTAACCACTCTGCAGATACCACCCTTGTCTTTGTAGCCCCCTTTGTCTGATTCAGACACATATCTTGTACTGCTCCCTTTTCATCTGTCCTGTCTTTCCAGTTACTTCTCAAACTTCTTGAGAGGGAGGAGTATTTCTTTGAATCCTTGCCCCATCCTTGATCCAGTAACTCATGGAGTATCTTATACATAACAGGTGTAAAAGTTTTTGATGATTTTCAAATTTGAAGAAGTCTGCATAAGTCGGTAGCTCTAGCTACCGACTTATGCAGAGTAGACACAATGTAGAGTAGACACAATGCCAAGTTCAGTGCAATTTAGAACATAAGCATTTTTATGGCATCATCACCTATGAATATTTTCAGGCTTCTGGCATCTGAGGCCAACCCATTTGAACTCAGATCTTTCTCTTTTGGCTATTACAAATTTGTATTTTCTCCTTAATCTGTACTCACTCTCAGTTTAATATAAAGAAAAGAATGTAGTATGATGGAAATAGCTAATGCTTTGGAGACAAATAATGTGGGTTCATATTTTACTTCTTCCATGGACCTGACCTTAATAAGACACTAAAGATCTGAGTCTTAAGCAATCCCATCTGAAATAAAGACAGGAATTGCTGCCTCAGCCACCTCATAAAGTTGTAAGGATTACGGAAGATAATATCAGAAAAGCACTTAGCTCATAGATTTGCTCAAAAATGTTAGTTGCCTTGGCTCAAGTTCCATTTGACCTTCTACATCGGGACAGAGCAGCTGTCTTCTAACTGAGGTTGAAAGTCCACACCAGTGCTCCCAACTCTAAGGATGGCATAGCCCGCTTGCTCAGTAGCTGTAACAGAACAGCTTGCCACTCTTCCCCTGTTCCCAGTCATTTGTGGTTGGGTTAGCTCAGATCGATCCCTCAGTCTGATAATTTCAGGCTTGGCACTTAAACTTAAGCCATCATCTGGTGCATCACCAGTCACTGAACAGGGGGACAGATGGATCCCACAAAGGGATATTCAAGAAGTCGTGTACCAAAAATGAGTTCCTTTTTTGATTAAATATCATTTGCAAATTTTCCAAGGTCTGCAATTATTGCACATTTAATTGGTAGAATTTTTGTTAGTACATTATTCATTTATAGGTTTTATTTGAGGCAAGGGAATTTATTGCTTTATTTTCTTTTTACTAGGTAGCTTTTAAAAATATCTAATATGTGCCTGGCACTGTGTTAAAATTATTAGGAATAAATAAGAAGTTGTCAGTTGGTCTGAGCAGGAGACTAGTAATGAATAGCTTGGCCTCTCCTCTGCAGCAGTATTCAAAATGATTCTATTACATTTAAATGCTAATCCACAGTCTATAGGATCCTGATTCACCAGAGGGCTAATGCTGCTGATAGCCACACAGATTGCCTGGTCGGATATTACATTCTGAGCAAAGGCAGAGCAAAACCCTCTCAACCTTCAATTCCTCCAAATGCCCATAAACAGAGCTTTCCAACTGAGCTAGGAAACACCCACAAATGAAGAGAAATTCTGTAAGTATCTATACATAAGGTTGATGAATTTTAAATAACAAATGTGCATCCTCTGAATACTGCTAATCTCATTATTTTAAGGTTTGACTGAAAGTTTGCCATTATGTATTTTTTAAGCCTGCGGTGCACAGTTAAATTTATTCCACTTTCCAGTTCACCAAGGTTTGCCAGTTAGTGAAAGCCTCTTTCCACTTTTTATTATTTTATTCCCTCTCCCCTTTCTTCATTTGCACACTTCTGTTTTCCTCCCTCCACCCTGCAAATACCCAAATTATCTGAAATTTTAATTTTACAAATATTTATTCTTATAAAATCTTAATGTTGTTGTCTGTGTATGTATGCTTAATTTATAAAAATGGTACAGATTTTTATATATGTTATTAATGTTATGGTTTCCAGCTTTTCTTACTCAAGACTGTTTTGTTATCAACACATACACACACACACACACACACAGATATACATATCATGTTTTTACATATATATGTGTATATACTTACACATATATGTAGTGTGAGTGTGCATATGTATGTGTATATAGCAAGTATATTCCTTCTTTCTGCATTTTTTAGAGTTCTAGAGCATGTATCCACATCTGATTTATATATTCTGTTGAGAGAACATTAAGTTATCTACAACTTCTCATCTGAGCAAACAATGTCTCTACAAACATCCCTGCATATATTCCTTAATGAATCTTTGCAAGAAGCTTTTAAGATAAAAGACTAGATTAGTACCATTAGGTTGTAGGATATACACACATCTTAATTTACCAGATACTACTGACTTGCTAGGTTACAGCACCCGACTTGCCCCAAATCCATCACATGCAATGCTTTCTCTCCCTATATCCTCACCAACACTTGATACTACTTATGTTTTTAACTTTAACTAGTCCAGTTTGTTATGAAATGTTAATTTTTTGTTATTTTAAATTAATGTTTTCTGATTACTAAATTAATTTGAACATTACTTTATATATTAGCTATTGGAAGAGAGGACTTTCCATTCTGAAAATTGCTAACTTAACTTTTTTGTTTATTTTTCCATTTAGTTTTCATGCATGCTTGTTTGCATTTATGTAAATAAATAGACATGACTGTGTTCTGATAAAACTTTACTTTAAAAACAGGTAATTGGCCAAATTCATCTCACAGGTCATAGTTCCTAAAGGTTATTGGGAATAGCATTTTAGTTTTTATGGTATTTTCTATTTTTCTTGCTGGTGATTGACAGAAGCATCACTGATTTTTGTTAGACAATTTTATATCCATCAACATTGCAAAACTCAACATTTCTAATGGTTTGCTAATTCAATTAGTTTGAATTTTCAATGGAGACAATTATGTTATCAGTTAAGCATTAAAATTTATCACTTCTTTTCCAAAGCTTTCTTTTTTTCTTATCTTATATAATTAGTCTAAGTGCTATAGGATGTCAAGTGCTATATTAACAGGTAATGATAATAAATATTTTTATTTCACACCTGATATTAACTGGGATAAATCCAGAAATTTTCTTCTAATAAGATGTTTGCTGTAGGTTTTAGTCATGTAATAGTTATTAAGTTAAGGATATTTCCTATTAGTCCTCATTTGCTAAAATGTTGTATTAAAAACTAGTCTGACTAATTATAGATATATAATTATCTTACATATAACATTACATCTAATTATATAATTAATATATAAATATATAATTATAGATAGATATTAATATAGATCTAGATAGAAAATAAATATAGACATATACATAGGTTTACACATATAGATTTACATATAGACAGATAACAGTTTGCTCTGGATGAATTGCTATAATCTGACTTTATTATTATATTATTGAACTACATAAAATGTTTTTTCTATGGCCATTAAGATAATGACTGATTTTCTTCCGCTGTTCATCAATGTGGTAAGTTTCTGGTGTTAAGCTATCATTTTATTCCTAGAATAAAGCTTCCTGATCGTAATATCTGGGGGGATTTAATTAGACTTGTTAACTTCATATTTTAAGATTTTTGCATCTGTTTTATAAGTGAAATGACCTGGCTCTTTTTCTTTTAAAGCACTATTATTTGATTTTCAAGTCAGAGTTATATTAGGTCTATACAGTTACTTGGCTAGCCCTCTCTTTCCTTCTGAAACAATACACATAAGATGATCTGTTCCTTGAAAATTTGATAACTCTCACCTGTGAAAACATCTGAGTCAGGGGCTGTGGGCAACAAACGGAGATCATAGATTATCAATTCAATTTCTTCACTGAGTATGGTCGATGGCACTGTGAACACACACACACACACACACACACACACACACACACCACACACTTTAGAAATGTGTCCTCTGTCAGCTTGCAGCTGTGTTAGTAAAAAATAATTCACATTTTTATGTTTCCCCCATAGAATTCCAGTGATTGAATGATGAACATTACGTATCAACACTAAAAATGCAGAATCTCTAGTTCTACAATCCATATAAATAACTCACTAGTGATTTTTTAAACTGATTTTGCTTCATAATCTACCTGTGGCTCAAACACAAAGTAACACAATCTGGATGAATTCTGTTTTGCTTTAGAGCAGTGATTTACAAACTTGAGCATATAAAATCACATAGATTCTTGATTAAAATGCAGATCCTTTCTGGCCCCAAACCCAGAAATTCTAATACACTATTTCTGAGAAGGTGTTCAGGAACTTTTTGTTGTCTTTGATTTATGAACCACCCTTTGAGGCATGTGGTTCTAGACTCTTTGACATACAAAGAGGTTTTCCCCACAAAGATACTAGAGAGAGGTCAGATAAATCCTTGTCTAGTTTGAATGTGACCTTAAAAGATTAGAACCTCAGCAAATCAGAGTTGAAGCTTAAACAAGGTATTTTTCTGTGGCAGAGAAGACAGGGTCCAAAATAATTGACTCCTGCCACTTCTCAGTTGTGACCTTGAATGAATCATTTGTTTCCTTTGACCCTTCAGTTCTCTCACATCTAGTGGGAAGAATGAATTTTGTGGTTTTAAGTTTTGTTCCAATTTTTACATTCTATTCTATGATTTTATCCAAACAGCTTAAATTGTGATAGCATGAGTCTACCAATGAATAAGATGAAGGTAAAAATTGGGTGCCACATTTTAAAAGTATTTGCAATGCTGATTCTTCCCAGGTAACATCTTCCATTTTCCTTCAACCTTTGTCTCTTTTAGAGTGAGCATCCAACAAACTGGCCTTGCTACTTCACTGTTTTAATAGCAAGGGCGCTCACATCTCATATCTGAGGCACAATGTGATCTGACCCAACTTGAGGTAATTAGCTTTGCAGGTATCTCACTTGTAATAAGACGTTCCACCCACCCTGGTCAGAGAGGGCTAGGTTCTGCTCCCTGAACACCCCTGCCATTCCCAACACCAAATCTTCATTCATACAAGTCCTTCCTGTAGAGAGTCCTCCTTTTAACGGAATTTCAGTTATTTTTCAAGCCTGTGTCCAGGACGCTGTGTCCTGACTTGATTTCTCTGACCTGAATTGATCACTGTTCTCTGACTTCCCATAACATACAATTTACATAATTTACATTTTAGATCCAAACATACACTGCTTTATTCTATTAGTAAAGAGTTCCATTCAGACACAAGATATTAAGCTCCTTCAGATTGCCCAAGGACTCTAAGGAAGTGCTAAGCATGAAACATATCCATAGATTCAAATTCAAAATACTCATTCTGCTTAGCCCTTCTCTTTCAGATAGTTCCAGGAGAAAGGTAAAAATGCATTGAAAGCAGAGCAAACCTAGATTTTAAGGTACACAAGTTTTTTCATGGTTCCAAAACCCATTTTACCTCCAACCTATGTAGCACTATAATAGATCCTATTTCCTCCTGATTGTATTTTCAGGTTTATCTGACCCTTTTCTACTCACTAGATGGGAGAAGATTACAAATGGATAATATTTTCCACACACTTCTTTTTAAATCTAATGTTGAAGTTCCATTAACATTTTGGACTCCTCAAAAACGTCTGTCCAAATCCCACTGGTTTACAAAGAACAATTTCACCCTACTGCCTGGACACCATCTGTTTTGCATTTTTTGACTGTAACTTTTATCTGTAAGTACAGTTCACTCACAAAATAATTACTATGACCACTCTCTTAAGTGCATACATTAGTTTCCAAACCTTTCCTTCCATGACCTGTTCCTTATGTTTCCGGAATTTTCAGCCTCCAAGGGACCAGTTAAGATTCATTTTGCCAATGTTACTTCATCAGAGAAGAATGGCATCCTAACCAGGGAAAGGGGTTTATGTTAGCATTCCTGGGTTCACAGTCCATTTCAGTTTACCAACCATGTTAGAATCCCAGAACATTAAAGATGAAAAAAAATTTTTTTAGATAATTTAGTTCAATCCCTTTATCTGAAAGCTAATTAAAAATTTCTTATGTAGTTTATTTATATATTGCCAATTTGGAAGTACCAAGCTCCATTTGGGAGAAGGTTCAAATAAAGTTAAATTAATTAACTCTTGTAAAGAACTCTATTTGGTTTATCCTTGATATCAGATGAAAGGAGGTTAAAAAATGAATCCAAGTGTTAATATCAATTACATTCCAGGAACTTGAACAATAATGAGGAAGAAGGAATGAGTAGAGAAGTAACTCCGTAGTACAGTTTAAATTTCTTGATCACATACAGACCAAACAGAATGGAAGAGGCATCACTGCAGTTCCTTAAAATCTTGGAAACCTCAGAATAGTATGATTTAGATGTATAAATTATAACCTAAAGAGTTATCATATGTGGCATTTGGTGGAATTGGTCTTAGAGGAAGTCATAGACATGCCCCAAATCTCAATATTATGGACAAAAAATTTGAACAGACATTTTTTCAGTAGACATACAAATGACCAATAAATACATACAAAGATGATCATCATTAATCATTAAAGAAACGCAACTCAAAATGACAAGGAATTACCCCTTTACATCCATTAAAATGTCTATATTTGAAAAAAAAAAACAAGTGTCAGTAAGAATGTGTACAAATTGGAACCATTATAGACTGCGGGAGGGAATGTAAAATGATAAAGCTGCTATGGAAAACAGCTCGACAATTCCTCAAAGAGTGAAGCATGGAGCTACCATATGGCCCGGCAATCTCACTGCTAGGTATCTACCCAAGAGAATTGGAAACATATGTTCATAAAAATACTTGTCTACAAACATTCATAGCAGCAATCATTCCTAATAGCTGAAAAATGAGAACAAACCAGATGTTCATCAATGGATAAAGAGAAAAATTGTGGTATATCTATCCAATGAAATATTATTCAGCCATGAAAAGGAAGTGAACTACCAAGACATGCTATGACACAGATAAACCATGAAATTGTTATGCTAACTGAAAGAAGTTGGGCACAAAAGACCACATAAGTTTCCACTTACACAAAAAATCTAAAATAGGCAAATCCATAGAAATGGAAAGTAGATTGGTGGTTGCCAGGGGTTGCAGGGGCAAAGGAAAGGGAGTGACTGCTAACAAGTATGATATTTCTTTTGGGAGTGATGAAAATGTTCTGGAATTAGATAATATGATGGTTGCACAACATTGCGAATATACTAAAAACCACTGTGTTGCATATTTAAAATGGTGACATGTATGGTATTTGAGCTCTATATTAGTAAAAAAAAAAAAAAAAAAAAAGACAGGAAGCAATAAAAAGAAGCAATTATTCTAGCTTATAAATCTAGTTCCTTTCCAAAAGGAGTGACCCACACTCCTCTCTGAAACTCTTGCTCCTAGAGTCACTGGGCCCACTGTGTCCCCCAGATGGGGCTCTTCCACTTCCAGAGCCCAGATCTTAATCACCCCATCCTGGTTTACTGCAATTGCTTTCTAACTGGATTCCATTTCTAACTGGATTCTACCATGAACTGTCCCACACATAACCCCAACATATTTCTAAAATACATACAACCTCTCCTTCTGCATTTGCATTATTCTCTATCATCCTAAAAACCTGTTAGTGCTCCCTAATGCCAAATAATTGAATTTAAAACCTGCTTACTACTCAAAGATCCCTAATGAACACCACATTCTCCCTCAACTTAAAACCTTCTTTTCTGGGCTTGGGATATAGCTCAGTTGGTAGAGTACTCACAAGTACAGGCCCTGGGTTCAACCCTCAGCACCACAGGAAAATAAAAACAGAAAACCTTTTTTTCCTTCCTGTGGTAGCCCAGCCAATCTCCTGTATGTCTCTTACATACAATGTCAAATCCTGCCACTGCACTGTGGCTTTTTTCTGGAATGCTTCTCTATTTCCCTTCATCAGTCCTTGCCTCTAATTGTCTTTCAGCTTTAATACAACTCTTTTCCTTCAGGATGCTTACTCTATTCCAAATAATACTTTGCCATGATGAAAGTAACAAATGATAGTTATTAAAGGTCTACTGCATACTAGAGAGTATGCTAGGAGATTTAAATATGTTATTGTTTAATCCTTGCGAAGCCCTGCTAAGGTAAGTGCATTTCTGTTTACAGATGTGGAAACCAAAGCCCAAAGAAGCTAAGTCAGATCCAAGTTCAAGCAGGAAGGCAGCACCAGAGCTGAGATTTGAGATCACAGGCCCTACATTTCATAGTTTAACTTCCCGGAATATCATATTGTGCATGCACAAGAGTTTGTTTGAGAATGTTCATTCCTCAAGCTACAGAATATTTTTCAGGAGCCAAAACCTGTGACCTCTGGCAGTAGGCAGCCTTCTTGGAAACTAACAACCAAAATTATGTCTGGCTAGCAAGAAGAAAGTAGTTACCTGAGTCCGTAATGGAGTCATGAATGTTGAAGAACCAGGTTCAGAAAACCAGGACCCTGGGAAGATTAGAAAGAGAGAACATAGCCATGGTCTTGCCCCAGGAACATTCTGGTGAGAAAGCTACTGAGGACCTGACCACCCTGCTCATTGGCTTCCACCCATGCTCTTCCTTGAGCATTCTCTCCCTGCCTGTTCCTCCTTCCTTGAGCCATCCATCTGCACTGTCCATTTGGCCAAATCAGGACAGGGGTGGGGGTGAGGGTTCTTACCTCTCCAGTCTTTTGAAGAGGGAGGTGAAGGGTCCTGAATCCACTCACTGTAGGGGAGTTGGGATCACTTGGATCTTTGCTCCACAGTTTTCCCTCTTTTTATCCTTCCCAGCATGGCTTGACCATGTGACTTGCCTTGGCTAATGGCTTTTCATCTGGAGTGACACAAGCAAAAGTTAGAAGCTAGCCTGCCTGGTGGAACTCACTCTCTGCGCTCCTACTGTTACCACGAGGAGGACATGCCATGAGAAATGGCTGTCCCTTCAGCCTGGATCTCAGGAACATCTGTAGAGAAGAGCCACCCTGCTGACTTACGGTCCCACAGTTGAGATCGAGCTGCCCCAGTAGAACCACAGAATGACAGGGTGGTTTTAAATATATATGGCTACTTGTCACCATGTGGTTTGACACAACATCCTCCCTCATGTAGGTAGTGACAGGATCCTCCAGAATGTCAAATGCTCCATGTGCTAGGTATCCTGCACTAGAATATTCCCTACTTCCCAGGCACTTACATGCGGCCTACTAACACTCAGCACAAAATATTTAGTCAATATATCTTTATTAGTTATCTAATAATATCCATCTCCAATTGCAGTTTATATAGAGAAAGATTAAATGTACAAAATAAGTTTTGACATTCTCTTAGGACAACGGGACCATGGACTTCCTGTGTTCATTAACGTAGAATATAAAATAATTAGTAATAAGCAACTTTCTTCTTTTTTGGGGGGGGATGCATACCGGGAATTGAACTCAGGGGCACTGGACCTTTGAGCCACATCCCCAGTCCTATTTTGTATTTTATTTAGAGACAGGGTCTCACTGAGTTGCTTAACATCTTGCTGTGGTTGAGGCTGGCTTTGAACTCTATATCCTCCTGCCTCAGACTCCAGAGCCACCAGGATTACAGGTGTGCACCACTGTGTCCAGTTAGCAACTTACTTCTTAAAGAGGTGGGCAGAATTTCATATGACTAGCCTTGAGATCCTAACTAGGAAGGTTTGACATGAAGGATTTTGTCATTTGCTTTCTGCTCATGTGAATTAGATGTTACCTGTGGTCTCACATTAGCTAGCTGCACCTGTCCATCACCACCAGGACAATGCTACCCAAATGTCTTCAGTTGAAACAAGAAAGGTGTAAAAGGACATTAAAATTATTAATCATTAATTTTTTAAAAATGCTCCTGCCCTTGTCCTAGTTCCAAACCAATCAACAAGCATTAATTGATTTTGATTTAGGTACACAGCACTAGGCCTTCCCCTACCTTTTAATGGGTCGGCATTAAGTATAAAAATGGAAATCCACACATCATATGTCTAAAGATTTCAAAGTTATAAATCAAGTTAACAAAATATAAGAAAACATATGTTCTACCCTCCTACCTTGACAAATAGACTTTTATGAAAACAAATATAACAATGATAACAAAATGAAATGCTACCTATCAAACTATGCTTTTTATATTTTAAGTGTCAGAAATTAAATATTTTGCTCATGACTGTCTGTTCTGTTGTAAGACATCTGAGGAAGAGTTGCTCCACCCTGGAACCTGTAGGATTTTTTCTCCTGAGTTGATGAATCCTGTGTTGTAGAATCTTCAGATTTAATAGATGACAGAAATACAAATACATATTCAACTTTTCATTTGTTTTAGATATCAGTGACATTTTTGGAAAACACTGTGTGAACCAACACTTCATAGGTGTAACCAACATCTCTACAGGTTGATTGAACCAGAAGGAAACTTGCATTCAATGTCTGTTATTCAGGCCTGACTAGCTTCAATTACCTCCATTTCTTTATTTTATTTTATTAAAACATTATATTTGCAGATAGTATTTAAGGTGGTATACATGCACAATGGATTTTACTCAGTCATGAAGAAGAATGAAATAATGGCATTTGCAAGTAAATGGATGGAAATAAAGAAAATCACGCGAAGTGAAAGAAACCCACTTCTTTTTAAAGTACAAAGTAAGAACAAAACTGGAAATACTCCTTGTCTAGAAAGTTTCTGTGGCCTGTTGTACAATCTGAAACCCCTTGCATCTCTCTTATATAACTTCCTAACAGCCACATTGAAAATGTAAAAAGAAACTAGCAAAGTTAATATTAGTTATATGTTTTATATAGTGCAATACAGCAAATATCATTTCAACACATAATCAATACGAAAATGTTTAAATGAGAAATGTTATGTTGTTTTTAATATACATGCTGTTTTGGAAATCCAGTGTATTTTACATTTATAGCTCGTCTCAGTTTGGACTGTCCATTTTTCTAGTGAGTGCTGTAGGGCCTCATGTGGCTGGTGGCTTTCTTCCAGGCCAGCCAGTGAAGATTGACAGGTGCTGCTTTGATGTGCCAACTCACTCATGGACGTTAGCTAATGCAGCATCTCACAAAGTGTGGTCAGTGGACTACTTGCATCTGGACCACTTAGGAAGCTTCTTAATGCAGATTCCCAGGCCTCGCCTTCAAAGCTTGTGTTCTAGAATCTCAGAGGTGAAGTCTGAGCATTGCTTGGTGGCAACCCTTGATGACTCTGAAGCAGGATAGAATTTGAAAAGCAGTGCCTTAAAGCCAAGGAACAGACATTTTTGTTTTGTTTTTAATAAGGTCTTTGTGACCTGGATAATTTTATCAACTCAATAAACCAGGAGTTGATCGTTGCCATGGTGTTAAAAACACGGCTGCTGCCAGCCAGTAATTATTAAAAACTCTGTTCCACCTGTGCAATATGAAGCAAATCACGGTAACTCTCCCTCCTGGCACAATTTCTCCATTGGAAACGAGAGCAGTGGCACTAATCTGTGTCACTGTGCTCCTCCTGGGGATAAGCCCTTCATAAACAGAAGTTGAGAGTTTTGCCTTTCTCTCTTGGCTCTTCGACTTCTTGCTGTGGTTTCTCAGCTCCAAATCCAGACCATTGTGTCATTTGGATTGAAAATAGAAAGGATGGCATTTTAGTTGTGCCTAGATTCTGGGTATATTTCTCCAACTGGATGTTTTTGGCTTTGCACAATGTGCCAGAAGGAAGGAAGTCAGGGGCCTGTGAGCTCATGTGTGCCACAAACTGCTGAGGCTCATTCCCAAATTCACTTTGCCCTTAATTCCCCATGCACATTCCTGCCAGCCGCATGAGGCTCAGTTTTCAAACCCTCTGATCTAGTTCTTTCTTCCAGGGTGGGGAGTTCCAGAGGCTTCTCTATTTCGTAGTATACAAGAGCTTTGCAAACTCTGGTTGAGCTGCGATTCTCACAATTTTAAAATATTATAGGAAAGTGTCTTCAGCAATTGAAAAAAAATAAAACGCCTCATGTCACTAACTCCCCAGGGAGAAGCCCTGGGGGGCGGGGTTAAATATTTGACATATTGAGGGAAAGAGTCCCATCTAAGCCTGGGTTGATGCTGGAAGTGGGCAGAAGCAGGGGCAAGCAGCCAGGGACATTGGCCTGCTCCCTTCCTCTTTCCTCCTCCTTCTCCTCCTCCTTCTCCTTTGGCTACTCCTACTTCCTGTTATTATGTATCTTCATGTCAGTTTCCCCCCCATTCCCCACCTCCTGCCCCAATAAGGTCACAGGAACTCTAAGCTCCTGAAAGACAATTCTATGATACTAATTACACGTCTGGAAAATGACGGCCTCGCCTGCAGGTGGTACCCACTCACAGCTCCACTATTACTATTATTATTATTATTGTTACATTATCACATGGCATGGAGCCTTTAGCTTTCCAGGACTGAATTATCTTCCTTCGGTTTTGATGACACTCTAGCTTTGTATGCCTTCATTTGCTTTTCTATAGAGCATTTTTCTTATTCCTTTATGCATCCTTTTCCCTTTATCCAGAGTTAAATGTCACAAGAAAGAATTCTTAGATATATTAAGAAAGATGCTAAGGAAATAAAATGTTGCTTTCAAGTCAAGCAATATTGAATGGCAGAAACATTAATGAAAGGTGTGACATTTTAATAAGCTTCACACAAATATTTGAAGGCCTGTTATGTGCCGAACACTCTTCCAGGATCTAAGATACGCAAGTGTACGGGACTGAAAGAAGAAAAAAAAATCTCTGTCTTTCTAGGGCAGGAGGACAATCAATGAATTATAAGCAAAAGGTGCATCGTGGTGAGGGATGCGAAAGGACAATAAAGTAAAGGAGGACAAAGAGGGGACTGGTGAAGGGTTGCAACGTTAATTAAGATGGCCAGGTAGATCTCACTAAGAAAGTGACCTCTGAGCAAGGACCCCAAGAGAGCAAAACAGACTGTCAGTCAGATCAGTCTTGCCAAAGATGAGGGAAAGCAGGTGCCACAGCACTGAGACAGGAGTTGCTGATACACTTTCCAAAACTTCATCAACTTGAATTCATGGTAGATTATCCCAGAGGTGAGGGAAGTAGAATTGGGGAGAGAGCGTTGGGGAAATGCTTTTTAACACTTAAACGACTCTGCCTTTGCTCAGTAAGGCTTATAAAAAAAATGATAGATGGACTGAGTCTTAATATTTCATTGATATTAGGATGAGATCCCCAAATATAAACCTTCTAGAGAAGGAAAACGAAAGAAAGGAAGCAAGAGTTATCTAGGGGTAAATCTGCAATAGGTGTTTAAAAGGTTACATGAAGGCCCCTCAGCCTCAGCAGCTTGCGAATACAAATCAGATCCCATTAACCCAAGGGATCTGGGCTCTCTGGTTTTCTGACCCCTCCAGCACACTTAGAATTTCCACCTCACTTCCAAGTTCTCCTTGTCCTGCCAGGTGGGGGCAGGGGGGAGGGCGTGGAGGGTGGAAGCTGTCACCTACATACTCAGATCAACCTGTCAAGGTGTCTGGGGGTAGCTGTTGCTCGTCTGCCTATCTGACTGCTGCTCTCTCCTATTGCTACGGCCTCTGCCATGCCAGTCTCTCACTCTCCACCCCTGAGAGTCCCCAATACCAGCAATCTAGCATAGAGGGCAATGGAGCACATCACCCTCCTCTCTGCACTAGCTTGGTTAGAAGGTCCTCAGCAGGATGGCTGGACCCACATCTCTGGGTTGGTGAACTTTCTCTCCTTTTTCAGCTATACCCTTTTCCACTAAGGCTACTCATTTTGCTTTAGAGTAACCGGATGAGAGTGATTTCAGAAAACAACCATGAAGTTGCTATTTTTAAATTCAGCACAGCTCTGTGATCCTCAGGTCTATGTTTTTTTTCCCTTTAAAAAAAAATTATATTGCAGGGGCTCCTAGAGCCCCCCCATGCAACACCCCATATCCAGCTAGAACTGATTTCTTTTAGTGTCGGACCCCAAGCACCTGCCTCCCATTCTGTCAGATTTGGACCTTTTCTGTGGAA
The DNA here is from genome assembly GCF_902686445.1 of Sciurus carolinensis. Classification (NCBI taxonomy): domain Eukaryota; kingdom Metazoa; phylum Chordata; class Mammalia; order Rodentia; family Sciuridae; genus Sciurus; species Sciurus carolinensis. Next base: position 151,200,510 of record NC_062215.1, on the reverse strand, counting down.
GCCATTTTTCCAAGGAGGGTTGTAACAGCCAGAAAGGTAGGAGAGGTATCATAGTGCATTAATTTTCAGATTTTTTTAAAATTAAGATGAAGTTTTTTCCATTTCAGTATCTTTACAATTGATGAAAAGCAGAGTTTAATTGGAAGCAGGTTCTTTTTTTTTTTTTTGGTAATAAGCCAAGAATAATAAACGTGAAGTCACATCACATCTTACAAGTCTCAGAAGTGTTAAGAGACAGTAGCTCCCTCAGCGAGCAGGTAAGGTTGAGGGGTTTTCTAATTCTTATGATAACTTTAAGGAATAGGTACTTAAAGTTAAAGATGTACTTTACATCTTAGTCCCATTCTACATGTAAGAAAATTGATACAGACAAGTATGGTCACAGGCACAAGGTCCCAGAGTGCACACAAGATAGAGGCAGTTGAATCTATGATTTTCTGTTCTCAAAGCCTAGCATTTTCCCTTGTCTCCATTCTGAACCTTCCACATGAAAATGATGCAAATAGCCAGAGACCCATGTCAAAGCTGAACAAAGTACTGTGATCCTGCACCCTGGGAATGCCCCTTAAATTAGGCACAAATTAGCATCTTGGTAATCTCAACTACTATCAAAGTCCCTAAGATGTGTTTAATTTAACCCAATTTGTCTATTTTTGCTTTTGTTGCCTGTGGGTTTGTTATCTTGGTCACAAAATCATCACCTAGATCAGTATCAAGAAGCTTTTCTCTTGTGTTTTCTTCTAGTAGTTGTAGTTTCAGGTCTTACCTTTACATCTTTAATTCATTACAAGTTGATTGTTTTTTCAAGTTGAGTTTTATATAAGGTACAAGATAAAGGTTCGATCACCTTCTTCATATGGATATCTGATTTTCCCCACACTATTTAGTGAAGAAATTATTCTTTCCCTATCATGTGTTCTTGGTATATTTTTATACCAGTACAATGCCATTTTGATTTTGATGGCTTTGTAGTGTATTTTGAAATCAGGTAGTGTGATATGTCTAGCTTCCTTGTTTTCCTCAAGATTGTCTTGGCTATTTGGTGCCTCTTGTGATTCCATATGAATGTTAGGACTGCCCTTTTATTTCTGTGAAAAAATGCTCTTAGAATTTTCATAGGGATTGCATTGAATCCACAGATTGCTTTGGGCAGTATGGACATTCTAACAATATCAGTTCTTCTGATCTATAATCACTGATAGCCTTCCATTTACTTGTGTCTGCTTCAATTTTTTTTTTTTTTTTTCATTAATGTCTTCTAGTTTCCAGTACACAGGTCTTTTACCTCCCTGGTTAATTTCACCCCTAAGTGCTATTTGATGCTAATGTAAATGGGATTTTTAAAAATTTATTTTTCAGATAGCTTAGTGTTAGTGATTAGAAATGCTACTGATGTTTGTATGTTGATATTTGTTTTTATTTTGTCCAACTTAAAAACCTTCTGCACAACAAGGAAAACAATCAACAGAGTGAAATGACAACCTGTGGAACAGGCGAAAATATTTGCAAACCACATGTATAATAAGGGGTTAATATCCAAAATACATAAGAAATTCAGGCAACACAATGGTAAGAAAACAGTCTGGTTAAAAATGTGCAAAGGACCTGAATAGACATTTCTCAAAAGAAGACTTACAAATGGCCAACGGGTTTATGAACAAATGCTCAATGTTACTAATTATCAGGGAAATGCAAATTAAAACCATAATGAAATATCACCTCACACCAGCGAGAATGGCTGTTATCAAAAAGACTAAAGATAAGTGTTGGCAAGGATGTGGAGAAAAGGGAAAATTTGTGCGCTATTGGGGGGAATGTAAATTGGTACAGTCACTGTGGAAAATGGTATAGAGGTTCCTCAAGGAAATGTGATCCAGCAATTCCACTTCTGGGTGTATATCTAAAGGAAAGGAGAGCAGGATGTCAAAGAGAAGTCTGCATCTCATGCTCGTTGCAGCATTATCTACAATACTAGTAAAGAATTGGAATCAACCTGTCTCTACTGATAGAGGAAAGGATAAAGAAAACGGGATACACACAAAGAGAGCCTCAAAAAGAAAGCAATCTGTCACGTGCAACAACATAGATGAAACTATAGGGCACTGTGTACTAAGAGAAATAAGCCAGGCACAGAAAAATAAATACTAAATGATCCATTTATATGTGGAATTTGAAACAGTTGAATTTATAACATCAGAGAAAAGAATCCTTGGTTGCCAGAGGTTAGAAGTAGGGGGAAATAGAGAGGCATTGTCCAAAGATACAAGGTTTCCATCAGAGAGGAAGAATAAGTTCTGGAAACCCATTGCACAGCAGGTGATTATAATAAATAATGAATACTTAAAAACTTCTAAGAGAATAGATCTTAAATGTTCTCACCACAAAAGAAAAAAAAAACTATATAAGGTGATGGATATATCAGCTTTAGTTCAATAATTATATCACAGTATATACATATATCAAAACATTACATTCTACATCTTACATGTGTACAATTTTGTCAACTATAGCTTGATAAACCTGGAAAATATTTTAAATTAAAGACAAAAATGAAATCTCCAAGATATGCAATATGTTGATCATGTTTTTAGCCCCAAAATGTGGTGAAATTCTGAGTTCTTAAAACCACCCTTCTGGGAACACTGTAATTTCTTTATCAGTTCCATATGTTTTACTAATGTGGTCTCAGAGGTTGAGAATCAACATTCCTCTGTCTCCCATTTCCCTTGCTTCTTAAAGTTCAGTGTCAACCGGAGATGAGAGCTAGCATCCTGGTCTGTAGGTTCCACTGGGTCCTTAGAGACCACCTCCTCTCTGACTGTATTCAGTGGTTTTACCTTGTTAAGTAGCTTGAATGATTTTGTAGGGTTCCAGTGCCCTGGAAATTCTGGGAGGTACCAAATATTTGTAACAATCCACTGTTGCTTTATGGGTGCTACCTGATTACTCACTTGCTGATTCCAATCAACAGATGGAAGGAATTTGGAATACCTCAGTGAGTGACTTTTTCTTTTATATCAACTCAGTCTTGGGCAACTTGCAATTCACAAACGTATTAGAGTGAAAGTCTCAGAGGCTCTGAAACATATTAAACCCTCCCTATCCCTAAGCAGTCTTTTTTCCTTTTTCTTTTTCTCCCCCGCCTCCCTCACTGCAAGAAAATATTCCCTTTCTTCCTCCTCCTGACTGATTTTCCCTCCAATATTTGGGGTGAGGGGGGTTAGGTCTGAGGTCTGAAAAAATTCAAATACAAGGTAAAACCAAACCTATCTGAGTTCAAGCAGCATAAAGGGGAAACAAAATAATAAATGTCACAGAGAGGATGTTGGGTTGGGAGTTAGAGACCAGGGTTCTCACCAGCTTCAGTCATCGGATAATTTGATGGGACTCTGACTCTGGTGCTTTAGAATAATGCCCCCTCTTCCCTGACCCCAGTGGAAAGGCACATGTTAAAAACAAACAAACAAAAAAAAAAAAAAACCAACCAACAACATAGACCCTAGGAAATTGGGCTGTAATAGGTCAGTCACTAAGTACCTACTGAGAGTGTGATAGCAAAAGCCTTGTACAAGAAGGCTGGGAACTTGGCTAATGTTCAGCAAGTTACTTCATTTTTAAAATGGAGGCAATTCTAATCCTCCTACCAGGACACAGGGGTTAGCCCAGATAGCATCTTAAATATTTTGTAAGAAGTGTGAGTGTGTGATACACATGTGTACATGCGTCCACGCATCTTGCTGTGTGCTTGGTGCTGTAAAGTATGAAACTCATCTGGGTTTGCAACCAAGGTGGCACCAGAATGATATAATGGAAAGAAATGCCTGTGTTTGAACTCTGCCTTCAATTTTCAGTGAAACCTGATGTAGGTTCTTTAACCTCTGACTCGGTGTCCTCATCTGTACCATGAAATCAATTGTATCTAAAGCAAAGGTTGTTAAAAGGATTAAAGGAAATTGCATGTAAAACCCTTAGCAAGGAGCCTTAGACAGAGTGGGCACTCAAAAAAAAAAAGTTCCTTTTCCCTGGAGAGGAAAACGTGCACATATGAGGCAATTAGTGAACGAGACAATAGATACAAAATGTTAAATTGCTGGTAAAGTCCCTAAGTGCTCAAGGAAGGAGCCAGAGAAGGCAAGATCAAAGTGGGCCAGAATCTACAGGGAGGGGCTCGAGATGGGTGGGGGACCGCCTTAGAGGAAGGGTCAGAGGCGGACCTCTGAGAGGGCACCAGCTCAGTCTGTTCACCTCTGGTTTGAAACTGACACTGTAAACCCTTTGAGGACAGAATTGTTTTGCTCCATTTGGGTTTCATGATATCTAAAAGCAGTGGGGAATGCTAACCAAACCACTGGAATAGAGACAAAGTTTTCAAAACTGACAACATGGCTATAGTGGAATTTAAAGCAGAAAGTGAAATCTGCGCCCATGTCTGTTTGCTGGACCCCGGTGTTACATTGTCCTCTTCTCTGATCTGTGGCTTCAGGAGGTGCGGTGGCATGATGAAACAAATTCTTGGCTGCTGCTATCAGCAGAAGTGATGAGAAGGGGGTGGAGTGAGGCAGAAATCATCTTTTGGTTTAAATTGTTGTAAATCAGACCCGAAAACTAGGATACACATTATGCTTTTGTTACTCTGAGAGTTAAATTACAAGGAAATGAACTGTGCATAATAATTCCCCACGTCACCGACTTCCCTGCTTCTCAGCTAAATGTGCTTTCCTCCAAGCAGGTTGAGCACTGAGAGCCATCACCGGGCCAAAGGCGCCATCTAGTGACTGCTTTCTGCAAGGTGGCTGCGGGGGCAGGCAAGGCTGTAGGCCACCTGAACAAAGAGCCTTGTCCCTCACCTGGCTTTGGAAACACCCAGGCACAAAGGTTAATGGCAGTGGCTTCTAAGAGGACTGCAAGTTTCCAGTTGGCTTTTCCACGTTACTAACGAAGGACTGTTTGTTCCCATCTCATTATCAGTTATCTCATGCCTGGGTCAGGAGCTCTTCAGTCCAAGCAGGGAAATAATAGTTAATAACTAGAATTCCCATTTAAAGAGTAAATTTAGAGAGTGTCATCAACTGCTTGGTAAAAAGCTGATGAGCACACCCCTGCCACCCTGCACCCCTCCAACACACACCCATCCACTCGCCCCCTGACCCTGCCCTTCCTGAGCTCCATTTCCAGAGAGAATGTCCTGGCATTATTACAGAAGGCTGTCTAACCCAATTCCTGCAGAACAGAGTGAAAGGTTCAGATTGCAAAGCCTTTGACTGGAATGTATTATTTTTTCCTCAGACCAAAGCAATTTTTTTTTTTTTTTTTCTAAATCAGAGTTTCAACTAGAGAACTCATAAAGAGACTTCCAACTGACTGGGTTTAAACAACAACTGAAAAAAGGTCTAGTTGAAACAGAGTTTCTCCCCAGGCTTTCTTCCCTCTCCAGGTGACTTATGGAGGCAGGACAGAACGGGTTCACCCTCTGTTGCCTGCCCTTTGATTATGGCTAATGACACTGAGAGTGACGGGTACATTGAGCGCTCCAGAGCTCGGGCTGTCTCCTCCTGATTTTTAAGTGTACAGCATGGGGAGGTCACGGTACTGTGTGGCCTCAAATTGCTCTGACCAAAGCCTTTCTTCCCTTTCCTGCCCCCCACTAGGTTGGAACACAGAACAAGGGTTTCCTATGATTCTGTCACATCCTAAAACTTAATGTCTTGCTGGAAGCACGCACACACTCCATGCATGGGTGAGAATGGGAATGCTTGATTTCTGGGCCTGCATAGGATTTCAGGCCCTGGGTTCCTGATTTGGCTGGAGAAAGTACAGCATGCACCCCACGTCGGGGTGGCCCACATGGGTGTGGATGCAGACACCAGCAAGCAGATGCAGTGCAGTATTTAAGCATTACATATGGGCTTAGCCACTGACAGGCTCACAGTAGAATTTATGGAGAGACTCATTCAGTGTAACAGCAATAGGTTCCATTTTAATGAATCCCCTTGGTAGTATAATCATTACTCAGACGGGAACAACTGCTACACGGGGCTGTGCACCCTCTCACTGACCTTTGTACCTTCCCACTGAAACTGAATCCTTCCCATCTTTTTTTTCCCCCTCCCATTGTACAAAAATTTCATGTTTAAAATGAATCAATATGTGCATGGAGAGGGCCATGGGGGCGGGAGAAAGAGTGGAACAACACCGTGAGCCCCAAGTCTAGGGAGGAAGGGAAGTCGGACCACTCAGAGGCACGGTTCCCCTTCATAAATACCATGAAATAGAATTTCATGTTACAAATTAATGTATGTGTGTGTGCGTAATTTTTTCAGAGCAAGTGCTTTGTTTCTGAGACAGTGTGCAGGCACCACATGCCGCGGTTGCTATGGTAATTACTAGCCTCTGTTGAATAGGGACGCAAGGGGTTACACAGAAGAGAACCAACCGTCGAAAGTGCGTGTTAGAATGAATAAGCCCACTTATTTGTAAAAGGTTGCAAGAGGTACTCGAACCAGAAAATAAAGGAGGTGGAAGTAAGAGCACATTTCTACAAAGACCCTATGAAACTGTCGCCTCTGGCAGTTTTCATCATATTTCTGGAGTTAAACATGTCAAAAGCCCTTGAGACATTTGCCCATGGGTTTCTATAGGTAGAAGACAGAATCATATCTAAAGGCATTATCATAGTATATGGTCTTATTAATAGTACAGTAGTAATAGCGACAATAACATTAACACATTAACACGGAGAATCATTTATTGAGTGATTGCAAGTGCCTTTCCTATTTTATCTCCTTTAGTCCACACAAAATCCTTGAGTGATATTTGCTAATTCCTGTTTTCATTTTATATGTTAAAGCAATTTCTGTGAGGCACTGAGTTGAGCCTGGAAGATATCAAGATGGAAAAAAAAAACAATATGGCCACTCCTTCATGGAGCTCATGGCTGGTGAAGAGACAAGAAGTAAATAAACTCTCACAATGTCGGGGGCTAAGGAAGCTCATGGGAGAAACTTCCTCATGGGCCTTTGGGGTTGGAGAGGGGGAACAGAGGGTTGGTCTATGGAAGAAAGGGACGTCTTGAGGCATGGGGGTGGTGGGCATTCTAGGAACATTGATAGTTCAGCACGGGACCAGGAGGAAGGGTGTTTTAAGCAGAGAGAAGTCTGGGCCCAGTGGGATTGGAGATCCCACCTGACATGTTCCCTGAAGAGAAGATAGTTCCCTGGGGCGCACCATGAGAGAGAGGGGGAAGTGGGAGGACAGAACAGGCAGGGCCCCAGTAAGAAGCTTCAAAAAACCAAGTGGAGGGGTTTGTGCCTCATCCCAGGGCAATGACAAGTCAATAAAGAGCATTTAGTGGGTTAGTACTAACACAGTTTGGTTTGTGTTCAAACAACCTCTCTTTGACCCCAATATGGAGAATGGATCGGAGAAGGGCGAGAACAGAAGCAAGGAGATCACAGTGAAGCCTGTGTGGGAATTGAGTGAGATCCTGGCAGGCTGAATTCAGAGGCAGAAAGGAATGGCGGGAGGAGGGCCGATGTGGGTCATGTTGAGGGCCTGGTCCACAGGACTTGGTGTCATGGCAGAAGGAAAGGAGGCCACAAAGTAGCAGAAGGTGGAATTTCCTCTGTTTTGCTGGGATAGAAGGCTAAGAGAAGTCAAGTAATTTACTCAAGGTTCCTGCTGCAAAGTGGCAGAGCAGGATTTGAGCACTTGACCATCTGATACCAGGGCTTCTTCTTTCCAATACGTCATGTCACCTCCAAGACTGAAGAAGAGGCTCCTCACCAAAATCAGTCACTGGAGTCTTGCTTACAAATGGAGAAAGGACAAGTGCTGGATTCGGCTAACCGACAGGCATGATGTTCAAAAGCAGATTGGGAAATTCTGTAGATGAACAATAAACATTAGAATGAAAATGCAACCTGAAGTGAGTTATGAATGTGGTAATTGGTTCTCTCTCTCAGCTTAACCTCCTATGGAAACATTTTCCTTCAGTCCTAATAAGGTGATGTACTATCTGCTTTTTTAAAAACCTGTTTGAAGAAGCATTTGATTAAGAAATATCATTATTGTATATATTCTGCAAAACCAGTTAAATTGTTCAACAATGTTCCTTCAGTAATAAGTAAAAGGATTCACCAACTAATTAATCAAGTGCTCTACCTTATCCCAAGAAAATTCAAGATAAAATACATGGCTAAATTTCTTTTAGAATTTAATAACAGATAAGAGTTAAACTCTCCAGGATTTTTTTTTTAAGTATCTTCCTAAAAGGCAGAGAGAGAAGAAGAAAGAAAAATTTTAAACATAAACTTAAAAGAGAATTATATAACCCATCATGTTTTCATTTTGCTTAAGGTGTGGATTTTTATACTCATCCTGTTTCATTTTAGGCTTATCATTGGATATATATTTGCTTTAAATTATTTCTAAATAATTTTTTAAACTTCTATTTTAAACCCTATTTTTTTAAGCTTCTATTTTCCATCTTTAAATGAAGGCCCCTTCCTTTTGTTTCTAGCAATAAGTAAAAATACATATAGCAGCAATGGTTTGTGTTTGCACGAGGTTGTATCTTTAACTGGAAATGTCTAAAAATTCAAGGACTGGCACGCAGGAGAAGAACAGCTTGCTTGTGCTCTCTGCTCTGTTGGGGTATAGTGCATCACCGGCAGCAGGGGCGGCTTCCAAACCAGGCCATATTAGTTCGAAACCCTAACACAGAACTCTGCCATCCAGACACTACTGTGTGCAAATCTTGGGCATCACATGATCATTTAACAAACAAGTTCAAATGTTAGAATAGTGGGTTTGATATTTGGGGAAGGGAACCAGAACAGATCTTGCTCTCCTCCTTTCCCTACTCTTCCACTCTCACCAGGCTCTGGTTCTTGGCCTTGACCTATCACTCACTCTTGGTGCTCCAAGTTTTGGGGGGGAGGAGGGAGATGGGGCAGAAATAAGATCCCACATGCAGCAGAAAAGCTGAGGAATGGAGGGCGACTTACAATTTCCAAACCACTTTCAGAGACCAACTGATTTTGGGCTGAGCAATTTGACATTTGTGTCATCCAAAGAAAAGTCAGTACTTTATACTTTAATCTGAGAAATTCATAAGCTTTATGAGGCTCCTTTTAATCATCATACAACCCAACTGTGAAACTAGGAGGTGGTAAATGACACTATTCTCCTTTGATAGAAGCACAAACTGGGGCTTGGATCCTTTGAGAAATGCCCAAGGACACATGGCAGGGAGTGAGTCATTTGACAAAGGAACTCACAGCAGCAACTCTGAATTTAGCATTTATCTATCAGGCTAGATTGCTTCAGTTTGGTTTAGGAAGCAATGTTTTTGGTAGTTTGCAATTGTTCCTTTGTATCCTGTTAGAACTGCATAAAACTTAGCACCCTAATTACATTCAGATAGCATTGGCTACGTTTTCCAGGAAAGTGGCATCCCGGGTCTCCCCTGCCTCTGACTTCCGAGATGAGGAATGATTGATCTAAATCTTTTCAGTTACTGGTTTAGGGGTGTTCACGTGACCCAATCCTAGCAAAGGAGATAAAGGGAAAAGTTGTGGAAAATATTCTCTGTGACTCATCCCCTCTTTCTTCTTGCCTTAGTTTGTTATTACATGAAGATCTGATATTTAGAATTCAGGTTCCAAGAGAAATAAAAAGGAGCCAAATGCATCTAACTGGTAGTGAGGATGGTCATGCCTGATCATTCTGAATCACTTGGGTAAGAGCTTATGTTTCAGTTTAGTGTATACCGTGCACCCTCACCTTCCTTTGTAAGGGAACAAACACTTCTGATGTGTAGCAAGAGCTCACTGCCCAAGGCACATAGAAGCAAATAGTACTATGGCACCAGGTTTTCAAAAAAGGAAAAAGCTTTATTTTATTGTCAACCAGCAAGGAAGGTAGGAGTTGAAAAGAGTTCAGATTCGCCTCCTAGATGGGTTGGTAGCAGGGAAGTGTATAGGAAAGGAGAGGGGAGAAGCTGATTGGATGGTGAGAAGGGGGAGTTTTAGGGTTCTTTTGAGCAGGTAGAAAGTGCCATCATGCCTTTCAGAGGTAACATGTTTCTTTGGAGGTGGTGAAGTTCTGTGCAGGGGATTTTGAGCTTGTGACATCAAAAGGTCACTAACAAGATTGGGCAGATTCTGAAGTTTTGTCCTATAGGGTGATCTAAGAAATTTGTTATTTAAGGCATATACTCCTGGGTGTGTCCAGGTCTTTACCAATTTTACATCTTCAGATTATTAGGAATCAAAACCTTGGTTGGGTTTTGTTTTGTTTGAAGTCCTTCAAAGGGTTGTGGCAGAGCCAGGAGCTGACATCAGGACATCTTCTTGGCACATGGGTCCTCCAGCATCAGCCCTTTGCATTCGTCACAATCTCTAGCTAATTATATCAGTTTGTCTTTCATCCAGACCAAGACAGATTCTTTGTCTATACCCACATCTGGCTTCCAATTAGCAGGACAGTGAGTTAGTGCTACACCAGAACCCCAACCCACTTTGCTGTCATGGCTTTCAAATTCTATTTGATCTGGTCAAGTCACCCTCTGTGGAGCAACAGCAGCCTGCATGAGCTATAATTACAATTGCAGTTTGTATCACTGAGCAGTGAAACACTGGGGACAAATAACAGTTTCTTATGAAAGTACACTCGTTTTAGATCTTTAAAAAGAAAGGTTGATAAATTGTTAGAGCAAAAGAAAGTGCCTATATTATGACTAAATGGAAGGGGTCTCCATCTTTGAGGCAAAGGAAAACTCCTTTTTGATAAATAGTGTTTAAGAAAGGCAAATCCAAGTCCAAGGCAAGAACCATTGTTGATGCTTGGAGAAGGCTTGGTAACTATCTCGTGTAAGACTTGTATATGCATTGAAACATTATAATACAAGTGTAGCTTTGCACATTCTTGGATGAAATTTCTATATATTAAATGCCATTTTCAATATGCACTGAGTGATTCAGATTTAAAAGAGTCTTTTTTAAAACCAGATAACCCATATGTATGAAAACACTGGTTTTTGTTTTTTTTGTTTTTTGTTTTTTTTTTTTTTTTGGGTTCGGGATTCTATGCATATTTTCTTCATCCTGGGAGGAAGAGAGATGATGTCTACATTGCTGAGTTAATGCTCGGGTATGGTCCTCACTTAGATTAAGGGCACTGACTGCTATTAGTTCCCTTGATGGCATTATTAGAAGGCATGGCTGAAGCACATCATCTTGGCTTGCACACAATCATTTATGGTAAAAGGTGAGTAGAGGGTGAAAAGGAATTTACATGGGAGGGGACATTTCTAAGCGAGTGCATGCAACAAGTTGCTGGAAAATATTATCCAGGAAGGAAGGGCCTTGGGGTCTGGGAATTGGTGAGAAGAATCCACATCTTGAGCACAGATTCCTGCTGCCGTCATAGCTGCGGTGTGTGCTGACTCCAACCCAGGGCCAGAATCCTGTCCCCTTGTCCCCTAGAACACAAATGCCTCCAGAGAAGGACTGCTTCTAGAAGTTGCATGCAGTTCCCAGCACACTCGCAGGACTTTGCAAATGTCAAAGAACAACAAACAAAATTTCCTGAAGCAAACCATTTTCTTCAAACTGAGTGTGAATGTGTTTGTGTAGGAAACTTTAACAAGTTTGTAAGAACTTTGGAATTGGATAAAAAGAGCCTCAGATTGACTTCTAGACACAAAGAATTCTTTAGAAAGTGGTTAACCTTTAAAGCAACTCCTAAGAAAGACAAAGATCTTGTATATTCAATGAGACCCTTGGCATAAAAATTGCTTGTGTTTTCACTGCCCTAGTGTAAAGAAGCAAACAAACCAATTTACATTTCCCTTAGCAGTAGCTTGTTTGTTGTTATTTTCTTTAAGAGTATCAGGGTTGGTAAGTGCAAATGGAATTTAAATATGTAGAGTAAAGAGGCAGTCAGACTAAAAGTAAATGAGATTTTGAATAACCTCTGTAATATTTATAATCTTGTGCACTCTGAATCCCCATCATTTCTTATTCATCCAAACAAACTCTAATAGGTTTTTGACCCATGAGCCTTCTTTCCACTAGGTACCACCATCGCACACATGTACACACATATACACCACGCACGCACACATACACACACCACACACACATATGGAGCCTCAATATGAAAATGATCTGACCTAGGACATTGTGATGTTCAAGAGGATATATTTGGGAATCTGAAGAATCCCTCATAGTAGAAGCTTTAGGTGGATTCACAACTACATGTGTAGAACTTAGGCCTGGACCCACAGTCATTCTGGAGTCCAACACATGGGTCTGTTCAGAAGTAAGCATGAGAGGGAAAGGATTAGTAAGTAATCACACTGAAGCAAAGCCAGGGAGGAACAGCTCTGGGGAGCAAGATGGAATCTGCATGGGTTGACAGCTTCCCTTGTCAACCACTCCATCCCCCTGACAAAGTGGAGCTGGAAAATATCAGGGGCCTCCAGAGCAAACACAATTAACTCCTGGAAAGAAATCAACACACCTGCTTCCTTGCAGTATGCATGCTCTTCCAGGACAGTGTCTGGGCCCGGTCCTCTCCTGGCCTCAGTGAGTGGGGTTGCAAATGCCCATACTAGAACTTCATCTTTGTCTGAACTTTTCACCTGCATGTCCTCATATGACTTCCCCAACAGCCCTGGGAAGAATGCAAGGTAAGGTTATAATCACTGTACAATTGGTTAAAATCAAAGGGCAGGAAAGGGTTAGGTGATATTGTCTCAAATCAGGTCTTGTGACTTCTGGTCTGACGCTTGCATTTCCCCTGCCACATTCCAAGGACTGGCCACAGATCGCCAGCTGTATTAAAGGCTTAAACACATCATCTGCAGTAGTCCCTCTCCACTGCACAGATGTAGAGCTATTCAAAATCTGTGAGAATTCCCTACCCACCTTTCCTTTGATGAGTTACAGGTATGTGAAGTAACTGATGTAGAAGGCTGTGTTTGATGGTCCCCAAACTCTTCTCTTTCTTTGTTCATCTCTTTCACATTTAGTGTCGAACTTCCCCATCCCTGGGAGGAATATGGTAATCTCTCTTCTCTCAAACTAATCATGAAATGTCTTGAAGGAAAATCTGTTTTAACAATTAACAAGCAATGCATTGTGAGTGAAGCACCATTGCTGGATATGGGGGACAGAGGAGTGAAAGGTAAGTTTCCTACACCAAAGAAGCTCTCTTTTGATGGATGCAACAAAGGTGAACCCAGACTATGGCAAGTGCAAAGGTGGAGGTAGGAGCAGTTCATGCAAGCTTTCGGGAACTGTAAACTCAAGTCCCTCCCTCCTCCTGCCTCACCTTCACAATCCCTCTTGGAGAAGACAACCAGGGTTGTCCTGGCCTGGGGTCTATTTCCAGGAGGTAGATAGTGTGAAAATTCAGAGAGAGAACATCACTACTTTCTTCCAGGTCTAGTCAGGATCACACAGATCCTTACTTATCCCTGTCCTCAGCCCTCTGTGCTATAGTTAGCTCTAGAGCATGCTTCTCAGTGATCTTGAAATGTGGAAAATTAGGTGGGAGGGAGAAAATTTGGAGGAGGGAGAAAATTTGGAGGTGGAAGAAAATTTTGAGAAGGCCTCATCAATATGTGCATGCATCTGCGCAAGGCGAGGTGATGAAGAGGGACAACCCAGGGCACCAGTCAGGAGATTCATCAACGTGGTGTGCATGCCACCAAGGGAGGGGGACAGATGAGGGTAGGTCTGAATTCAACATGACAAAACTTGCCTGGGCTTTCCTGGTGCAGAGTCAAGATCCAGGTGGGTTCCCAGGGAGGAAGTTTAAGAAAGGACAATTTCAAGGGCAGGCAGGATGAAGGAGAAGCAAAGCTAGTGAGGTCCTAGGAGGTTGGCAGCTGCAGAGTCATTACAGTACAAGGAGGAAAGGTCCACAGAAGGAAATAGGGAGACTAAGGCCCCCTGAAAGCTGGAGCTTTGAAGGAGGGGCACCTGGTAGGTATTGCGCTCACTGAGAGATCCAGCTACTATGACAGAGTAGTAGGTGTGATCAAGGAAAAAATTCCTTTCTCTTCCTACCCATTCTCCTTCTGCTAGTGCTTCCCATCAACCAAACCCAACCAGAAACCAGTCTGCAAGGGAGCCCTAATAATGGAACCTAGAGGCACCAGCTTCAGACTCAGGGCAGGACCAAAATGGGCAAGTCTGGGGCCCAAACCAAAAAACCCAATATTCTTGATTACAAATACTAATGAATGGGCCAAGGAAAAGAAGAAAGCTACAAAGATATGGTTGTAAAAGTGGTATTAACCATCACATGTGAACCCCTTGCTATCTATGCACCAGTAACACAGCACAATGATTAAAAATGTTATTCAATATTAGAATGTCACCTTGTTTTGTTGAATTCACTCAATTATTTCAAAGTGACCAACATGTGTAATTATTATAGCTAATGTACCTCTTATATAGTTATATATAGCATTATCTTAAACAGTAAACATGTCGGTTTACAAGTTGCACAAATAAGAGGGATTGGTGAGTAATTTTAGTCCTGTTAGATAAGTTATATAATCCAGAAGTCCCTAACGCTCCCACCTCACCATCTGGGGGAAAGCAGTCTCTAGCTAAAATACAGGGGTACCAGTGATTTGCTTTTACCCTCTGTTATGTAAGTCCCCTTTGGAATTGACCTTCATCTCCTAGAGATACTAACAGCACATCCAAGGGCACTACGATATCTTGGAGCTTCAAGCACAGTTTCCTGGATGGATGGATGGACACTCAGGTCTTGTGAAGTTCAGAAAGAGATGGGGGTAGAATGTCCCCTCAGCATGACTCCCTCCCAACTCCCTGCTTGCCCCTTCAGCCTTCATAAAACCATAGAACAAATAGCTCAGGTCTATGTAGACTTTCTAATGAACATAGAAAAGGCAATTTTTAGAAAGGAATGACAATATTGGAATGCCGAAGGATAACATTTTAGTTTACCTGGACTTTCTCTGAATCTCATCAAGGTAGCCACATTCTAAAATCTCTGGATCACCTAGTCTTAGCCCTAAACAATGTCCCAAGCCTAATATCACAGGTCCTGTGCTGAACTGTTCCCTAGGGTTATCCTTGAGGAATTGCTGCTATTGTTATCCACTTTTGTGGCTTTAGGGGTTCCCTAGACTCCTGAGTTAGGGATCAGGTTCTATGTGTATCCTTGATTGCTTTTCCATATTCCCACAAGCCTGCTGACCACTTACTGGTTGACCCATTAAATAAGCTTACATCCTGTCATAGTTTAGACCTTAAATGTTTCCCAAAGGTCCATGTGTTAAATAAAGACTTGGTCCCCAGGGTGGTGCTACTGGGAGATGAGACCTGGTGGGAGCTCTTTAGATCACTGGAGATGTGCCCTTGAAGGGGATTGTGGGCCTACCCCTCCACACTCTTTTGCTCCCTGGCCACGAAGTGAGTGGTTTTGCTCTACCATGTGCTCCTGCCATGATGTACCAACTCACCACAGGTTCCCAAAGCAACAGGGCCAATGATCATGAACTGGAACCCCCAAAACTGTGAGCCAAAATAAACCTTTTCTCTTAATAAATTCATTATCTCAGGTATATGTTTTAGTAACAAAAATCTAGCTAACACACCTCCCAAAGACAAACCTTGATTTTTCCTGTGAGAATAAAGTCTAGATCCATGTGGAGGAGAAAAGACCAACATTTACCCAATTAATGAGCAAGGCCCCTCGCTTGACCTTTGAATCAATGCATACCAATTATCATGATGAGCAGCTTTTATTTGTTTTTCCCTGTTCTGTGAGAGATTCCTGGCCACATCTCAGAAAACACCAGTTTTTGATGGTTACTTTTGGTATTTCAAAAAGAGCTTCTGGTTTCACTTAAATCCAGCAGTCCCCTCCCCATGAGGAGAGGATAGTCATCTTCTAGGTGGAGCAGATGAACTGTTAGCCTGAGATGCAGGCTTAGATTCAGGGACTAACTCCATCATTAACAGGTGCAGTAAATACCAAATTAAAATTAGAATCCCCCTTTCTAAAACTTATTAAGGGTTTCAAAATGTCAATGGCAGAATATTAAACCAAGGGCGGAACCTTTCTGAGCATGGAGTCCTGTGTTCAGGCTGCATACTCTTGAAACCAGCCCTGCTTGGGGTCTCCAAGTAGTATGTATCCTAGTGCATGCAAAGAGCATCACCCTACCAACAGATACTTTGCAAGTGACTGGCCTGAACTAAAGAGAATGCCAGAAGTCTAGTGGGGCTAGTCACACAGAGAGTGCTAACTCAGTCATTGGGCTTTACATGTTGCCTTAAAAGACATCAGGAGAATGGCAGGAGTGCCCCAACTAACAGCCTTTGAGAACCTTCCATGACTTGCAAAATCCCAATCTTGCCACAACCCGGTTATGTTAGATACACAGATGCTGCATACTCTCAGTCACCCACCTATTCTCACTGTTTCCTACCCAAGAGAGATGACTCATGACCTGGGCAGGATGCTCTGGTTCTTCTTGAACAGCTTCTTGGTCAGGCTGCCAGACACAAGGCACGTACATGCTTCACTTTCTAACCCTTTGGTTTTCCAGTTCTACCGGGTTCTTCCTGGCTGCATATGCTGAGCACATAAAAGGTGCTCAGTAATGCTCGTAAAGGGACCGAGTGGTCTTTACCTGATGAATTAAGCAAACTGTTGGTGCAGATGGACACTGGGATCCTTTGTTGGGCTCTGCTTCAGTGTCATGGTGCATTCAAGTGGTCTACAGCCTCCAAGGAGTTTCACATTTTAATTACTTGGATTAAACACCGGCAAAGGCAATGGGGCAATGATTTAGTTTTTGCTTTCATATTGTAAATGGAATGCTTGGGTTATTGTATCTATAACTCTATATACTGTGAGCTTTATGTACCAGAATTGTGGCTCCTTTTGCTTCTGGAAATGAAAAGTATGAACGAAGTAAATTTCTTTTTAATGACAGCTCTTTTTTCAAGAGCCAAATACTGCTATCAGAAAGCTATTTTCAAAACCTAATTTTGGCTGCACTCCTCTTCCCATTATAAATAAGACTCTCTGTCTTACAAACTTGACTTTCAGTCTGTGGAACATGGTAATTCTGCTACAAAGTTTTTTCTTGACCTGAAATTCTATTTTTTTATACTTCATTGCATCCTCTCAAGTAAGTTGCTGGTTCCTTATTAGTCCAAGAAGTCTCCTTGAGGAAGCTGTGCAAGCCCTACCTCTAGGGATCCAGTGGAAATTGATTTAATTGTCACAGTCTTTTACACTAAATACCTGAAAACTTTAGAGAATAAAGGAGAAAACCCTTTTAAGTCATTTTAAGTCAGTAGCTCTATGCTACTGAAAAGCGTAAAAAGAAAATAATTTTTTTTAATTTGATAACCTGTCTATCTTAATGGTTTTCTTTTTAAAGGTCAGAAAACATCCTGTGGGATTCTTCTTTTCACCAGAGTTTTTTTATCTAGCCTGAAACTTGTTCTAGATTAATGGCCAGAAGGCAAATGTGATATATACCAGAAACACAACTATCAGGAGCTGTGATAGGGGCTCTGGTGTGGTTCAGGCCAGTCTGGTTATTTGTGGCATGTCCAGTTGAGCTTCTTGTTGCCACCTGGAAGGAGCAGAGGCTTCTGATACTCATTTTCATTATTTTATTTCTAAAGATCTGGAAAAATGCATTAAAGTTAGTTATCCCCTCAAGCCTCCTTTTAGGCTTAAACAAAACATCCACCAATTTTGCTGAAAGGACCTTTTGCAAACCAGGACAACTTTTCCAAATCATCAGGAAAAAGGACTTGCTCTGCAAGATGACTTTATTTACAGCTTGATGACCTTAAAGGGCCCAAACCTATCGTCCCAGGCAGTCCACCAATACTACTCCAGGACAGAGGGGCCCTTCAGTGGAAATGTGGAGCATGAACAATTTCAGGATTAGACATCAAAACATTTGCACTGATGCTTCTTGATTGCCAATTACAGCTGCTTGTACAACTCAGTTACCCAAAGCATTGTGGTATGCCTTGATGAATAAACACTTATGACTAATTGGAAAATGTATTTCTAGAGTACCAGGTTGCAGCCCTACATGGCTGCTTTATTACGGCTTCCTGGCATCCTGCCCATCAAGCCGAGACCACTTTCCTTTGAATAAGGCTCAGATGTGATGGGCTCACTCTTTCTTTCCTCTACCCGCTTCAACTACACAGCTGATTATTCAACCATTTTCTCTACCCTTCGCTGCCTTCTGTTCTTTTTTTGTTTCTTACCATTCAAAAATTCTGGCTGTGAGAAGCTCTAAAATTACTAGTTTGCTGAAAATATGCCTTCAAAGCTCACTTTGCATCCAGTTTATAAAATTGTTTCTCTTTAGCACAGTTAGAAGTGTTGTAAGGGGAAGATGGCAAGGTAATTTCCAGCAGTTTGCTGATGTGTTTATATAAGATGAAAATTTAATCAAATTAAAGTTAATGCTAAATATAAGCAAGTGTGTATGCATGTGCACACACGACATACAAAAAAAGGTATGTCAAAGTTAATGAGAGATTCTAGAGACTGAAATTTAAATGATTTTCTTCTATATTTATCCAAGTTTTATCTTGACCATTACTTATATTATTAGAAAATTACATGTACAATTATGTAAACATGTGAACACAGTTTTCTTTACATAGGATCCTTTTTTCCAAACAGTTTATTGTGGAAATCAGAAGTTTATTATTACTGTTGTTATTTCATGCAGTAAGTAAAGAGAAGTAGTTGGAGAGAGGTCCAGAGGAAGTATATTCCCACATTTGTGGAAGTATCTGCCAACTTGCTTTAGAGATTTTATAAGGGTTTGTCTATTTCACCCTCATTTTGGGGGTGCAAATCAAGATAAAGAGTAGAGTGGTTGCCTCTCATTTTCTTCTCAATGCCTCCTTCAGTGTGCTGGCAAACTCTCTCTAATAGAGGCCCAAAGGACTTCAGGGAAATGGAATTCCTCCCGTGATTGTTACATCTGAGACCCAAGATGTGACAGACTTATATTGTAAAGATTTACCGTTTAATTGTGGGGAGATTTGTGTTGCTATTGTTGTTTTAGAAAAAGAAAACAGGGCTGGGGAGATAACTCAGCTGGTAGAGTGCTTGCCTTGCGAGCACAAGGCCCTGAGTTCGATCCCCAGTACCGCAAAAAAAAAAAAAAAAAAAAATCTATATAGAAAAAGAAAACAATAATAACATGAGATGTAATGGCTTGAAGATAAAGGAGATCTAAAGTTCAGAGAATATTTAAAACTTCCCTTCTATTTTGAAGGTTACAGGGAAAGAAACTCCAATGCAGAATAATAACTTATTGACATTATAGCAAAGTTTGCCAAAGCACACTTTTTCATATTCAAAGAGAAAAGCAGGCATATGATAGATTTGTACACCAAAAGGAC
Organism: Sciurus carolinensis; assembly: GCF_902686445.1. NCBI lineage: Eukaryota > Metazoa > Chordata > Mammalia > Rodentia > Sciuridae > Sciurus > Sciurus carolinensis. The sequence continues at coordinate 151,181,059 of NC_062215.1, read as the reverse complement.
TAATTTCACAAAACTCTGGAAGTCTGTGCTACTCTCAAACAAGACTCATGAATTGGAATCCTTTGTTTACTTGGGAATGAGGTTTGAACGGGAAGAGGGAGAACTGTCTGGATAAAACTACCATTGAAGTTGAACTTCATCAGAAAAGAACATATAACTATGCTGGGCAAAAACTTCTTTAAAGGGAATTAACATTTTCTTCTGATCTGAATCATTTATATTTTATAAGCTATCACAAAAATCTTTGCCAAGTTTCACTATGGCATTGAATGCATAGAAACAATAGGTATATTTATTGATAAAAAAAAAATAGCTAAAGTGAAGCCCTTTCCCCCAAAGGAGTAATGCTAAATCTCAATCAATGGGAAGTTTTGTCATTTCAAGCAATTTTCTATTATCTATATACTATCATTTCCTGGGGTTTCTGAAATGGCCCTAAGTCATGCCAGATATAACAAGTATGTCTAAGAAATGGGTGGAGATCCAGTTCATATCATAAACCAGTGCAGCTCAGTTCAACTTTATTGAGTGCTAAATATATTGAAAGCATTTTGATGGGTGCTATAGAAAATAGAAGAAAAGACAGAATACTGCCCCTTTCCCTCAAAATACTAAAGGTATTTGATAGCATTTACTCTAACATGAGTTAAGGGCTGTTAATTACACTAGAAAATAATCTAAAGCAAGTAGGATGATAAATAATCTTCATTCACAGGAAAAAGAGTTATCTTGATAAAAGGGAAACATTTTTTAAATGTCCCTGGGAGCAGGGGGAAGAGATAAGCTTTACTGTACAACTCTGCATGTGCTCCAGACTGAGGTAAGAACTTTCCATGATCATTTTCACTGATTCTTGGCGATAACCCTTAGATGAGGGGCTTCTTGCTGTTATGCTTTACAGACAAGGAAGCTGGGGCTCAGGAGTATGATGAAGATTTTTTAGGGGGGAAAAAAACTAAGTTACAGATTTTCATGATTTTTCCATTCCTCCTCCCTGCTCTATCCAAGAAGAAGGGGACTGACCCTTCCTTCCCCAGGTTCTCCAGCACTGCAGATCATGGGGAGCAAGAAGGAGAAGTCACTGCACATAATTAAGAGCTCAGTCCAAAAGGAAAGAGTAGAAAAGACTGGAGGGTCTATGTGGCCTGAGACAAAGGAATTTGCAGTGGGGAAAGAAACCTGATGATAGGAATAATGAAAGGGAGGGAAAGAGAAAAAGAGGGAGAGGTAAATGAGTAATGTTAGTCATCCAGAATGAATTCACCCAGCTAACCATTGAAAAGACTGCATAGTAAAGAGGTTTTTTTTTTTGGTTTTTTTTTTTTTTTTTTTTTTTTGGATGCTGGGGATCGAACCCAGGGCCTTAGTGCTTACAAGGCAAGCACTCTACTGACTGAGCTATCTCCCCAGCCCCGAGTTTTCTGTTTTAATGACTTTCATTGCTGGAGTGATGTTTCTGGGATCATGGCACCCACACTGAGCTAGGGTGAAGAGGTGGTGAGAACCCCAAAAGTTCCCATCACTTGACAGTAAGTGACAGAAAGAGGCTTCAAACCTTTACCGTAAGAGAGAGCTTTGTGGAGGCTCCATGGGGAAATGCTTAGATTGTGGACTTGGTGGGGAGGGACGGTTGTCCAAGAGACTCCCTCCCAGACCTGGAACCTCTGTTTGGGATGGTACAATAATGTCTCCCAGAGCACAGCAAATGGAAGGAAGATGGCATATACTCTCCTAGCACAAAAGATGGCGTTAAAGCTATGGCAAGACAATTTTAGGACAAAAATATTTCAATCACACACAATGACGGAGATGTCCCTGTCACGTCAGGATGTGAGAAGGGATGCCAGTCTTCCACAGTAAATGGGCCTCACATTTTCAAGAATTCGTTTAACAATATTAGTTTGAAAATCCATTTAGTTTTGAGTCAGTGGGACCACAGAGATACAATTACAAATATCAGTTCTCATTATGGTATTTGCAGATTTAAGTGGCATATTTACATCCTGTCTGTGTGGGAACCTGATAAACAGCGTCAGCAAATTGGATTGGAACACTGAGGAATGGAGGACCTGGCTGTGGATGTTAATGGCGGGAATGGGCATCAGAGCCCAGCATCTCTCGTCAGCCCTATATCCTTGCTGCTTTCCTTCAGTTGTTTTTCTTGACAGCAAAGAATGCTGACAGTCCTGCAATTCCCTAAACTCTGATTCTCTATCAGACTAAAAGATGACAAATGAGGTTTTCACTCCTGTTGATGAGCACATCACGAAAATGACATAATGGTGTAATTTTTCGCCCCAAGACATGGAAAAAAAAATGTCTTGGAAATCACTGTGTTCATGTTTTTGTTCCCTTTCCACCTTCATCTGACCATAGTTGTCACTCAGAAACTCTAAAGAGAAGCAGAAACGAATGCTATTGTTGAGTGGCGGCCTTGGTGTGTGTCTATGACAAGGTCATACTCCTCACGGTGGCTGGGACGCGCTTTTCTTATTGAGAGGGGTTATCCTAGGAACATTTTACAGGCTGTTAACTGACATCTCTAGAATTGGATGTGACACCCCAAATGACATTTCTTGGGGAGAAAGCTTGACAGACACCCATCTAGAGAAATAACTACTTTCATTTATGCACTACCTGAAACAACACTTGAGCCATGTACGTGAACAAGTTCTCTTCGGTCTTTGCAATACTGTTCTTGACCCACTTTTGGACAAATTCACCTGTTAAGTTATTTAGATTTAATTAATAAAGTTGAAGGTGGGCACCCGTGTGAACAGTTGCGTTGGGATTAGGTTTTTTTAAATGAAATCTTATAAAAGACCATCCATAGTCACACGCTGAAGCACTGCTCAGCCTGGGCCCATGATTCAGGTACAGCTTGAAGGTATCACTGAGCAGGAAGATTCTGGCTTTGACTTCCAAGGATGAAGCAGGATTCACAGAGAGCTACACTCCTGCAGTCTAATGCTAAAATGATGGAGGATCAATGACAGACTGTGGTCTTTCCCAAGTTCAGTCACAAACTGCTGTTAGGAATGCTTGTCAGACTTTTATCTTAAATCTAAACAGCAGAGAGGCCAAAAGTGCTCATAATCAAAATTATGATTCAAACATGGACAGATTCCCACCCTCCACTGGTACAGGTCACCGTTTCTTTGGTTTAGTAAAAGATGATTCAGTGGGCTTGTATTTTGTAGACTGCAGTTTTATACTCTGAGGGACAAAGAGTGTACCATTTCACACACACTCTCATCATTGTGCCCTCGCATAGAAGGGGCTTTACACTATGGCACAACTGAAATGGGTTTCACTCTTCCTCTCAATGCCTTGTACTAACATTTGCATTCAAAAAGTTAAATGCAAGAATGATGTGACCTAATTGGTACCTATTGGAAAATCTTGAAAGGTATACAAGAGTAACTTAGAGAACTATCAAGGGTTTTAGGTTCAAAAACAGAGTACTCACAAGCTCTGCTTAAAGCCTGGCTGGCAATAGTTCTTTTATTCTAATAAACCAGGCTGCCATTGGATACCCTTCTTGCTTATCACTGACCAAACTAAATTCTGTAGCCTAATCTATTTGGCTACTTTTATAGAAATGTAAGACTTATGATTTCCCCATGGTAGACTACAAGTATCAATGGCCTCCTTGTATCCACATCCTTTGGAAGTCCTCCCCCCCCAACACACACACACTCATACTAGGTTAGGCTATATCACTTGCTTATCAACCAATGGAATAATAGTAAACTTGGCACAAACAGAGATAGAAAAGCTCTTGTGTTTTTACACTCCCAGTAGCCCAGAATATGGCCAGGCTAGCCTGCTGGAGGAATGTGAGGAAGCTGCCATGGAGGAGCTGCCCAGCCAACAGTCAGCGCATCTGCAGCTGAGTTCAAATGGCTGAATTCCCAGCTGACTACCTTAAGAGACCTAACCACCATCATGCCCAGTCCTGAACCTAAATCTCCAGCTACAGATATATGAAAAATAAGTGTTTATCTTTCTATAGCATCAGGCTGTGCAATTGTTACTCAGAATTTTTGTGACCATGGACCTATGATGCTTCCCCACACTTCAGTGGTGTGTGTGTATGTGTGTGTGTGTGTGTGTTTGGCACAAAAAGCATAAAAAATATTTTGTGGGAATGAATTACATAGAATAGTACAAATTTATAGTGAAAAGTGTTTTTAGAAATTCTCTGTATAGTAGCAGTATTCGAATCTTTTAAAGCCGAAGGACTTTTATAGCAGGAAATCATATCCAGACCCCCATTTATAAAAAATGGATTAAAGATGGTTAACATGTAGACATGGAAGGGTCAACATGGAGACTCAGTCCTGCTTCCCACCTGCTAATGACCCAGAGACACCTACTAAGTGCTCTAGAGCACTGTGGGCATAATAGGAAAACCACTGCCTATTTATAGACAAGGAGACCAGGATGGGGATTTAAGCAACTTGCCTAAGATCAATTGGCAAATCAGTGGTACTGTCAGGACCAGAAACCAGGCTTTCATAAGGGATGTTATAATTATCAGAGGTGCAAGATAACTCCCAGCATACATGTTTCCTAGCGACCCTGCAGTAAATATCTAATACTACCTCCCAAAGACCACACACTCAGGGTTGATCCTTTACACCTTGCGGATTCACTGGTTGTCCACGTGACACATATTCTGGACATATTTGGAAACAGGCAATAGACAAACAATAAAAACCACCTGACTTTTGTGGGAAAAGATCTTAAGGTATATAAACCATAACCAACTGTACTAATTCCAATATTATATTCCTAGTCTTCCTTGGAATTTTCTTTTCCTATGGCTATAACTCTCTGGTCAACTTCTTAACAGAATCCTTCCCCTTCGTTTTTTCCTGACTTTTACACTTTCTCCATGAATCCTTAAGCAAGCTCTCTTACTGTTGTTCAGTTTCCCCAAAGTCCTCTTCTTTCTCGTGCTACCTTCTTGGTTCCCTTGCTTCTAGTACAGCTGGAGTTCTACTCCACTGATCCTCCTCTCAGGACAAATATTAGCATGTCTAAAATCCATGTTTAAAACTTAATGCTTTTTATATAGAAAAAGATGCTATGCTAATCGCCTTTGATCATTCCTTTTTTTTTTTTTCCTTTAGGAATCTATTTAAATGAATCCAAATCAGTTATTAATTTACAAAACATACTTTTTTAATGTCATTCTCATATCAGACATCACCTCCCAAAGCATCTTACACTTCTAGAATCGCAAGGTCAATACAGCTACATGACCAGTGGAAATAGCTTTTTCTCATTTTCTTGGCTATCAATTAGAAGATCAAAACAGGGGATACTGTCACCTTGATAATAATTTTCATGAATGCTAGAATTTTCTAGAATCATCTTCACAGTATTTTTGTTTTTACTAAGTGTAAAATCACAAGAGAAATTGTTAGCAATTGAGCGAAAATTCTTTGAAGGCAAAATTTAAAAATTCTATAGAGAAGACCCTCAGAAAAAGGAGTTGAAGTCTTTTTCTCAGCTCCATCTCCAAGAAAGAGAGAACTTTTAGAAATGTGCATGCAGAATATATCTCCTAGAAGTTCTGAAGATACTTGAATTAATAAATGGTTTAGATTGAATGAAAATTAAGATTTTGTGCAAACCTCATCTACATACTCATCTATCGGAACACAGTCATTTTTTCTTACCATTAGGATAAAGAAAGATGTCATTTGTTCTATTCACAGGTGTTTGCTTTTTCATTTCTATTTTTATCTCATTTCTATTCATCAGGAATAGTCCCTGTGACTACTATGTTCTAGTTTTCCACAGTTTTAACACAGATCATGTTTGCTACTCAGCAAATGGCTATTATGAACAATCACATAGATATGTCCAACTAAAATGATCAGGATAATTTTTCGAGGTGTATAAAACCAATTTTACCTCATCTCTGACATCCTACTTTTGAAGTCACCCTCCCAACCCCTAAGTGTGTGTTTGGGATTGGGTGTGCAGTATAGGAGAGCATTTAGGCCTGAACACAGATTTGCTATAAAAATCCACCTTTTCATCTGCATTACAAAGGCGAAGACCTTGCTATTGCATCTGAAGACAGGTAATGTTGTCTTGCTTTATCGTTATTCATCATCACAGTGCCTCATCCTTTGCCTATCCCTGCTTCCATGACCAAGAGAGACACATGAACAGGGTGGGAACACCTTCGCTTCCCCCTGAATATGGAAGAATGAGCCATACTTAGGTATCTACCATCACCCCCACATGTCATTTCTGGAACCTCTAAATGCTAAATGTTCTGAGCAATGTACTAACTAGAAGTTTACTTTTTAAAAGGAAAAGCATTAAGGTAATTGTGTGACAAAAATTCCAAATGGTTGTCCAAAATTTGGTTAAGAAATATGAAAAAGAATAAACACATGGTGTTGATGTTAAAGTATATGGTTGACTTTAATGAAGTCAGTGATGTACAAGGAAAACTATCAGGTTTGAAGAAGAGCAGCTATTAACATGCTCACCAAAATTCATATACTTTTTTTTTTTTCCATTTTTCCACTCTACCATGTTGGAGCATTTGCTTTTTTGACATGATAAAATGCTAAGTGAAGCCCTCAGAGAACATAACTATAGAGACTCTCACAGGTTACTCTGCTCCAAGATGCTCTGAGAAATGCTTCCAGCAAACTCAACCTGGCCCACATTTCTCCCTCTCTGGAAGACATCAGGAACCACACAGGAGTTCAAAAGGTTAACACTGTGATGCTTTTTCTTCTCCCTCCCAAATCAGAAGTAGACAGTATTTTCAGATGAACTTTTATTTCCTGAACTATATCAACATATACCTGGTGATCCTCTGTTTTCCTGTATCAAGGGAGAAAGATTTTAACATAAGCCATAATTCCAGTTGCTGGTTAAATTAACACACTGACTGAAAACTTTCTCTAAATAAACATCTTTTTGAATGAATGAATGAATGAATGCATTTCCAGGAAAATATAATCAGAGAGTGTAAATTCTTCCTGGTTTTAAGCTTCAGATACCTGAAATCAAGATGGCGGGCAAGGGGGCAGAAGATTGCCACTGAGACAAGGGTGGGAAAAGCCCCCAGCAGGGGGGTGGAGCTAGATGACTTGCGGTTTGGTGTGAAATCAGGTTTGTTGTGATATTATGGGGTTTTGTTGTTGTTTTTGGTTTGGTTTGCTGTTTTTGCTTTGAATAGGACAAGGACAAACTGAAGCACATTCACAAGACATTTTTGTCCAGTTAGTACACCCAAGTCATGATGCTTTGTATGATTTATAAGGAGTTAATCTCATTTTTAATATGGGCACTTTATTATAAAAGAGCTTTGCTCCCAGGGGATTCGTTAATTGAGATGTCACTGTATTCCCGATGGTTGTGAATCTTCCTCCTTGGAGGATAGATATGACCTTTTGGAGCTAGCCAAAAGTCATTTAGAACCAAGCAGGGTGGGGAAAGCGGGAGATCCAGCTGGGTAATAGAGTCTAAGGACAAAACAAAGAGAGATCATAAAACAAGAAGAGTGATTCTTGTGTACAGCCCATAAACGGGTGCTGGATTCGGCTTGAGAGGACTCTGACATGTTTGAACAACATCTTTAGAATAAATACATCACCTTCCAAGGTGACTCCTGAAAAGAAGACCATTCATTTGCATGGCAGTATCTGGATACATTTATATGAAGATAAAAATCAGTCTCATGAAATTTAACATGTACCTAATAGTCTCCATGTATTTTAGGTACATTGTTTTTTTAAACAACAAAGGAATCTTTTAATCACGTTTATAAAGATCTATTTTGTACTACCTATTGTGTACCACGTACAATGCTGAACACATCCTAAACTTCTAGACAGAAAGTATGTAAATATAGTTAAATTTACATATAAATTAATTTTGGTCAGGCCTTTTTTTCTTATGGGTAAAGTAGCTGAAGTCATTGATGATGACACAAAATAATATTCTCCATCTCATTCCATAGAAATTCTAGACACTTTCACTTTCCTCCCAGATAGTTGTGGAAGTATCTAAAAAGATATCTCATTTGTTTCCCTGAAGGGAACACAAAGTTTTGCTGAGTAACATTCTCCAAAATGATGTAGTTGCCATATTCAGATTTGGAAAATAAAAATACTAGGCATCCACTTAAACTTGAATTTCAGATCAATAATGAAAAACTTTTCGTGATAAATATATGAATGACCAGTGACATGGGGGGCAAACGTGTTCTGAAAAATTATTCCTTGCTCATCCGAGATTCAAATGTAAAAGGATGTCCTGTGTTTTATGTAAAAATGTCACAAAGGGAAATAAAAAGGGGTGGGGGTCAAGTCAGGGAGAGAAGCCCTGGTTTCCTGGGGCAGGGAGTTTCAAGGTCTCCAGCATCCTCAGCCAGGTGTGTCCGGATGCCCGAGGGAAGGAAGACAGACCTGTGCAGGTGTTATTTCTAGGAGTTAGGGGGCTGGAGAGTTGAGTGAGGGGTTTAGGGAAAGAGATGCTCCAGAGACCCTGGGTGTGGGGTATTATGTGTGTGAACAAATTGAAAAGGAGAAGAAAGGGGATTTTTCCATGTATAGCTGTAGTTTATGAATTGGATCGCCTTTAATGTTCCTTGAGAGAGCAAGTAAAGATTAAAATTGCTTTTTAAATTACTTTCAGTTAACTGGATTGTGTTTCTTTCAGTGATACTGCACTAAGATGAAGTCATAAATCCTTTGGGATTTATTTGGGTTGCAAACAGTGTAATTTTTCCTGTTTTCCTCCTCTACAGTTCCCTATGGTAGAACAGGCTGCTGAGTTGCCACCCACGAGGCCACTGCCAGGAAGCTACTGGGCAGCTGCTGAGACCAGATGTACGACCCCTCCACCTCCCGCAAGTCCATAGAAGCTCATCTCTCCAGCTCAGTTCTGTCTTGGTTCATACGTCATCAAGGGAGCTGGGCTTTCAACATCTAACAGATTATTAATGAAATTCTTCGTGTGTGTGTGTGTGTGTGTGTGTGTGTGTGCATACACACACATATGTGCTTATGTAGTTATGGTTGCCTGCTTTTAATAAGGATTCCAATTAGCAATATTCTATAAGACTGAAACCATTAAAATAAGAGGAAAGAGACAAAAGGGGAGGGAGGCATATCTGGGTGTTCAGAGCCCTTTAAATACAAAAAGAACCTGTTTGGGGTCTCCTGGTGGACATTAATCAATGGCTTCTTTGGAACGGATTCACCGGCTTTTCCTTAAAGATAGTCTTTGAATTGCTTGTACATTATATTGTGTTTCAGGGCATATTACTTTCTGTGCATTTCACTGAGGTACCTACTAGATTATTCAGGTGATTGAGTCTATCATTTTTATTCCTGCTTTGCATAGATTTGTATTTTGTCCTCTTTCCACCCCTATGTCAGTTGCACCAATTTCTTAGAAGTAATATCTGTCTTCTACTACAGTGAAAGTTCATTTGTAAAGGGTAATAATGACTTTAAGAAAAGTTCTTTGATTGCCAGCTCTATGGAAAAAAGAAAACAGTGAGAGAAAAAAAACCAAAAGTTCTTGTGTTTTTCTGAGAGTACATAGTTACTATTATTTTGCAATGATTTTTTCTCTTTTAGTTTTCTTTCCCCATTGACTTTTTTCCCTTTTTCCTTCGAAGAAATGTGTGTTTGACATTTACTGAAAATTCTAGATATGAAACCAGAAATGCCAAATGTTCTTCTTGCCATTCAATAAACCTCTCACTTTTGCCTTAAAAGTTAACAGGAAACAATTATTGTGACAGAGTAATTTACAACCACGATAGGACTTTGCGAATTGGCAAAGAATTTTTGTCACCACCAATAGGTGCTTAGGAAAGAGGCTATTTTCGTTTCTAAATTCACACCTTCTTTGTAAACTCAATTTTCAGTGGGAGAAAGTGATTCTTTCACTAGTTTAGCTTCTTAGAGCACTCCTAAACTGCATCTCTTTTTCTCTGATCTTCGCCAGCATTCCAAGGAGAAGAAGCAGGTAGCCACCCACTCACTCTGTGTGATTTGAGAGGTGCCCAAGAGCCAGATTCCTTCTGCAATATCTCTCAGCCACAGGCTGCATTCCTTTAAAGAAAAGGAAGACTCACCAATAAAAATTCTTTAACATCTTATTTATCCTTGTGTCCCAAGAAGAGACATTTAACAGTGTAGTTTTCTCAAGCTAAGAACTCACTGAATACATGTTTATAGAATGGAATTAAGTTACTTCGCCTGAAGGCAAAGTACAATGGAATTAGTAACGAAACTGCCATGCCTCCTGGGTAAGAATTAGGACTTGGAAGGTTTCTAGAAATTGCCCTTCATTCTCTCATTCTCCCGGCCTGTATAAACTACCATCCGTGAATGAAGGGAAAATTAAAAGGCTCATCCAATTTATGGATGACACCAAGATATGAGGAATATGGAGTATGACTATATCAGGATTTTAAATGTTTTTGACAGGCAAGAGCAATAATGAGCTGACTAAAGTGATCAGATTTAACTGGGATAAATAAAAGATCTTGTGATTGGGCTCAAAACTCTGTGTATAGGTAAGAGAAGAGAAATCTAGCTTAGTGGCCTTTGACAGTCAATAGGAAATTCAATATTTTCTAGATCTACCCTACAAAAAGTGATATTCAAGGATGAACTGGAAACAAAAACCAACAGGAAAACAAAAAACAAAAGTCACCAGCTGGAAAGGGGGCCAGGATAAGGTTAAAAGAACAAAGAAAGAGCATCAGTGAATAGCTACATGGTGTTTAGCCTTCTCTTAACTGTGTTCTCTAGGAGGTAGAGCCAGAGGCAAAAAATCAAAGTAGAAAAGTTCAGGGCATTCAAAATGTAGGAAAAGGGTGGAAGGTAAAGAAATATGTAAATCAATGCCATATGACTCGTTTCCATGCTGGCTGGGTCTCACAAGTTACCAAGAAGCACAAGCAGACCTGTTGACTCAGCCAACAGTACTTAATCTGGAAGTGACACAAGAAGGGAAAGAGATGGGAAGTGTATCTGGCTCTTCCTTTCTCCTGTTTTCTATTGGGCAAGATCCAAGGGAATGTCCTTCCTTACTTTCAGGTTGCATTATCCAGCCCCTTGGTGGCCACTCAAGAGACCAGAGGCATCCAATGACTTTACGTTCAAGATCAGAAGTAGTAGTTTCTTTTAATAAACTCCAAGAGGGAGCACCTCAGCATGGTTGGGGTGCTGACCAAGAAAGAGAAAGCTGGAAGCCATCCAGGGAGCTGAAAGTCATAAGGTGTTTATCCAACCCTTTCATCTGGTTTCCAGCATGTAGAAAATGGGCAAACAGAGCAACAGCAAAAAAGTCAACAAGGTGGCCTTCAAAAGGAGCTCTTGCCACTGTAAGCTACACCATGGCTGTAGTGGCAATTTTGCAACAGGCAAAGAATGTGAAAGACTCAGTGTTATTTAGTCACTAACAAAGCAGCACTTAGAGCCTATGTTCTCTTCAAAGCCCATAAAAATGTTTTAAGACCTCAAAAGATTTACTGTTTCCAAAATATAAAACTGATAAATTGAAATTAATAAATGTTTAATTAAACATCTACAAAACGTAACACGATGTCAACTTCATTATTTGTTATATTCGATGTTCATAAAATTTCATTACACTTGAAAACAATTTGTAGGTTAGATTTTCTCATTTTATAAGAATTCCTGAGTATGCATGATGCTTGCCAAGAAATCATTGCCAATCATAAATTAAATGGGTTACTCTCAGATAAAAAGTTTTTTCAAAAGCAAATTATTTTTTAAATTCTTTCAAAAAATTTATGGTGAAAAATGCATATCATGTGAGCTAACAATGTACTTTACTATGTTTTATAGGATGTAGTAAAGTGTCCAAGAGAAGGGTTACTGCCAAGAGTATTTTGCTGTCAGATGAGGGAGAGGATGGTATTCTCTACTGTGGGCAAGGCAGGTAGTAAGCACTGCCTCCAAGTCCAAGTGCTGTCCCTTTAAAAGGAATACATTGCATGGGAGTTTTTGGAGTTAGACTTCATTCGTTGCCCCCCAACCACTATTAACTGTGTTAAATCAAGCTCAATTGCTTTATTCCTGTGAACCACAGTCCCTCATGGCTACACAGAATTAATAACTAATCTTTCAGGGTAGTCAAAAATAAGATCTAGCCCAGGACCTGATACATACTGGCTCCTCAATAACTCTCATTAGTGAAAGATTTTCCTTGTGAAGTCTAGAGGAGGAGAATCAGATTGCAGAGGCTTTCTGTGTTTGATGACAAGTGGAGAGAATGGAGAGATTTTACAATGAAGAAGAGACCTGAACTCCTTAGGTGATGAGACAGATCTAGTCAATGCTGGATATGACACATGCCATAAAATGCAAATGGAATGAATCAATAAATAAATCCATAAGCCAAAAATAACTAGATTTTCATACTTAATAGATTCTAGGTGAAAGAGATTGGATTTATGCTTTTGGATACTACAGGGCAGAACCAGATCCAAAGATTCAAAGTTAGTGAGAAGCAGTGAGAAGCAGAGGTCTCTGCATTTAATGGTGACATTATTGCAATTAGAACTGGCCAAAACTGGAATGGACTTCATTGGAGAAAAACATATTTCCTATAAATAGAGATGTAGAAGAGCGATCAGAAGGCCAAAATTGAGGGCTAGATCAAATGATATCTAAGACAATTCCAGCAACTTCTACCTTTTTGTTACCACCTCAGTTTAGATCAAACAACAGCTGGAGGTCAGTAGCTTCTCAATTGTAATTCCCAAACTTACCACGCTAGCACTCAGCAATCAGACCTCTGGTCTGGGCCCAAAGAGAGAAACCTGCCTGCCTGTTGTAGAACTGCCACCCAAATGGACGTGGGGTCACTGGGAAAAGGAATGGGCAGAGTTGTCTTGACGAGTCCGTTGAGAAGTTATTCTTGCTTGTGTCTTGACTTTTTTCTGCTCAGTTATGAATATGAGTCTCACAGAAACCATAAGCACTTAATAAAATATGTTAGGTAAGAGTAAAAGAGGAGCTGCCCAAACTCTGCATTAGGGCCAGGAATTCTTGGATTAAATACGATTCAATCTAAGTGTGGACTGAATTGAGTAATGGCGTATAAAAATCTTTTTGAACATTGGTTAATATGAGCTGTGAAAAAAAAAAAAAAACATAGTTAAGATGAGGTGCATGCTCTGTTATGATGCTCAAAGTCTACTTTATTGGGGGGAATGTCGGAAGTGCCTTGGTCTTATTTCTTTTAAAGGTCTAAGGTTACTGCTTAGTTGTTCAGTTCCACTTAATGTCTGAGGCCACCCACGGTCTCCTTTTGACTGGCTTTTGTTTGCTGTTGACAACTTCTTAGTCATCTCTTTAAAAGGCGGAGCCTCTCTGAATAACTAGGACACCAATGCACAATGAGTGTGTCCTGGAAAAAGACAATGGTTGACCAAAAAAGGGGCCATACAGAGATGGAAAATATTACTTGATGGGCCTTCACTTGAGTGTTTTCAAGTTTCTTTCTTTCTTTCTTTTTTTTTTTTTTTTTTTTTTTTTTGGTGCATTAGAATGATACATAACAGTGAGATTCATTGTTATATATTTGTTTCTTTTCTCAGCTATGGTCACTCTTTCCTTCCCTCTGTACTCAGGAATGTGTCTCAGATTTTGACTTACGAAACAGGACCGGGTCTTTTCAGTTGGGACTATGGGAGACCTCTCATCAGTTTATATTTTACCAAAGAACACTTAGTTGAATTTTGAGCATATTCCTTTTTATCTTTGGCCCAGTCATGGACAAGAAGATGGCCCTCCACTAGGTAACAACCTAGCACACAGATGCAACTCGCAATGCCTGTATTTTCCTCTTTGCATCAGTAAAGCCAGAGCTCTGTGCTTATTGTTATCTTAGCCGTTTGATCTAGATTAGCAGGAAATCCAGGGAACCTGAGTTTAAGTCTCAAATCCATGTTCTCTCCTTGCCTGATATTGGATAAAAAGGGCAATTTTACTTTTCCTAATTTGCAAAACTGAAATTAAAATCCCAATTGCTACCCTTTCACAATGAGGTGAAGAGAATGGGCGTGAAAATGTTCTGCAATAAAACCCCAACTTTAACCTTAATAAAAACTTTTTACAGAACCTCTGTCCTAAATGTGACAAGGTGACTCCACAGAGAAATACCTTGGGTTGTTTTCCCAGCAGGGGAGGGGTTCTCTGCTGTGTCATCTTCACTGTCTCACCTGGCTTCCCCAGGGACAGGGCTGGCTGAGTTGGGGTCTGGGCCAAGTCTAGGAAACAGTCTTTTTTTCCATTGTGCAAAGCTAATTGGCCCTTGTGGAAATTGGACCTATGCCCTTGGACTAATTAACACTATTGCCTATTAGCTCCAGCTGAACTAACTTCCTCAAACTTATACTCATTTTATTTAGTAGACAGCAATTTGCATTTTAAAAAGATAGCCTCTGGCCACTAAATATGCCTCGGATTCCATATACACTCATGGCAGTACAGATTTGACATGACACCGTGGCTCCTGAGGTGTTAGGAGCTATTTAATACTTGATAATTTGTGAGTGTAACGTAAGTGGGGTTGGAGTAAGAATCTATGGGTGTAGGCCTGACTCTGCCACCAACTAAATGACCTTCCTGGAGTAGGTGATTAGCCTTGGAAGACGGTTTCCTCTTTTTCAGAGTGAGAGCGTTGACCAAATGATCACTAATGCCCGATTTAGGTTTAAAATTCTATGATCTTTACAATTACATGCTTTGGGAACATGCAACTTCATTAATAAATGGCAGTATTCTCTGCCAGTAAGAGAGACAGAGTTGGTTAATAAGTGTGCCTCCTCCTCACGCTCCACGCACATAATTCTTAATGAAAGTTAATGGGAATTAGAAACATCACTAGCAAAACAATCAATGCCCAAACCTTTAACCTGGGACCTCCTGGTCTGTCATTTGGCTGTCTGTATCTGAACATCATTTCATAACTCAGGAGACCTGAATGAACCCTGAGCAAAATGGGCTGAGAGGAGGTTGACGTCAGGACACACCGACCTTTATGGGCAAGGGGTGTCCTCGCTGAAGGCCAAGTTTTCGTGGGAGGGCAGAAGCAACCAAGATTGATGGAGAAGGAGCGGGGGGGGGGGGGGTATCTCACACCCCATCCTTGGTGGCGTCAGCAACCCAGTCTCGTATAAGATGCGCTGATCAGACTCTGCCTGATGAATTTACAGGGGGAATGTGCCCTTCTCATAAAGTGTTTTCACTGTGCACCGTTGTTACTGCATGCGCAGTATGATCTGCCATCTAGGTTATTGGATCAGTAAGACCTGATAATAGATTATACACAAATTTGTGTTATTTAACAAATACCACACAATTTTAGTTAAATTTCCTGGCTGTGTGTACACAAGACATTGGCAAACCCACAATCTAAGCTCATGCCTCCCCTCAAACCCTCCATTGTCTTCTGGCAGTTTGGATGGCTGTGTACACACCATGGTTACAGCAAAATCCACTGTGGTTTTCTTTCCTACAGAATTGAAAGATAGCAAACAGGAGAAGCACATGTGAAGGAGTCTTTCCTGCCTAGCACCGGCTGGACACTATCTGGGATTTCTCACTGTTCCCTGCATTCTTACCCTTGACCTTTTGGTGCTATCCAGTTCCCCCTGTGTTGGGTCCCTGTGAAAGCTGTGATTTCCTCTCCTGACAGGCGGCAGGAAGGGGAGAAAGCTGCAGGCCAACCTTTGCTCTGAGAGCCCTGGAGGGTTATTAACAAAGGGGACACATGACAGGGCGTGCTCAGGAAATATTGATAAAGTGAGAGAGAGAAGGAGAAGAGAGAGATAACTCCAGGCCCACACCACCCCCATCTACACACACACACACACACACACACACACACACACACACTGCCTCTTCTCTTTCTTTCTAGGTTGAGATGTTATGTGGGCTGTTTCAATGACTAGCCTAAATAGGCTTCAGTATTGCTTCTTACCCTCCTTGCTGAATTGTTCCCAGTCAAGATATCTGACTGATAAAGTCAGGGGTTCCTTATCAATAAATGGAAATAATATTAAAACCTATCTCACTACGAGTAAATGAATCAATCAATATAAAGGGCTTAGAATATATGGAGTGCTGACATAGAGTAAGGAGTTTGTAAGTGTGAGTTATTGTTCATATATATATATCTCTCTTAACTATAAAGTCATCTTGGGGAAAGTAACCACACCACAATAACAGGTCACTTCCCACCTGAATTCTGCTGAAGTTGTCACCAAGAAGAAACTCAACTTTGAGGAGCAGCAACATAAATGTGTTCTCCTACCCCTTACTCTTGGACTTTCTTCTGTTCTTGCTGACTCCAACCCTTCCCCACAAATCTTGTCCTTAGATGGCCTTGGATTTGGATGGCCTTGGCTGCGATGGATATCACTCTGTCCAAGTTTTGCTGTTTGCATTTGTTTTTATAAAAAAATATATTAAAAACCCAGGAATAAAGGTACAAAAACTGGATTGGGTCTCAACCCAGATATTTACCAGTTCACTAATTTTGGCCAAGGCACAGTATCTTCAAATGGTGATCTCATTTGTAGGATAGCATGGTGACGTGGTAACGATCATCCTGACTGCCTCATGGCATTATGGAAATCCACTGAGACACTATAATATGAAAAGACACTGCGAAGTGCAAACTGATGCAGAAACAGCAGACACCAGATCTTGGGAGTTAGTTTTTAGACAATGGCTAGCCCAACATTTCCTCCATGATAATGAAAATTTGTCAGCAGACCTGAGAATCATTCAGTTGAATCTCATCTTACCTGCATCATCTCTTTCCCTCTCCCAAATCCTAAACTAGGCATGGAAAGAAAGCTTGGTTGTTCAGTACTCTTCAATAGCACCACTTGCTAACTCTGATGTCGGCCTTTTCTTTGGCAGTGAATTTTATCGCTATCATCATGCGGCAAGCTTTGTCTTTCAGTGGAGGTTTTTACCCCTTGCCTTTAATGTGAAATGACAGCCAGGTCTTCAGAAGGTTTGGTGTTGAGATTATGTCTTGTACATTCCTACAGCCTCTGTTGTTTAGTTCAGCTTGTCAGGCTGTCAGATAAAGGCCCGTGGAGCGTTCCACAGGAATTATTAATGAAGATTCGACTGGTTTTTCTTCTAGAAACGGATCACTTCACTTTTCATCTCACTAGCATTTTACATTAACAAACTAAAAATAGCCATGAGTATTCCAGGGAAGGAAATATCAATATTTGGCCATGTAGTCCCTGTTTTCCAGTTGTTAGATTTGGTCCTGTGCCTAGTTAGGACAAAGATAAATGAATAAATCTAAATAGTATAATCCCCAAATCCACATCCCCCTCCTCTAAGCATAGGTCTTACTCTGCTTGCCCTGGGAAACAGCCATTTTAAGCACAAAGTGTGACGATGATGTCTTTAGAAAAATGATCCTGAATTCAGCCTGTACCAGCCCAATCGGGGTCCTTCTGCAAACAAAATTGACAGCTGAATCTCTGCTGGCTACTGGCTCACCATCCACCATCCACACCATTCTTGTTTATGTGCATAAATTCACTGTGGTGTGTTGCGGTTCTCCGCTCTGTTGAATCCATGGTCGCCCACCTTCATCTGAGCTCCTCTTTCACGGAGAAAGCCATGTGTGTCAGAATATCATATGGATGAAGTTTGACATCTTTATTCATCTTCTATTTATGGGATGAACGTACAGTTAAAAGGTGGCTTGAGACCATCAAACCCACGTCTAGCTGTGATCTAAGTGGAATTTAACGTAGGTCTCCTGAGGTGAAGGGAGAAATGAAGGAAAGAAATGAAGTGCCTGTTTCAATTTAATACTTTAGGCTCTTTTTTTTTTTTTTTTTTTTTGAAAAAAAAAAAAATCAAAAGGCTGAGACCTTCCTTGGCCCCCTGAAGTTTTAGGGTTTCAGATGCTCAGAGACACAATCTGTGCAATTTTGTGGCATCTGTTTTTTACAGACAGTATATTACCACTATAAAGTAGCCTGAACAGTGGGGTCCTCCCTACTGGGGGCCCACTTCAAAGGCAATGTTTGAAGTCCCCTGATGCTGACTGTGGGTGAAAGTGCTGACTGTTGTATTTAGTTTATTAATTGCTTAAAACACAAAAAGAAAAGCTAATTTTCTTCTAAATATCTCAGCCTGTCTTCCTTCTTTGAGTTAACATCCTCCAAATCTGTTTCTGTTTTGTCATACATGAGTCAATTTAGTTCTAAACGCTGGTATGATGTAACTAATTATATAACACCTTTCAGCCTGAGAACTTTGGCTTGTCTCGCCAAAGAGTACATCACTCTTTTGTCCTATATTTGGAAAACAGAAATTTAGGAACCAAAACCAGTCCTCTGTCCCAAATTTACACCAGGAGACAGAGACAGAGATAGGAAGAAAGCCCAGATTTCTCAATGATTCAGTCCAAGGAGGAAAAGCCTTCCCAAGAACACTGGCAGCTCTGGAGTCCCCCTGAAATCTGAAGAAAACTGTCCCCTGCTCCCTCAAGAATGAACTGCTCCACCACATTTTAGTTGCAGTTACTTGTTTCACCCCAACCACAGCCTGCTTTTTGCTAAATATTTTCTCAAAACCAAAGCCAGTCAACAAGGTTCTATGTGGTGTAAAGCAAAACAAAAACACCCCGAAGTTCGTATGTTGTCACCAGACAAAAATTTGCTAAGAACGAGCAGAAATGAGGAGTTAATGGATCCCATATGTGCCCACTAATGTAGGTTTATGAGATTTCCCAAGATTTCTGAAGAGATTCTCCTAGCACAGAACAAGATCAAACACCCATTTTTCTGTCAAACAGGACAACTTAATACTCAGTCCCTAGTTCCTCCTGCATTTGCCTCAATAGACATGGAAAAAAAAAATGTTGACTTTAATATTTACTTTGCAAGGAGCTTACCACAACATGTGGTATTCCAGAGAAAGCATGTAAGATGGAAACAGGTTTCCTCCCAGCACAAGCAGAACAGCCCTTACCACCTACTGCTAGGTATTGAATTTATAGAGCAGGGTTGACCAACGAAGGAGAGAGCTGTAGAATTTTTTTTCATTCAGGAAAATTACATGTGTGCAGAAATAACCCTTTTCTTCAAATGTCAATCAGCTCCTTAATCAGTTTCAAACTTCAGTGAGGGGCAGGGGAAGCTGCTTCCTCTGTACATATTTCAGTATCTCATTGGACAGTTAAGGAACACGTACGGTCTCAGGCACAGTGGTTGTGGATATGTCAGAGTTAACCGCATTAGGCACAGGGTGGAGAAAAGATTTGTTGTTTTTCTTGTGGGTTGTTGTTGGAGTGGAGGCAGGGCAGCTGGTGAGGTTGAAATGGTTTCCATTGTTTTTGTTTTCTTTCCCCGTTTGTGTGTCATGAACTCTGAACTGCAGAAATGAGAAATATCTGCACTTTTGTTAGTGGAATGGCTTCTGTGAGGAAATTCCAACAACCAGAATGTGTTTGTGAATTGCAAAGACGACCACAACCTTCTTGGAAATTTCTGTGGAATGACTGCTGGGCTCCCTGGTCACTCCCTACCCCCTCCCACGCCCACTGCAACAGGGAAATGGAAAACACCAGACCAGTGATGAGGGAGCAGGCAGGGAGATTGGGGACAGGGACCCAGGCTTAAATGTGTATGCTTTGGGATAAAAAGTCCAGATTAACCAAGAGCACACAAACATGCCTGCTGTCAGCAGAGACCTGAAGCACCCTGCCAAGTGCCCCGAGTCTTTGAGCTGCTCCATGACAGTGAGATGCGTCTACCCAGACAGGTTCACCAAGCCGCCTGAGGCCACTTGGAGGAGAGGTTGAAATGTTCAACGTGTGAAGAATCAGCATGATCTGTGGAGATAATGGAGCATTGCGCTTGACATCCGAAACTGGTGTATCCAGGAAGAGAGGGATTCTTGCTGGGAGGGGAGACAGTAATTGTTTTTAGCATGACAGATCAGACATCCTGGCTTCTGTAGATTCCCCACAACTGGGGAACAACTACTTCCGATGTCAATGCTAAATATTTAAATTAAGGCATGCAAACTCTTCAGCTCCTCCCCACCTCCTCCTCCGGGATCACTTTCAAGAATGTCCTTTTCTCTTAATTTTACATTCAGGAAGGTAAAAACATAATTGATTTTAGGAGATTGGTTTTAATCTGATCAAAATGATAAGTCACTTAAGAACCTTATGAAGAATTATAGAAGAATTATAGGAAACATTAATTGTGTGGCTGGGTATCATGACCAGAGGGAGACTCCTAACTAAAACCTGGGACTGGAGTCCAAGAATAAAAAGGAGAAAGGAAAGGGTGGAGGAAGATGCCTGATATCTCCTTTCAGGTGAAAACATATATAGTTCATAACCTCTCAGGTCATCTACACCTTCGGTTCCTCCTTGGGCATTCCCATTTAAAGCTGCTGTTAAAGAAAGAGTCAAAGATGCTACTATTACTTAAAACGAAAACCATCTTTTCTGTGATCCCAAACTGTGAAAATCTCTCCTCTGGTGTCCTCAGTCTCAGGGCTGACCAATGTTTAACCTGCATAAATTGACTTTTGGGGAGATGCAACGCTAGTTGCTCCTCCTCCTGAACCAACTTATATTCTTGAAAACATCAGACAAAACAATCCTCAGAATAATGTTGCTTTCAGAGAGGGAATTCCCCCTCTGGTTTCCCTCTACTTCTGCTGGTCCCTCTGTCTTTTTCCCCCCACCCCCATCCCTCACACCCCACTCCAGTCCCTCCCCAGCAAACCCTGGAAAAACAGTAGTAACTAACATTTGTGCCTTTGGCAATAAAACCACAGGCCTCGCAAACCCCAAATGGCAAAAAGACATTTCCATTCCAATCCCAGTTTTAAATTAAACTGTAATGAAAAATCAGCAGTGGCAGCTGGGACCAAAGACACTGATTGTCTCTAGGAACAAAAAGGAGGGGAGCAGAGGGGGAGAGGAAAAAGAAGAGAGACTGCAAGGAAGCCTCGCTTGGCAATAAAGCAGCTGCTAAACCTTCAAATAAAAAGAAATTAGAAAAACAAATCTAGTACAGAGACAAGCAAAGATGGCTGTTTCCCTCCACGATCACAGTGAGGCTGATCACAAATCACCCTCCACTTTATGAATGGACAAGGAGGGGGCTGGGAGGGAGGGAGATGTGTGGGCCTGTACTGACACCTGGAGGAGGATTAGGGAAATTCTCAGGGGGGCTTGGCCCCACCCCTCATCCCATCAATGAGTGGGAATTTCGGCTTTCTCAGGGAGGAAAGGAAAGAGTGAAGCCCTTCAAGGCTTCAAGGAAAAATAGGAAGACCTCACTGCCTTCTTATTCCTTATAAGGGGGGGGGGGGAGGCATTGGGGAAAGCATGTGACTTCATCATGAGTTTCACACCAAGTGTATGTCTAGATTGAACCCAACCCTGAAGTTTTAAGCTTGATTTTTAAAAATATATGGCACAGGGGCTGGGGCAGAATGCTTGCCTAGAATGTGTGAGGCACTGGGTTCGATCCTTAGCACTGCATAAAAATAAACAAAACAAAGGCATTCTGTCCATCTACAACTACAAAAATTTTTTTTAATATGACACAGGTATCTTAGAAATGGGAAAAAAACACAAGATTTGAGTATTCTGTTTTGAAACTTTCTAAAGCTTGCAAACTCTACAGATCTTCCAACATATAACATAATACATCACATGTGTATGTGTGTGATGCATGTGTGTGTGTGTGTGTGTGTGTGAGAGAGAGAGAGAGAGAGAGAGAGAGAGAGAGAGAGAGAGAGAGAGACAGAAAGAGAGGGAGAGAAGTGGAGGGGTTGTACTAACCAGTAAGAATCGAAGATGCTGCCAAGTCAGTAGGTAGGTAACAAATAAGAATTAGAGACTGTGAAACATGTTCCTTAACCTTATATTGCTCCAAGACATCTTTGAGAATCTGATAGAATTCATGAATCCTCTTCTTAAAAAAAAAAAAAACTGTATGTTGCTGCATACAATTGCAGATATTCACAGAACAACCTGGGACCAATCCATGGGTCCAAGTCAACAACTGTTTTTCTAACGAAAAGAAAGGAGAACTGTCATCCATCCATAATGAATACTATTGGGGTCCCATCTGGGGAAAAAGTTCAGATAAAACTTAAAATGTATGATTGCCTATTTAGATGTCAAATGAGATTTCTTTATAGAAAGGAAAATTGCTAGAACCAAAGATACACAAGATCGATGCAGAGCTAACAGCCTCTCCAAAGCCTGTCCTTTTGATTGTGACTCATTGTGGATACTTGACAGATACTGAAGAGACTCAGGAGGATCAGCAGCAGCACCAAGGGCAATGCCAAATTTTAATCTGTTATTTAAGTAGAGAACCTTATATAAAATTTAAATCATTTAACTAATTGACTATTGTTTGTCATACACCTGGAATACAGAGGCTGATTGGGGCATGTTAAGCTCTGGGTGACCCTTTGGGTAGTAATTAAGTTCATTAGCTGTATCCTGGAAGCTTGAAAGAATTAATGCATTTCCCAATGGATCCAGCTGACCTTTACCAATTTTTCCAATAAGAACTACTGATTTGTATATCAAAATACATTCTACTGTCATGTATATCTAAAAAGAACAAATAAAAAAATTTAAAAAGAACATTGTTAGTCATAGAAAAATGCAAGTCAAAATCACAACGATATACTACTACACACCCACTAGAATGGCTATAACCAAAAAGATAGAGAATAATAAGTGTTTATGAGGATGGAAGAAAAATCAGAATGAATTTGGAGGAAACTGGAATGTTAAAACATTGCTGTTTGGAATACCCAATGGTATCATCACTTTGAAAATATTTTGGTAGTTCATCAAAAGATTAAGTGGGGAATTTCCATATTTTTCGACAATCTTTAGGTGTATACCAAGAGAAATTCAAATGCCTGTCCACACCTGAAAAAAAAAAAAAAAAAAAAACAAAGCAACAAAAAAACCCCCTACTGACTTATTACAAGTATTTTTTTAAAATAATTTTAGATTTGGCTCTTCTATTCTGATCCTCTGCTGAATTCTTTGTTTATCAAAATGAAACAAAATAAATGGTTTTAGAAGACTCTCTGAATGGAAGAGTCTGGTCAGGTTGGTTCATTCTGCTGGATTCCCCTTCCTTCCTGTGTTCTCTCCTTCCAGCTTCTTGCTGCTTTACTTTTGGTCTCTCTGTTATTAGAGGATGAGGAGGAGCAAGCAGCAGGAGGAAATCCCCAACATCCATAGTAAGACTGGATGCACAAGAAGATAATCAATCTTTACAAAAACAACTCTAAGTGTTAAATTAAGAAAATTGAACAATAAAGGAATTTTTTTACATTGTGATGTCAGTATACAGGCTTTTTCTATACATTCCAGTTTTAGCTCTGACCCATGATGTATATCAGAGCTTCTACTTATTTTGCTGAATGACACTCAAGTATTTGTATACCATGGCACCCTCCTAGTTCTTGACTCCTCTGAAGGATAAGAGTTCATTTACAACTCTTTATTTATTCTTTCCCAAGATTCAACTAATATCTGTCAGATATGTCAATACCTTTGGTCCTCCTCAGTCTCTTTTATTATTTTGGGTTTGATAAATGAAACAAAAACATCCTGAGAATCAAAGTTTCACTTCAATGTATCCCAAACATTGAATGAATCCTAATCACCTAAGTTTTCAGTTGGTCAGAAATTGTTTACACACAAGGTATAAGGCATACAGTCAGGTCCTTTGGTGGTGACAGAGATGGGGAAGGTGGTTAAAAAGCTAAGAATATAAAACCTCTGTCACCAAAACCTCATGTTGGTGAATGGAATCTATGCCTAGAAGCAAAGTAGGATTGTAGTCCATTCTCTGATTTATTATATACAGGCCTTGGACTTTTGCTAAGTTCTCTAGTTTATGTTTCCTTATCAATTGGGGAAAATATTATCAAAATATGCTCTGTATATGATGTCTATTTTCCTCTCTAGAATGTATGTTCCCCAGAGCAGAGGCATGTCTAACAAACTCACTGTTGGAGTCCAGGAATTGGCTAGGCTAGGGGCTTTACATATGTGTTGAATGAAAATTGAGCATTGCGTAGCATTTAATGGATACAGGAAATTTTAACATATTATACCTATTTATTATAATTTAATATATTATACTTAATATTATAACCTTATTATAACTAACATTCATGGAGCCATTTTCTAAATTTTGGACACCTTGCCAAGGACCTTATATATAGTCAAGTGTTGCATATTTCATGTTAAAAACAGGGCTATGTTCTGAGGAATGCTTCATTAGGTGATTTTGTCATTGTGGCAACACCATAGCATATATTTATGCAAACCTAGATGATACGAGTCAATCATTCAACAGGGGCTCTTGATGCAATCAAGAGACACAGAAAGCATGATACATAGGAGGATGCTGCCAGTGTAACACAGCATACTGTTGTACAGAAAAAAATATTTTATATGTGGGAATATCCTCTAAAATAACAATAAAAAGCATTGTACAGCAAATGCTTAAAGTGATGACATAGATGTTTGTGAACTTTATCAAGTATTATGTACTATACAGAATTGTATGAGCTACACTTTCGTATGACTGGCATTGTAGCAGGTTTGTTCACCAGCACCACCACAAACCCGAGCAACGTGTTGTGCTGTGACCATGCGATGCTATGACATCGAGAGGTGAGGGAATTACTCAGTTCATGGGGACTGTCTTCATGTTTGCAGTGCATCATTAACCAAAATGTGGTTATCTGGCACATAACTGCATTCAGTTTTTCATAGAATCCTGAGTTATCTTCTCCATCTTACAGAGGAGGAACTGAAGTTTGCCCAAAATTCCTCCAGCTGGCAAGTGGTGGAGCCCAGATTCAATTCCCTACGTCTGACACAAAGTCTCTACACACAACCTAACACTCCATTACTGTCGTCATTTAGTGTGTGTGTGTGTGTGTGTGTGTGTGTCAGGGGTGTAATTCGCCAGGTCTGGCCTGCTCACAGGCATGAGGCAAGGTGGCCTTATGGGTAGTACAGCTTGTGTCCCACCCAAAGCCCAGGAGAGGGTAAGTGAAGACAAATTCCAGGGAGTAAGGAGTTCTCTTCAAAGACCCTCATCACTCTAGCAATCTTCACCTGTCATAGTTCCAGGAGTCTTGCTGTCCCCAGGTACTTTGAGTCAATTTCAAGAACCCACTGAAACTACTGCTGTAGGCTTCCGAGGGAGGATGATGCTGCACTATTTTCAAATGAAAAATTTCCACACATGAATATCAACTGAGAAACAAAATCCTTCAGAGCTATTAACCTCTGAGGGTTGTAATTTATCTGGTCATTCTTTTACTTTCTTTTTTTCCCCCTTCCCCCCAAAATTTCCACTAGAGAAGAAACCCTCTTCTTAATTAAAACCATTTCAGAGACCACAAATGCTTTTTAATAATTATTTTCTAAACCTGAAACACCGTGGAGGTCTGTCTTTGTATTATTTCTGAATCATAACAAAAGAACCTGGATTCTTTTTTCAAATTGTGAAAGGTTTAAATAATAAGAATATTATGCTTATTAGTACACTGTATGCAAAAAAAGACATTGTGTTTATACAGAAATCAAACATATAAAATCCATATATCAGTGTGAAGTAGCACAGCTGTATTTAAAAAATACAAACCTGTATATGTACTCGACGGTTCAATTTTACATCAGTTCCAAATGACCCTCCCAGTGAAGGATTTATTAGCAGTGCTTCTCAAAGTGTGTTCTGGGTCTGACCTGCATTAGAATCACCTGCATGAGAGTCACCTGAATACTCGTTAAGCATGCAGGTTCCTGAACCCCACTAAAAAACAATTAAATTGGAGCCCCTGGGGTTCAGACCTTGAAATCTTCACATTTGACAAATATCCCCAAGTGACTTTTAATTCTTGCCAGAGTCTGAGAACCACTGATAAATAGTGTAGTGTAGTCTTTAAAAGCACAGCCTTGGAATCAGATTTTGGGTTAAACCTCAGTTGGCCCATCTATCAAGTGATGATAATCATACCTACCTCCTAAATCTATTGTTGGGATTAAACAACATGATACATGAGAGGCAGAACAGAGAGTATTAAAGTGTAAGTGTTCTGAGCCTCTCTTCTCTGCCTTCCAAAGAGGATGCTTTATGCAGCTGCTCAGGTCCAACTAAATGGATTAAGGACAAGAAGTTATATTTGGAGGAAAAGGAAAAATATGGGAAGTGAAAGAAGAAGAGAAAGACTAAGACAGTGGGCCACTAGGGACTGGAAGTTGGGGATGGGGGTGATTTGAGGGTGTTGGTAGAGAGACTGAGGGGAAGAGGGGTGCTTCAGAAAGAGGGATGAATGAAGATTTTTAGGACTTTATTCTGTGCCTTATATCCTAAAATTCCCCCTTTGCAACTCTTCTTCAAAAGACTTTTCCCAAATGGGAGACATTTTCAAAACACTTAGAAATCAAATTTGCATTTTATTTAGATGTAATATCATTCAGACACAAGCTCTAATCCTATAAAGTCTAGATTGAATAGATGTTAGAAATAAATAGACAGATATAGGTAAGTACTAACTCAGTCCAGGGTTTAGCAACAGAGTGCCCACTTATCGCAACACCCAATTTATCCCTAACTGGTGAAATGATTCCATCATACCCTACTTATTTGATGTCCCACCCCTACTTTTTAAAAATGTGTCCCTGCCCAACTTGCCTTAAATTTCTATTTTTGATTTTTCTCTTGATTTCCCTATTAGCTATCCTAAGGTATCTTTTACTTGTTTGAGTTCTTCCTTTCTCTTTTTCATGCCTTTCCCTCTCTCCCACCACCTTTTGGGGCGACCTCTCTCTACAAGCTCCTAGAATCAAAGCTGAACACAGAAAGATCCACCGCCTGGCTCTCTGACTCCAGTGACTCCCAGCCCCGGAGTTGTGATCCTGTCTGTGTGTGGTGCTTTTGCTTTCTTCCTTCCTGGCAGCAATGTTCCTTGTCTCTGCAGACTCATAGGGAAGAGCTGGGACCTCTGGATGCTGGCAGGATCATATGGCAGCTATGGGCCCTGAAGCTTATTCTTTGATCTTGGCCTCTCTGAGTCCTCTGTAGATGAATTTCATTCTTTCAGAAACCATTGATCTTTTTTCCTGCACAGTGCCCCTGGTTCCACTGGAGAACAGCTTCCCTCCCCCCACCATCCCATGTGACTCCAGTGGGACTATCACTCTTGTGATTAATGGGACATGTTTCAGCCCAGGTAGTCATGACATCTTATCCCTATGACCACAACAATTGGTCCAAGGATAGCCATAGGACACAAGGAATGCATGAGTGTCTAATGAGTTCTAATATTTGGAATGGAGTTTTAATATCTATATGCAATGCTATGAGAATAAAGTAAATTAGATCTACTTGTAGCTAACTTTTCTGAGTCCATGGAGAGGGTTGCATGCAATGAGAAAGTTAATACCCCTGGAGCATCCCTCAAGCAATAAACTATGGAAGTAGGTGGATAAAACCCCCAGCTTTCACACTACACAGTGGTATAATTCTGACATGGGTTCTACATACTCTCTCAAGGGTCCCCAGGAGATTGAGCCCATTTGCCCACAACAGCAACTTGTTTGAGAACACACCCTTTATTTTCTTGGCTCCCTTCCCATCCTCACTTCTTCACTCCTTCATAGTGCTTCCTGGGATGAAGGCTCAAATAAAATATACCTAAATCCTAGTGTAGCAGGCAGAATGATACCCTCCTCCTCAGGGGAAAAAAAAAGTGTATATCCTAACCTTTGCAACCTGCAAATAGGTTACCTGGCAAAGGTGACCTCAAAATAGGGATGTCAGCTAATAAGTTGATTTCCTGCACGATCAAGCAGGTTCAACGTAATCACATGGGTCCATAAACGTGGAACAGGTAATCTGAGAGATGACTCTTCGAGAAGGTCTTGGCCTGATCCTGCTAGTGTTGAAGATGAAGGAGGAGGGTCATGAGCCAAGGAGAGTGGGCAGATTCTAGAATAGGAAAAAGCAAGGGAATTGCCTACTCCCTGAAGTCTCCGAACAGGAATGCCCCTGACAACACCTTGATGTTAGCCCACTGAGATCCATGCAGGACATCAAGTTTATAGACTTGCGCAATAATAAATTTGTGTTGTTTTAAGCCACTAAGTTTATGGTATTTCAAAGAAGCATTTACATGTTACGTACTTTGATTCAGGGTACACTTTCAGGTAAACCCAAATTTAAGATAATTGCTTTTCTTATTGTTCTTGGGGCATTCTGTCCCACTTTCCCTAGTATATGATAAATATAAATGCTTGGTGGATATGACTGCCAAAACAATGTAGAAAATTGAACTAATTTGGAATGATGTCTGACTAATTACATTAAACCTCTGTCTCTTTGGCAGAGGAGACCTTACCTTGGAGCGCCAGAGAAGTCTCACTAGGGTAACAGTTTTAATTAGCCAAGCTCTGTCTCACATCCAATGCCTAGTTCTGCATCTGTTGATATTTCTCATTTAAAACATGAAGTAATCAAGCATTCCAGTATTAAAAAATAATTATTGTTAGAGACACTGGTGAGTTCAGCTATTACCTGAATGCAAATGGTCTCATATTTTACTGTAAAGAAAATTATTTCTAGCTTCAGAAAAAATGTAATATGTCTTCAGATCTCTTAATTCAGTAGTCCTTTAAAGTAAAAGCTCTGAAAATGAACGACGTTAAGCTTCTTATTTATTTATTTTTTTTTAAATCCTCAAAGCTTTGGCCCATCTCACTTTCTTAGTCAAAGCTTGCTTCTCAATTTTGCCCTGCTAATGACCTCAGCTCTCTCTTGATGCTTTAGGAGCAAGCGTTCTTTGATTAATCATTCCCTGTGTTAATATCAAACAGCCCTTGCATTCTTCAAACAGATTGCTGCTTCTGTTAAATAATACCCTAAATATACAAAGCAGATAAATGATGACCATTGAGCCAATGGGAACAGAACTGAGCTCCAAGAGTGCATTGCAATTCTAATGAAAAGACCCATAACTGATGAGCTCCATATCTCAACTTAAAATGATTTGTGAAGCATAAGATCAAGAGCAGTGCAGACCGAGGTCTCAAGTTAGAGTTGCTGTGATGAAGTATAAACTGGGGGTAGAAAGCATTTTAAAATTGCTTAATTGTGTGTGTATGCGCGCCCGTGCGCGCACATGCAGGCGTGCACACACACACACACACATACATACATACATACATAATTTTTTCTTTGAAATGGTTAAATGCTTCAAGGAGTAGAGCCTCTCTGGAAGCAACGGCCCAGAATGATATACATGGGGGTTTTATTTCATTTCAGTCTCTTGCTTATTTTAATTTATGAGGTGTGGAGAATATTAGTTTTTAGGATGATTTAATATTTTATGTTGTAAGTGATCTTCTGCAGTCAGTTTGTTAATTAGATACTGCAGACAGACTGTTTAATATTATGTGTTGACTCTGCAGGAAAAAAAGGAAGAGAGAATATTTCTGGTAGTCAAAAAGAATCGAAGGCACATGATCAAAGTTCTCTCAGAGACCATGTGTTGGAGGTGCTTTCTTGTAGAACAAATTGTATTTTGCCCTTCTGGAGGCTCCCTGAGTGTGTTGGAGATAATTGGCGCCCTCTCTTGCTTTGCTCCCTTAGAAGTTTTCTGGAGTTAGGCAGAAAAAGAAAAGGGGAACCAGAGCTTTTTATTTAAATAAAAAAGTCATGTCTGGGAATATTAGAATACTTTTGGAAGTCTGGAATCCATTGAAATGGATTTTCCTATTTTGATTTCCTTAAAAGGCCCAGTTTGAAATGGTAGTTTTATGTTATTTCCTACTGGCCCTGTCCTCAATACCAACATCTCCTTACTAAAGAAATGGCTTGTAGTCTTTCAGTAGATTAGCTCTGTATTTGGTTTTTTAGTTGGAGACTCTAGGAATGGGGAAAATTTGACTTGGAAAACAGATGCATTCTCTTCGATCCTTCCGGTAAATAGAGGTTGTCACCTGACCTCTTTGGTTCATGTGTATTTTGTGGGTTGGCTTTGTTGACCCAAACTTTGCAAGAGCAAGGGAACTCACCAACTAAGGCTTTGTCACACAACTTATTACATGTGCCTTATTTTTACTTGGTACAAAACGTGTCTAACTCTAGTGAGATATTTTTTAGTGAAGATTCACATTGTGTAAAAGGATAATAGAGATCAATTGAGTGGTTCATTTTAAGATAAAGTTCAGATGCACAAAATTGAAGAATAATATTTCTCTAAAATAAAGTTCTTATAAGTAATCCAACTTTTTTAACTAACCCAACAAAAACAAATTATTCTATGACATGCTATAAGGTTTTGACAAGGCTTCTCATTGTGCTTTGCAAGAACAAAATGGTGTTACATAGTAAAAGCAAGAGAGTTAAGAATATTTTTCCAATATCACAAAAATGGGATATGACCTTATAGTTACAAACATAAACGATTTGTTTTCATTCATTTCTTTGCATTTTGTGTATTTTATTTCACTTGTAATTTCTGAATATTCATCCTACTTTCTTATTTGGAGCTAAAGTTACCAACATTAGCATATGATAAATAAGAAATTATTTTTCCCATTAAAATAATATTTTCCAAAGGCAAAATAATCAACATTTGTTATTATTTTCACTTGCATTTTATGTGCCTCTTGTAGCCCTCATTAAGAAACAGTAGGAACAAGATGTCAAAACAGGAAGTCACAGCTATAGTCCCCCTTACTGAAATACTGATTAGCAACTACCCACAGAACAGAATGTCCTTCTGTGGATTTCAGAACCCGTGGAAGAGACATAGGTGGATGCTTCAACATCCACCCTCCAAGAGAATAAAACTGAGGAAAAGCCACATTAGAAGGGTAAAAGAAGTGATTTCCATGTCACTTCTCCCCAAGTCAACATGGAAACATGCAAATCAGATTCCCCTTGGACTAGTTTCTCCACTGTGAAAAAGAGAGCATGAGGTGGACATCCACATTCTGAGGCACCTTCATGGCGGCTTACTTCTGTTTTGCCTTGTATGAAACACTGAGAAAATTGCTACTTGGGGTCATCTAGGAACAGAGAAGCAGATTGAGGCTCACAGTGACCAGCACATGGGTCTTGGTCATGGCACTACATCCTAGCTGGCAGCCTGCCTAACCAGAAAGCTCAGCTAGCAACTCCACCTACCTGCAGAGCAAAGCCATATGGCCAGGAAGCTCAGTCAGCAGTCAACCCAGCTGGGATCTCCAGCCAGCAGTCTGACTTGGCCACAGAGCACAGCCAGAGGCCATGGCCAGATAAAAATCCCTGCCAGAGATGCTCTCTAGTTGTGGATCCTAGTCTAAAGCCTTGACTGATCAAGAACCCAAGGCAGCAGTCCTCTCTAATGGGTACAGACAGTGATTCTGATCTACTTTATACAGTACAGTCTGCAACCCCATCCAATCTCAGGATCCAATTTGAGGCTCTGCTCAAACAGGGCCAACCTGAATATAGAGTCCAGCTAGTTTTACCACCTATACCTGGGCCTCACTGAGTCAGCCACCTAAACAATGCTTCCAAATGGCAGGTTCACCTGACTGTGGAACACAGATGGCAGATTCACCTGGCTGTGGAAGACATATGGTAGCCACACATAACCTTGGAGTATAGGCATCAGCTTCACCTATCCAGATACTCAAGCAGCCAAACATTAACTGCCTACAAACACTACAAGTTGGCCCATTCAGAACCGCAACTGACTGGTGAAGATCTTTTTCTGCTGATGCACCTGCAAAGGCTGGAAAAGGGGTTTGCCTCATCAGACATGCAGACCACAAGGTAAGGATACAAGGATGAAAAAAAACAGGGAAACGTGACACTACCAAAGGAAACCAAAGAGGTTCCTATATCAGACCTCAATGAAATGTTGAGCTATAAACTGACTGACAAATAATTATTCTCAAAGAAGAATTGAATTAAAATAGAGCACTGATAGACCACTAGAAACCACAAAGAAAAAAGCTTTTAAAAGAATCCTGGAGTTGAAGAATTTGACTAAGCTGAAAATTTGACAGAAAACTTCAATAACTGACTCAATCAAGGAAAAGAAAGAATAGTGAAATTTAAGAAAGGTAATTTGAAATTATCCAAAGAAATAAAAAGAAATAGAGTGATAAAAGTCTACAGAACTTATGGGTTATCATCAAATGAAATAGAATACACATTTTGGGATTCCCAGAAGGGAAAGAAAAATAGAAAAAGCCAGAATGTCTGTTTAAGGAGATAATGCCTGAAATTTTTCAAATTTGAGAAGATAAATGAACACCACATTCATTAGGCCCAAAAGTTCCAAAATAATGTGAACCCCCAAAAGGTTTACACCAAGACAAATTATAATTGAATCACCAAAAGTCAAAGACAAATGATTTAGGGGCTAGGGTTGTGGCTCAGTTGTAGAGAGCTTGCCTGGCATGTGTGAGGCACTGAGTTTGATCCTCAGCACCAAATAAAAATAAATAAATAAATAAAGGCATTGCATTCATCTGTAACTAAAAAATAAAAAAAATTTAAAAGACAAATGATTTTGAAAGGAGCACAAGAAAAGTGACGTCACATACAAGGATCCCTGATAAAACTACCAACAGATTTCACAGAAGAAATCTTGCAGGTTAGGAGAGAGGGAGATAATATATTCAAAATATTGAAAGAAAAATATTGATGACCAAGAATATCATACTCAGAAAAATTATCTTTCAGAAATGAAGAAGAGATAAAGTTTTCTCCAAACAAAAGCTGAGGAAGTTCATCAATACTAGATCTGCCATAAAAGAAATAAAACATACAAATGTACTAAAGTCACTTTAAAAGTGAATATACAAATTCAGAATTCTCTGAAGGGTGGTACATCAGTCACACTAAATTCTAGTATAAAAACTAATAAACAAATGTATCAAAATAACTATAGCCGCCATGATTTGTTAATGGATTTACAACATAAAATATAAACTGTAATCTTAATAACCTAAATTTTGAGGGGGGGAGTAAACATACAATTTTTGCATGCAATCAAACTTAAGTTGTAATCAGTTTAAAATAGGGTGTTATAACTATAAAATGTTTGATGTAAATTTCAGAGTCACAACAAAGAAAAATATCTGTAGTAGACATACAAATGATTAAGAAAAAGGAATCAAAACATATCACCACAGAAAGTCATCAGGAGTACAAAAGAAGACAGCAAGAGAGGAAAAAGGCATGAAAGAATTAAACAATGGTTAGAAAGCAACTAATAAAAGGGCAATGGTTAGCCCTTACCTATCAACAATTACTTTAAATGTAAATGGATTAAATTTGCCAATCAAAATACATAAAATGGTCTTAAGGATTTTTAAAAAAGATCCAATTATATGTTGCCTACAAGAGACTTACTATAGCTTTAAAAGACACATTTAAGCTGCAAGTGAAGGAAAAGGAATCCCCTGAAAATGCTAATCAAAAGAAAGCAAGGGAGGCTATACTCATATAGGACAAAATAGAATTTTAAGAAAGTAAATATTGCATGATCTCACTTAGTTGTGAAATCCAAAATGTTAAAAACACAGAATGGACAGTAGAATGGTGGTTATCAAGGGCTTGGGAGGCAGGGAGAAGAATTTGAACAAAGGATACAAAAATTCAGTTAGGAAGAATAAGTTCAAGAGATCTATTGTTCACCATGGTGACTATATTTAATTACAATGTATTGTATTCTTGAAAGTCAGTGAGAGGGTTGATTTTAAGTATGTTTACCACACACAAAAAGAGTATGTAAGATATGTGAATTAGTTTAATATACCCATTGCACAAAGTATATGAATTTCAACATAACTCTATATAACATAAAATTTTCATTTGTCTAATTAAAAAATAAATTTTTTTTTGAAAAACTGTTACAAAAGACAAGTTTGTTATTTAATGATAAAGGGGTTAATTCATCAAGATTTAACTATTATAAATATTTATACAACCAATATTGACATGCCTAAACACTTAAAGCAAATATTAACAAAACTGAGAAGAAAAATAAACCACAATACAATAAATGTAGGTAATTTAAAAACCTACTATCAACAATGGGTAGATAATTCAGACATAAAATCAACAAAAAAAATAGCAGATATGAACACCGTGAACCACATGGACCTAAAAGACCCACATGGAATATTTCAATCCACAGCAGCAGAATACATACACTCAAGTGCACATGAGACTTTCTCCATGATAGGTCCTGTGTTAAACCATAAAACAAATCTTAACAAATTCAAGAAGAATGAAATTATATCAAGTATCATGTCTAACCACAGTGCTGTGAAACTAGAAATCAAGAGCAGGAGGAAAGCTGGAAAATTCACAAATGCAAGGAAATTACACAAGTTCTTGAACACCCAACGGGTCAAAGAAAAAGTGAAAAAGAAACAAATTGGTGGTTTTCAGAAGCCAGGGAATAGGGGCAGTAGGGAAATGTTGGTTAAAGGGTACAAACGTGAAGTTATTGGATGAGTAAGTTCTGGGGGTCTAATACACAACATAGTGATGATAGCTAATAATACTATATTTTACACTTGAAATTTGTGAAGAGTGTAGGCCTCAAGTGTTCTCACTATACGCACACATGAAAATGGTACCTACGTTGATTGTGGTAGTCATTTCACAATATAAATGCATATCAGATCTTCACGTTGTACACCTTAACTATATACAGTGTTATTTGTCAATTATATCTCAATAAAGCTGGACTTGAAACAGCAGAAACTGTGAAATGGATACATTATGAAAAAATGCAGCCTGTAAAAAATAAATAAATAAATGATTAAAAAAATAAACAGTAGAAACTGTGAAATTGATACATTTGCAGCATACCTCATTTTATTGTGCTTCACTTTACTGTACCTCATGGATATTACTTTCATTTGCATTTTCTTCTTCTTCTTTTCTTATTTTTTAATGCATTAAAGGTTTGTGGGAAAGGGTTCCCACATCATGTGGCTTTTTCAGCTCCATTTTCCCAACAGCACATGCTTACTTCACACCTTTTAATACTTTTCACAATATTTTGAAATTTTTCATTATTATTATATTAATTATGGTGATCTGTCATCAGAATTCTTTGAGTTTACTGTTGTAATTGTTTTGGGGTGCCCACAAACCACACCCATAAAGAGAGTGGACTTAATCAATACACACTGCCCGGAGTTTTCCACCAACTGGCCACTCCCCGCTCTCTCCTCTCTTCAGGCATTCCTGTTTCCTTGAAACACAACAATATCAAAAGTAGGTCAATTAAAAATCTTACAATGGTCTCTAAGTATTCAAATGAAAGAAAGTCATACATCTCTCACTCTAAGTCAAAAGCCTGGAAATAATTAAGCTTAGTGCGAAAGGCATGTCAAAAGCCAAGAGAGGCTGAAATCTAGGTCTCTTGTGCCAAATAGTTATTCTAAGTTGTGAATGCCAAGGGGCAAGTCCTTGAAGGAAATTAAAAGTGCTACTCCAATGAACACACGAGTGGGTAAGAAATGAAACAGCCTTATTGCTGATATGGAGAAAAGTTTAATGGTCCGGATAGAAGGTCAAACCAGGCACAACACTCCCTTAACCAAACCTAACCCAGAGCAAGGCCCTAACATTCTTCAATTCTATGTAAAGCAGAGAGAGGTGAGGAAGTTGCAGAAGAAAAGTTTGAAACCAACAGAACTTAGTTTATGAGGTTTAAGAAAAGAAGCCATCCCCAAAATATCAATTGCAAGGATAAGTAGCCAGTGCTAAGGTAGAAGCTGCAGCCAGTTACTCAGAAGATCTGGCTAAGATAACCTATGAAGATGGTGTCACTAAACAATATATTTTCAATGTACAAGAACCAGCCTTCTACAGAAAGATTATACTATCTAGGACTTCTATTGCTAGAGAGAGGTCAATGCCTGACTGGCTTCAAAGTTTCAAAGGTCAGGGAGACTCTCTTGCTGGGGCTAAGGTAGCTGTTGGCTTTAAGTAAAAGTCAATGCTCACTTAGAACTCTGAAAATCCTAGACTCTTAAGAAAGAAGCTAAATCTACTTTGCCTACCTTCTATAAATGGAACAACAAGCCTGAGTGATAGCACATCTAACATAGTTGCTAAATATTTTTAGCCTACTATTGAGAACTACTCAGAAAATAATGTGTTACTGCTCATTGACAATGCACCTGATCACCCATGAGCTCTGACAGAGACATATAGAGATTAATGTTGATTTCATGTCTGCTAACAACATCCTTTCTGCAGTCCATGAATCAAGATGTAATTTTGACTTTCAAGTCTGGTTTTTAAAGATGTATATTCATAAGTATATAGGTGTCGTACTGTTTCTTATAATGGATCTAGGTAAAATAAATTGAAAACCTTCTGGAAAGAATTCACTGTTTTATCTAGGCATGATGGTGCACACCTATAATTCCAGAGACTCGGGAGGCTGAGGCAGGAGGATCACAAATTTGAGGCCAGCTTTGACAGCTTAGCAAGGCCCTAAGTAATTTAGTGAGGCCCTGTCTGAAAATAAAAAATTAAAAGGACTGGGGATGTGTGGCTCAGTGGTAAAACACCTCTGGGTTCAATCCTCAGTACCAAAAAAAAAAAAAAAAAAAAAAGAGAGAGAGAAAGAGAGAAATCACCATTTAAAAAAAATTTCATTAAGAACATTTGTGATTAATGGAACATGGACAAAATAACATTAATGCAAATTTGGAAAGAGTTGATTCCAACCCTCATTAATGAATTTAATAGGCTCAGTAGTTCAGTGGAAGAAGTACCAGCAGGTATGACTAAATTGCTACAATCTTATGATAAAACTTCAGTGGATGAGGAGTTACTGCTGGATAGCAAAGACAGTGCTATCTTGAGATGGAATCTGCTCTTGGTGAAGATGCTGTGAATATTGTTGAAATGACAACAAAGAATTTAGAACATTACATAAACCTAGTTGATAAAGCTGTATAGTATTGGAGAGGATGGCCTCTAATTTTGAAAAAAGTCCTACTGTAGATAAAATCCTATAAAAAAACATCACTTGCTTGACAGAACAACCTTTCATAAAAGGGAGAGTTAATTGATGCAACAAACTTCATTGTTGTCTTATTTTAAGAAACTGGTACAACCACTCCAACCTTCAGCAAACACCACCTGATCAGTCAGTCACCTCCAACCTGGAGGTAAGACCCTCCTTCAGCAGAGAGTTCAGCTTGCTGAAGGTTCAGGTGACCATTATCTTTTTCAGCAGTAAAGTGTTTTTTAGTTAAGTTCTGTGCTTTCTTTTTTCTTTATTACATAATGTTATTGCACACTTAATAGACCACAGCATAATTTAAACATAACATTCATATGCACTGGGAAACCAAAATATCCATGTGATTGGCTTTATTGTAATACTTACTTTGCTGCAGTTATGCCTGTGTAACACTTATTCATATATATATATACACACACATACATATACAACTGAAATATCTAAATATATGTATATGTTTGTATATAGTTGAAATATATATAGTGGAAATTCTGTCTTGGCGTGGGATGTGGGGGAAAAGGCACACTTTTACATTGCTGGTGGAGTTGCAAATTGGTGCAACCACTCTGGAAGGCAGAGTGGAGAATCCTCAGAAAACTTGGAATGGACCCACCTTTTGACCCAGTTATCCCACTCCTTGGTTTATACCCAAAAGACAAAATTAGCATACTACAGTAATGCAACCACATCAATGTTTATAGTAGCTCAATTCACAATAGTAGATTGTGGAACCAACCTAGATGCCCTTCAACAGATGAATGGATAAAGAAACTGTGGTATATATACATAATGGAATATTATTCAACCATAAAGAAGAATAATATTATGGCATTTGCAGATAAATGAATGGAATTAGAGAATATCATGTTAAGTGAAATAAACCAGTCCCAAAAATCCAAAGGCCAAATGTTTTCCCCTAATAAGTGGATGATGATATATAATGGGGGGGGGGGGTGTGAGAGGAACTTTAGATTACGTAGAGGGAAATGGGGGAGTATGAAAAATGGTGGAATAAGACAGATATTATTATCCTGTGTAGGTGTATGATTACACAAATGGTATGAATCTACATCGTGTACAACCACAGAAACAAAATGATGTACCCCATTTGTGTACAATGAATCAAAATGCAGTCTGTAAAAATGTTTAAACATTTTTTAAAAAGATAGATTCCCACCTCATACCATATAAAAAATAAATTGGAGAAGTAATGGAAAAAAAAAAGACAAAACGAGATAAAAATACTCCCTCTCCATTTTAAGAAGTAATGGGTAAATTATAAATAATTTTCAGAGTAGCAAGCTGAACGACGATTGGTACACAATGGTCATACAGCAAATATCATTAACCAAGAGTGCTATTAGAACCTTCATAGTGCACGTTTTATGGTTTTTTTTTTGTTGTCATTGTTGTTTTTGGTTTTCTTTGTGTGTGTGTGTGTGTGTGTGTGTGTGTGTGTGTGTGTGTGTGTGCCAGGGATTGAACCCAGGGATGCTTAACCCTGAGCTACATCCCTACCCCTTTTTTATTTTTTATTTGAGACAGGGTCTTGCTAATTTGCTGAGACTGACTTTGAACTTGTGATCCTCCTTCATCAACCTCCCAAGTTGCCAGGATGACAACCCAGTGTGCACTCTTCAGCATCAGTTGCCACTTCACCTACAGAACATATTTTACACACTTAATAGTCATACTATGTGAATGAAGGTTGTCTTGAACTTTCAGAGACAAACATTTTGCTGTCCTAATGTGGAGATTTTTTTAAACCTCAAGGCTCTGTTCCAATTAGTTAGAAAATACTGATCTAGTATCACTCTATGGAAATGTATCATGTACTTAAAATACATATTTAATATAATAATGCCATCAAACAGCATAGCTCCAAAGAAGGCAAGTTTTTTTTTTTTTTTTTCTATTTGCTGTTTAATTTCATTATGATTTCTAAAAATGTTCTGGTAGTGTACAGCTGCTCCACTGTTAATAGCCTCAAAATAGAAATGTGTTACTTTGCTTAGCAAGAGACATCTGCATACTGTAGAAAAACAAAATCATTTGATGTGATTAATACAGGGAGATGGTTATTGGTATTTCTAATGCATATTGTTTCAACTCAAATATGTTTGCCTTCCAGCCATTTTTAGATATGTTATTCTGATCTATGGCTTAAATCTGTGATGCTTTTAGGATCTACATTATAAAAACGAATGTTTGCCAGGCTATCCAACACCTCCTGCTGCTAGCTGGCTAGGGTTTTTGAATGTCACAAGCAGAGCTTTTGATATGGTACCCAAGGGGCTCTTTATCCAGGATAATGTAAATAACTACTCCCAACATTTGGTCCTTCCACCATCTTTGTTCATGTCATCTTGAAATTTGCCCTTGCAATGAGCAAGAGTCTTTACATTCACATTAGAAGAACTCATACCACATTTTAAAATGTCAAAGTATATAAGCCCTAGGAGGGCAATAGGACAGGTTCAAAAGTTTGCAGATAGATGGATTATTACAGGCTCAGAAATTACAATGAGAGAGTGTGTACATGCCTTCTCTCTTGAAAATCTCTTGCTTCCTCATAAATCTTTCTCTGTCTGTGCTCCCCTTCTCTAGCCATTTCATGAGTGGTCAGTCTGGAGTCTCAGATTTACACACAGAGCCCTAGCGCTGACCTCATTGGAGGGCACGATTTATGTAGTGGAGACAGTGACCCTGTAAGGAATGCAATCCAGCCTTCCTGATGTGAGGCTGAAATGCTCTCATCAGACTTTTTCTGCTTACCCTTCACAGAACATCAGCCTTTAAAGGGTCCTTGGAGTCTATTGACTTCACCTCCTTCCTTCTGTAGATAAAGACAAGAACTTGGGTGAGGCAGTTTACCTAAAGGTTACACATCAAAGAAAACTTCCTCTTTCTACTTGTCTTAATCTATTTTGTGCTGTTAGCACAGAATGCCTAAGACTGGGTAATACACAGTGAGTGGAAATTTACTTGGCTTACAGTTCTGGAGGCTAGGAAGTCTAAAATGGAGGTTTCAACCTGGTAAGGGCCTTCCTTCTTGCTGCATCATCTCATGGCAGAAAGCATCAGACAGGAAGGAGAGCGGGTCAGGACTCATCCTTTTATTAGGCATGATAATGGCATTAATCCCTGCATGAGGGTATAGTTCTTTTGACCTAATCACCACCTGATTAGTTCCCACCTACCAATACAGTTGCAGTGGGGATAAAGTTTCCAACACATGAACTTTGGAGGACACATTCAAAGCATAGCACCAGTTATCTGGAATGTCTATCCCTGAAATTACTTTAAGAAGTTGCAGTGTATACTCCCACCATAACCTAGAGTCCAAGAAGCATTGGCTCCTGAGAACTTAGACCCTCCCTAGTTTACATGACAGGAATACTCCTTTCTTACTCATGGTTTCTGGAGCCATCTTATCCAAATAAAATGCTCATCAATCTCTACTCAAAAATCAGCATTCCTAAATGCTGACTTAAAAGTGGCACCTCAGGCCAGTGGGGAAAAAACAGGCTGTTTGATAAATGGTGTTGGGACAAAAGGGTAGGCATCTGGAAAAAATAAAATTAGATCTTTCCCTCTCATCCTACATGATGATCAATTGTGAATGGACCAAAAATTTAAATATTAGAAATGAAACCATAGAAGTACCAAAAGAACTTGATACAATTTTAATCCTTGGAATGCAAAGATCTTTTTCAAAAACTCATTCAAAATTTAGGAATCATGAAAGGAAATGTAAATAAACCTGAATACAAAAAAAAAAAGATTCTACATGACAGACACACACAAGTGCACACACGGACCCATAAACAAAGTCAAGAATAGAAAAACCCACAAGGTAGGAAAAATTTTTTCCAATTCATGTGCAAACACAGGGCTTATCTCCCTATAAAAAGCTCCCTTAAATAGAGAATAGGAACTCAATAAGCTAATAGAAAAGAAACTGGGCAATAGATTTAAACACATAATTCATACAAAATGAAATACAAGAGACTCTTGAACATTTGGAAAGTTGCTCAACTTCACTCATAATAAAAGATATGCAAATTAGAACTATATTGAGATACCATTCTTCTCCTATCAGGTTGGCAAAAATCCAAAACTCTGATAATACACAGCATTGGCAATCCTGTAGGAAACAGGCCCTCTTATACATTGCTTGTGGGAGTATATGTTAGCATAACCCCATATGGAGAGCAATTTAGCAAAATCCATCAAAATTACAAATGCATACATCTTTTGTCCCAGCAATTTCACTTTTGGAGCTTTATGTTACAAATGTACTTGCAAATGAATGAAAGGACATATGTTGAAGGTATTCATCACAGTATTGTTTGCAAGAACAAAAACTCTGAAATAACTTAAATTGGTAAGCCCAGTAAATTGCTAAGATAAAAGGGTTAAACAGATTGTGACATAGTCATACAACAGAATAGTACAAAAGGTAAAAATTAAAATATATATATATATGTGTAAAAGTGTGAGCTGACTCTAGAATAATATGGAAAAAATGTACAAGAGATTTTGGTGAATGAAAAAAAGCAAAAGGCAGAATAGTATGTAAAGTAAGTTACCTTTTATATTAAAAGGGGGAAATAACATGAATGTCTATGTATTCCTATATGCATAAAGGAATCGGAAGAATTTACAAGAAACTAACACAGAGGTTACCAGTAAGAGGTGAGCATGGGAGCCATAAGAATTAGCAAGATTTCTCACTATTTTTTTTTGGGGGGGGAGGGCTGGGGACCGAACCCAGGGCCTTGTGCTTGCAAGGCAAGCACTCTACCAACTGAGCTATCTCCCCAGCCCCATTCCTCACTCTTTATGCTAACATATATCTTTAGAACCATCGAAATATGTATTTTCATAAATTATTCTTTGAAAAAAAATAATAAGTTCTTTGTTTAGGGAGGCTAAGAAGTCTACTTGAGCATGAAGGATATGAAGGATAAGACTCCAGATTAATATATAACTAACTAGAGTCTTAATGTAACCATCTCTTTTTTCTTTCCTTCATTCATTCAACGAACATTCTTTCACAATTTTCCATACAATGGTGTGTACTAAGCTCTGGGAATACGTGGAGAACAAAGCCAACCAATCTCTGCTCCACAGACTACATCCTAGTTCAAGGTCTCCTCTGCTTGGAATCTGGGGTCTGCTATCAGCATGCAAGAACTCTAAGACCCATATTAACAAGAATCACTTCATTACGACAGCATCTGAAGGGTGAGCACATTAAATGTCATTGGTATGGAGTTCGAAAACTCAATATCCTTGATTTTTATGAGCAAACAAGACATATACAGTCTGGAGGCACTTTTGGTTTCTTTCAATAGCACCTCTTTGTAGAATTCCACAATATGTTTTATTGTGTATAATCTGAATATAATTTGAAACTCTACTCCAAATATGGCCCTTGCTTACACTTATGCAGGGTTGTAATAATTTCCTGTGATTTATATTGATGCCTTTTCATTAGTGTTCTAGAATTATACGGTGTATCACTACTTTTGTTTCCTTTCTGGGTTTTTTTTCCCCCTGAGTTTTATTAGTTTACATTCCATTATGATGAATTTTTCAAGCCAAATATCTATCCCTTAGTGTTTATTCCAGTACGTTGAATAGCATTTCCTTCTTCCTGTGTTCTCTAATCCATTTCAGGAAGGTGAGAGTTGATGGTCAAGCTGTACCAGCTCAATGTGTGTTTGAGCATGTGTGTGAATATCTATAACCACATCAACATATTTCAGAACTGAGCCCACTTGGGTAATAAACAAAGCCATGCTTTCAGTGTTGTCTGATAGAACCTTCTACAGTGATGGAAATGTCTTATGGTTGTGTTGTCCAGCATAGCAGCTGTTAACCTCTTGTAGTTGTTGAATACTTCAAATGTAGCCAGTGCAACTGGGGAATTTTATTTCTAATTTAATATTATTTAAATTAATTTAATTTTTATAAGCTGTCAGGAAGGGGAAAATATGTGAAAACAAGGTATATGACCCCAAATAGAATACCTACTATCCAAATGGCAATATCCAAGAATAAGAAAGTCACAGTCGCGGGGCTCTCTGAGCCTTGGGTGTTCCCAACAGAGAATGAAGCCTTCTTGCTTCATGAAGGGTAGTCCAGACAGAATGGAGATAATTTCCAGCTAGTTGATGAAATAAGACAGAGCACAATGCATTCCAATTCAGTAATATTAAGAAGATTTAGTTATACTTCTGCAGCCTCATTAGGAATCAAGGCTAACTTCCTTTCAGTCCTCGAGGGTACATCAGGAACACAGCAGAAAGTGTCATGTCATAGACCAAGCTAAAT
The DNA here is from genome assembly GCF_902686445.1 of Sciurus carolinensis. Taxonomy (NCBI): domain Eukaryota; kingdom Metazoa; phylum Chordata; class Mammalia; order Rodentia; family Sciuridae; genus Sciurus; species Sciurus carolinensis. Next base: position 151,137,542 of record NC_062215.1, on the reverse strand, counting down.
CCCAGGCAACCTGGATGCCAGACTTGGGAAGTCATGCCTAATTCTAGACTTCACTGGATGGTGGGAATGCACCTCTAATACATGCCCACCTGTACCCATATAAGCTCATGATCTGACTGCCATTACATTCAAGAACCAAAAGTCTTCAGTATCTATGAGTAGATAGGATCAAGTATATAGGAGCTGACAAGCTACTTATTTATCCAGTTAAACATCCTTCATTTGCCCCTCATTACTTACACCATTAGGTGCATGTCCCCCAATATCACGTCCAGGATTCCCTACAACATGGAGCCCACTGCTCTGCTCAGCCTTTGTGTCCCGAACCTCCCACTTACCTAATGCTCCAGCCAAACTTGGCCAAGCATACTTCTTTAAACTTGCCCCAGTCTCCTCCACACTTACAGCCTTACCCAAGCTGATGCCAGAAATGCCCTCCTCCAGCATCTCCATCCATCAACAACCCACCTGCCCTCAGGTCATTCTAGGTACCTACTCTCTGAAGTCGTCTTCACAGCCACAACTGTATGTTCTCATTCCCTCCTCAAGGCACAAACCTGTGCTGCTTTTTTGGCACTTATTTCATTCCTTATGTTGTGGGCATCAATGAATTTGTCCTAGTTTGTGAGCAGTTTGAAGATGGAGGCAGGTGTCATTCCTATTCTGCATCTCTGACAGTGCCTGGTACATTACTGGTCTCCAGGAATAATTGTACTTGAGGTGAACTAAGGATGAGTTTGCACACAGGAGAATTTCAACTACATTCAATGAGAAGATCTTTTGCTCCAGAGCATTGTCGTGGCATGAGACATTTTTCAAATCAAAGGTAGCAAACTGATGAGCTAGAGATCACATGCAGCCTGCATACAAGTCATGTTTGAGACATAATGTCATTTTTAAATTGCCAACAACATTTAAATATGGGAGGGGGGTTTATATAAAGATCTGTATTTCCAGACCTTCTTGAAAAAGCAATATGTCAGATCTGGCGTATCAGTCATTCATTACTCTCTGGCAATTTACCAGCCCACCACAGTCCCTACTTAAGTCACCTACAAGGATTGAACTGACTTTTATCTCTTCTTACTCAAGTCAGATATGTGTAGAGTCCATGCACATTTAACAAGGATAATAATCCACCAAGACCACTTATAAAGCTCATATTGCCTACTGTTAAATCATCTAGGTTCTGATGACTTTAATGGTTATTGTTTTGACCTGCTACTTTCTGTACCATCCATCCAACTCCCAAAAGTACACCGTCTGTTCACATAAAAATAAGATTTAAGTCATTTTTAAGGGGTGTGATAGCAGCTTCAGATCCATTGTCACTTTGTCTGCAAGTGCAATTTTTAGACATTAGTCCAAGGACCCAGGGTTGCAGGGCAAAAGGCATACTTCTTGAAGATAGAAGTGGTAGACACTTGAAAACGAATAAAGAGAGTGAAACCTGTGTGATATTGGATGCTAACATTCCATTTCACATCCATAGCACCTTTTCTGTGAAGTTTTCCAAGTACATATCAGGCAGTAATTGAGCCTCATGGTATTTGATGAGGAGAAGCCTTTTCCTCATGTTCTAGCAGAGGAACTGAGGCACCGTCTGTTCACCGTTGTAAGGACCCCTCAACGTGAGTCTTAGTAGTTAAATTTAATCATCATCATTTCTGGCCCTTCCCTTAATCACTCATTCTTCCTCTCTGGTTTCAAGGGTAATTTATGTTAGATCAATTTAGATTCACTCTCAGAATTTAATCAATACCATCTGCAGCTCACGGGCTCTAGCTGGCCAAAACTTAATCTTCAGAAAATGTAAGGACTAAAGAGCATAAACCAACAAAACATAAAATCAGATGGACCCCTCTATGACTTGTGGGCAAATATCTATGTTTAAAAACCCCCACATTCCATTTCAATAGTCCCTCACGTCCTGTCTCCTCACCTTCTCACTTCTTCACACAAGTTAAAGACCACCACTAAAGCTACTTAGGTTCAGCATGTATTTAATGCCTCATGCTTGAAACATCTGAAGGGAAACTTCTAACTTCTAACTTCTTTGACCTGTGAGAAGTTTAAGAGAAAAAAGATTTTTTTAAAAACCAAATCAACACTTCAAGTGTCTAGCAAGTGCTTCCCATTTAGAAAAGAACAATACACTGCCTTTGACTGTTAAACTCGTTGCTCTAATCACACGTTAAATGAACCATTATGAGGCACCAATTTAGTGTAATGTCTTTGCTAGTTCAGTATTTCTTGAGTATAGGATTCATGGTATTTCGAGTAGGATCTGGTTGTCACATTTTCTATGAAAGAATAATCATTAGTGATCAAAATCACCTGTCCTGAAACATTACCTTCCCAAAGCCATCTCCTTAACTAAGTAACTAAAAACAAGTGGAGAATGCAGGAATTAAATACTAAATCATATGTTGCTTCACTGAGTTCATGAGCCAACCTTTCAGCCCTGGAAGCATGGGATTAAATACTGTCAGATAAAGGTAATTTATAGAACTCTCTCCTATGTACTTTGGGGACCAAGAAAAGAAAATGAGCCCTCAGACCCACTTAGAAATCATTGTGGTGGGAAAGCAACTATAAATTTAGTTAGCTTTCATGTCCCCTCAATAGGACCTTGATATCAGTAGACGACAGTATTCTCACCAGGCGTAGTGGTATATGCATGTCATCCCAGCCACTCCGGAAACTGAGGCAGGAGGATCACAAGTTTGAGTTAAACCTCAGCAACTTAGTGAGGCCCTGTCTCAAAATAAAAAGGGCTGGGGATGTGGCTCAATGGTGAAATGCCCCTGGGTTCAATCTCTAGTACCAATAAAAGAGTGTTCTCCAATTTTCCCCCAAATCTACCCTAAGGAAGCAAATCAAAGGTGTTCCAACGTCAACCTGGGAAAATCATTAGCCATCATTTCCCGAGGTTGTGAATTCTGCTCATTTCCAACCTCAGCCTTTCTGATCTGCCCCAGTAGATCAGAGTCCTCGGCCTATGCTCCTGACTCCTTCCCCAGAGCGTCTCTTTCACTATCATTTGATCATACCACTGGATCATCAGCTTGTTCTGTCTGTCATCTCTTCTTGTAGCCAAGTGACCTGCCCTGGATCATTTCATGTTCTGTATTTTTCTAAATTACATTGTTCTCTGGAGTCTGTTGCCCAACTGAAAGAGTTACATTTTCTTTCTCTGTTAGTTACTCAAAGTATCAATCATTCTGTAACCACCTGTACTACCGTTAACCTTCTTCCTGTCTTCCAAATCAAAACCCATTTCTCACTTCCATATGTCAACACCAGCCACATGCATTGATTAAATGTCTTTCATTTGAAAGCACACAATCCGGCTATCCTTGCCTAGGCCTGAATGCCTCCCATATGCTCTGCATGCAAGCCTAATTCTTCTGTTCCCTTCCTCTGGAAAGTCATTCTTCATTGTAATAAGTTGCCCAAAGTAAATGTATTCATCATCTTTTTCTCTGACAACCATGTTTCTCCACTACGGGAAATTAAACACTGCAACATATGGCCTGAGCAGCAAACTTTAGAGCTCGCTCGCTCAATTGTTTTAACACATTGCCGCCTTCACATAATATTCTGTTTGCCACTAGCATGTCAGGCTTCCGCTTGACATATGCATTAGACATGTTAATGGCAAGAGAGAAACCCACTGAAGCTGACAATATGACGAAAGAAGGGTAAGTGCCTATTAATTACTAAAATTCACTTTTTCCCACTATTTAGCAGGGGAAAAAAAAAAACAAATTAATGCCTTCAGAACATGCCACCACATTAGCCTGCTGTGGTGCCATCTGACACATTTTTAAAGCCCTAAGTACAAAGGAAGTGCTTTGTGTAGATTCAGCAAGTCCAGTATAAATGACTCCGGGCTCTCCTTATTGTCGAGTGAGTGGCCTATTGTCCTGCTCTTTCTGTTTCCTGAGTCTCCAGTTGCACAGGGGCATGCTGTAGTGGCGGAATTCCTGTGTGGTCATCTGAACACCACTGCTGCAGGCTCCAGGATTTTTTTTTCTCTATTAGTTAAGCATAGGAGTTGCCCTGAAAGAATAATCTTAATGCTACATATTTCCTGAAAATCATAGAATGCAATTTTCTTCTGGGTCATTGCTTCTGAGATTAGATCATTTCATTGATTATGAATCTTTGGGTTTCTATTATAAATCTATTAACTCCAAATTCATTTTTTAGTTAAATAATTTTGATCCCAGAATTACCTTAAAAGAAGTTACCACTTACCCAAAAATAAACTTCAGGTTTTTTTAGATGAGTATTTTATACTTAATCCCCTTTAATTTTCAGCACATATACATGTTCTTAAACAATAAAAAAGTTTAAAAGTTTCTCAGTGGGTACTATATTGAATTTTCTTCTATATATTGAATTTTCTTCTACATAAGATTGAGTTGGGTGTTGTATTTAATGCTGGAGGGCATCCAACAGCCAGTAAGATACCCTGGAAAAGGAAGCTGATTATAGTCTGCCTATATGTTTCCTGAGACCTCAGGAGTCTGTGGCTCCTAAGGGCATTCCCCATATCAATAACAGCATCATTTTGAGTCCAGTGTCAGGCAATAGTCACCCAAAGCTTAATTGGAAGGGACAATTTATGGAGACGTCCTGATGTCCACACATGCCTTTGACCCTCTAAAAATCTATCTTGAGATTAAACTAGATGGGACTGAGTTGTCCAGAAGACCTTATTTAATTGGTCCTCCACTGAATTGCCTTTATATTGAGTTCAATGTCATCGGCCTGTATTGAGGGACATTGTCAGACATAGTCCTGTGAAGCTCATTGTACGCTCTGTAAAGACATTGTTCAAGGTTTTATCAACCACATCAACTAGTCTTCTCTATAAGGAACTATATGACAAATTGCTTTCAGGCTTCAGTATCAGGAATCATTAGGCCACTCCTAAGGACCCAGGTTTTTCTTACAAAGAAAAGGAACAACATCAAATTCTGGTTTAAACATCGCTTATTAGAGAACTCAGAGCAAATGAGTAGGACCTCATGACTTAGAGTTTTATGCTCCAACTTCTGTGATGGTGGTGTCTTTTTCCCTAACTGCCTTTATTTTCTTATTACTCTTATTGTCTCAACTATTAATTTTTAATTAAATTAAACATTATGATATATGCACATATCTTGTACAGTGGCATTATAATCTTTTCAAAATAAAGTAAGTAACTAAGTAAACATACACAAAAACTAGACTTTAGTAAGTATATGTTTATGGATATTTACAGAAGTATCTTTTTATTTTTAATTCAGTATTGGGTATTGAAGTCAGGGCATCAGGCATGCTAGGAAGGTGCTCTCCCACTGAACTATATCCTCAGCCCTTTTTTTAAATTTTGAGCCAGGATCTAGCCAAATTGCCCAGGTTCGATCTTTCAAAAGCCCCGAGAAGCTGGGATTACAGGTGCGCAGTACCACACCCAGCAGAAGTATCTATTTTTGGACACACTTCAAAACATACCATTCAGAAGGGGGGAAAGATGCAGTGGGTGACTATGCTTGCTATGTTTGAGATCACACAACACCAATATGAAAATTGCACCTATTTATAGAGACATTACAGTTGGTCTCTTGAGTAAAAAGCTACAAAAGAGACAGGAATGCATACATACTATGTATTTACAGAACCACACAAACAATTACATGTAAAAAGATTTTGTTTTTCCTCAGAACAAAGCCAGGCAAGTAACTTCAGAAAATCTTGATCTACCAGTCTGCACATGACAATAATAATACTAGGAATAATATTCCCAGGGTAAATAGGCACATCAAGCATTTTGATGCCATCGATAGCTATATTCATTCCATAAGCATGTTTGAAACAATGGGTTAGGCACAAGGGATCCTGGGACAAATGAGACACAGTTCACTGCAATAGGAAATAGGAAATTTATAGGCATTTATAGGATGAGAAGCATCCTGCAGTGTTTGACATGTCTGTGGAGTATCTAGGTAGATACTAAAGTAAAACAGAATATTCTCAACATCACAGCTCAATCTAGCCTTTGGTAGTTACAAAATCAAGGCTGGGAGACAGAGGGGAGCACATCTTGCTGGATGAGGGGCATATTCCCCCACGGAAGGTTGGTCACTGAGAACTGAGCTCTTTTTCAAGGCAGCACTGAGTGGACAGTTGAATGAATTCACTAAAGGGAATCCTATGGTCACAAACACTAAATAGTAGTTTTTAATCTTGAAACATCACTGCCATTATTTTGTTCTCTTTTTATTTGTCTGTATCTTTAAAGTACCTTTAAAGTAAGTCATCAAGTGAATTTTATATATATATATATAAATTTTATATATATATATGAATTATATATATATATATATAAAGTCATCAAGTGAATTATATATATTCATTTTGTGAGCCAAAGAAAACAGAGAGATTTTGCACAGAGCTATGATAAAGTTCAGAAAATCTGGACTTCCTTTTGAAAATCATGACTCCAAAGCCATCTATTTGGATTATAGTACAACCTAGGTCTCTAGGTTAACATTTGCAACCAAGGGTCTTTTGTTTATTTCAATATCTAAGTAGGAACCAAGGAAGTAAGTAGCCCATAAAATTGTTTGAGTTGAAAGATCAAAGTTATTGAGCTGAATTGCACCTGAAACAAGATGACAGTAAATGTAGTCTTAGAACACAGATGTAACAACCTCTATGTGGCCCAGCAATTAGGCGACCGCTCTGCTGCACCCTGAATTACCAGTGAGGGATCAAGGGAGACCCTGATCACAAACATCATAATCATTCCATTTTGAGGCCACCGAATGGGACTTTCTTGAGAAGTCTGACAGGAGTTGATTTGGATTTTCTGCTATACATAATATTCCCTATGCAGAAAGCTTGATGCAGTAATTCAAAGGATACAACATGGATTGATGAAGATTCTGTCTGCAAAGGACAGAGCATTTAAGATCTTAGTGTGAAAGTGTGAGAAATGGTGAGGAAGGGTTGGGGGTGACAATTTCTTGATTTCTACTGGAGTTTTTTGTTTCTGTTATGTTTAACTTGTTTTAAAAATACAGTTTCACTACTACATCTGTAATACTGACCCTTCACCAGACTTACACACTAAAAATGCTTCTGAGTTGTTTCTTTGCCTTGTTCCCGCTGGACTCTCTGCTATGGTGGACAGTCTTATTTGCTCATCAAAATTTATCATTCCTCTCCTCTGGGACATCATGTGACTTGTTCTGGCAAGTGAATGTGAACAAAAGAATTGGCAAGCATTGTCAATCTTGTCCTTTGTGGGCATGTTGATAATGCAATTGTCTTTAAGAGCAAGGTAGGCTGGAACACCGAGCTATCACATGAAGGAGGACAGCTCCCTGGAGAGTTGACCACACAGGCTTTGCATGAATAAGAAAGTTGTGTTAAGTCACTGGAGATTTTGGTGCTGTTTGTTACCTCAGCATGAGTTTAGACTATTCTGACTGAGAGTTGACCACACAGGCTTTGCATGAATGAGAAAGTTGTGTTAAGTCACTGGAGATTTTGGTGCTGTTTGTTACCTCAGCATGAGTTTAGACTATTCTGACTGAGAGTTGACCACACAGGCTTTGCATGAATAAGAAAGTTGTGTTAAGTCACTGAAGATTTTGGTGCTGTTTGTTACCTCAGCATGAGTTTAGACTATTCTGACTAAAGCATCCTACTACTTTTTATTAGTGAGTCCCCTGCCGCATTCCCACACATGAACCCATAAAGGAATTCTACAAAGAAAATGTAAAAACTAGAGTGGAGTTTTAGGTCTTGATTTGCCCATTTTCTATGGGCACAAGTCCCCAGTCTTAGGACCATCATTTGAATTTCAAATCTTGAATGTTTCAACCTTCTGGACAAAGCTATCTTTCCGTATAATGTATTCGTTCATTCAGTTAGTCAGTCAACAGATATTTAATAAGAAACCACTTCAGGGCAGAAGGTGTTCTAAATATTGGCAATATAGGAGTGGACAAAAGAACCAAGGTGACATTTTCGTAAATCTTTTTATCTAGCAAGGTGCACACCGTGAGCAAATACATTAACCCAGTGCAAGAAATAAAACAAAGAGGAAAATTTGAGAGAGAATAATGGGAGTGGTGTAGGCTTTGGGATGTAGCGCAGCGGTAGACACTTATGTAGCTTGTTCTATCCACAGTACCACTAAACAATAATAGTAGCAGTAGTAGAAGTGGAGCATACTATTTTATATAAGGTTCTCTGAGGGAATGACATTCAGGCTGAAGCCGGAATGACAAGGAAGTCAACAGTGGAAAGAAGAGGCTTCAGGCAGAAGGAATGACAAATGCAGAAACTCTGAGATGGGGATCAGCTGGGCATGTAGAGAACCAAGAAGAGGGCTGATGTGGCTAAGAATGAGACAGGGTGGGGGGACGCACTCAGAAGGAAAGAAATGAGATCTGTAGAACTTGGAGGCTCAATCGAGGCTCTAGATTTTACTCTATTGCAAGAAAAAGCCACGAGGGTGATTTACACAGGGAGGAGGCTTGTTATGACCTATGTTTTAAACAGGTCATTCCAGCAACTATGTAGAAAATGAATGGCGGAGGGAAGGAATGAGAAAAATGAGTAATCGGGATGTACCGCAATAGTCTGAGCAGTGGGGACAAAGAAGAGTGGCATTTCTGACTCAAAGTTTATGTAAATGGTTCCCAAACTAGTCTGCACATTACTATCACCTGGGGTGAGGAATCTTACTGTTTCTGAAACCCAGGACTCAACTCGGATCAATTAGATCATAATCACTGAGGAAAGGACACAGGAATCAATTTTTGATGCTTCCCAGATGATTTCAGCGTGCAGATGAGTTTGGGATCCACTGATGTGTAGTATTTGGAAGACATTTCATAGGACTGAATGGGAAGATGCAGGAAAAAAAAGAATTACTGATACTGCCTGGGTTGTATGGCAGTAACTGGGTAGATGTTGGTGCTATGTACTGAAACCAGGAGGACTAGTAAGGAAAGGATTGGATTTGAGGTGGAGATGCTAGAATCCAGAGTCCATCTTTTGAGATGCCTGTTAGGCATTTTATATTGTATATTTTACATAAATTGACATTATACAGGCAAAGGAAAGATCAAGGCTAGAGATATCATTAAAGATATTATTAGATACCATTAGAGATATCATTAAAGTTATTAGAGATAACATTAAAGCTACAGTACAAGAGGAAACCACCAAGTCAGTGTAGCCGGAAAAAAAGAGGGTTCAAAGAACTTGAAACCTGCGATCAACCTCTTGTCTGAATCTGCTTCTCTTCCTCGCAGTTTTGCCTTGATCCCTTGGCAAGGGGCAAGAAGGGCAACTTCCTTTCTGATACCCATGCCTCTAACTTTACTCTGGCTACTGATTTCATGCCCCAAGATATGCCCTTCTATCTGTTTTCCAAAACCAGCTAGTCAGAGTCTTGAGATCTCGTGGGGTCTGGCTCTGTCACTTCCTAGCAAGAGGAACAGTGACATCTGCTTCCCACAGTCTTGTATATATATATAAGTGTCTAAATGAGAGCATACCAACACCAGGCGCTATGCTGAGCAAGCTGAAGGAGGCACGGGCCTGATTTCCCTCGTAGCGCATCGCAACAATCCCTCTGAAGTGCAAAGCAGATGGTTCCAAGGCACACAAATTATGTGGTCCCTGCTTCATTGTGCTTAGGCTCCTACACGGAATTTGCTTTTTGAGTTTCTATACCATCAAGTTAGTGCTGCTGTTTTGTCACTTTGAGTCTATGAAGTCCTCTAGCAGAACAGTAAAAAGATAATATCAATTTGAATCAGATCTACCATGACCCTGGACCGTTCTCTATATCTTCTAGCCTCAGTTTTCTCACTTGGAATAAGGGATGATAGCTACTAGTACCCACGCTGAGAGTTATTTTAGGAATTAAATGGGCCAACGTTAAAAAAAAAAGGCAAGGTGCCTTGCAAGAGGGAAGCTCTCCATAAATGTTTGCTGCACAGTTAGCACATACCCCAGTTCATCCATGGTCCCTCTCCTCTTTGGAGCCTTAAAGAGCATAGATTCTTGAGCTCATTCTTAAATTATAGATTGCTTCGGTCCCTTGCATAGGTCCTTTTCTAAGCATATGACTGTTATTTTCTTAGTTTTCCTACTGAAGCTGCTACACATCACCACCCCCCCACACACACCAGACTCGGTTACAAATAAGGAACTTGCTACACAGGCCTGTAGCCACCCAAGTGACCACCATTCCCATTTTCTACTCCTTGAATTCAGTTTAACAGCTGCATCCATTCCCCAAGTTTAAACTAATGATTCCATCAGCCACAGTGTCCCCCAGGGCAACTTTTCAAGGTTACCTTATTACAACACAATATCTTTAATCATATTTAATCATACATTGAGACAGAAATACAAATAACTCCCAACTGACCATCAGGGGATCTTTTTCCATATTATGCATAGCTGTTTAAGGGTCTTCCTCAAAAAGCAATATACAAAGTATCTTTAGCAACTTGAATAACAGTAGAATTATGGATATGTTTAGGGATCTAAGTGGTGAACAAAGAAGTTATTGATTTTCCTTAATTGGTTGAATGATCTAATAATCCATACTCTTGAGGACAGGTTGAGGATAAAATTTTATGCTATAAGAAGTCTACCTTGTTTAAGAATTATTTCAACTTTTCTGGAGGGATAGAAAGGAGTGAAAAGAAAATGTTTTTAAAAATTCAATCAGAGGGGAAGGTTAATTAATGTACTTTATATACATTTCCTTTTGTAAACAGTTCCTCTTGGGATTATGTACAAGAGGCCTTTTGAGGACATGTAGAGTCCTCTGCAACTTTCCAGCCAAGTCTCTTATGATCCTCATCAGTTATAGAGCAAGTCCCGGTGTGGGCCAAATAATCTAAAACTGAATTTTACAATTCCACATCCATCATGGATGGAGAAGGCTCAGAAGTCTTGCCCTCACACCAGCTTTCCCAAGCCCAGCCCGTGGGTCAGAGCGCAGGAGATTAGTTACACATGTTCCCCATCAGCGTAATCATGCTGGTGAGATGCCTGGATGTCATCATACGAGATCTGGTTAATAAAAACTGGTGTGATAAAAATAAACAGTAAAGTGATATTTTGGTTTTCCATCCAGCCTTTCAATCTGTATGTGAGAGAGAGCATCCACAGGGCTCTTTCTCCCCATAACATGCATGCATAACTTTCATTAGCATCAGTGAAAGGAACACGTGCACATGGAGGAAAATTCAAGACCCCACAGTGAGCCATAAGTGAACATAAATTTTGGCAACTTGTGAGATGAGAGCATGGAGTTATTCTGATTACTCCACTTAGAGGAAATAAGAGAAGGAAGAGCACTTTGTAGAACTTGTTTCTGTATGTGCATGTGCATATGTGATAAATGCTCATAAAGACCTGCTACGAAAAACAGAAGAGACAAGATGAATTAGTGAGGGAGGGCAGTGTGTGTGTGTGTGTGTGTGTGTGTGTGTGTGTGTGTGTGTTGAATGTACTGATACAGTAGGGATTATGAGTTCATGTACAAAAAGCAAAGGCAGAAATTTACATATTCTAACCTCAGATACCTTGCATTCAACAAAAAAGGGGAGTGTTACTTGTGAGTCTTTATTCTCTATTCCAGAAAAAAGTATGTTGAGATCCAGGATGCCCTTTAGATTCCATCAAAGTTGGGCACTTGGATCCTCTGGTCATGATTTGATCCAGTGGGTGACAGCCACTGAAATGACTACAGCCTGTCACGCCCTTCCCTTCTTGCTTTTAACCATGGCAAGCACTTGCAAAGTTACACATTCATTTGTGTTTTCTCTCCACGATGCTATCCAATAAGGCTACTAATAATTACGAGGTCATGCTGTTATTTTCAAATTAGAAAACACTTCGTGAGCAGCCATGACAGCCGCGCTCTATCAAGGAAAAGAAAATTCAGCTCCTGGTTTGATGAGTGCAGACCCCCTTTGTTGGAGTCCCTGGCATGTAGCAGCAAGCAGCTACTTAGCTGATGACAGGAATTTTTATATGTCTGCAGCACCAAATTACAGAATTGGTCTGCCTGCTAATAGAAGAATTCTGCAGTACTAAGGAACATAGGTGACCTTTCAGAAATGTTTTTGGTCCTGAGCTCAATGATCAATTTTGACACAATTCAAGAAAAGAAAAAAAAATAGGCTACAATTATACATCCAACAATGATTTACTGTTTCCATGTTGGGTAATGATGTATTTCTGATATGAATACTCAGAAGCTGCCTCTTCGAAATGGGGTTCCCTAATTTGATAGAGTTAGAGTTATCTAAAGGAAGCATCTTATTTGCTTTCCTTTGTGGTTGTTTGGAAGAGGAAGGTAAGAGAAGTAACATAAATTGCTACCAATCCGTAGAATAACCCTGGATAGTAGATGCTATATCATTAGCTGACAGAGGAGGAGGGTATCAAATCACTTGCCCAAGATCATACAGCTAAGGAGTACCAGATTGGGATTGTGCCACAAAACTCATGGTTCTTCAACCCTACTCTCCTGTTTTGCTAATAGAGGAAGAATTTGCTCTCCTCGCTTGAGAGGAGAGGACGTAAATGAGGACTTTGGAGTTACTGAGGGAATGTAAAATGCCCACACCAGCAAGAAGTCCTTCTGTTCTCCCAGCATGAGTCAGCAGTCAGCAAGGCAAGAGCTGTGGTACTCCCATCCCCACCCCCAACCCCTCAGGTCTCTTTCCATTTTTTAAGCACACCAGCCCCCAATAGCCAGCACCTGCATCCCTTTGTCTGAGGGCTGCCCTTAGGCGGAAGGAGCCTGCTTTGTGCACATGGACAGTTCAAAGTGCTTGAAAATTTATGTCCCCCTAGGGGTAGCCCTTAACTGGTGACTGACAGGTCTGGAAGCATAAGTACCAACTTGCTTGTTCCTCTGCTGGACATTTAGGTGTGATCCACATAAACTCCAGAGCTCCCCCTGCTGGATCGAGTCAAAATTACCATCGTGGGACTTGGATACCATCCCCTTGGTTTTGGTCTCCTTCCCTCTAACAGTCTGACTTCCTTATTCTCCTACAATTCACCTCACCTCCCCTCCCCCTGCCACAACATGTAAAACTGAAGTATTAGGGATAATTTTGCTAGTAGATAAAGGAAATTCAGCTCCAGGTGTTTTAAATTTCCTGAAAATAGTTGAAAATAGTTGCTATGATCAGAAACACACCAAGTTTTCTCTAGTCCAATCTCTATAGGTCATTAATCAAAACAAATGAACTACATGAAAGAGAAAATCATAACCAAATATAAGGACTATTTCTAGAGTATAAAGATATTTCAAAAGGGAATCATAGACAACAGATTGCTATAAGGCAGTATTATGTTGTGACTGAGCTCATGAGTTTTACTCTCTCCTGGAGCTGAGTTTGACTGTGAGCTGCCTGGTAACCCCCCTATTGCCTCAATTTCTTAATCTGCAAAATGGGAATAAAATGAGACCTATCTCAGCTGTTGTCATGAAGCTGATATGAGATATAATGTTATATGTTATGTGTTTTAACGTAACAGCAAGTATGCCATAAATGGTAGCCATTATTATCAAATTTTATATTTTATAAACAGAACAGTCTCTTGAAGTTCTTTATTCATCAGTAAATTATATGCCTTTTCCCATCTACACCAAAGGTCTGACCCTAGAAGTAGAATCCCAGATCCATCATTACTGGGAAGAAATAGAACCCAGAAGAGGCAGGGAAAGTACCCCCTCCCACAAAACTCCCCAGGAAGCATGAAGGGTTGTATGGATATGTGCATAACTGAAGGCAATTGTGAGTTCCTGGTTCTAAATAGAGTATTCAACTGAGCTTCACAAAATAAGATGCCATGTACTGAGCTTTCCTCATGTGTCAGGCACTGTGCCAAATACTTTCTATACCCAACCTTATTTAATTCACACAACAGTCATTTGAAGTGGCCATTATGCCCATTTATAGAGGACACAGAGGCTCAAAGAAATTAAGTAACCTTTCCAAGATCAAGTAAAGGTAAACCTAGAGCCAGGTCTCCATGAGTCCAAGCCCCTTATACTCTAGTCCATGTAGTATTTCAGAGAATCTATCTCTGGAGAATTTTAATCCCTCTACCCCATATGAGCTTGCATTGGAAAGGTGGATTATACAGATCAATGTACAAATATGCTCTCACCTCCACAGTAACAGTTATTCAAAAGAGAAATGGGAATCTGAACAAGGTGATTGAAATAAAGAGATCGTTTATACCAAGGGTTAATCTTATAAAAACCATGGCAAAGTATTAACTTATCTTTAACCTCTAACCATGAAAGAGTAAACTCCAGCTAAAAGAGAACTACCAAACGTTTCCAAATTGTCTTTCTAGAACCTGTTAAATTGTTTGCAATGCCCACTAGGAACAAGCCCACTGGCAGCCTCTTTGCATTTGGTCCTTTGATTTCTGTAGAGCACTGGAGGATACCCTGATGGGTAGACACGGAAGAGTATCAGAGACCTCTCCAATTTTCCTAGCAATCCTCCAACCTAATGAGCCCTGAAAGAAATCCTGAAAGATCCACTGCGGCATTCTGAGAGAGGACCCTCCAACCCCAAAAAGAGGGCTCAAGCCAGCTCTTGCAAGCAGGGTGAGAGGACAGCCAGATGCCTCTGGCAGACACAGGAACCCCCATAGATTCAATTCAGCTTTCACCTCCTGCTGAAATTCTGGAAGACTTGTGAGAGAGGGACAGCTTGCTCTTCTTTAGTACAGAGGCCAGGCATTTCTCCAGTGACTTCTTTTAGACCGGCAGTTCCCACAGGACCCCCCTGTGAGTCTAATGCAATTTGCACGAAAGAGGAAATGATTCTTGTGAAAGAAGCGATATTCCATTCAAACATTATTTGGGTAATAATGGCGGAGGTGGGGGGTTTGGGGAGAAGTAAAGCCTGAAATTAGAGTAAGTTAAGGACAAGGTTTTTTTCAGTCTTTCTGTTAAGACAAAGAACTAGTATTAAGACAAGTACAGTCCAATTCCCTGCCCTGTGTTCCCCTCTCAGGAATCCATTCTTCTTTATTATGCCATATGCGTAGCTTGAGGTTATATTGGAATGCATAAATCTCTTGTGAGCCACAAAACGTTAAGCTGCCGTTGTCCTCATAATTTCATTATCTCAGTTTCTGCCCTAAAACGTTTAACACTAATTGAACACCCGAGGTTTTCCTGTGAAGTTTATTTTCTGAACATTATTGAAGTGCTGTTGATAAAAGTCAGAATTTATGGAGTCAGCACTCTTTAAAATGCCATGATAGATTTGAGCACGAATATATTTTTTTTAAAAGCAGGAATATTTTTATGACTTTGCCTGGAATTTCAAAGTCTTTCAATCATGCTACATTATAAAGCTGTCTATTTCAAAGTGCATTTTCCAAGAACCAAATTACTTTGCTGAGCCCAACCTGTTCATCTGCAGGTTCAGGTTGGACATACTTGACTATCAGATTTATCTCACATTTTAGGATGGCTCTTGATGTTTATTTTGATCCTGATTAAAAATACTTGACTTCTTCCCATCCACCCCAGTTCTTCAAGTTCCTGTTCAGACTACCCACAATAATGTAAATACTGTCAGTCATCTCACTAATGACAGTCCATTCTTTTTCTCTGAAAGAAATTCATTTGCATGACTCACAGCCATCAGGCATCCTTTAGTCCTTTAAGGGAAGGAACATTTCCTGTAAGTTTAAAAAAAAAGAAGTCATAATAAAGAGAAGCCATGTGTTAAATCTATCTCTTGGATATTGTTTGCAATTCAATTAATTTCACATGTCTCTGTCAGAATGTAATTTAGTTCAAAAATGAGCTATGATCAGTGTCTTTCATGGATCTGTATTAATATTTATGCACACATATACATGCACAAATCACACACACTCACAAATACCACAATTTATGGGATGCCATTCAGAAGTGGGGTCTTTACAAAGCATGTGACTACATCTTGACTTCCAAAAATGGAGTAAAAACTTAGAGTTAAGTGCCCATTTCCCATTTAAAATAAGTTAAGTTGTTCCTGGTTACTATAGTAACGGCCAAGCGACTAGCATTTTTCTGCCATTATTATAATTGGAAAAGCAAATAATCTGTTTTAAATTATAAAGCATGAAGAGGACTGTGCATTTGAAATGGATCCCTAAACTGGTTAGGAAGGAATCACCAGACATGCACCACACTCTGAGTTGGTCCTTGGTTCTCCTACATGGAGAGGGTTTCTGAAGGGCTAAGAAAGGGTAAGTTGTTGATCCTGATTCAGGAACCACAGTGACAGGAAGAAAAAGATATGGTATTTCCATCGTAGGCCTTAAAATAAATTTTAAAAAATTCAGAACTGCTTTCACAAGGTGAAACATGACTAAAAACCTGTGATTTTTTTTTTAGTATTCTAGAAGTGTAGCCTGTGTGTCTCACTATACATATTCAGTCTCTGCCCTCTGTTACCATTTACTACTGTGATCTACAAAGAATAATTCATTTTACTCAGCAAAGACTCTCTCCCTTTCAATGAACTCTCACTATATTCACTTTTTTCTTCCTTAAAATCTTTCTTTTTGCACAGAAAGAAAACTGAAAATAAATAAACCAAATACTAACAATAGGTGATACCAAATGAACTTAACTTTATACTTCAATATAAAAAACAAATTCTCTACAATAAATACATACTTCTGTCATAATCTGATTTAAAAAATCAGAGACAGTTTTAAAAATATACTTTTAAATCCCCCATGGATATGAAAGACTTTCTAATAGAAATAAAATAGCCTCTACACAACCCAAAAGAAATCAAAATATGACTTATCAAAATGCATATGCTATAGCTGAAAAGGTTCTTAAGGGGATATTTCTCACCTTAATCTTTATATCAGAATATAAAAGGTAGAAATTAATGAACTAGGGATTCGGTTTTTAAGGATGAGTTATCAATAAAGGAAATCCATATTTAAAAGGAATTTTTTTGTAAAATATTTCTCCTCACATTTCCTGTGCACAGTAAGTGAAATGCTGTGCATGAAGACTTTCTCTTCCATAGACCCATGTCCTAGGATAGAGGACAATGAAAGACTTTTCTACAGTTTTCAAATTTATAGGGTATTTCTATAGCCTGAGTATCGCGTTCCCTCTGCCCGCAGAGAGAGACACGACAAACGTCTGAAGCTTTGGAAGTTTATTGTGCACAGTCTTCCTTTCTTTCCCTCTTTTCTTTCTCTTGCTCTCTTTCCCTCTGCTTAACTCTCGCCTGCTCCGGTTGCTCCGCTCCTCCCGCTCGGCTCACGCCTGCTTCGCACTCTTCTTCCTCGCTCTACTCCTACTCTCAGCTTCTTCCTACTCTCAGCTTCTTTCTTCTCTCAGCTTCTTTCTACTCTCAGCTTCTTTCTTCTCTCAGCTTCCTTCTACTCTCAGCTTCTTTCTTACTCCCCCACCCACCAAGCTTATATACACTTCAACCAATCAGGGGAGAGCACACGAGGTAAACGCGCGGACAGCTGCAGGCATAGAATAGGTACACGAGGGGGGCATGCTCTAATCACATCGTTAACTAGCCAATCATTGGAATTCGCTGGTTGTTTACTGTATAGCTGGCCGCTTTTGGCTCAGCGCCAGGCGCCATCTTGACCGTGCCCAAGGCTGGGGGTCCCGGAAACCCCGACACCTGAGAATCTCACAAGTTGCCTAAAATTTGAAAAACCCTGGGGGTGAATTTGAATTCCCTACAATCACATGGCTTATCTACAGTGTAATTTCTTGCATACTCAATAAGATATGAACAATACAGTGACCATGTTCCATATGTGCTTTCTCTAGTGTGTGTTCTTACATGTTTTGAAGTAGATAGGAGAAGCAATATGTTGACCATACCCCTTAGATTTTGAAGACTTGTCTCCAGTGTATGTCCTCATAAGTAAATTTTGAAAATTCATTAAAGATTTCCCCAGTTTTGTTTTTGTTTTTTTTCATTCATAAGGCTTCTCACCAGTGTGAATCCTTAAATGCTAAATGAGGGACCATGTACTAGTTATCGATTGCCACATAACAAATGATCCCAAACTTGTCTGCTTAAAACAATATATATTTGTTAAATCACAGCTTCTGTGGCTCAGGATACCGGGCATGACTCACTGGAACCTCTGCTTCAGGATCTCTCACAGGCTACAGTCTAGATATCCCAGGGCTGGGGTCTCATCTGCAAGTTTAATGGAGAAAGAATCAGTGGATCGACTCACATGGCTATTAGCAGATTCAGTTCATTACAGGGTGTTGGACTTGAGATTGGGTGATGGCCCATGTGTAGGTGGTGAGAAGAAGTCACCAAGAGAAGTAGTTAAGGGAGTTTATTGGAAGAAGATACACTGCAAGGGTACAGAGATGACATGACAAAGATGTCTGCCCACAGAGTCAGAGGGAATCTGGGCTTATATGTACTTCTGAGCTCTTTGTTCACCTTTGGCAGGCTTTATGATAGGAGTGTATGTTGTTTTAAGTAGATAAACTTGGGATCATTTGTTATTTGGCAATTGATAACTACTACTTGGTCCCTCTGGACAAACTGTGCCTTGTCCATAATGCTTATTGCACCTCCACAAATTCACATTCCCAGGTTTTAAACCAGATTCATGACATGTAATGTGTATGGCGTCTTAAGCAGGGGCTTTCTCTTCTTAGGTTACTATAGGTAAAATCTGGGAGTCTCTACACATTACTGCTGGTTGGTAGGGCAATCTTTTGAAAAACAACTTTATACTTTGGGAAGTTAGCTCCTCCAATTACAGTAATGGGGCAGGATGAAAGGGAGATCCTTCAGATTCATGCCAACTCTGCCCATCAAGGTGGGGAAGGGCCTAATGGATCCTGCCTCAGGACTGAGGGCCTTACTTTCTTGATGGCTGTTGGCTAGACGCAGCCCTCATTTCATTGGCAAATGGGCCTCCGTAGCGCCAAAGTTTGTTTCATTAAAGTCAGCAAAGGAGAGAGTTTGCTAACAAGATGGAAACCACAATATTGTGAAGCCAAGTCATGGAGGTAATAGCCCATCATCTTTGTCACATTTTGCTGGTAAGAAGCAAGTCATTAGGCCACCCAAACTCAAGCGAGTGAATTGCCCAACGATGTGAATAGCAAGAAGTAGGGATTTGGGAGGGACATCTAGAGTCCTCCTGCCACTTCTGAAGAAGGACTAAAGGCTTCCCCACATTCTTTATTTACAAGTATATTGAACTTTTCCCATGGGACCTCTGACAAGTGCCAGAAGGAGGATGGACAACAGGAGGCTTCCCCACATTCCTGGCACGCATGACATTTCTCTCCATTGTGGCTACTTTCAGGAATCCTTATGTGTGAGGAATAATAGGATGTTCTCTCACATTCCTTACGCTGACAGAATTGTGGCCTGGCTAGATCTGACGTGATTCTTAAGGGACCCTTAAAGGTTTTTCTACATGCTGCAGTCATTGGGTTTTACTCCAGGAGGGGTTCTCCTAAGCACAGTGAGAGCTGGAAAATGACTGAAAGTCTTTCCATGTTGATCATATTCATTACTTTTCTAGAGGCTGTCCAATGTATGATTTCTCAAATGCCTCTCCTTGTTGTGAGCTGAACTTAAATGGCATGATATTCCCAAACTACTCCTAAAACGGAGAACCAGGAATCATTCCATAATATTCTTTCTATTTTCTGTTCATGGGAATTTTTTCTTTATGAATATCCTGCCTAGCAACTGACTCATGGGTTTTAAATTGAATCTCACAATCTACTGAGGTCAGGCTCCTAGAACATTTTCCATCTTCACATTTCTTTAAGGACTCCTTTGAGCAGGGGCCAGCAAATCCTGCCTTTTTAAGTAAATTTCACAGCCACATCTTCAAAGATTATTAAGGCCATTTTATGGCTCAAGTTTCTGGATATTTCTATGGGCATCAGTCATACTGACCAAGAGGGGAGAGGGAAAAAATGGAAGTGGGGTCACCTGGAGCAATTTAAAGTTGAATGAATAAAGTTGGTGCCACTCAGGCTAGCAGAGCAGCTGAGATTTTTTACTTTGCAATAATGTACTTGTACTTCTAAACCCTTAGATTGCACTTTAGATGATTTTTAAAAATTTAAAACTGCATTTCTTTCTTTTTCACCCTATACTCTTCAGTATCTTCAGTATTTCTATCAGTAGCTCTCTTATCATTTTGGGGACTTACAGAAAACTGCTATAGTTGAAAAATTCACTATTTTTTAGGTTAGACATTCCATTCTCTTTTAGTAGGAATCCTTAGCCAAAAATGTGATCTGTTTTAAGAGACTGGATATATTGATGGACAGTAGCCAGACCATATATACCAATAGAACTCTGACCCACAGCCTATGCAGATGTCAGTCCAAGAAGCTAAGCTCTACTCTCCAGAGAAGTTGGTCCTGAACAATCAGGGTTGGCCACTGACTGCCAGCTTCCCTATTTCTTGTTTTCTTCGCTTCCAACTCAGAATCAACTAGAGAAAGCCAAGAATGCTCCCCAAACCAAACCAAATAAGATATCCCACTTCTAGCCAACAGTGCCCAACTTCCCCATGTGGATGACCTCCAATCAGAACCTACTTGTAGGGTCAAAGAAATATCTTTTCTTCCCATTGATAGGTTTATGGATGAGACACTTGTAACAAAAGACAGATGAACAAGAGAAAAGCTTATACATTTATTTAAGTTATGTTTCATGTGACTCAAGAACCCTCATAAGGAAATGAAGATTCTAAGAAACAGGTAAATGTGTGTTTTTATGCTTGGGTTTGATGAGAGGTGGAATATCACAGAGAAGCGTGCTGGACAAAAGGGGTACTACCTAATGGCAGTAAACCAGGGTGCTGGAGGGAGGCCAAGTAAGAGCAGATTGTTGGAATTCTTCTCAGTGTTCCTGTGTCTTCAGAAATAAAAATGTTCCTTTCCTCCAGGAGGATGGGGAGAATACCTCTTGCACAGGTTTGCTCTGGTCTGCTTCAGGGGAGAGGCGGAGGGAAGGGTAAGCGTGACCTTCTTGCTTCTGCTGCTTTCTCAAGTACCAAGGTGTCATATTTTGGGATAGCATGTCCTGAACTCCACCAATACCTAAAGGCTGCCCTCACATTTTTATATGGCGTGCTCCCAAACCCCACATGCCTCTCAGTCTCTGCCAAAATACAAGTGGAGGTGGCCAACTCCCTTTCCATAGCAAACTCTGAATAACTAGACCATTTGCCCACATTCTTTCTTTCTCTACCACTCTCTCCCTCATTCTCCTTTAGTTCTACAATTCCATCATTTATTTCTTTGTTTATTTCCACAAATTAAAATACCAGTTGTTAAGCTTGGGTATTTCTCCCAGATGAAGGAAACACTAAAGATCAGATTGAGGAACGTTACATTAGCTTTAAAAAGAAATCAAACGTCATTTCGCTGTATACACATTAAACAAAGGAGAAAACTCTTATTAGAAACAGGAAAAGCTCCTTCTCACTGTTTTTTCTGTCCCTATAACATCTTTCCTGAGATACAATTTATATATAATGCAATTTACCTATTTATATAATTTCAATTATTTTGTATATTCACAGAGTTTTACCACAATTGATCACCACGTGCACCCCTTTTCCTAGGGTGCAAGACATATGAACTTTTATCCATTCCAAATTAAAATAACAGAAAATGCTAAAAGTTAGGGAGTGCTTAGTATATGCTAGGTGCTGCGGGAAGGGAATGGCATCTAAGTCCATGGAATCCTCATGGCAACCTGTGGAATAGTTCCTGTTACCATCACCTGTTTTACAAGTGAGAAAACAGAAGAACAAAGAGGAGTTGTATAGCTGGCCAACTTGGAAACAGGATTGGGACCATGGCAATCCTTCTTCAGTGCTTTGCCTGAGACCATTACCTTAAGTCTTGGGCCACTTGAACTCTGTCACTTTTTTTTCTTTTTTTTTTTTGACTTTGCTGTGCAACTGAGGAATCTTTTACAAAAGAATAGTTTTCTTCTTATCCTCACTTCTAGGCATAACCTTCCCAGCCCCACTTAGTCGGCTGAGCTCTGTGGGGTTTGTGGAATCTCCATAAATTATGTAAATTTCTCCCATCAGTTGCTACTTGAATAAGTTATATCTTCTCATCTTCACATTTCTAAATAGATTTTTTTCCCACCACGTAATTGTTCACTTCTTTCTCCCT
The DNA here is from genome assembly GCF_902686445.1 of Sciurus carolinensis. NCBI lineage: Eukaryota > Metazoa > Chordata > Mammalia > Rodentia > Sciuridae > Sciurus > Sciurus carolinensis. The sequence goes on along the minus strand of NC_062215.1, from coordinate 151,115,275 downwards.
ACCTCACTCTCATTTTTTTCTTTTTCTCCCCCATTTCTTTTTCTGTCTCTCCTTAAAATTCCTTCAGTGAAGAGGTCTCTTATTCACTTAGTATCTTCGCCCCCCCCCCATGATGATTATCAAACCAGTTTTCCTTTTGGATATATTCAGTTATCCCAAGTGACTCCTAAATCAGCAACTCAAAAGCTACCAAGGTAGTAATATCCCAACCCTACCAATCGCTTATATATTTATGGTCCTCTTAAATTTTCCAAACATCTTTACCTCTGTCCTCAAAAATCCTCATCCTTCTTCTGAGCACTTCCCAACAGCTCCTGTTCTACTACAGTTTACAGATGCTGGATCTCCTGCTTACACGTTGCCATCCTAAGAAAGGGGCGAGTGACAGGGGTGGTGTGTAAGGAGGGAGGGGCTCTTGTCACAAAACAGGGTCGTTGAGATCATCAATTCCTCCAACCAGAGCCTCACCTCCACTGCAAAAGTTTTGATAGATAGCATTTAAATGTTGCCAGCAAATTAAGATTTTAATTTGTAGCTAGCTCGGGGAGAGGAGGGTGTTGGAAGTGGTACTCGCCATCCGCCCTCAGATGGAGCCCCGCTGAGTACTGATTGGCATCTGCGCCTTGTTTGTTAAGATGGGCAGATGCCCTGCTTACTAACTTCACAGGAGGGGTTAGAGGCTGCTTCTCAATGACTGAATATCACGTAGGCTTAGAGACTTTCCTTTTATGACTTAAATAGGTTCAGCTGCCAAACTAGCTGCTGAAATTGGCCTCTTGCACTGCGAAATTTGTTCAAACACCAGCTAATATTCTCACAGGTCCCTTGCATGCTCTGGACAAATCATAGAGGAACAGCCTTGTTCTGCAGACATGGGAGATAGTGACCTGAAATGTCCCCACTTTGGTCCCCTCATTCAATGTGCAGGAGAGGAAATCACGTCAGCCCCCTTAGGTGAGCCAGATGCACTAATCTTGCTGACAGAGAGCTTTGGTTCTAGGCAGGGCCATGCAGGCAGTTAATTATACCCAGAGTTAATTGAGTGGTCAGATTAACAGTCTGGTCTCATGAGGTCTAAAAGAGGATTCCAGAAATTTAGGTATATAAGACCCTCCAAATGATGTCGAATGAGACATCATGTTCTTTTTGACCTTCCCTTTCAATTTGGGATGATGATTTTATTAATCAGGATTCCTTCCCCCCTGTCATTCTAATTGACAGATGCTAATTAAAATAGCAAATGGGATCCTCACGGGCAGTTTCTTCTGCTTCTTCAGTGACCATTCTGTTCTTGACTGATTTAGCATGGCTCTTTCCCCTCAATTAACAGACAAGTTAAACTTTATATTCCCTTAAATTTTTATTACTCATAATTAGGAAGTGAAAAAAATCATTTTGCATTTTACAACTTTAAAATGTAAAAGCAAATTGGGTACTCAAATAATGTGGGACTAATTGCCTAATATGAGGTGAGGCAGTCAGGTGGCATTCCAGTGTCATGTCTGTGCCCCGAATTTGCTGGGCCCTTCAACCCTGCACCTCAGTCCAAGCCTGTTTTCACAACAGGAAAACATTTTAAGGGACTTTAATTTTATTTTTTTATTTTTTTATTTGGAAGGGGTTAATCTTTAAAATTTTTTAGTTGTAGATGGACACAATACCTTTATTTTATTTATTTTATTTTTATTTATTTTATGTGGTGCTGAGAATGGAATCCAGTACCTCATGCATGCTAGGCAAGCACTCTACCACTGAACCATAACCACAACCCCTGGAAGGGATTAATTTTTAAACTTGTCCAATACTAAAATACAAGATTCTAAATATAAAAACGTTTCACAAAAACAACAAAAAAGTTGTCTTAAATTCTAAAGCTAGAGGGTACCTAGCATCTATACCTGCATAACATAAACATGGAGGAAAAAAGCCCATTAGTCTCTGCGCCGTAGTCCTGGGCAGCACATTGTGACCAGTAAGCTCTCAGTGACTATTACTCAAACGAATGACTCAACTACATCACTCCTCTGCATCACGTATCCTTAACTTTATGTTTTGTGCTCTTACATCTGTTTTTGACATTCGGCTGCACTTGAAATGAGAAACTAGAGCACTGAGTATCAAGTCGTAGACATTGTAATGGTCTTTCTTAAAAGTGTTGCCTTAGTCTAGTCCCACAAGAAGAAAAAGTGACTATTAAATACTGATTACACCTTACCCCAAAAACAAGAAAGAGGAAATTAGCCATGAATGAAAAAATTTACATTAAAACGAAATATGCTAGTAATTACCTTTAATGGTATTGATTCTTTTAAGCATGAATTTTCATTAAAATGTAATTTTAAATTCTTGGCCACTCCATAGTTTTTTCTCTGAGCAGAAAATATCAGATTGCAACAGTTTACCTTTTGATTCTGAAACGTAACCAAGCTCTGCCTCAGAAATGAGACCAAAAAATTATATTGATGGAATCACACATTTTGGAAGGAAAAGGGAAGCAGGATGGTGAGGGCGGAAAGTGGAATTTCTGATTCTTCACTCTTCCTGAGGAAAGGCCTTGTCGTTAAATATCAACAAGAATTTCCACATTACATTAGGAAGAGAGAAAACACCAGGACAGCCTCCTGCAGTCACAGTGCAGTTAAGGGTTTTCACAACAGATGGAGAGAACCCCTGCTCACCAGGAAATAACCAGTGCTCACAGCTTGGGTAGCACATATACACGCAGGACAACCAGAGGGCCACATTCATGTCTCAGGAGGCAGGAGGCCGAGGAGCCTGCAAAAGAGCCGAGTCAGGACTAGCTAAAGCAATTCATTCTCTCCTCGCCTAATTCATAGAAGTGCCAAAGAACCTGACCCTCGGAATCTCTCTGGAACCAGAGGAAGTTTTAATGAGCATTCCAGAAATGGAAGGTACAGATATCTGAGTCATTTGCAGCAAGCCTTTTTTACTACTATGGAGTCTCACAATAAAATTAAGATCACCTTATAGGATGACTGCCACCCCTCTTGGTTTGCCCCAGATACATTTTTAGTACCCAAACTGACAATCTCAAGCAAACCAGGACAATCCCTAATCCTAAATTGGATAACAAAAACAGTCTATTTCTGATTATGTGTATTTGAGGTTCCACTGAGTTAGTATTACCTAGACACAAAGTACTCTTCTGATGTAGAAAATGAAAATATTCTAAGATCCTAGATGTGGGGTTTGGGAGAACTAATCCCCAGGGTGGGGTAAGAATATTATGGTATTATGGTTCAGATCTGAGGTTTCCCCTAAAGCTCATTGTGAGACAATGCAAGAAATTTTAGAGGTGAAATGATTGGGTTATGAGAGCCTTAACCTAATCAGTGCATTAATCCACTGATAGAGATTAGCTGGGTGGTAACTGTAGGCAGGTAGGGTGTGGCTAGAGGAGGTGGGTCTCTGGGGGCATGCCTTGGGGTTTATATTTTGTCCTTGGTGAGTGGAGCTCACTCTGCTTCCTGACTACCCTGTCCTGAGCTGCATCCTTCCTCCACACACACTTCCGCCTTGATAGCCTGCTTCACCTTGAGCCCAGAGCAATGGAGTTGGCTGTCTTTGGACTGAGACCTTTGAAACTATGAGTGCCAAAAAACTTTCCCTCCTCTATGTTGTTCTTGTAAGATATTTTGGTCCTAGCGATGAAAAAGCTAGCTAAAACATATGGTTTGGATGTGAGGTGTCGCCCCCAAAACTTCTTGTGAGCAGGAATGTTCATAGGTAAGATGATTGCATTGTGAGAGTTGTAATCTAATCAGTCCATCTTAACTAGACAGGTGGTCTCGGGCGCGCCCTGGGATGGTGCATCTTCCCTGCCACCCCTTCCCCTTGCTCTCTGCTTTCTGCCCACCATAAGGTGAGAAGTTTTCCTCTGCTGACACCCTTCCTTCGTGATCTTCTGCCTCACCTCAGGCCCAAAGCAATGGAATTGGCCAACCGTGGACTGGGACCTCTGAAACCATGAGCCCCAAATAAACTTTCCCTCCTCTAAGTTGGTTTTGTCATGTATTTTGTTCATAGCGATGAAAAGCTGACTAACACAACTGGCTAGTAGAATTATTTCAAAAGAAGAAAGAGATAGTGCTGAGTGTAAAAATAATAGTCTTATTTAAATACAATCCTCCCATAAACTGCCCCAGTGGCCCAACCACCCACTTCTCTCTCCGTATCTCAAGAAAAATAGTAGGTCTCCTTACCCTGTCTTTCTGTCAGTGTCAGATTATCCTTTATTTTCTGTAAGCCTGGCTTTAATATCCATTTCAACTAAGTACCAAATACAAATGGTGGCAATGGTACCCTATAAAATGGCCCTAGGGCTTTTCTTGCCATGAATTCCCCAGTGTACAATCATCTTACATTGACCAGGGAGCATTTTGGCAAGGAGGCAGATTCAAAGTTCTTGGGTTTCTTCCCCTTTGTTATTCTTCACTAGGCAATGACCTAGCCCACCATCATCTTGCACTTCCATATCTAACCAATTGGACAATTTCTAGTGGAAATGAGGGTCCACCCAGAAACTTTTCAGGGTTCTTGGTCTGTGCTAAAACTCAGGAAACGAATATAATAGGAAGCCCTAGAGACTGATTTTGTGTTTTTGATGTCCCTGTTTCTTATCACATGGGTTTTGGTAGTAGGAGGGAACTGAAAAACTGGGAGTAGATTGCAAAATACTTCAGTGGAGAAGGCAACTTAGAATGTCAATGAATTTTGTTCTACCTGTCCCTCTTTGAAAATAGACTGGAGGCATCTATAGCTTGGCTTCCATGATGCAAATTCTTTTTTGTTTTAATTTTTTTCCTTCATATCTGGGTGGCACATTATTATCATCTTAATATTCCTGCCTGGGCTTGAAGAGTCTGCAATCAGTGAAATGAGGATATGTGAAGCAGCAAATATTTTATTTTAGAGACACAGAACTTACGTGACTACAGATAAGTGCAATGGTCAATGTACATCAGTTTTGGAGTCATTCTGGTTCACTTCTGGAGGTATGACTTTAGGCTGCTCCTAACCTCTCTATTCTTCAGTCTCTGCATGGGTAAGACAAGGACACTGTGAGAGGCAATGAGAGAATGCACGTGGGGTTTACTGCAAGAAACAGGTCCGTGGTGCTCCATGTTTTCTTATGTCCCCATGCACTTAGAGAGTATGAAGGATTGTTAATGATGGCACAGATAGACTCCCACACTCAGGACTTTAGGTCAGTGGCCCTTGATTCTGGAGAGCATTTAAAAAAATACTAAAGCCTGGGCCCTACCTCTAATCAATTAAATCACAATTGCTACAGATTGGTTCAGGAGACTTGATATGGTTCTTTCTTTAGCTCCACAGACGATGCTACCAAGATTGATGGCCACTGATTCATGAACTCTATTGTGGCTTAAGACCTAGCCAGTTCTTTTGTGACTGAACAACCACTGGATTGATCCATGGATGATCCTGATAAGACTGTCAGGTTGCACAGGATGTGGGCAGAATTCTGGTAAAATGGGTACAAGTTGATCCTCACCTTAGGCCGGTTTATTGTCAGTGAAAGTATCACAGAGTGGGCAACAAGACTCCCTGAGAGTTAAGAGAAGAGGATGGCAGTAAATAGGAGGTAACTCTCTGCTCCTTCTCAAGGTCTCTCTGTTCTTTTTAAAAAAGAAAGAAAAAAAATCAGGCAGATAAAGAGTTTAGATTTCTAAGTTAGAACCAATCTGGAGCACATGCTCCCATTAGGGCAGAAAAGAAGGAACCAACCTGCGAATCGGACCAAACAAACAGTTGAGAAACTGGACACAAACTCATCACATCCAGCTGTGAAAGATAATAGCACAGATTTCTGCTTCAAGGCCTCCAAAACAGGAGATGGTTCCGAGTCTCCTGTAACTTAGAGGGCAATCTCTTAAGAATTATCAGATAGCTTTTAGCTTCTTTAGATTAATGATGGCTATTTGGGTTTACATTAAGCTATCACCTGCATGTTAAAGTATGAGATTTATTTGTCATTCTCTGAGCTTCTGTTTCCCCAACTTTAAAACAGTAATCATACTACCTACCTCTTACTTTCCTCAATGGGAAATTGTGATGATAAACAGAAATAAGGCTCCACATAAAACCCAGTTTGAGCTCCTAGAAAGAAAAATGCATAGCTTAAATCAAGGTAATATTATTGTCATGAGGAAGATGCTGGAACATCTTATAAAAGTACTGTCTTTCTGAGCAAACTCCAGAGTTTCCCCAGGAGAGAAGTCTCTCAAAAATTATCCAGTAAATCCCAACATCTCATTCCTTCTAATGAGTCACACATTAAAACCTACTGCCAAAATCCATAAAGCACCTAACAGTAGTAGGGTGGTTAAAAGAAGTTTATGTTAACCCCAAAATGAGTTGCAATCTATATCCTGGCATGAGTAATAATGGTTCCAGTCTCTTTCCCCACTGAATGCTTCACTGAGGTTAGCAATGTGTGTATTTCTCAAATTTGTGCTTGCTATTGTTTTTCAGGGCATTGCCGTTTCTCTACAAGGCCACTTTAACAGCTCTATAGGGTTTTTGATTATAGGAAATAACATTGACTCTAGTCTCTCCAGCTGAATTTTAAACACTTCTTTCCTTTCCATAATGGACTGTTTCAGTATTATTAAATGGTAACTTTTTTTGAAGCACCTTTCACATCTCTTCAAAATTTGCTTTTTTTTCTACTTAAACTCACCATTTCTCTTTAACTAACTATTCTTTCCATAGACTCTTATTAGCATTTCAAACCTGATAATATATTACTGCTTTGAGGCACATCAGATCTTTTGTACAGCCTGTCTCCCAAAATGTTCTCAAAAATTAAAACAGTTGAACAAACAATGCACTCTGTTGAAAATTCTGCTCTGCAAAATTTAGGTATGCAGTATGACTAAACCTAGTGGGGAGGAAGAGAGAGAAGTGCGGGAGAAAGCAAAAGGGTGAATATTTTTAAAGAAATTAGAAGTCAGAGGAGTGGAAGATGGCAAGTAAATAAATATCTGTACACATAGGGACTATGCAATGATTAATGATTGATGGACACAATGCCAATTTTGGTGGCATGATTAAGATAATTATAACATCTTCAAGATCCTTGCTATATTCCTATGTTGGGAAAATATCCAATCATCAGTTGGCAATCTATCAATGAATCTTTCCAAATTGCTGTTAACCTCTATAGTCCTTCTTGTCTTCACAGTTTCCTATGCAGAGAGCAGTTAAACCATGTTTGCTAGAAGATACACTTCAAGGAGAAGTCTAGAAACCTTGCATTCCATAACCATTTATCCTATGGTAATGGTATCCTAATTTCCTTCTGAAGGACTACTTCCTACTGTAGAGGTCAAGTTGGTTGAATGAGACTAGAAGACAATCAATGAAATCATTGCATAACCAGGAATGGGCATGTAACTAGTGATAGCCCATCAGAGACCTTGAAATTCTGCATTTTTCTCATGGGATGTGCTGCATCTTTACCACATAATCATTCCTTTAAAATAGAGTCAACATTTTAAAAGTCAGAGCTAAGAACAAGAAAAGAGAAGTTGACATCAGGTGATATCTAGACAAGAAATGCTCTGAACATTAAAGTTGTATGAACTACTAAACTGAGTTTTTGCTCAAGCCAGTTTGCATTGGGTTTTTGAGCTCTTGTGACTAAATAGTCTATATCTAATATAGGCAAACTCTGCTTTATTTATATGTTTCCCCAGAAACTAATCTGGCAACTGGCACATAATAGACACTCAATAAATACATATGAAATTGTATTAATTTTTAAAATGTCCCTTTCAGCATCAATGTTCTTTCTCATCCCCATTCAACATTTCATTTGTAGAACGTTCAACTCCCTCCGCAGGCAGAGAAGAGGAGTCAATGTCAAGACATTGAGGCTAATGAAAAATACATTTTCTGACATAAGATTTAAGACCCTGTTGTGGCATACCTAAGACACCACCCTGATCAATAGAATAATAGTTATCTCAGCCTTCACTTTTCCTCTTAATTTTCCTGATCAATCATCACTGATTTTTCACATCAGCAGAAATGTTCCTCCCCTAATCATGCTCTCTACCACCATATTTCAGAATGAATTTCCAATCATTTCAGATGTTGTTGTTTTGCCATTGAACACTGAGGTTTTTGATATTTGTTTGTTTGTTTGTTTTAACTTGGACTCCTCCAATAGTGAACTGCAAAATAAACCAAAAAGAACAATTTTTAAAACAGAACACTGTGACTGGGAATTGGAAATCAACTGAGAACCAGAAGACTTGGATTTTGTTTTTGGCTTTGTCAGTGACTTCTAGAATATGGAAAGCCATTATTTTACTTGATTTTGCTTTATTCCTGCTTCTTTAAAAAAATAGCTCAGAATAGAATAGTCACATTGATTGAGCAATGGAAGGGGACTGACTATATGAAGTTTCAAATATTAGGACCTTCAATTTGTAAATAAGCAATTTACATGAATTTGTTCATTAAATCCCAGGCTACTAGGAGATGCAGGCTGAATTTGCAAGGGACACAGTTGAATATTACAAAAGAGAGTTATACTTTATATAGCAAGAGTAAAGTCATTTACAGAAATCCATGAATAAGAGATTCATAAATGGATTAAGAGGAACTATGGTGATTTGCAGTATATTCCACAGAGAAAAAGAGAGAGAGAGAGTGAATGCTGGACTTGATTAATCTGGGTCTGACCCATAAAAAATATTATATTTATGATTTTTATCCTCCTATAAAATAAATCCAAAAGTTCTCATAAGGATTTTGTTGTTGGAGGCCTGAGAATGCTCAGTACAAGGAAGACATAAATAGAAATGCTTTTATTTCAATGTGCAGGTGTCATAAATACAGGCTCCTGCATTGTGCCCTCATCCCTGATGAATTTCCCTGTCCAGTTGGGCTCATAGTAGTACTAAAGCACAGGCCATGGAATCAGGCATCCTGAAATAAACCTCAGTCTTCTAATAACTAGTTGTGTCATCTTAAGCCCATCATTTTACCTCCTGAGTTACAGAATCTTCATTTGTAAAAGGGAAGTTTAGCTGTAACTGTAAGGACTCTTCAACCTTGAAAATTATTTAAACCTGGAAAGAAATCCCTGAAAGACAAGCAGTACAATTTCCTTTACATTAACAAGTTGGAGAATGGGAGAATTCTTAGACATCTTTATATCCAAGGTGATTCGTGCATGGTAAAGAACAATGCACAGAGGGTTACTAAAGTGCATGGAATAAATGGACAATACCACAAATAAATAGAAAATAAGCTAGCATAAATGCTCCACCATGCCGGCACCTAGTTTCTTTCTCTCTCTCTCTTTCTCTGAGCAAAGTGCTGCGAAGATCAGGAAAATGAGGGTTAACTTTGCTCCTTTGTGACTGACAGTGCTGCAGGCTATGACAAGCAATCTCTCATTGCTCAACTAGATAACAATGGAAATAAGACACCCTCTATTTTTTATCAAATACAATATTTGCCATCTCTCGTTAGGGAACATGATTCAATTAAACTACCAATCTTACCCTCTGTGTTCCTCCCTCACTCACAACTTACTCAAACAAAATGTTGGCTGATACTTTAGAATCTTTTAGGCAATACTTAATGTTGAAATGTTTGCCTTATTCTGTCCTGTGTCCAACTTCAAATTTCTTTAAAAAATGAAGGGGAGAAGAGGGTTTTTCTTGATTGCAAATTCACTGGGGAGGTTTTAAATTTTTTGCAGACAAATTGCTTTAGGTACATCAACTTCGTAATTTGCGTGTAGCTAATTGGATTGCCTGATGAAAGGACATGGCCATTGTTTCAAGGTAGCAATTGCTGGACTGGAGTATTCTGGTGGCTAAAAAGACTTCTAATGTGTAATCCTACACCTCTGACTTGATGTGATTAGTGGTGTCTCAAGCCAAAGGGAAACCATAAGACCTCTTGAAGCATGTACTTGTAAGGAATCTGTAGTCTTCCTGTGAAACAAGAATTCTCTAGTTTTACAGAGCCTACACCCTGAGCCTTACACACATGACTTAGTGTTAGGACCCTGAGTGCACAGATGCCATACTGCACCCACATTGGTATTCAATTAACATAGGACTCTGAATATGCTATACACCCAAACTACTAGGGCCCCACTCATTATATCCTTGCTTCTCATTATTAAATCATCCTTTATCAAACTTAGCAATGTTGATTATATTAACTAACATATCTAAAAGGTCTGCTTCACATAAATTGATGATGTGAATTGCCACATGATCTTTATCTGGTTTTAAGTCTGCAATAAAACAACTAGGTAAGAGAATGGCATATACCTACAGAAGAGCTCAATGCATCTAATTTTGAGCTTATTCCTTTTTTTTTTTTTTTTTTATCCTAATTTCTGGGGTCTCCAAATAAAAGTCAAGGGAATACAAAATATTACCTAAAGCGAAGCTAAAATTGCAAGTTTTAAATTTTTATGTCAGGAAATGCAAAATTAATACTCTCCTTGTGATATTGCTCATTAATACCATACTTAGACTAAGCTATAGTTTTAATGGCCTAATTCAAAAGACTGGAAAATTTTATTTTACTTAATTTAAATCATTTAGATGTACGAGCTCTTTTATTTCCACTGGCACTTTTTCACATTAAATGTAACAGGGAAGACGTCGATCTCAAACTCTCATAGAACATAAACTCTTGATGGACTGAAACGAAGTTGAGCCTCTGAATACTTATGACATAATGAACTGGATGGATTGGGAGAGAAGACAGCCTGAAAGTCCACAGACAGGGACACTCAAGGGGGATGTCCACATGATCGGGATAAAGAAAATGCACAATGTGACTCAGAAGTTTGGCTTCTCCATATGACTTGCCCATCTGGAACAGTAGTGACATGGGACACAGCTTGTGAAAGCTGCAAGATTTCAGCAGCCTGGAGGTGGGATGAGATTCAGAAGTGCCATTAAGCCTGTGAAAGACATAAGCTGAGGAATAAATGAAACAAGGTGCTACAGGATCAGGTCCAGCTGCTAACCAAACCACAGTCCAGTACCCCTCAGCATAGTAGGTCTGCGGCTCAAGGAATCTGGACTGGCCCCCTAGCCCTGCCACCTTCTGTCCTTGGTTTTCTTATCCATGGTATGAGAGTGCTAGACTGGAAGAAATCTACAGTTCCTGCCAGCTCTGCTATTCTGTTCCATGGTAAAATAGCTCTAGGGAAATTGAGTTTCAATCACCCTTATAGGAAAGCATAAGAAATAGTCACTCATTTATTAAATATCTTCTACATGAATAGTTATATACCAGTAACAGAACTGTTCACTGCATTTTTCTTTAATACAATGGATATATGGTATAAAAGCAAGCACTTGGGATATCTCCCAAAGCAACATGATTCATTGTTCTTAATATTTCTTATGAATACTATAGTCTTCTGTTTCACTTATTTCAGTCCAAATAAAACAATCCTAAAGAAATAAAAGTACACAGGGTTTTAAGATAAGCCAGAAGGAAGGTTCAATGTCTGTCGGTGATTTCCTAAGAGATTCCTTTGTTCTTTCATTCTACTTGGTGTAAATATAGTAAATGGAGCCAGGGTTCAAGAATAAGAGAAGAGGTATTTTCATTTTTTGGTAATAATTTTCCTTTCTAACCATATAGTCATTATTAGATAGATGATCAAACTCATTTTTAGAGGGTAAACCAACTTAAATAGAAAACTGAGATCCAGGGGGCTACAGGAAAGAGGTTAAATATAGGACTGACCCATTAGAAAGGAGTCCAGTACCGCAGAAACATTGATAAAGGAAAGTGTAAGATTCTGAATCAGGATGTGGTTAATAGTTAAGAGTAATACCAGAGCCAGATTGCCTAGTTCAAATCTCACCCTAGCACTGCTAGCCATGTGACCTTGGGCAAATTACCTAGCCTCTGTGTCTCAGTTCCAGACTCATATATCCAACTGCCCACTCAACAATTCTATTTAAATATCAAAGTTAACGGTCCCCAAACCAAACTCTTTATTTCCACCCACTTGCCAAAATGTGATCTTCACACAGTTTTTCCACTACTCAATGAAGGAAATTACCTTCTACCAAGAGCATCTTGCAATCATCCTTGATTCCTCTCTTTCTCTCATATCTCACATCCCAAATCCTGTCAGCTCATACTTAGAAATACATCTTCCATCTGACCACTTCACCCAATCTCTGTTTTCACTTTAGTCTGCCATCATTACTCATCTGGACTATTACAATAACCTCCACTATGGACTCTCCTTTCCTACCCTGGTCCCCTAATAGTCCCTTCTGCTCAGGACATCAAGAATAGTCTTTCTAATCCTAAATCATGTCTCATGATACATCTCCTCAAACAGTTCCAGTGACTTTCTAACTCAGAGCAAAATCCAAAATCCTTATCAAGGATCACAAGACCCTACCTGATGATCCCCTATTACTTCTTTAACCTTGTCTCCTACCATTCCACCATTGCTCTTCTAGTTCAGCAATTCTTGACCATCTTGCTACTCCTAGAACAAACCAAGAAAGCTGTTCCATCTGCCTGGAACTTTCTTGAGATATGTATGAGCCTTATTTTCTCTCCTGCTTCAAGACTCTGCTCAGATCTCACTGTACCAGAGAGGCTTCTCCAGCTCTCCCACACAAGACCTCACCCTTTTCCTCCAGGACTCTCCATCTCTCTTCTTGTATTTTCTGGTACCCCACGTCACATATCCATGTTTATTTACTGACTTATATCCCTTTATGGAATGCTAATCTTCCTGAGAGCAGGAACTTCATCTAATTTGCTTACTGGCTCTCTCTCCAATGCCCAGAATAGGTGTTCAATAAATATTTGTTGAATAATTGAATAAATAAATATGAAAAATTAGGATATCATTGTAAAAATATGAAATAATTGAGATAACAATAGTACCTACTACATAGGATTGAATGGATTTTAAATAAGAAAGTCAAGGTAAAATGCTTAACACAGAATCTCAGTAAATATTAACTACTAATATTAATATCAATCAAACTTGCTAATTCAAAAAGTTAATTTAGTGGTGGGACCAAATCTTGGAGTTGTGAGAAAATCAAAGGCAGTTGGATTACAGCATGTTAACTCAAGATAGCTCTATCAAAAATGAGGCACTGGGTTTGATCCTCAGCACTGCATAAAAATAAAAGGTATGGTGTTCATGTACAATTTAAAGTATTTTTTTAAAAGAGTGGAGCTGCAGTACCACTGACTTCAAGAATGCGATGAGACAAAAATTACTGTTACGTACACAGAGAGCACTCAGACATGTCCTGCGTGGCTTCGCTTTCCTTTTCAGTCTCTGGGGAAGAAAGCCAAAAGCCAGGAGTTGCACGGACAGAGTCTCTCCAGGGTGCTGAGCAAGTCAAGTCTTGGGTGCACTGTGTCTAACAGTAAACCACCCAGGAAGAAGAGATGAGCAAAGGGCAAGAAGGTTGGCAGGGAGTGTGCCAGCCAGAGAGAGCTCCCAGGAGAGGAGTCACAGGGTCCTCTCATCAGCCGAGGGACTTGAATGGGACCTCTAATCTACAGATCAAGGAAACGTTAGCAGGCAAGAGCTGGGTATTAAAAGTTCTTTATATGTGAATCTGTCTGTCTCTGAATTGACATGCACATCTGTAGATTCTCGCTTGTTCTCTCTGTTTTAAACATACACACACACACATACAGGACAGATCACAGCACATTTACAAAAACTCACAACTCCAATGAGGCAATGGTTGAAGGGAAAAACTGTTCCGATATTAAATCTTTCATAAAAGAAATTATCTTTCATAAAAGAAAGTGTTTTAAGCTATAGGGACAAGAGTTTGGAGAAGAGCTGAAAGATAGTTTGTTAGCACTTGCCGAGTTTCCTGATGGGGATACGGACACACTGAACTGGACAACCCAGGAGTGAGGAGGCTTGCCTTGGAGGCAGTGAGCACACTGTGCTACGTGGGTTTTAGGAGCCCTGACTTTAGAGCTGCCAGACCGGGTTCAAATTCTGATTCTGTCACTTTAAACAACTTTGACCTCAATAAAACAAACCTAAAGTCTTTGAAAAATGAGCACAGTGGCACCTCTTTCTTTAGGTTGTTGGGATAATTCAATGGGTAGAAAACTTGGTCTGTCCCTAGTCCATTTCGAGTGTCCAAACAGATTGCACCGGAATTTATCAGGAAGTTTTCCCAAGGGAGTGTCTAATGTAGCACTGTTCCCAGAGGTAAATGAGAAAAAGTAATTCTCAGGGTATCTACAACACAGACAAGTTACCCAAAGCAGGAAGAGTTATCTGAACGAAATCGGCCACCTGGAGAGACAGACATTCAGAAGCCAGTCATGTTTCCAAATTAGCTTGTCTTACTTCTACAAATTCATTTCCTTAAGGTTTTCTCTTCTTGATATTCTACTTGATATTTGAAGCAAAGATTACTTTCACATTCTGGCTAATTGAAATGTGCATTCTCCTTTCTTTTCAAAAATTCCTTGTACCTTTTCCATTTTTGAAAATTGGATGTAACTTTGTTTTATGTGGGGGGAAAGTATATTGCTTAATTTTGAGTTAGAAACCAGCCAAAATGTATTACATCTTATAAAAATAGTAAGAGGATTTATGATTTACTTTTTCCCCCTTCTGAAAATATGCAAAACCTCTTCTTACCTTTGAATTTTTAATTTGCTTTCTTTCCATGTTAAGCAGGGATTCCCCTGAGTTTCTGTCCTCCTGATGTGTGTGTAAAATTTAGAAAGTGATTAGAAAATCTTTTTTACTATGAAAAGCAATCAGAGCTAATACACATAAGGACTAATTACTGTGAAGATGGATGATGTGTTTTGGTATCTAATCATATTTTATTTGTTAAGGGTGATGCATTCTAAGTGGCTCCATCTTGCTTTCATTTAAATAGAAAATGAAAGAAATAATACTAGATGTGAACACCCAGTGAAGATCGATCCCAGAAGTCTTGTGACCACTCAAACCCAGATTTCCAGGTGGCTTTGGCCTTGGTGAGGCATTCAGGCACATGCCCCTCTGAGCCTGCATTGCAGAAATGTGAGAGAAGATTCATGTAAATGTTAAGTAAGCTCATTTGTCTTTTTCCCCCTTTTACACATCAACATGAGGTTCACATGCAGAAATGGCTCGTGAATTCTAGAAAATCAATACTCCACATCGTGTAATATAAATAAAGCTTAACCCTTTCCAAAGCAGTTTCTAGACATTCACTTTTCACCGTCTTCCTGTTCCAAATGCTACTACTTCCCTCTAGCTTCTCTCACTGAGGGCACAAAGGACTATCACCAAATCCAATGGGCACATTTTATTCATCTTGATTGACATCTCAATGGCATTTCGTTTTCTTTCTTTTCTTTTTTTTTTTTTTAATTTGTTCTAATCACATGACAGCAGAATGCATTTCAATTCATTGTACATGAACGTAGCACAGCTTTTCGTTTCTCTGGTTATACATGATGTAGAGTCATACCATTCATGTGATCATACAAATACCTAGAGTAATGATGTCAATCTGATTCCACCATCTTTCCCACTCTACTGCCCCCTCCCCTTCCCTCCTATCACTCCCATCTGCCCATTCCAAAGTTCCTCCATTCTTCCCTTGCCTTCCACCCCCACATTATAGATCAGCATCCACATAGAGAAAACATTTGGCCTTTGTTTTTTGGGATTGGCTTATTTTACTTAGCATGATATTCTCCGACTCCATCCATTTACCTGCAAATGCCGTAATTTTATTCTCCTTTAAAGCTGAGAAATATTCCATTGTGTATATATACCAGTTGTATATATTGTGTATATATATCCATTCATCTATTGAAGGGCATCTAGTATGGTTCCATAGCTTAGCTATTGTGAATTGAGCTGCTATAAACATTGATGTGGCTGTATCACAGTAGTATGCTGATTTTAAGTCTTTGGGGTATAGACTGAGGAGTGGGATAGCTGGGTCAAATTGTGGTTCCATTCCAAGTTTTCTGAGGAATCTCCACACCGCTTTCCATAGTGGTTGCATTAATTTGCAGTCCCACCAGCAATGTATGAGTGTACCTTTTTCCCCACATCCTCGCCAACACTTATTGTTGCTTGTTTTCTTGATACTCGCCATTCTTTCTTTTCAAAACATGCCTTCTTCTTGGTTTTGGGGAACCACAACTCACAGTTGTCTGAAACTTCAATGGCTCTTACCTTAGAGTCATTTGTCAGGTTTCATTTTTTCCCTTGCCTTTGATTTTTAGCAAAGTTATATCATAGATAGTTTTAACAAATAGTAAGCCAAAGCTGATAATGAGTAACACATCCTCTGATATTACCTTTGTTTCTTACCCTCACTCTTAAAAGTATTTGCTATGGTACTTGTCTCCATATTTTAAAGAACAAGCCATTTCTACATTTTTCTCTTTTAGATTAATCTGTTGATTTTTGGTTTAGAAGATGAGTATTTAAATCCATTATATCTTCTTCTCCTGCAAAATATACTGTCTTTTCATCATTCTATCCTATTTCCTCTCTCCCCTTTCTTCCCTCATCCTATCAAGAAATTACAGCATAAATTTTGGTGAAATCATGAATTAGTATTTATTCTTTTACAATTATATAAATGCTATGCATGGCAGAATTCTATTAAATACAGGTCTAATTATTGAAAATGTGGATAGTCTTAGGATTGCTCTGGCACAATCGTTCTTCACCAGGGGTGCTGTTGCCTTGTTTGGAGATAGTTATGGTTGTCACAGCTGGGGTGGGAGGTGTTCCTGGCAACTAGTGGGTAAAATTTAGGGATTTTGCAAATATCCAGAACAGCCCCCTATAACAAAGAAGGATCCAATCCAAAGTGCAAGAGTGCCAAGGTTGAGAATTGCTACAGTGTGAATGGATGGAACTTCCCCACGTGGGTGACACTGTTGACCAGTTCTTACGTCAGCTGCACTGGAACCCACTATTTTCCCTATTTTCATGTGTTTCAGAAACCTAAGTTTCTCTTTACCTTAAAGCTACAGTCTTTGTTTATTCTACCACAACTTTTTTATTCTTTTTATAGCACCTTTGTCTTTGTGAAACACTAAGAAAAGAGTGTAAGTTAAATGTGTTTAAGATTCGTCTCTATTCCATGCATTCTCTGTGCCCATCTTAACCCACTGTACTCTCTAATGTATCAATTGCTACTGTTTGGGAAAAAGGACACAATATTCATTTTGTATGATTATGTCTTGCCTTAAGCAGTAAAATTGAGCTTAAGATACTTCAGAAGAGATCTACACCACCAATTTGACCCTTTATTCAAATATTGGCCTCACTTAAACCAAATGCCCCTGAAAATTTGAAAGAACCAACCACAGTAACTTAAGCAAATATTTCTGTGCTTGTATTTAGCCTGGGTCAAGAAACAATGTAAACTATAATAATCCACCACCAGATAAGTCCTGTTTGCACAGCAATCTAACCTGACCTAAATCAAGATAAACAGGTAAATCAATACAGGCAAGTTTGGCATGTAGGCTTAATTTCCAGACCTCGGAGATTAGAGATGAGTTTGGAAAGACATATAACACTGACTTGCAACTGTATACAGATTGCTTTCAACCCATTAACATGCAGAATTCCTTTTCTTCATCTACTGATTTGTCTAACTGTGGTTTGCATCGTGTCTTAAAAAGCATTGTAACCTTGGGAGTTTCCACTTATTAATAATATTGGAAATTAAATGACCACATGGCAGGCAGAAGTCTAGGCCAAAATAGACGGAATTGCTCCTGGATTCTCACTTCTCTCCACTGTGTTTCTGCTCTCCACCCTTGTCTCCACTGTGTTTCTGCTCTCCTTAAACATTGTCCTGGCATTTATTCCCAACAAACACTTTCCCTCCTCTCTAACTGCCAACTCCTTTCTCCTGCCACCACGCGGATTTCTGGCTCCAGAGAGATCTCCTCAGCAATGATCCAGACTCATCATTCAACAATGTATCTTCATATCCAGGGGCAATGAGCTACTTTTTTCATGAAAGGATAGTCAGTACTGAAGCCCTTGTCTTGTATTACAGGAAATTGCATCAAGCATTATGTTTTCAAAATCTTTAATTTTTTTTAAGGTAGAGGGGGAAAGGAAGGTATAAAAAGAGATAAAGAAACTCCAAATAGATTTTTACTGAAGCATACTAGAAATGGAGCTTGAAGTACAAGCAGAATATTTCGAATACCATTTTTTAATGATTTTCTATGAATGTAAAGAGTGAATCCAGCATGTAGCTTATTACTGGAGTTGGAGTGCATCTGATACAATAGTTTGGAGGCTACAATAGCTTTCCACAATTCAAGTGGCTAAGGCCAAGATGAAGGAAACCGGAAACTGACGGTCAGTTGAGAAAATGAGTTTTCTAGGTAACGAAACAATGCCCGAACCTCTGAGATACATAGGAAGTGAAGATGGATGGAAGATCCAATCAGAAAATGAAACAAGCACCTCCTTTAAGGAAAGAGGAATTATTTTTAATGCATTCATCTTCTAAAGAAAGAAGTGAAGGATAACAAATCAAACATTTCAGTTAAAAGCTCAGAAACAGCTTGTTCTCATTTGGTTTAATCTAGTACAAAAGATAAAATACTATGTCCAACTTTCATCCAAAACTGTCATGAGACTTTAGTACACTCTATTTTCTTTTCTTTCAGAGTATGTGCTCTTCTTTCTTCCTTTCTTGCATACCGTATGCCAAGCAATAGAAACTGGATTGCTACTAACTTTTGAAGGAAAGCGCCAAGCCATTCCAGTGAATGATTATGAAAATGATGACATGTGAATTTGTTCCTGAGGTCCTACTGGCTTAAGAACTGACTCTTCATCACCTTCTCCACCATATAGTCCATCTTTCAGGCTTGTCCTGGAAAGACATTAGAAATAAACAGTGAAGTCTGATGATGACATTTGAAAAATGAAGAATCTTGGAATTGAGAGGATGGGGGCATGTGAATCAGGATTGGACACAGCTGAGATGCAGTGGGATTTTTATCTGTTGACCTACCAGGACATTCACACCCTTTGCCCCTTAGTTATTGGGCAGTGGAGTGGGGGGAGGGAATTGGTAACTGGCAGTCATAATTTTTTTCTTGGAAACTTTCCCATGGATCAGGACATTATGGAATGGACCTAGCCATCCTTGCATTTGGGCTGGTGAGGAAAGAAAAAATGTAAGAAAAGCAGAGAAGAAAATTAGTTTTCAGATTTGTTTAAAGGTATAGTATCATGAATCTACTTTGAACAAGTGAAAAAATCCATGCACAAATAATTTATATGATGGGGATATTTTTGTCAGTCTCCTTAAATATTTTTGAAAGTATATTTGTATATCTTTTTTAAATCATAAAATATAAACTAGTTTTGCTAAGAAGCGCTAGTCAAAGAATCAATCCACCTGGTCTCTATATTCATACCTTGTTATCAACAAGAAGTAACCACCCTTAGTCTTCTCTGTTTCCCTCACATGCTATTTAAATCCCCTATAGAACTTTTCTCATCTGAAGGCAACTATCTAGTAATATATCTGTCTCTGTCCACAACCATAAGCTTTTTAAAGAAAAAGATTGTCTTGTTCAGCTCTGTAACTGCTTGACATAATAGGGATCTTTGTTGAATAAGTGAATGAATGAACTTTCTGCATCTCAATTTCCTTTTTTATTCCCCATCGAAGAGTCGTTGTGAGAATAAAATGAATGGAGGTAAGTAAAAGTGTCATTAAAATGCAATGTATCTTCAGGAATCACTTAGAGAAGAATGACATCAAGATAAATATGGAATCTGAGCAGATGAAGGTAAGAAATACTTTAAAGGAATATCTAGCTAATAGTTCATTGGCTGTCACCACAGCCCTCTCACAAAGGTCTAGTGATGACTGAGGAAGACCCAATCTGAAGCTACCAAAGGAAAAGTACCTAAGTGATTATTATTCATTGCACTTGTTCTCCCTGTTGTCCAATTTGTGAAGCCAAACTTATGTTGTTTTTGGAAAAGTCTTCCCAACCTGATGATCCCAAGGGACACACAGGAGCTTATACCTCTCTTTTTTACTTCCATTTGAGGTTGATCTAATCCAGATGGAAAATTTTGCATAGACATTGTAAATTACTCCATCTGTGAAGCAAACAAAAGAGAGTAAGAGATAAAGAACTCTATGAGAGCTGAATTACCCATTAAGGGGTTATGCTGAGGTCTGATAATGAATTAACTCAGTGTTGTGTGAATGCTGTAGATAATGCTGAGAAAAACTCTTTCTTCCTCTGCTTGTCCTTTTGAGGGTCACTGACATTATGAATGTCTTTACCAGTTGGTGGAAAATATAACTTCCTATTTATTAAGTAATATGTTTAGATGGCCTTTTTAATCCCAGCTCTCTGTGTGAGATAGACAAGCCTCTGGGTAGCAGTGTGATCATGGGCAACCCTTTTAACATTTTGAGCTTCAGTTTCTTCATTGTAATTGGCAAGAGGATACTTATTTCTCAAGATTGTTGAAGAACAAAAATGACAAACGCTTGGCAGGCTTAGCAGAGTGTATGAGAGTCAGTAGTGTTATCAGGTTTCTGTCAGACAATTTGTTTGTACTACTATGCTTTGTTGTTTATTTTGTGCATTTTATTTTATACTTTGTATCTATTACCTTAGACCCAAGAAACAATAAAGCTCAGGACCACTTTCTCTCCAAGGTATTAGAGGATGGCTAGAAACTTTGAACATCAGTCACATTGAGGTTAGGCTTAGAAAGTTGTGTACTAAAACAGAGCAGTATCCACACTTGATCCAAAATTTAAAAGAGTGCCAACATCACATGCCAGGTGTATTGCAGGGAACCTGGAACTTTCATCTGTTGTTGGTGAGATGGTAAAATGGTATGATCACTGTGGAAAATGATCTGACAGCTTCTAATAAAATCAAATGCACATCCTAGGTATTTGCCCAAAGGAAATGAAGACATATATCTACAAAATATATTATGAAAATGTTTGTAGCAACTTTATCAATAACCAAACACAGGAAACAGTCTAGATATCCATCATTAGGAGAGGATACACAAACCACAATGGGCAGTTACTACTACACAACAATAAAGAGGACTACCAGACGTTGGGTGAATCTCAAAAACATTATTCTGAGTGAAAGAAGCCCACCCCAAAGAGAACATGCCATATCAGTCCTCTTTATTTCTTTGTTTCCATGTCTATTAATTGCATGAATTGATAGGATCACTGTAACATCATTTCCATACATGCATATACTGTGCACTGATCATGTCCTGATGCCCTCCTGCCCTCTCTCCCCCTTCCCTACAGATGAGTCCTTTGATATTACACTTTACTACAGGGACAGGATAGGATGATTAGAAGGGTCACATGGAAACTTATGGGATGAAGATAACTTTGTATCTTGACAGGAATTTGGGTCACACAGACATATGCGTTTGAAATACTCCACAAATGTGCATTTAAGATTTGTGCATTTCATTGTATGCATATTTCATATAAAATGAAAAAACTGTAAGCAAATATCAAAATCTACTTAGTGTATTAATCAGTCTTGTGTTCTTGTGACTAAACTATCCAACAAGAACACTTAGAGGAAGAAAAGTTTATTTTGGCTCACGGTTCCAGAGGTTCAACCCATGGTAGGCCAACCCCTTTGCTTTGGGCCTGAGGTAAGCAGAACTTCATGGCAGAAGGGAGCAGCAGAGGAAAACTGCTCAGGTCATGATAGCTAGGAAGCAGATAGAGACAGACAGAGTGAGTCAGGAGGACAGGAAAATCCCCAAGGGCACACTTTCAGTGACCCACTTCCTTTAGCCAAGCCTTACCTGCCCACAGTTACCACCCAGAACAGTAATTCTTTCAAATTATTAATCCATTGAATGGGTCAATCCACTCATTAGGGTATAGATCTTATAATCTAATCATTTCCCCCTGAACATTCCTGCATGTCTCACTCCTGAGATTTTGTGGCACACCTCACATCCAAATCATAACAATTCGGCACAGGACAAAGTAGTAAAGAGGAAATATACTAAGATCTCTAACTTATTTTGAAATGCACCAAAATATGATAAATTAACAATAGAGGCTTAAATTTGTGATACTGCAGGGTAAACACAAATGGTAAAACTAGGTGGTGGGCATACAGGTTTTTGATGAAAAATTATTTCAATGACATTATACATCCAATAATTTTCTAAAGAAATGTTGGGGAAAAATTTGTGTTAGCAAAAGAGCTTCCCTGCCAAGAGTAATCCATTAACTTTCTTTTGTCATAGGAGTCCTGCTATGTTGGAGGAAATGATTCCACAAAGTATTAAAAAAGGAATATATCAAATGTACAATAATTCAGGGGGAAGGTGAGATGATCAAAGAAATCTTTGCAGAAGACAGATCCAGTTAAAATTAGGTGTTCTTTTACTACCTTTGCTTCCACCTCCACTCTTTCATTCTTTCTTCTTACTTTTCTACAGCTCTGGCAATGTCCACTAAGTCCTATCTGAAAAGGAAGGTCCTGCCCATATGTGGTGTGAGTTGGAGGCAAGACCAACCAGTTTAAGAGCCAGGGGAAATGTAATACAGAAGATGAAAGAAAGTACCAGTTTGCTTCTGCAAAGATTAAGCTTTGTGTGAAACGAGTATAGTGATAGATCTGTGCTTTTGCTATAAAGATTGAAACGCCAGCTTTGCCAACACATTAATATAATAAATATGGAGAAAAGGAGAGTGCTTGTTTCTCACTGGGCCAGGAGTAAAAGCAGTACCATGTATGAAAAATGGAATTTTCCTTTTGTTAAGTGGATCTGGTTTTCTATTTTTCCACATTAGGACTAGCTGGCATCATTATTTATAGGGCCTGGGCTCGTGCACACTAGCCATTGCTGATTTTGATAGTTTTGCTTGATTAAAATTTATAGCAAAGTAGAAAAAATATGTATTACCTAAAAGAAATGAAATCTTATGGAAGGCTTTATCAAGGCGATAGAGTTTGTTCCTTTAGAAATATCACAGGACTTTTATTTTGTAAATGAGCATGTGATCTGCTTATTTTGGCACAAAGAAAAGGAAATTTAGGCAGAATCAAAGGAAATGATCATATCAAGGTTATGACCCCATAATAATAAATGGGCGGACAACACTTGATTTTAATGAACACATAAGTGAAAGTAATTAAGCATAATAGTTAAATTTGCTTTATATAATTTCAGAATAACCACTTTCAGGAGATGAAACTTTCTGCTAATGAGTTCAAGGAAGCAGCCAATGAGCTTTTTCAAGCTTCAATAGCTTTCCCAGAAGCCTTTTACAGGGAAGGTGGAGAAAAACAGCATTCAAAAGATAGCCATTGGTCATGAACGCCACTGGAATTCACATCATCCAAGAGGGCCTTGAGGCCCACACCCACTTGGCAGGAAATTTATCTCTTTAAACTTTTTCAGCTTAGTGCTAACACCTTATTAAATTTTCTTAAAAAGGACTGTGTCCGTAAATACAAAGATAATTGCTACAAGAGCAAATGAGTCAAATATTCACTTTCAGTGTTCATCTGAATAAGAGAAAAACATTTATTAAAGTGCTTTCTTTGACTTTCTGGAAATGGAAACTTGAAAACATTATTTTAATCTGCTGCTGCTATTTGCTTTTCCTCATTTTGAACAGAAGGCATTTAGAAAAAAGAATGATCACAAAAAATGTGCATAGCCATAAAAATGAAGAATGTCCATTCTCATTAGTAATTTAAGAAATATAAATAAAGCAAGGAAATATCATTTTTCTCTATCAAACTGGCAAGTATTAAAAATAGGCAAGAGAAAGGAGGGATAATTCTTATAAATAGCTTTGGATGTAGGGATATAAGTTTGCTATAACTTTTCTATAACCTTGTTGGGAGGAAGTTTTGGCAATGTGCATTTTGAGTTTTAAAATATTCTTTTTAAAAAGTTTTCTGCTAATGTAATATTCGAAAGTATACACAGGCATATATTTGTAAATTTTTTTATGAATTTGAGGCATTCATTTATTTTGTATTCAAGTCATATGTGATTATGCGCTAGGTATGTTGACTGTTTAGTGACATGTGGGACATAAAAGCTGACATATAGGAGTCCACAATTTAGCAGAGGAGCTTAGAAATAAGAAACCAGACAAATTACATGAAAGCCTATCTAGGAGTCACATGACTGTCTTTCCACTGCTGTGTCCCTGCTGTGTACCCAGCCTACCTGTATGCTGGCTTGTCGTCAGTGCTTAGTAATTATTTATTGAATGAATGGATAGGATGTTGGAAAGTCCAATATTGAGGGATCAGTCAAGGCCCCTCTGACAATGATTAGGAGACTTGAAGACTTAAAAGGGAAGGTGGTAGAAGATGGAGGAAAGAGGGGGTTGAGAGGAGTTGGGTTTTGCAGTTAGAGAGAACAGAACAGAGCTAAAGATGAGGATTGTAAGTTTTATTGCAGTTTTTTTTTTTTTATAGTAGCCCCAATTAGAAATAACCCAAACACCCACCCATAGGGGATTGGTAAAATAAACAATAATACCTCTATGTGTTGGAACAACAGACAAATAAATTGATTTTTAAGGATATTTACTGATATATGTATAATATACCACTATGTAAAAAAAGATAAATCAGGTGAAAATCATATTTAAATTTGCATAAAATCTGTTTAATGTATGAAAATCCTGCAAGGGTATATATATCAATATTTGTATATGGTAAGACTCTGGGTGATTTTTGTTTTCTTACATCATCTGTATTTTCTACAATGAGCATATTCCACCAGACAACAATGAATCAATGCTTGGAATTATACAAAACAGATTTTATGCTTTGTTTGGATCTAGCAGGCCATTGTCAGTCAATTCGGTTGAATGATGGGGCAATTCAGTGAAGAAAAAAAAAATCAGGCAACCTGGTTGGTTGGCAGTTTGTAGACAAAAGAGTTGGCTAATTTCCCATACTTGTAATTTTTCAACTAGTTGGTTTGGCGTCACATAAATACAGCCTGAGTTGGAACGTTTGAAACTGAAAAAGCTTTAATGCCAAAAATCTCTTAGACCCAAATTGAAAAAAGATGAATACTGAATTTTTTGACTACAGTTTTTCTCATACATAAAAATGAACTAATAAAGCAAATCTTCCATCACCACCGGCTATATTTTGAGCATTTTTAACAACAAGTCTAGTCCTTAACCCCCATCTGGCCATCAGAGAGTTATTTGCTAGGCTGTAAGGGGTGCAGGGCACTCCATGGGAGAATAGGAAGCTTTCCTGCTTCGGGTATGCTGGGGCTTCTTGCTTTTAAAATTTTTGCCATATTCTACTGTGCTCCTGTTTCTTGGTTGGTCACCTTGCATAGGGTCATATTAACATTACAGTTGTTACCTGGTAAACATTAGCCGAAAGGTGCAAAATTTCAGGTCCTTTAGAATGAGTTAGCATCAGGAAAGAGAGATGGCAAAAGAAGTTTCAGGGGCCTAAAAGAAAAGAGGGGAAATAATGCTTTTCCTCTGCAAATTATCATTCTTTAAATAAGCAGTCATATCCTTGAGTAAGTTGAGATTCCTAATAAATGTAAAAGAGGAAGGATTTTCTACAGCAAAATAGTCTAACATCTCATTAGATGCTTTTCCATGTTCTATTTACTGCAATCCTCCCAAGCAAGACATTTTTTGGGGGGTAGGTAGGTACTAGGGATTGAACCAGGGGTGCTTAACCACTGACCCAACATCCCTAGTCCTTTTATGTTTTATTTTGAGACAGGCTCTCACTAAATTGCTTGCTAAGTTGCTGAGGCTAGCCCCAAACTTGCAATCCTCCTGCCTCAGCCTGCCAAGCTGCTGGGATTACAGAAATGTGCTACTATACCTCTCTGGCTACAAGACGGTTTTTGTTCCCGTTTTGCAGATAGAAAACTGAGGCTCAGTCTAAGTAACTTGTCAAAGGACCAACAGCTACAAGGTAAAAGAACCTAGATTTGTTTAATTCTAAAGCTCCAAACCACAAAGGAAATAAAAATTTTTTTTTAAATGGAAGACTATGAACGCTCTAAAGGAATTTGACTGTTTTTTCAGTTTTGCGCAGATATTCCAGCCTGGTGTCACTGGTGGTAAATCTTTCAACAGAGTTGAGCTACTGGGTGACTTCCCCATAGAAGAAATTTAGAGAATCACTTCTTCAATAGTCTTTCAAGCAGGAAAGACTATTGTAAACCTACAGCCACATTATCTTTACGAGTGCTACACCATCACTGTGCCAGCCTCCTGGGCAGTTAAAAAACCCTCCCCAAGCACTCCTCATATCCTTAAACAAATACTGGGAAGTTCCAAGTAAATATCCAGAAAGCAAAGGTTGAACTGAGAGCTAAACAACATTAAATTATTTAAATTCCTGAATATCAAATAAAAGAACCAGACACTAGGTAAATTAGTGGGATGTTTACACACCCAACTGGATAATTTCTAATCTAATTTGCACTGGCATTTGGAACATTGCTGACCATTTGAAATAAATAATATGTTGTCTTAGATTTGGATGATTTGAATACTTTGCAAAGATCTGTTTTATGGCACAATACAGTCTAGCAAAGGAATATTGCTTTAGGAACAACTATTGCCAAATTGGGAATTGTTTGCAGAATATACACGGCTGAGGATAATTGTGTGCAACATCAATCTTATCACAGTACAGAAAACTCAAACAAGCTTTCATGCATAGTAGCCGAAACTGAAATAAATATGATTTAGAGTGCTTTTATTCCGGAGAGTAATTGTGCACTCTGACCAGCAGTTGAGAACTATAAACAATGTTCGGGAAGTCAGAAACAAATGTTTTAATTTTAGTGAGTTAAAGAGTTTGTGAAAGAACATCTGAGTAGAACAAGACTGCTCTTGAAAGCAAGAGTAGAAACTGACTACTTCCTCAGAAGGGCAGCTGGCCAGACAAGGGCTTTGAGAATTGGAAAATTGGACTCACTTCAGCCCAGTTTCCTACTTTCTGGAGCTCTGGTTTCCTCTTCTGCCAACAGAAAAAGCAAGGCCTGCATGAAAATAGAAAATGTACACTTTTCAGCAAGTCTTGCAGATTTTGTGGCATTCAGGTATCTCAAAGCAAAGAGCATAATGGGTAATGGCAGTGGTATGCCACCAAGAACAAATTTTAGTCTGTACCTGTTCAAACTAATATTTAACTTTAAGTACTAATGAGTGGGCTACAGTGAAAGTTTGTAGTAACAAGTAGATTACTAGATATTGTAATTTTAGAATATTGATTTAAGAAAGGAATAATATTCTGGGCCCAGAGTACATAAATATACATATTCAATGTCATGTTCAAGGATGTGGGTCTCTAGGTCAACCATGTTCTGGTCAATAAGTATTGATTAAGAAATATTGTATGATTGCATCTAATACCTACTATGAAGGAGACAATATTATCAGAGCACCTTCAACCTTTTTGATAAAGAGGAAGGGAAAGAGATGGGAACTCATCAAAGGTCAACTGTAGGCCAGACACAGTTCCAAGCACTTTACTTTTAATGTGACAATCCTGCAAGGGAGTAGATAGGTTTTCTACTTTATGAATGAAACGTGCATGAAAACAATTACAAAATGAAACAAGATAGTATATCATGAAGTCTTATATTGAGCATCATCAGGTCCTATAGTTTAGGATTCTCAGGAAGTAGTTTAGATAGTTCAGAAGGGAAGAAAGCATTTACTCAAGTAACTATACATGTCATCCTGAAGAGACAGATCCTTGGAATAGATTTTTTAATACAGAGAGGATTAGAAGAAATGAAACAATGTTTGGATGGGAAGAGATTGGACATGGGGAGAAAAGTCATGTCATCAAAAGTAAAAATTCGTTAATAAAAATAGTGCATGGAACAGTGGCCATCTGAAAAGTTAATCAGATGGTGAACAATCTGATAGGAAGAGAGAAGATGTATTTAGGAGAGCATCACAGAATAAACTTAGAGAAGACGTCTTGATGTTTAAATTCCGGTTGATCCAAAAATCAAGAGGAGGCGATTGTAGATTCTTGAGAATAAATGATAGGATTCAGATTTCCAACCAGGCTGATGAGTAAATTCTTGGTCATGGGGCAGTTCCATTTTTGGCATCGTTCGGCATACATCTACCGAGAGTATGCTACGATGACATTGATGTTTTAGGAAGACTTTGCTTGTGTCTGATATAGCAAAGATGAGTACAGGAACAAGACCTGACACAGGAATATCACACACTCTCCCTACCGTGACTGCAGTGGCCTGAAGCAGAGCTACAGCAGTAGATGTAGAGACAAAGAAAAGCTTTGGGTAGTTGAAAGGAAGACTCTGGTGAGAGACATGGAGCGGGGACAGGGAAAGCACGCAGGTGACTCCTGGATATCTTGCTAGGCAAGGAAAGAGCCCCTGGCAATGCAAGTATCAGTTCAAAGACAGAACATAAAATCCAGCTCTGCTGTGCCAGGCCTGCAGCAGGGTTTTAACTAAGCATCTTGTCCTCACCCACAATTCAGAGCTAGATTCAGAAAGAATAGAGAGAATGGATTATAACATACACCTTTTAGTACAAATACGTATCTTTCCCTAAGAGGATATGAAGGTGGGGATGGCAGGTTTGCAGAGGGTGACTTCCACATGTTCATACCACCAACTGATTAAAGATTGACATGACTATTTGAGTCCCATTGACCTTCAGAAGATCTCACATTAACATATTATCAGCGACCTCACCAACACCCACACCCTGCCTTCACCTTGTCCACTACCATGAAATAGCAGGTTATTTTATTTGAGAGCAACAAAATCTGTAGAGAATATTGAGTTAAAAAAATAATGCTAAAAGCAAGAATTCTGACCAAATTGAGGTTGTAATTCTCAGAAATATATACTATGTGTCTTTGAATCAGTTGCTAAAATAATGGCTCAGCACTGGGAGCAATATCTGGCCCCAAATCAGAGTCCAAGAAATATGTGATAAATTAATAAATTGATTTTCTCATTTCCATCTTCCTTTTGGCTTATGTGTTGACACTGTTTGAACAGATCCAAAGGCTTCCATCACGGCGGCACTCTGAAGAATGGCAGAGAATAGCTAGACTTAAGGTGGCTGTGAAATTTTTTCTGTACAGTAGAGTGGAAGGAACATTTGGCTCAGGACACCTGGTCTTCAGTCCAGGCTTTGCCTCAAATCATGTGTGTGACAAATCACTTCCTTTCTCTGGGCCTCCATTTTCTTGGTGGAAGAAGCAGAGACTGAACCAGGAGAAACCTCTGGCTTACTCTGCTCTAACAAACTCTGAGTCCCTGCAAGCTTGCTGAGCCAGCTTTGATTAGTCCTGCCCAGAGCATCTGGTTGGCTAAAATTTCTGCTCTGGCCTTAAAATATGACTTAGTAGGATTTTCTTTTCATCACCTGACATACGTCATTCAAAGGGTCTTTGGTGACAACTACAATGAATGTGGCCTCCAAGCCCTTGCAAGGCCCTTAAATAAATATAGTAATTATCCTGTGACATCCATGAGTCACCCATGAATCTTACCACCCCAGGCATAGGATTTGTGATCATTATTGGTACAGCCCTTTTTACAGGAAACACCTGCCAAGATGTAGGTCAGCCCAGCTGCTCTAAATATGAAACACTTCTACCCAAGTCCCTGTAGAGACACAGATAAGCAGGTCAGACTCAACTTCCTCTTCACTCTTCCCCTTATTCTATCAGGGGCCTATCTTTTCTCCTGGAGACCCCACTTTATAACTTCATCCTAGGAAAAAGAGCAAAGGAACCACCATTACCCTGCACCTTCTACCAAATTCTACCTCATTTAATTATCCTGGTCATATTTGGGTTTACTGTTTTTTTTTTTTCCCATTAAAGACAGCAAGCTGTCAGTGTAGATTTTACTTGAGGGGAAAGTGTCATGTGATAGGAAACGTTTCCCAACATAACAGATGACTTTAGAGCTAGTTCCATTCTATCTCCCATGAGAGACTTCTCATCTCCTCTGTGTATACTTCCAGGACTAGAGAATTGTGTCCCAGCAACCCTGACTCCTTGAAGTCAATTGTTTTGCTCTGGGCTCCCTGTTCTGAGGCTCCTGGCTATTCATTCTCCATCCCTCCCCGAAAGACCTTCCTCGTTCTCCTGTGGCTTTACCATTCGCCTAGGATCCCCTCTTTCTATACACCTTCCCTTTTAAGGAAATCCAGTACTGGACCTTGGAGTTGATACAGCTTCAAGTCCTTTACAAAGCATGCTTCTGGAATTTATTCTTTTTACAAGTATTTATTCAACTATACCCAGGTCTGTGCCAGATGTGAATACATGGCAACCAGGGAGCCAGTGAAGAGCGGGAGGAGGAGCAGGAAGCAGATGGAAGATTCTTCATGAAGGAGGCAGAATAGGGCTGAGGGCATGTGGTGGGATGAATAGTGTCTCCTCAAGGTTCATGTCTATTTGCTACCTATGCACATGACCTTATTTGGAAATAGGATTGTTGCTTGATGTCAAGTCAAGATGAGGTCATAAAAACTGAATTAAGGCAGGCCCTAAATTCAGTGTAAGAGGAGAATTTGGACACAGAGACACAGAGGGAGAAGACCATGTGACAATGGAAGGGGGATTAGAGGACTGAAAGCCAAGGGGTACTAAGGATTGCCAGCATTGGCTGGAAAGTAGGAAGAGGAGAGGAAGGATCCTCCCCTAGAGCCTTCGGAGGGAGCAGGACCCTACTGACACCTTGATTTCAGACTTAAACTGTCAGAGAACAAATTTCAGTTGTTTTCAGCCACCAAATTTGTGTTAATTTGTTGCAACCAACCCTAGGACGTTGGCTCTGGTTATCTAAGTGAACTGGGAACATTCCTAATAACCTTGCACTGGAGAACAGGAGAGGGACGCTGAAGTTCCCCACCGTTGGGAGCCAGGGCTTGTAATGTGTTGTTCTTCTAAACCATGTGGGTGTCAGAGTACGTCAGCATTTGGGTCAGATGAAGACAATGACAAGAATGACTACTACTGTCACCAAGATAAAGAAAAATGAAGACGCAGAAGAGGAGAGAGACCAAAGACAGTAGATCAGGGAAAAAGAATGATTTTAGAGAAAAATGACAACATCATTATAACTTTGCATCTATGACCAGAGTCAAAGTTGAATGTGGAAGAAAACACCCAAATTGAGCTTTGTTGGATGAAACTATTAATTATGCAAACTGCATACCATTTATGCCTAATAACTTTGCAGCACAATAACAATTATGCGTATCAGTCAATGTTAGATTTTAATTATTGTAAATGTTACATGATGAAAGCCGTCAACTCTATGTAAACAGCCTTTATAAATAATGACTCCCACCATGTGCTCATCAGCTCGCCACCTAAAAAACAAAGAGCAAGAACTATAGGCAACGTTGCTTCCTGCCACTTGAATAAGTACAGGAAATGTGACATTGATACTCGTCATTTATGGGTTTTGCCATAATAATAAAGATGAAGAGAAATGAAACACGTCATTCCACGTGAAAATGAGCGTTGAAAGACCACAGCGAGTTCACGCTGATTTGTCCCTTTGTATGTAATACTCCTTGCCCCAAATAAAAGTGTTATGTGTTCAACCGAGGAGTGCTCGGCTTTCTTTGGCACCCCTCAGCCAAGGCTGCTGCCTGGGTTCTAACAAAGACTATTTGTCGCCAGCGTGTGCTCTCTGGTTTGTATACCAGTCCCACATACAAAATAAGGTCTCTTTTCATGCTCCCACCAAGACTTAAGGAAAATTCCCTGTGAGTGTGAATGCACAATCATGTATAATTGTTGAAACTCAGCTAAACTTTGTCTCTTTCGCTTAGAGACCAGGAACACAAGTCTCAAAGTTTTCCTCTCCCAAATACACCGGATTTTTTTGTTTAATGATCAGTCTGGGTTTAAACAAGATGCAATTTGTTTTTAGAGATATTTGAAACTAAAATAGGAAGTCTCGTTATTGGTTTATTGGTCTATAACCAGGTTCTTTCCCGTAGAGAGATGTTTTTAACATTTGGCGCGGAACCCACATCCCAGGGATGGGGTGTTGGTGCCCTCTGGAGGAAGAAGGAGCAAGGTGGAGGTAAAAGAACGGGAGGAAGGAAGCAAGTAGAAACTAGAAGCATATTTGGGTCAGGACTGTGCTTCAGACAAACCCGATGCATCCCAAAGACAATTCGGTTGCCACCTGGGAGACAACCAACAGATTTTTGCATTTTTTTCACCACTCAAACACACATATCATAACATTTGTAAGTGTGGTCTGCTTTGCTCCAGTTTTTTATTTAAAATGTGTTTTCCAAGGTAATGCCATTTTGATGAAGCAGTGCCTGGCTCACAGGTTAAGAGTGGTTTCTGACGATTCAATCCACACAGTCACCCTGGTACGATGTTTGCCATGCAATCTCTGCTAGCAATGCCTGGGAATTTCAGATCTCAAGGTGCTGCTTCTATACTCTGCCTCCATCTGATTCTGCACTTTTACTCCTTCCTTGTGCCAAGTTTCTAATCATTTGTCTTGAGCTTCTTTGAACTCAGTCCAATTTTCAGCCTAATTCTGATTCCAGGAATGTGGGCTAGGAGAAATTTTTTTTTTTTTTTAAATGTAGGACAAGTAAAAAAATTCCCCTAAAATACCCCTCGTAGAGTGTTTGTGAGGATTCAGTGAGATCATGGTGGCAACACACTCATCCTGGAGTGTCATGATATGATTGTGCTCCATAGATAATCTGTCGCCACTTTTTAATGATGCTTTCCTTTCTGGCTCTTAGAAATGTCTCAACGGGGGGAATGAAGGACTAAGCTTGGGGCCTGAGCTGCCCTCAGGGACACCAAAGCACAGGGAATTTTGCTGTGTCCCTTTTAGAAGGGACACAGGACAAGATGACAAGGATGCCTGTCCCTTTCAGTCCAGGCAGGGACAGACATGGGAACCATATATTTCCCACACCTTTGTCCTCAGGACCTGTCTCAACAGTGTCTCAGGGGTTCTGTCACTGAATGCTCTGTCAAACCTCTGACATCTTCTGCGGCATGTTCTGCACACTCCTCTCAACTATCTCTAACATCTGGTTCTCTTGCTCACTGGCCAGAAGGAACGCCTCCCGACACATGTCCAAATTTGCTTTCCCACTGCCTCCGCTAACAAACACCTGGAGGGCTGCACATGTTAGTCGTTATGTGCTATTGATTATTTTATTGACGCAATTCTGGCTTCTTAAAGAAGAGACTTTCCATGAATAAGGTATTTATTTTTTTCTTTCCTTAAGTAAGGCAAAAATTTTCCCCACGAGCCTTAACTCTTCAAGAGGTTGTGACTGTTTAGATTTGGAGGCAGTGCAAAATTAGTTTTCCTTGTATTGTTACTTGTGAACATATCTTTGCCCACTGAATTTATTGCTTGAAAGGTTAGAAAAGATCCAGTGTTAGAGATCGCAAGAAACATTCATTTTTCCTGGGCTTGACCTCTCGCCTCTCAGTATGTATTAATCGACTGCAGATCTGACTCATTCTAAGGGCTGTATTAACAACATTTCAGATCAGAAGAGACCATAAAAGGGATATTTGGGGACACTTTTGCTATGTATTAATGATACTTGAGGCAGCTAGCCAAGAAGGGTAGGACAACCCCTTCCAGAATATTCCCAGAATCTGCCCCATCTGTTTCTCATAAAACCCACAAAAGCAACAGGATTTTTCTTTTGCCTCAAGTGGGACATTAGCTTACACAGGCATCCTTGAGGTTTAAAATACAATCAAGGGCAATTGAAATTTTAACTTATGCAATACGTGCATGGATAAGGACGTGACAAAGGGTCAGGGCCTGGTTTCTTTTTAGGAGAGCTAGTGTTATTGTTTAATCATCTCTGCTTCTAACAAGCAAATGCCAAGGATCCAAGATCTCAATTTTACCCTCTAGAGTTTTCCCTGTTACTATAGAATTCATGTAATGTGGTCTCCTCATCACCAAAAGGCAGTGATTACATATATTCCATTCTGTGGAAATGTTTTCTGAGATAAGCCTTGTTTTTCTTAATGCTGGATAGCCAGAAAAAAAAAAAAAAAAAAAAAAAAAGAACTAACCAGAATCACTAGATGCCATCAATCGTAGAGATTAAACAAGTCTATCGAATTCTGCTCTAATATTTTTTAAGCTGTGTTCCAAATAGACTGTTCAGTCTGCAGCCAGAGACTCCAAAATATGAACTGAATATGAAAACATTTTAACTTTCATGTTTTAATGATAAGAATGTTGTTGGCATTAATATTTGAACATTTCAGCATACCTAGTTCTGAAAGCTATGTCATGGCAGGCTCAGAATCCACTAGCAGACTATAAATAAAATCTTTCTATAAATATACTTTATGCCAAACTACCAGCAGAATACATTTTTCATCTTCTAAGCAGATGGTATAAGAGAAAAATCATGCATGTATATGATTAATCAAACACATTTTTGCTGATAGAATTTTCATTACCCTTACCAGCATGGGTTTTGTGAAATTTCCACATTTTATATTTTCTTTTGAGAAAAAGTTTATTTAAGGAAACGATTAATATAAATGAAGACGGAAAGATGATAGGACTTTGTGTGTTTGACTTCTTTGAGGTTCAGTAGGCCTGAGATTGAAGGGCTTTTTTTTTTTTTTTTTTTCCCTCTGCAAAATGAGAGGCAGGCAGGTCCTTTTAGGCCTGGGGTTCAACCACATTCTCAGGGCCTCACCTTCTTATGATCCTGGTCCTGCTCCAAGCCTTCATTGGTGATTTGTCTGAACTCTTCTTCTGCTAAGAAGTTAGCCTTTATCAAAGTCCCTCCTCTCTTGATGATGATCTCCAACATGTAAGGTATGAAAAGCAAAGGAGAAAAAAAAAAAAAAGTAAAGGAGAACTTCCCGGGGAAAATGCCTGGGCGAAGGGTTTGGGAATATTACAAAATAGCATTAAGGGCGGGTATTGTATAGTCACAAGAGTGCAAGAGCTCCTCTAGAATTAGACAATCCAGGCTCCAACCCATCCCCCACTGCAGGCAAGAATGCTGATTGCTTACCGAACTATCTGTTCCCCTGTTTGCCCTTTACAGAATACCACACATTTTTATCAGGGCATATTGCCATCTAGATTAAAAGACTAGTCACCCTACTGGTTAGGTGAGGCCATGAGACTAGGTTGTAGCCCGACACTAAATTTTAGCCAAAGAGTTATAAGTAGGATAAATAGCCTCTGTTCCTCCTCCTCCTCCTCTTCTCCTTCTTCTTCCCCTTTTCCTTCTCCTCCTCCTCATTCTTTTTTCTTCCTCCTCCTCCTCCTCCTTCTATCTTTTTTCCTACTTCTCAGTTGCAATGTGGAAATGATGGCTGGAGTGCCAGCAGCTATTTTGAACTATGAGGTAACCATACACTGAGTGGGCTAAAACGGTATGCAGAAATTTAGAACTAGAGTCCCTGAAGTGGTCAAGGAGCTACCATATCAGCTCCATTCTGCCTCCTTGTAAGCTTCTTTCATGTGAATATAAGAAAGACCTGTATTTTTTAGCATACTGGCTATGGAGTTTGGGCAAGTTGTTCTGAACACCTTAGTTTTCTCTATTTGAGAATGGGTTTTAGAGGGTTGTTGTAGGTGTTAAATAAGATGATATATGCAAAGTACCAAGAGTAGGAACCTGAGTATAAGCACTCTGCATATTCAAGCCATTGTCCTTATAACAGACATTTGAGTATGGAACAGTTTCAATAACTGAAAAGTAACCTGGGAAGTTCCTCAGCAAGTTATTATTCTAAATGTTCTGAAGCATGCATGTGAATCATGCCATCTGAGAGGGCCTGAGTCATTTAGATGGCAGGAGGCTGGCACCTGCCTTTTCACCACATAGTTGTCCTTTGCTCATGCAATTATGTTCATGACATGACTCAACCTTTGTTTCTTCATGCAAACAGCCCTGGAAAAACAGCTAAACACTAGCACTAGTGACCATGATAAAGACAATATTTAAAGACGTACTAAGGGAATAAAATGAAATTTCCTAGTTAGAAAATTGATATTGTGTATGTGTGTGTGTGTGTGTGTGTGTGTGTGTGTGTGCGTGCATGTGCACGCACATGCCAGAGATTTGACCCAAGGTCACTCAACAACTGAGCCACATACCCAGCCCTTTATTATTTTTTATTTTGAGACAGGGTCTCACAAGCTTGCTTACAGCCTCACTAAGTTGCTGAGGCTGGCTTTGAACCTGTGATCCTCCTGCCTCAGGTTCCCAAGCTGCTGGGATTACAAACATGCACCTTGGCACCTGGATAGGAAATTGACATTGTGGCTATGAGCCATGAGGTGAACTCACCCACCATAGGCTTCATGCCAAGGGAGTTGCAGACTATGGATATCATTTCAAATATGATGGTTTTCAAAATGTTCCTAGCATCTAAATATTAAGGGCCTTCTATGATGTGTGATCCACAAGCAAAACCCACAGGTAATAACATGATAAAGGGAAAGAATTAAGAGGTACTAGAACCTGTAGAATTGACACTGGACACATTCCTTCTGTTTCAGAAAAGTACTGAGAGATAAGAAGCATTTTTTCCTCAATTATACCCACCGACTCTCCCATTCCTCAAAGACTTAAAACTTTTTACAGTGAATGGAACTGAATTAACCAAAGCACATACCAAAGAAAGAATGATAAAAGAGGGTGATTGGGAGGGGAATCACGATTATCAGATGTCCTGGTTCCCAGTCTAGGGTTGCTACTTACTCCCTGTGATGTCAGCAGGAACATGGGTAATGCTTACTGAAGCACATTACAGCAGAAGAGGCGTGGTGGTCTTGCTGGATCTTTCCATTTGCCCCGCTGGATGCCATCACTCCTTGTCCACAGAGGCTGACCAGAGGGCTCACATTCAAGGCTCCCCTCTGACTTCTGGTTGGGTTCAGCCTTGGTGAACCCTGGCAGAAGATCAGAGGAGGAGAAAAGATTGATATCACAGTTTTGTATTTATTTGTGGGTTCCCTTCCTGTTAGGTTGCCTTGAATTGTCTGCATCCCCAGACAGAAGCTTTCTATTCCCCCCAAAATAGCTACATGACTCTCCTTACAAGTTCTCTTCTCTTCCTTTCCCCTTGAGTCTAAGATTAAGATGTCACATTTAGCAAATACCAATACGAGATGGCTAGTGAAATTTGAATTTCAGATAAACTGTAGATTGTTAAATATATGTCCCATGCAATATTTGAGTCATACTTATAGTGAGATTTTCCATTGTTTTCCTCAATTTCAAGTTTAACGGGGCGGACTGTATTTTCTCTGGCAACCCTAGCCTCAGGGTACTGTCAGTGCTAACCCTGAGCTCCTGCTCTGCTCTGATGGTCTGCCTACACCCTGCCCACATCTTCGATATGAGTCCCTTTGTCTGTAAGCCATCTTCAAATTACCCTGACTTCAGCATGCCATCTGTTTTCCCTCAGGATCCTGATATAGTCAGTACACCTCTTAGTTAATCCCTGTCAAGGTTATATCCTCTCAGTCACTTCTCATATGTCATTCCTTTCAGAAGATTTTCACAAAGGTTCTATAGCAGACAACCCAATGAGACTGACAGGAGATCTCACTCTCCAGAAAAACAGATGATACAGAGGAGGCAAAGCTGACATCTTAGTCTGAGACTCAAGAAGCTCGATTTAGAACTTTGTGTCAAAGTATCTTACCTTGGGTTCCTTGAAAGCAGAGTCTGAGACCAAGGCCTACTACAGGTGGTTTGTTTCTGAATGTGATGTCAGAGAGCAGGAGCACAGGGTGGGAAGAGTGACAAAAGAAAGGCAACAAAGCCCATGTGAAGAAGTGCTAGTGGGTTGACTATAGGCAACTGGGCGTTTGATCCCACCAAGACCTTCTGAAGACCCTTACAAATGTGGCTCAGACCTTCTTCCCAGGGAATAAAAGAGGAAGGTATTTATCAATGACTCTGGCCCTCCAGTGATCATGAATGACCCCAAACCCTCCCTGCACTTCTGACTTAAACAGAAAGAATGCTAGACCTGTTCTAGGAATTTCCATGCTGAAAAATCAGAGAAATCTCAACACACACACAGAAAGAAAAGAAGTCCTTAGCTCAGGACTTCCACACTATCCCTTGGCAATGGTCTGGAGATGACCAAAGCTTCCATAGAACTGGTTGGAACCAAGAGGAATTTGAATGGGTGACAAGTTGTCTACCATGTCCAAAGGAAGAAAGGCGAGCTACACACTTACCTAGAGAAGTGCCAAGACATTAATGAAGTGAAGCTAATGTCATTACCACTGAAGACATATCCTTCTCAAGATGGGATCTCTGGAGGAGTTATCTCAGTTGGCAGCAGCTGGAAGTCAGACTCCTTTTCAAACTTGGTCTCTGATGACAGATGCTTGAGTGAAGCTCAAGTAGCTGAGAGGAGCCAAACTGTGCTCTTCCTTGGGACCAGAACTTACATCTTGTGTGTGGTTATAATGGCCAAGTGTGAATCAGCCCAGAGAAAGTTCACAAGTGGACATCCTTGGAGAATTCCTAGACTTTTCAACACAGCTATAATTAAGAGTCATTTAGCCCAGTCCTTCCACAAAAAGAATTTCAAGGCCTAGAATCCATGTTCATGCAGAGTAGAATAATTATGACTTTATATGGTGGGCTAAGTGGTTTCTTGGTGAAAATATGACTGTCGGTATAAAGCAGTCTATGCTTCTCTGACCTGGCAGACATTTCCTTCCAACCACATAGCCAAGATCACCAACCTCAGGTTTATTTCAGTGATAAACACAGGCAGAATGGAAAATCACAGACAACCACCTATATCTTTCCCTTGTTTTGATAAAGTCACATGTGAAAAAGAAGTTCTTGAATTCAGTGCAAGCTGTTATCTTTGAACCCAAATCATACTTCAAAGTCATTAAATGGTAGACAGAAGATTCAGCAGTTTGGTATTGATAAAATTATAGAGCACTGCCAAGAAAACATGATTTATCCATAATCATACCTATAAGCTCGTCCAGTGACTTGCAGTAGGGAAAAAATAAGTTTTAGTCTGATTCTCTTTCTAGCTTGAGATTGAAGAGTGATAGCAGATAACCCTCATATCCAAGCTTAGCATATAATTCTGCTCCTCAAATAGCAAACCAGAACATACTTTGTAAGTTGTGTGTTAGTTTAGATTACTATCAACATGGGAATGACTCAACTTTTCACCTTGTAGCAAATAAAGAGACCTGAGCAGTACTTTAAATTTTTTCCACCTTCATGTAAAATGTGCTAGAGTGGAATACAGCTATAATAATTTGAAATTGCTCAAATAGTTTAGCTTTTTCAACACTATCTGACATAGACCCCTACACACTGAAATAATCCTTAAAAAATACTTATAATTAACACTTTAAATTAAAAAAGAGGGAGATATGGAGCTTGGGAGCTTAAAATAGAAAATAATGGTTCTCCATTTCTTTTTACATTCTTCCAGCATTTAGCAAAGATGAAAAATGCATTAGCTACCAACCTATCTGACCTTAAAAAATTTGGAAAATTCAAGTACTGTTTTATCTTGCACCCTGCTCCAGAACTCGTGAGCTTTTGACCTATCAGTAGGATCATGCTCAAATCATACCCCTTAAAAGAGTTTCACTTCAACCTCTGTAGTTAAATGGCAAGACTACAATGATTAAGACTGCCTTCTTTCCACAGAAAATTTCAATTTGATCTCGCCTTCCTATTACACCAATATATCAGTCATAGATTGCCTCTTCCTCTAAAACTTCACATCCTATAAAGTATTTAAACATCATGAGTGGGGACACTTGTGTGGTTGTCATGGTTTGGATGTGAGGTGTCCCCTCTCCCCCAAAAAAATTCTGTTTTAATGCAGGAGTGTTCAGAGTTCAAGTGATTCACTTGTGAGAGCTGTAACCTAATCAGTCCATCCTAGTTCAAATGACTAAGTGGTAACTCTCAGCAGATGGGGCATGACTGGGGACATACTCTGGAAAGGTGCGTTTCCTCTGCAGGCCCCTTTCTCCTCTCTCTGCTTCCTGAGCCCTCCGTGAGCAGAGCAGTTCTCTTCTGCTGGGTCCTCCTCCATGTTGTGCTGCCTCACTTGGACCCAGAGCAATGGAGTCGACCATTTACAGACTGAGACCTCTGAAACTGAACCCCAAACAAACTTTTCCTCCATTAAGTTTTTCATGTTGGGTATTTTAGTCATGTGATGCAAAAACTGACTAAAACAATGGTCTAAGGGCTGAATATGTGCCTTGAGTATCATCAACAGGACTTATCATTTCAAGACATCACAGGTATCAAACTTCCTCCAAATGTTCTTAGGTCACATATATCTTGCTGAGCAATCATGAAGTTAAAATATTCAAATTATTTGACTTCCCTATCATCTGTGCTGGTATATTTCTTTATAAGTCTAAAACTATATAATAACAAAAACGACAGAGAAATTCATCAACTGAAGACTTTGTTGAAAAGGAGAGAAGTGATTTGTGGGTAAATAACTATCAGACAGGATTGGAACTGCAATAAAAAAAATGTTTTGACTCATTAATAAGTGATTTCACTTGACAAGTGTTGAAAGAATTCTAAGAGATCGATAGTGCCCTGGTTTATGGTCAGCAAGGACAGGGTATTGATCTGAGAAGCAACACTCGACTTCCTTAACCAAGTGTCTGACTACAGGGACCCAAAGACTGCTTAGAATAAGCTGTGAAGATGTGACCATGTGCCTTGTCTTCCTGCTGCACGGTGACCACAGAAGGGGTCAAGGGCTGAGGACCAAGAAGGAACTGGTAAACTGAAATTCTCTTGTGACCTCTGGCCTCAGCTATGTAACAGAGCTTGAAAATTATCATTACCAATTTTGTGACAAGAAGAAAAATCTAAGCAAACTGAAAGTCAATGACTTTTCTTGCATCTCTCTGGGAACTGAGGTTGCAGGGCAAATTACAACTCTGAAATCTGGAGAGATGAGGCCTGCAGAAAAACACAGTCAAGATCTGCTTTCCTGGAATGGAAGCTACTGGAGCCATAAACTAGCAAATATGTTTAAACTTTGATGGACTACAGGAGGCTGAGTGTGGAATGATATGAGAGGGAGAAACTCCTGGAGACCATAGTCTTAATGAGGCTCCCACAACTTCATAGACTTTCCTGTGAAGAATCCTACCAGAACTCCTGGTGAAGAACTGAGAAAGATGCTCTCTAGGCTCAGGGGAAAGAAAAGTCCTTTAGTGCAATCCACCAGAGACTTCTCCGTAACAAATACCTACCCTACTCTCTAAGGAAAAACAACTTTGCTAGTCTCATCCCAGCTCCAGGAAGGGCATTACCCCCATCCCAGCCCCCTCTAGCATCCCTAACTGTGCAAGTCAGGGTTCTGCACAGGTACAGCACCAATAGAATGTACATAATTATAACAGGGGATTTATTAGATTGGCTCATACAATCTGAGGCTAAATAGTCCCACGATGGCCATCTGCTGGTTGCAGTAATTTTTCAGTCCCCAAAACCGAAAAGTTCAGAACAAGAGGGACAATAATACAACCCCAGTCTAAAGCTGAAGGCCTGGAAGCTCCCTGAAGCTGGAGCAAGTTCATGTCCAAAAGCTGAAGAATCTGGAGATTGGTGTTCATGGGCGATAACAGAAGCAAAAAAATGTGTCTGCTCATGAAGAGTCAAGGATGTGCATACATGTGAGCTGCTCCTTCCTTCCGCTTCTTGTCCCATAAATGTCCCAGCCTGTTGGTGCAGCCCACAATCAGAGAAGGTCTTTCCCTCTCATTTCACTGACCCACATGCCAGTCATCTCTGGAAACACTTACAGACACACCTGCAAGTGTGCCGTACCAATTTTCTAGGCATCTCTCAATACAGTCAAGTTGACAACCAGGAATAACTATCATACCATCTCACCTAAGGGTAAAAGACATAGTCAACAGAGGCCATAACTTCAAGGAAATAGATTGGAAAAGAGCAGAATGCAGGGAAATAAGAGCTATACCATAGGAGAAACACTTGTGAAGGTCACAGTTCCAAGACTCAGTATTCACTAGAATACTGAGAGTTAGATTATAGAGCAATTCCCTCCATACACCTTGCCACTACACAGGTATTGTAGTAGTGTCTTATAGTCAAAAGAGTTGTAAGATACTAGTTCTTCCTGAGGACAGGAAGCCCAAAATACCTGCACATAGAGAAGCCTCACAGTTTCTCTGAAACTGAGACTGCTCCAACATCTCTTTCCAAACTTGGAGCAGGTTGATAACTAGTCTTGTTGGTTAATAAAACACCATGATTCATTGGCATCTACCCATAATGTGTCTCTGTAGGAGGTTCTGACACTTACAACATATCATGAAATAAGTTATGATAAGCAGAGAGGAAAAAGCAGAGCTATGCCTGGCAAGCTTGTTTATTTTCATCTCCTATAAATGGACCATGGACTTCCCAGGTATAGAATTTCAGGCATAATATTGCTAGTCACCCTATAGCACTAACAGCTTCCCATGGTATTAGTGGATTTGCTTAAATGAATCTTTGAAGAACTTTCTTCCTCTCCTTGCCAAAGATCATCTTGAGTCTCAGGACGAGCCTGGAAGACTAACCAATATTCTGGTCATATATATGATTCAATTAATGGCCTAATTTGCTGACTTTAGCAGTCCACAGTGGTTCATCATAGAAGGTTCTAAAGAGGTCTTTCTAGAGTTGCATCAGCAAGATGCTATTGATTCAGTATAAGTCACTTACATTTATGCATTGCTCAGGTAGAGCAGCTGTCTGACCTGATGTCCCAAGTGTGACAGTAAGTGGTAACTTTAGTGCCCTGGCATGACAAAAGTACTGTTAAGTCCCCTAATAAAACCTTCAGAAGAGGTTTCCTAGCTTCGTGTGCACAATGGCCAATCTTATTGGTTAGGATTCTCTCCGTTGCAAGCACCCAAGTTCAACTCAAACTAGCTTTAAACAATTGGGAATGCATTGTTTTTTTTTTTTTGTTTTGTTTTTTTGTCACTAGGAGGTTGGATATAGATCTTTTTTTCAGAAATGACTGTTTTAAATTTAGCTTTTAAGTCTCTGTATGTCTTGGGGCATTTCTTTTTCTTCCTCTCTGCCTTACCTCTGTTTCTCTTTCTAAGCAAATCTCATTCTTTTTATATATATTCCTTTCAATTTGGTGGGGAAAGTGGTCACTATAATCCCAGTCCTAGAAAATTCTAGTACTAAAATTCTAGCAGAAATGGAAAGTTTATTCTTCTAGAAACTTATATAACATCTCAGGTAAGAGCCTGCTTGACAGTGTTTGCAATCCTTGGACCAATCGCTGTTTCTAGAAGAAGGGGTACAAGGACTGCCCATCTCTGTAACAAGAAAGTATTGTGATCAATTAGTATCCCACAGAATGGGAAGGAACAATCTTGCAAAGAAAAATATGGGAGTCAATGCTAGAAAAGGGTGAAGACATCTTGGGATGACAATGACAGTAGACACTTCCTCTGTCCCACCCTTTGATTTCCTAGCCCACACATTTATCCAATGCTTGTAATTTTGCAGATTTCAAAGGTGTCCTCACTTGAGAATTTGATCTGCTTATCACTAAAGAGAGGTAACCTGAATCATATCCAAGTTCAACATCTCTGGGTCATATACAGACCCTGACTAAGTCCAGATATGGTTTCTTACAACCTAGGGCTAACTGACAACATTCTCCATCTTTTTTTTTTTTTTTTTTTTTTGCCGTGCTGGGGATTGAACCCAAGGCCTTGTGCTTGCAAGGTTAGCACTCTACCAACTGAGCTATCTCCCCAGCCCTACCATTCTCCATCTTTAACATTCCCTGTATAAAATAGTAGAGGGACACAGAAAAAAAAAAAGGTGGAAAACTGTCATTTGGTAAGCAGAGAAGAGGAAAGAATACAAATACCATATGCCATATCCTACTGGAAAGAAATCATAAGAATGGATGCCCTAGGGCTGGAGGGCTTCTAAGGGAAGCCAATGCCACCTTAGTCC
Source organism: Sciurus carolinensis (assembly GCF_902686445.1). Taxonomy (NCBI): domain Eukaryota; kingdom Metazoa; phylum Chordata; class Mammalia; order Rodentia; family Sciuridae; genus Sciurus; species Sciurus carolinensis. The sequence continues at coordinate 151,071,149 of NC_062215.1, read as the reverse complement.
TACTTAACAGGGAGACTGTTCCTTGGCCATGGAACACCAAGGTTTCCTTGTGAAGGGATATTTTAGGTTCTCTTTGACAGCCCAATATCAGAGAGACCTAGGAATGGTCTTAAAGGTTGAGCCAGCCCAGGTCCCTTTCTAGATGTGGGATTTCTAAGATAACATAACTCCTTAAAATTCTAGTAATTTTTTAATGGAATCAACTCTAAGAAAACTCCATTAGCTTGGAACCAATGCCAGAAATCTTGGCCAGTCACAATTTGTAAATCTGAATCCTGATTTTCAAGTTTCTGTCTCTTAGCAACAAGCCTTGGTCTTCTGCCCACGCTCCTAGACTCCGTTTTATGCATCAATCTTGGTCACTGTGTGAGGACTGTATAAGACAATAAACTGAGGTGGTAAGTCAGAGCAAATCAGCCCTTGGCCCCCAGGCCATATCCCATCGGATGAGGGTTTTGCATGAGGGTAATTGTTATCTTTGTTTAGCAGAGTGGCACAGAGCAGGAAGTATTTGGGAAGCATTCCCACATTCTCTGACCTTTCTCTGATTGTCTTATAATCTTGCATCTTTATACTAAATTGAGAATGGGACAGATATTTGACATCTGCAGTTCTACAATACATAATTATCTTACCCTTAGTGCTCTTGGCTTTCTGGCTATCAAGAAATACGTGCTATTTTCTGCTTTTAACTCACCAAACCATCCCTTTCTTCCATGGCAATAGTGAAGACTGCAAAAATTGGCATCACTCTCCAACATTTTGACTTTTTTAAAAGCAAAACTCCTGATGTTCCAAATATGGCAAAATCATAGTCTAAAATCCCAAAGATGATAATGATTCAACCTCTGTGCTACAGCCCAGCAAACATTTGATCTTCCCAACCTGGGATGGGAGACTCCTCACAGTTTCTTGCTTCACCTCAAGTAATTTCACACTGTAGAGTCCGTCATTAACAATGCTTTGCTTCAAGGTTCCAGTTTCTGTGTTGGCCAAACCTCTTCTTCTTGCAAGTGAAATAAACCTAATGTGAATGAGTCTAAACAAAAAGAAGAACCAGTTTATGTACTATGGGTGGGGTGTGTCACAAGGGAACCTGGAGTCAAATGAGGTCCTCAGGTCTCCACCTCTCAGCATCATTTCCCTCATGAGTGTTGCTCTTATTCTCTTGTGGCAAATGACCTTCTCCCTGGAAGTTAGAATCTCATGGTATCCCAAGTGCAGGCATCCATCAGAATCAGAAACACCTTTCTCCCAGCTTCTGGTTATCATCCCATGACAGGTATCTGGTTGGCCCTTTCATACGCTCAACTCATGAACTCATCCCTGTTTTCAGGAGAATGGATCACAGTAAAGTGGCAGGCCTGAGTCATTTATCCTTATGTGACTGGGAGTTGGGTGAAAGAGGAATCATGCTAGTAGCTTCCCCCATCACCACGTAGAATGAGATGGAATCATTCTCCAAAGAAGAGTGGGTGCTGTTTGCTATAAAAGTAGGGAGGAGAGATACAGGGAAAAGGAACACTGAGTCCACTATACTGACTTCCCTCAGGCTGGTTCCTAATCTGGTGCACACATTGCCTTGACTGAGAACTTGAGGCTTATGATTCACATTAAAAAGAAAAAGAAAGGAGGAAGGAAGGGAGGAAGGGAGAAAGTGAGGGAGGAAGAAAGGAAGGAAGGAAGGAAGGAAGGAAGGAAGGAAGGAAGGAAGGAAGGAAAGAAGGAAGGAAGGAAGGAAGGAAGGGGGGAAGGAAGGAGGGAAGGAAGGAAAATATGTCATGTTACTTACAAAAATGCCTAATGTAGATATTTACTTGTGAAACCTGCAGGAAAAGATTATAAGCCAAGGGAGCATTTAGCCAATATTTCCAAACTGGCCTCTTGCCCTTCTCAGGGGTGGCCTTCCCCCTGAGTGCCGTGTTGGCTAAATACAGAAACTGTGTGACAATTCTTGTATCCTCCAGTCACTTTTGGAGGAATCCCGGAACTGATCCTCAAGGCCTGATGTTCTGGTTGTATCTGAGGAGCTCAAGTTAATAGGGTAAAATATCTTCTTTCAACAGTCTATACGAGGTTAGTATTTTTTGAGCACCATCAAGTTGAGCAGACTGTCACATTGGAGAAGGCTCAGGCAGAGGATGACCTCTATTACAGCAAAAAGCTTGCAATGGGCATGGTGGTCAGGGCACATGCTCCCACCCCGGAAAGAGCTGGAGGCGCGAAGGTGTGTTAGGAGAGGGGTTAGAGCTGAGAACATGGAGGATACCACTTCCTGTGGCTTCTGAAACCTCCCAGGGAGGTAGGTTTGATGCTGAAAGGAATTGCAGGCAAAAATAGGACAATGAATCACATATTAAAGTCATTGTCTAAGTGCTCAGTTGTTTTAAGATTTTTCATGCATATTTTATTGATTGTGATTTTGAAATGAAGAAAATATATTGTGGGAGGTTATCATGTTACTTATCTTTTGTATTATCGTCATCCTAAAACTTCATAGAATTGTTTTTAGAACACAGGAGACTTTACAAAGCATTTAATTCAGTGGTTTTCACACTTGCTTTTTTTAATCAATGAAACTTTCTTTTTCCCCCAAATGAATTCTTTATAAGAAATTCTCATCAGTAAGCTGAAATCACTCACCCAACAAATACCTGTATTTCGAACACTTAGCTAAGTAGTGAAAAAGGGCCACAATCAAATTTCATCAAAAGTGCTCTTTTTGAAGCCCAAGTGAAGTCTGGAAGTTCCAGGGAGCCACCTATCATCCCCTGATGCAGACTCTGGGGTCCCTGGAGAGTCTGGCAACTGTCCAAAGACTGATCTAGGTTTACTCTGTCATTCAAGAGGAGGATGTTGAGGTCTGGAGTAACCATTCTTGTAGATATTTCACAGTGTAACTATGAGAATATTGAGTCATTTCAGTAATTTTCCTCTGTTGCTTTCAAACAAAAAGAATAGCAGAAGTTACCCACTGCCCACCCCCCAACAAAACCTATTCCTCCTACATGTGCCTTCAAAATTCTGTTGCTTCAAGTGGAGGAACACAATCTTTTCATCTCTTTCTTTTTATTGTTTTATTCTTGGTACTCTCTTCATATTGTGATTTCATTTTTTAAAAGAAATCTAAGTGGGAGGATGAGAATAGACTTTAGCTGGCAGAACTAAGAAAGTAAATAATTGTCCCTGGGGTGCAGCAGAAGCCCTGGGGTAGAAAAGGAGCAGGTGCAGAAATGTGATTGTGGTAAAATTACCAGGAAAGAAAGCCAGAAAGTTGAAGGTCCAGAGAAGAAGAAAAAGCCACTCTCTGAGGATGCCACATGGATAACCAGAGTGTCATGGAAGGAAGAAAAGCACACTGAAAAGGGAAAAACCTCAGAAGCCATGGGATGACTGGAAAAAATGTGTAATAAGAAGTTTTCATGGGAACACACTTTCTTCATGGATATGTTCTTGTTTTGCAACCTTTGTGATTGAAGAAGCTCTTAGGATACAATTCTTGGTCAAACCGAAGGCCAATCTGTGATATTGAAATGGAATGCCACATCATTCAAGCATACAGACTAAGCATCTAGCAGGTGTTAAGGACTTTGATATGTGCTGGGACATAGCAAGGGGCTGGGGATAAAGCACCAAGAATTAACAGCCCTGACTCCAGGAGCTTTCTAGCTTGGAACAAGAGAAAGACCCAAAAGGAAACAAATAAAACATGGACTCATTTGTTTGACCACTGTGAACTCAGCACCTATTCTGAGTCAGGCACTGGCCTGGACAACTGGAAATACAGACCAGCAACAAGAGAAATAAAGTTCCTTCAACTCCTGGCAAATATAGTATGTGGGGATACAGCCAAGCAAACAATTGCACAAGCAATTGTAGAATTGCCTCTGCTACAGGATATGAAGATGAGTCCCAGGGAGCTCTGAGAGCCTAATGTGGGGGATTTGATCTAGTCGTGGAGCCCAGGGAAGGCTTCCTGGCTGAAATCTGCAAGGAAACTATGGATTAACTTAGCAAAGAGACTGAGGGAAAGTCGTATAGGCAGGTTTCCTGAGATCAGGAAGTGAGGGGGAGTCTGAGCACAAGACTGGTAAGGTAGATGGGACCTATATAGGAACCTGTAAGCTTCATGGAGGTTTTATTTTATCCTAAGAATAATTGGGAGATATAAAAACATTTTTGACGCACTATGGAAGCCGTTTTAGTCAGTTTTTTCGTTGCTGTAACTGAAAAAGACTTGACCAGAATAATGGAGGGGAGCAAAAGTTATTTGAGGGCTCACAGTTTCAGAAGTCTCAGTCTGTGGACAGCCAGCTCCATTCCTCAGGGCTAGAGGTGAGGCTGAACTTCATGGCAGAAGAGTGTGGCAGAAGGAAGTGGCTCACATAATGATCAGAAAGCAGGGAGAGAGACTCCACTTGACAGATACAAAATATATACCCCAAAGTCACACCCGCAATGCCCACCTCCTCTAGTCACACCCTACCAGCCTTCAGTTACTTGGTTAATTGCATCAGGGGATTAATTGACTGATTGGGTTAAGACTCTCATAACCCAATCCTTCTCCTTTGAACCTTCTTGCATTGTCTCACACATGAGCTTTTGGGGGACACCTCACATCCAGACCATAACAGAAGCACATATGTAAGAATCACTATGGACAGAGAGAGGATGTAATTAATTCTTCCTGAAGGGCGAGAAAGTCTGAAAATGCTACTGAGATGTGCTGGGCTCTGTCAAATAAGTGGGAATTTTTCCAGGTAGTAATACTGGGTAAAGTCATTCCAGGCAATGCCAATGACATGAAAAAAGGAACAAAGGAGAAGAAAACTTGGCCATTATTGGAAAACATGATCATAAAATGCCATGCTCTGATTGGGATGGCAGAAGATGGTGGGTACTTGGGGATACTGAAGAAGGTAGAGTTAGGAATAGACCGAACTTGGGCAGTAAAGGCATACATCAGAAATATAGAAAGGAAAAGAAACAGATAAGATCAACACAAAAACCTTCATTTGTCTCAGAGAAGCACTGAGTTGGAATCTTAGTTTTCTTATACCTGATGAGAACTGTCTTCCCTCCCTCCTCTGGGCAGTTAGGTAGAAAAAAATTGCCTCCCGTCAGACCTAGGGGATGGCACTCTGAGAATCTGGTTCTGGCCTAGGCAAGAGGTCTTCAAAATGTCAAGTTCCCATCAGGTTGTCAAGTTCCAAGCTATACCACACAGCTGTTCTCTCGGACCCTTTGCCTTGATTGCAATATTTGGTTGCCCAGATCCTTGTCTAGGGTTCTTGAACCTATGTTACGTGGACTCTGCCTTCTGACTTTCATTTTTAAATTTCCCATTCTGGGTTTTCGTCCTCCAGCTTAATTTCCAAAGTCCTTCTGCCTTTCATCTCCACTGTCCAATCTGATCTTTAGACTCTTAGGATCCACAGGTCCCATATGGATCCTTTTGATGCCTTATCCATTACTCCTCCAGCCCTTTTCCCTATTCAAATTTTCCTCCTCCATTTTCCACTTTTCCCATCAAGGACCCTGTCAGATGGTGCTATTCACAACTCCCCTAAAATAAAATAGAAGCCACAGTGTGTTCTTACTACTTTCCAGGGATTCTACTACTACCCTCTCTGTCCTACATGAGCCCATTCACCTCTGTCCTTTAGACAGTTCAAGGGAACGTAACACTTAAAACATTGCAAACCTAAATCATTACCATGCACTAGTCTCCCCAGAATCCAGTTAATGACTGAATAAAACAAAATGAAAACTGATGCTGGCATACATTTGTCCATATCAGCTTTGCGAATCTGGGAAACCACATTCACTTTAATACTTTCTTTTTCAAGTAAAATGGGACCCTGTCAGGATTTCACAGGATGGTATAGGTAACATGCTCAGCCCAATGGCTGCTACCTAGTAAGTGCTCATTGAAAGATCACTATGATAAAACACTTGGGCAGAAAACACATTTATTTGTGTTATTTCATTTCATATTTTCCTGGGATTAGTTTGTATGCAATTGACCAATGAAACAAACAAGAAGTTAATGATTTAGATCAGAAGTGAGCAAACTTTTTCTAAAAAAGGCCAGACAGTAAGTACTTTAGGCTTTGCAGGTTATGTAGTCTCTGCCCCGACTATGCAGTACTGCCTTTATAAGAGATAATCAGCCAGAGGAAAGAATAAATGAAAATGCATGGTTAAGTCCCAATAAACTTTATCTACGAAAGCAGGTGACAGACTAGAGTTTTCTCATCTCTGATGTACTAATTGCTCTGTGACTTACAATGATGTCACATTCCAATAAAATCATAGTAAATTGAAAATGTATTTAAAACACCTAACCAACTGAATATCATAGTTAAGCAATTCAGTACACTGTAGTGTGTTGGTTGTTTACCCCTGTGACTGTGTGACTGACCAGGAGCTGCAGTTCATTTTTAATGTCTGGCTTTATGAGAGACTATCTATTGCATGTCATGAGCCCAGGAAAAGATTAAAATTCAAAATTTGACCTATGATTTCTGCTAAATGCATATCACTTTCACACCATTGTAATGTTAAAAAATTATGTTAAACCATCATAAGCAGGAGACCATCTGTAGATGGTCGCCTGTGATATAATGTTGACTAATTTAGATTTTAATCTTAACAAATATTCACTGAGAACCTACTCCTTTGGGAGCTGGCAATACAATGGTAAGAGAAACAGACATAGTTCTTGCTCCACAGAGATGATAGCTAAGTGGAGGAGGTGAATATATATCAAATAAGTGCCCACATAAATATAAAGTTACAAAAATGATTAGGTCTATGAAAAAAAAAAAAAGACGTCTGAGGCTGTGAGACTAATCGACAAGGAATTTGCTTGTTTATTTGTACATTTGGTGGAAGTTGGTTAGAAAATGTCTCTAAGGAAATGTTGCTTGAGCTGAGATCTGAAGCACAAGATAAAGTAACCAGATTGAAGGAGCAGTGGAAGGGCTTCCCAGACAAAGGATACCACCTGTGCAAAGTCTTTTGATGGGAGGAAACATGGAATATTCAAAGAACTGAAGAACACTGGCATTGACAAAGCACTTGTAATGGGGGTACATAGTTTAAGGTGTGATAAAGGAGATTGGCATGGACCTTGATAAGAATGACGACCATTAGTCTCCAAGCAATGGAAAGCCAATAACAAGCCTTACAAAAGAATCAGATTTGCATGCTGAAAAAATTATACTTCAAACTTCAGTGTTAAAAATGAAATAGATACTCCCCTGTCCTTTCCTTTGCATCACAACCTAGCTTGTCAGTCTGAAAGCTGCTCTTCCCACCCTTTCCGCTGCAGCCGTTTTCCCTGCCTCCCAACTACTGTCAGTCTGTAAACATCCTAGCTAGCTATTGGTTCATCAGTCAGCTTGCAAGTATCCTTCTCCATTATTGGTCCCCTGTTAGCCCAGGGGAATTCAACTGCTTAAGGGTAGCTACCCCGCCATCTTTTCTCATGCTTTCTTTCCCCCTGACTCACTTTCTTTCTCCTCCTTGCTTTTCCACTCTCTCTAGTGCGCACCCTTTCTCTTTTCCTCTCTTTTCCTCTCATTTTCTCTCTTACCCTGCAAGGAGACACTCAGTTTGCTTAATAAACTTCCTTATGTGAAAAAAAAATGAAATAGAGATGGACATGCAACATTGGAGAAAATTCCAGGCTTAGCTAGACCATTCTTTTGAAAGAAGGATATTGGGTAATTTGGTGATTTATAAGTAAAAATTGTGTTTCTACATCATGGAAAAATCAATTAAACTCTCATCTGTGGAAAATGAAGAAAAAAATGAATTTTTGTACTTTATCAGTGCCAGCCTTTTGATCTTCTTTATTTCTCTTTCAGTGGCAAAATGCAGATGAATTTGCATAAGAGTTTATTTACACACAGTTCTGGTGACCTATGACTCAACTTGTTTTTCAACTTGACTTTATTTTCCACTCGTGAAACATTTTGACTCAGAGAGCCAATTGGTTATAATGAAATGTAACTAACTCTTGTTTGAAAAATGTCATGAATCAAAACTATCTGAAGCAAATTAAGCATTTTCAAAGATTAAAAACCAATAATCCAACTGCTGGGTTGGGTACTTGTAAAATGGGGTTAAATAATAGAAATAATCCTTTTGGGTTCATTAATTTGTTCATGTTCCTTATGACAGCATCACAAATATAAAGGATCTAGAAGGATGGTTCTCAACAGTGGGTGGTTTTGCTTCTCCAGGGAACATTTTGATTGTCATAGCTTTGCAGCAGGGCGGGGAGGGGATTGTATTGGTATCTAGCATGGAGAGAACACAACAAACACACACAACAGACCTCCCTGCCCACCAGCAAAGAAGAGTTATAAAAACTAAAGTGTTAACAGGGTTGATAAACCCTGTTCTACAAACTTCCTTCAACTCTGTTTGCTCCAAGTGATCTCTCTTCTTCTTTTTCTCCTTCTCCTCCTCTTCTTCTTTCTTCTCCTCCCTTCTCTTTTCTTTCCTTCTCTTTCCTCTTCTCCTCCTCTTATGCCTCCTCCTCCTCTTCTTCCCACTCCTGTTTTCCTCTCTTCTCTCTTTCCCCTTGCATAGTATATAACCTGACCCCTGTGGGTACCTCCCTTTGCACACCTCAGATACCCCACTGCATCTGATCCTTTATTTCCCATGACTAAAGTTTCCCTCTCAAGGATATACTCCAGATATACTTTTGAAGGGGATCATAGAATCTAATGCAGAAATGCCTTCCACTGTGCTTAGCCAACCAGCTAGTCTCTGCTGGAATATTCCCAATGAACTTAGTTTCTGAGCCTGCCTACTCAACTTCAATGAAGTTCTGTTTAAAAAGGTCCTCTAAATTTGAACCAAGATCTGCACCCTTAGTCGGTGACCAGTTTGTCTTTGCTGACCCACCTGTTGTCCCTAATCTGAAGTGAGACTTCTTGCCTTTTTAAGAAATCATAAAATATCTCTTGGGCACAGGTTGATTTCATTCTGATACATAATTAGAATCTATAAATGATTGACTCAGCTCCAATCACAGTGACTGGTGTCTTCAGTATGTCAATCATTATCTGTCATTTTGACTCAGGTATTTTCCTGTATTTATTTCTGTCCCTTCTCCTCCAATAAGCAAGTAACCTCCCCCACTCCATCCCCACCCAGTACTGAGGACTGAACCAGGGGCGCTTTACCACTGACCTATATCCCCAGCCTTTTTTATTTTTTATTTTGAGATATGGTCTCACTCAGTTGCCCAGGTTGGCTTCAAACTTGTGATCCTCCTGCCTCAGCCTCCCAACTAACTGGATCTACAGATATGCACCACTACACTGGACAAGCAAGCAGCCCTTTAAACATGTAAATTTAATCTTACATTTTTAATCTCTGTTATTAAAAATGGACTTCAATGGCTTCCAAAGTTGATGTTTAAAATCCTTATTGGTCTATGAGACCCTTTATATTCTCTCTCTGCTCCATCCCCTCCACTTCATCAGTTTAATTTTGTGCCATTTTTCCTCCTTACTCCAACCTTACTGGATTCTCTCAATCCCTGAAGCATACTGTGCTTTTTTCTGGTAAAGGCACGCCTCATGGGTCCTTCCCTCTGCCTGGGATGTTCTTCCCTTTACCTAGGTGGGCTATATGGCCTGCCCTTCCCTTTACCTAACTTCTATTTACTCTTCAAGTTTCAACTTGGACATGATATCTCAAAGAAAAATTTCCTACCAGATGATATGTATAACATTAGAAAAATGGAGAATATTGAATTATTTCTGTATTATCTTTCACTTAATGTTCACCTTCTCCACCAGACTAAAAAGCAAACCATGAGTGGGTGTTCAAAAAGAACCTTGCATTTAGGCTGTAGCAAACATGTGTAATCTTTTATTTGTAACCCCATATCTTTCACGGATCTATTGTTTCCTCAAAGAAAAGAATGACTTTGGCAAACTTTGCACATAATTCTGGAATCTCTGTGTAGCACTGTACAGTGAATCACATTTATAAATCCCAATACAAAGTCATTTTGCCTCAATATTCACCTGGCAATATATTGGACATCTTTTATATCCCACCTCATGTTCTTCTGGACTCTGTTTAGCCATGTGGTAGCAACCAGTTGGCGCACCAAAACTACTCACATATTTCAAGTCTTTGGCCCTGGAATTTTTTGATATATCATTGGACACCTGAGGGAGCCTGCCTGGACACATGAATGGGCAGCTTATAAGTACAAGTGATTTAGCACCCTTTAGGACAACTCTTGATCATTGGTGAATGGAATTAGTGTTTCCTACTGCTCCATAGTCTCTTGGGCAGACTATTCCAGAAAACGTTCTATGTCTTCTTCAGAAAGTCTTGATGATTCAAGCCCTAGTTGCCTACAGTGAAGATAAAGCCAATAATTTGTCCTTGAAATGTTTTTCCTTCCTTCCCTCTTTCCAAACTCCATTACATATGCCCTCAGAGACCTCTTCCAAAATAAACTACCTGCACATAAACCCTCATCCTGGACTTGTCATTTTGAAGGATACCCAGTCTAAGACAATGATATTGGATATTGTAGCTGTTAATTACCCAGCAAATGAATACTACTTAGTTCCAGAAATCCTAGCTCTACCTGCAGTAAACTAAATGATGATCCTCCAGATCTGTCCACATCCTAATCCCTTAACATAGTAAGAGGGACTTTTTAGATGTGATTAAGACAAGGATCCTGAGGTAGGGAGATTTATTTTGGATTATCTAAGTGGTTCCTAAATATAATCACAGCTCCTACAAGAGAGGCAAGAGGGTCAGAGTCAGAAAGTAAGTCATGTGATATTGGCAGCTGAGCCTGGAGTAATGTACTCTGAATTGGAGGAAGGAGCCACAAGCCAATGATTGTTGGTTATCACCAGAGGCTCAAAAAGGGGAGGAAATTGACTCTTTCTGGGACCTACAAATGAAACTTGACTTTAGCCAAGTGAAACTGACTTTGAATTTCTGATTTCCAGAACTTTTTGTGTGTATGTGTGCCAGGGATTGAACCCAGGGGCACTTAACAACTAAGCCACACCCCCAGTCCTTTTTATTTTTGATTTTGAGACATGGTCTTGCTAAGTCACTTAGGATCTCACTAAATTGCTAAGTCAGGCTTTCAACTTGCAATCCACCTGCCTCATCCTCCTGAGATACTGGCATTACAAACATACACCACCCCACCCAGTTTGATTTCCAGAACTCTAAGAGAATAAAGGTATGTTGTTTTAAGCCATTAAATTTGTGGTAATTTGTTACAGCAATAATAGGAAACTAACATACCACCTCATTCTTGGATTACAGTTAGCTCCATGTTCATAGCCGGTCTTCCATATATCCCTCTCAATCCAGGTGGTGCTTCCAAGAAATTAGCTCCAACACAAATGGATTCTTGACTGTAAGGGCAGATGAAAGTGATTTAGCACCCTTTAGGGCAAGTAAAGGCATATTGTAAGTGAAACAGCTGAATGCCTCTGTTAATAAAGATAACAGTAACTTCTAATATTTATAAAAGCAGGTGCTTACTATAAGTCAAGTTCTGTGTTAACCACTTCTCCATTCCTCCACAATATTCCCAACAACCCTATAATATTGGTGCCTCTACCATTCAATGTGGTGGTTATTTTCCCTCTAGATCCACTCTCCTCCCTTCCCTCCCCTTTTCTCTTCCCTGGGAAATGGGTCCCTATGGAGTGCCTCAATTAACTCCTTTGATTTCTGGCTACCAGTTGTGTTTGGTCAGTGGGAGGAAAAAAAACAGGAGGTGTAGAGGGTAAGAGAATGGTGGGAGAAGTCTCTAGCTCACCTCCTCTCAGGTTATCGCAGGTTAACTGCGTCCCTCTCCTAAAATCACAGAGCACATCAGATAATGCCTACACAGAGCTTTCTTGAAAGGTCCTTGTACCTCCTGCCCCCAGATATTCTCCCATCACTTGTTGCTTTTCTGGAATCCTGATCATGCTTCAGTAAATAGCCTTTGATTAAATGTTCCTTTAAAAACTTAGTTTCCATGTGCCATGTAATTTCTGCAAGAACCCTGCCTGATCATCTCCATTTTACAGTTAAGAAAACTACAACTCAGATGGGCCAACTCAAACATTTCAGCCAAGGATAAAATAACCAATTCGTGAGAAAAATAACAGGTTTCATCTGCTTCTTCTGTGGTAGGAACTGTTGCTGATGTCTTCCCAAACCTAACTGAGAGAATCAAATTCATTGTTGTTAACATTGGGTCTATTGATCACTTGCACATTTAATCTGCTTGCATTTTTATGAGGTCTGTCTCCCTGAAATGCTTCTTTCTCATTTTGTAGGTGCACCCTCTGGTATTTTTAATAATATATGCAAATTTTGTGAAAACATATTATTTCCTATCTGGCTTTGATCATCTTAACACCACATTTTCCTGTTACACAAACATTTTATAGTGTGGTTTGTCCTCAAAGACCAAGTCAATTGAGAGGAAATGTTTCTGAGAGGTGTCTGAGTTCTATGTGACCATTTTTTGATGAACTCTGCAATTTTAACATCTGTGTCCTAAATTAAGAAGAAGATGGGCATTTCTCCAGAGATGAGCCAATCCATCAAGAACCCATCTTGTACATAATATAAAACTTTAATAATCCAACCCTACTGAGGGGTTGGCCAGGCTGAAACATGTTGTTTAAAGAAATGCAATTTGATGGCTTTGAAATACAAACAAGAACTTGAACTAGGTAAATAGAATATGGCCAAACATAGTTCCCAGGAAATCTGCTTGAATGAACAGCTAAGAAAGATTTATAATTGGTGTATCAATTATTTCTATGGGAGTGGATGTTTTTATGATGCTTGAGGGTACTTAAAAAGTTTGTTCTCATAAGTAATTTAAACATTCCTCTTGAAATACTGTTTGCTCTATTAATTTATTTAGCAAATTAATCACAGAATCATAACATTTTAGAGCTGAAAGAGGCCTCAGAGAAAATCCAGTGCAACTCTCTCTTTGCAAACAGTTTCTTGGCTCACTCTTAGCCCCATGCTCACAGTACAATGGCCAGTCCCCCACACGCCCTGTCAATCCTGCTCAAATCCCTGAGACACTGGCTCCAGCACAACTACTTGTCTACAGAAGAAGATCAAACATGTCATAAGTCATGCAATGCAATGCTCCTCTCACCGATCCCCAAAGCAGAGGCTCTGTTCTGATCTACCCTTTTCCACCTGCCTCCTCCATCAGTCTCTTTCCCAGTCTCTTCTGCTGTAAGGCTCAGCAGAGGAACAATTCATTGTCATGCTTCACCCATCTTCTTCCAATCTGCACTCATTCTCCAGCCCTCTGAAATTCCCATTCCACTTGCTCTTGCCAAGGTCACTAATAACAAAACTCAAGACACAGAAGACTAGACCATTCCTTGGTAGCATTTGGAATGCTTGCTGACTCCCTTCTTAAAGCTCCCTCCCTGGGCTTCTATCACAGCTGTTCCCTCCTGGTTCATCCTCACCTCTCTGACCATTTCTTCCCAGTCCCTTCTGTTGGAGTTTGTGTTTGTTGTCATATTCCCTTCTATTCTTACATTTCTTTATTGGAAATCAGAGTCACTTGTGCCACTTTCTCATTACCCGTAGGTTATTTACTCTCTAGTCTCTGGTTCACATATTTCTCCTGAGCTTCTAACCACCTACTGACACCTTCTGAAGTTCCACATGCCATCTAAACTCCACAAATACAAAATAGATCTATTCTTCCCCCAAGAGTATTCCCCACTCCTATCTTTCTCTCTGTGAATAGCATTATCATTTATACAGGTGTCCCAAAGAGAAAGGTAACATTGCTCCCAAGATAGAATCCAAACTTTCCAGTATACCATATAAGAAAGACTCACTGATCTAGTCCCTGCCTACTACACCAGCTTCATCTCTTACAACTCCTGCTGGTCCTCACCCCACTGTAGCTAGACTCTCCTTCTCAGAACTCTCAGATGAACTATGGTTCATGTTCCAAAGTCAATTCAAGTATTGTGTCCTTTATAAAGTTTTTTCTCACCCAGTTTTCCCCTTTCTAGAAGATTCAGTCACTCCTGTATGTCTCAAAGACTGCTTGTGTGCTTCCACTTGTGACTGTTTGCTACACATATTTATTCACATGCCTCTTTTTTTTCTATCAGACAGAAATACCCTCAGGTCAGACATCATGACTAGTTCATCTTGATGTGCACTGGATTTAACATGGATACATATAATAGTCATTCAGAAGATACTTATGAAAAGATCAAACTAAACAAGTGAATGGATTAATCAGTGGCTGTAATTGAAGTTTTAAAGACAGGAGTTGCTACTACAGGTACCCCTGATTAAGGTTTTTGTTCCTAGAGGTTCTAAATGTCAGTAGCCCAATGGAGCCAGAATTAACTTGGGGTTGGAGCTGAGGGGAGGAGAGGGAAATATGATAAATAAATCAATTTCAGTAAAGAGAAGGCTTTTAAAAGGTCAAAGAAGAAATCATAAAAAGTATAGAAAGATGGTTGGAACCAAATTATGGTGAACTTGAATGTCCAGATAAAGTGTTTACAGACTGAGGATTCAATATAGGCTCATAAGTAGAAGAGTAGCAGGACTCTTGTCAATTCATGAATAGCAAAAGCAATAACAATGAAAACCAGGAATTTTAACATGGCCTCATTGTGCAGGAAGAAGTAAAGACCAGAGTCCAAGGAATAGGTGGGATCAATGGACCAATTTAAGCCCTTTATATAGAGACTATTGTCATTGGGAATAGGAATAAAGAGGATAGGTCAAGTCAAATGAACAATCAGTTGTGTTGAAAAAATTTAAAGTTTTCTCAAGTAAAGTGAACTAGGCTGAATAACCAGCTATAAAAATAGGAGATGTTCTAAACGGTTCCCTCTCTGATGTCTCTTTGTGAAGAGACAGATACTTTGCTGAAAGTGAAATAGCTCTGTGACTCTATTTACATAATATCTTCTCTGTGGTTTCTTTTCTTTGGCTACTGAGTTCTGGAGACACACATCTCTGTGTGTTGCAAATCACAACCCTGTTATCAGGGAGTAGATAGAGGAAGGATGTAGGTAGGGGAAAAACAAAAACGCATTATTTCCCTATCTGATGTCTTTAATCTATTAAGGCTAGACATGTGGGAAGAAACAGACTGAATGACAAAAGATGCCAAGAAATTACAGATTCAAAAGAGGGGATTTCACAGAACCAACAGCCCAGTGAAAGATGGAGCCTGTTGTGATCAAGTAGGGGAAAGCATCTGTCTTTGTTCATTCGCCTATGTAGAGCTGGGATGGAGTTGTCCATGACCCCTTGACCATGGTCTAGTCAAATATCCTGAGATCAGTAATACCCCAGACTCTGTAAGTCATATCAGTCTGTTTGCTTTCTTTCAAATCACCTCAAAGACCTGAAACAACCATTGTTACTGAAATCAGAGTTCTGACAACAGGAACACACCAAGCAACCCACACCACCCATGGGATGGATGCATATCTACTTTATACTCTATTCCTTGGGCATTTAAATGTGTCATATGACTTTGCCCGATTTGTCAGAGCTCTTGTATAAAAATTTATGAAGCAGTTCTCACCTCATTGTACTCAATACATGGTTCCTAGGTTAGAAATATAAATGTAAAACTTTCCGAAATCTAAACTGAAGAAGCAACTGTCTTTATCATCTTGTTCCCCAGATCAAATCTTCTGTAGATTTCTTCCATGAAGCAGCAGGATAAGTCATCTAAAATAAAATCAGCCAAAGTTTTGAGATTGTACTGAGGAGAAGGGAGGAGACAGCACACATGATTAACTTTGTCCAGTTGAATTGAGAGTTTCTGAATGATTAAGAAGCTGGAACTTGACTAAGTCAGAAACCATGTGGTCTATAACAGAAAATCTTCTAAAAGAAAACAACAAACTTGCAGGTGAAGCAAACAGATGATTTCTGTGACTGTATAACTAGAACCAGAACTCACATTTCTCCTCAGTTCTGGATAAAGTCCCTGAGCCAAGACCATGCTAGGACAAGGGGATAAATGTATTTTCAGCGATTTTTTTAGAGAGGGATTTATTTTATAAATAAATAAATTTATTTTGATAATGTTTCCATTTCAGGCAAGTGAATGAATGTGAGGGGAGTAGGTTTTAAATTGTTTGCCCCGCCAGTATACCTGGTTTTTAACTTGCTATGTTTTTCCAATGAGAAGGAAAGCAACACAATTCTCACTAGAGGAAAGGGTACTAACCTTTCATTGCATCTGCCATAAGCTGGGCACTGTTGGGTCCTTTTACATACATTCTCACTTTTAGAAGTAGGAACAGTATTGATGGAATACGTTGGCATAGCTACCCTTGACCTAGAACTTCCTACATGCCAGGAAGTGTGAAGTATTTTAAACAGATCACACCATTGTCAAGGTTTTCAAGGTTCATCAATTTTGTAACATGTTTCAACACTTCATTCCTTTTTTTATTACCTTAACTTCAGATGAATCCCTCAGTTGTGAAAGATAGCTGCTGCAGTCATTGAATATTCTGTCCCATTGAATTCTTATTAACACTTCTAAGATTTGATTTTGTCACAAGCTCTTCAGTCGCCATGTAAGGACGACTGTACTGTAATTTTTATTTTTAGGAAACTCACAACATTTTGCATCTTACAATATCTTCTTTTTGAGCTCTCTGGACAGTTGATGCATGAATATATAACCCATTTGTAACTGAGAGATGAAATGACCCAAAAATCACAGACCTGACTAGTTGATATAGAAGATGGGCCAGATCAAAAGTCAATGTGTTCAAAGTCTATGGGTCCTTGTGTGTGTGTGTGTGTGTGTGTGTGTGTGTGTGTGTGTGTGTGTGTGAGAGAGAGAGAGAGAGAGAGAGAGAGAGAGAGAGAGTTTTGTCAAACTGCTTATTTTGCTGCTTCCGAAATACCATAGTTCTAATTCATGGGAATTCAGGCTTCCTCTTTTGACTCTTTGGGCTTATTATCTTATCTTAATGGTACAAAAATTTAGGTTGAGTAATCAGATCAAGATTAGGTACATTATTTCTGTCTAGCATTTAGATTTGTTCCCATTCCTTCATTAGGTGATGTAATCAGAAAGAGAGACTCACAGTGCTGGAAATAACCTTGGTCAACATCTTTTTAAGATGTCTATCAAGGTCAGAGGTCAGTTAGTAGCAGAATGGGGTGGGGAGGAGTAAAGCCCAGAGAACAGGGTTTGCTTCTTGGTGAACAGATAGTAACATGAATGCATGTCAGAGTCAAAGATCTGTGAATCTCTACTCTGAGATTCCTAACTGAGGAAAATTGTGAAGTTATTTAACCTGTTCAAGCCACTTCCTCATACCAGTGTGAATAATAAATGAGATTAAAAGTGTATGTTGCCAAAACTATACTTGTACAAAGTGTATTTATTAAGTATTAATTGTCATCCTTTTCAGGCAGATCTCTTAAATTTGGAACTTCAAGTGGTCCCTCCCAGGTAGTTGACCAGAACTTATAGTTTTCCATTGCTTCCTCCACTTCCAGGGCAAGGATTTTAGTGGGGACTCAGGTCCCTAGAACTGTGCCCTTTGGTGACCTGTGACCTGGGTTCAGTAGTCTCTGTGCCAGGATTGACCAGGACTTTCCTTTATCCAAGACATGCTTCACTGAGTCCTGAAACCAGCAGTCATTCCAATCCTTACTATGGTTGTTCCACCCTGAGAAGCTCTGGGTAGACCTCTGGGAAGTATTATGAATAGAAAATAAAAGTTTATTGTTCTTACTTTATGGTTCCCAAGGGCAAGAATGAACACAGAATGCCGCCTGAACTCCCTCTTAGGCTCTAAACACATTACACTACCACATACAACCCGCTCCCTGTAATTGAATCATATTACTTACAGTCACAGATTTCCCACTACAAAATATTGTCTTAATTTTAACTAACATGCTTACTCCTCAAAACCTAACAGAAAACTTTCCATCCTACCCAAATATCCTAGTTAAGGAAACACATAAGCTCCATCTTGCAGTAATGCACATTCAAACTTCTTCCCTTTTCATATGTTATTGGCCCAGAGTAATTTTATATTTTGCTACTTTCTCAGATATGGATCTCACTGATTCAGAAGCATATGTTCCTCATCTTACAATCTACCCCTCACTGGCAGGTCTACTGCTCTCTGACTGCCTCCCCCTAAATCTTCACAAGGCTGTTCCAAAGATTACCCCAAAACTATCCATTTCAATATCTTTGCTTCAGTCATTGGGAAGCACAATTAAAAAAAAAAAAAAAAAAAAAGACCAACCAAGACATGGCTTGTGATAATTAATTATTCAACTTTTGGGGTTCCTATTACATATAAAAACTGAACTGGATTCTGTGCCTTTATAGGTTACCTAATGCAAATTACTAAATATCTCTAAATTTGCTTTTCTTATATGAAGAATGGAGATAATGATGGCACCCACTACACAGGGTGGTTTTAAATACAGATCCTCCTCAGCTTATGATGCAATGATATCTTGAAAAAAAAAAAAAACTTTGTAAGTTGAAAATGTATTGAATACACCTAACCTACTGAACATCCTGATTTAACAATACCATGCACACAGAGTGTCACTGTCTGCCCTTAAGATCCCCCAGCTGGCAGGGAGCTGTGACTGGTGGCCCTGCCCAGCATCACAGGAGAGTATCATAAAGCATGTCACTACTTTAGGAAAACATCAAAATTCAAAATCTGAAGTACAGTTTCTACTTTCATATCATTATAAAGTTGAAAAACCAATAGAACAATCATAATCTGGGGTCCATCCATATTAAGATAGATAATCTAAAGGACTTGTCATGGTGTCTAGCACACACAAATAATCAGCCAGTAATAACTCTTGTTATTCATCATTAGACAATGGGCAATACAGAGATACCTAAGACATATTCCCCATTCTCAAGGTGCTTGGAGGATACTTGGGGTTTATAAGATATAAGCATGTGATAAGATAAACAGCCAAAGTCTGGTGCAGTAACTCACACCTGTAATCTCAGCTATTCAGAAGACTGAGGCAGGGGGACCACAAATCTGAGGCCAACCTGTCCCTGCCTCAAAATAAAATGAAAATGGTTAGGGACACAGCTCAGTTGTAGAACTCTTACCTTGCATGCACATGGCCTGGGTTCATTCTCCAGAACCACACACACACACACACACACATCCACACACACACACACAAGATGAGAACTATCCAAATAAAGTACATGATGCCATTATTTGTCTGATGAGTATAGGACAAAATACTGTGGGTCATAATACAATCTAGAAAGACCTCAGGGCGAGGTTGATGGAGAAGTAAGGAGCTGGGCTTTGACAGATGAACTGTACTTAGAGGTGAGGAAGGGTGAACACTGCAGATAGGGAAATAACAACAAGCAACATACAGAGGTAGGAAGGGGCAAGTGTCCAAAAACCACTAATACATGTCATGGAAACCTCATGCAGATTAGAACCATATTATGACAAGTAGTGAGCAAAATGTATGGTGCAGGTAGACATGAGATTTTAAACCACAAAGTTGTGGAAGCTTAACATGGGAGTAGTATATGGGATGGGTTTAGGAGAAAAAGACTACAACAGAAAAAATATATTGTTGCAATAGACTCAATTTAAGGTGAAGTACAGAGCTTGGGTAACTCTCTGGAGGTCAAAAAGGAAGCAGCCAGATCTGAAAGATAATTGTAGGGAAAAGATACACCCTGATCTAACAGGCAAGGGCAAGGTGGGGTGCAGGTGTTTGGAAGAATAGGGTACAGAACACTTTGCTTTAATCCCAGGAGGCAGAGAGAATGAGGTACAGTATCAATACTGAAATATGAAAGTCATTCACCCAGTTATTCATTCAACACACACCTGCTACCCAAGACGCTGTACCAGGTCATGGGGATCCAGAGATGAGCACACAGTCCCTGCCTTCCAGGAAATAGCAGTCTAGTCAGAAGGGGAAACTAGCTTGGGGAAGAAAGATGAGTATTTACTCATAAATTGATAGATCTGAAAAAAATATAAATGTCACCTAGAGTATTTCTCACCTGAGACAGACTTTAAAGATGAGAAACTGAAGTCTAGAAGCAGTGTGTGGTTGCCAAAATTCACACCTTTAGTTACTGTGAGCCCAGAATTCTTTGTATTATACCATTATTGTCTGTCCATGCACAACACTCTCTGTTGGGAATGTGTATTTGACATTCAATCATGCATTGCCTTGAGACATCATTCACAGGGTATCCAACTAGGGAATGGAGACCCATGGCATATTGCAAACTATGAGGGAAAGCAAACTATTGCTAACTCACTTCCATGCTCTGGTGCCTTTTTGCCCCCCAAAGATTCTAGGTTACTTCCAAGACCCATGCACCCTGATGTCTGCAGAAATGAGGGCAAGGTCCACCATCCATACACAAGAAACCCTGCCTCTGCCAACTCCCCCACTGCCTATATCCAAACATTCTTGAAGTCTTATCACTCTGTATCCTCAATATTGTTCAATCAGTTACTTCATTTACAGACTACCACCAATCATTCCCTCAATTCAGGTCCTCACTGTAGTTGCCTCCTATTTATTTGCCTCCCCAAATAATTCATCGATTCACTCTGCCATTAAACAGTTAAAATTTTCACCTTTCTACTTAAAAACCACCAAAGTTTCTTCATTGACTACAGGATAGTGTCCAATCTCTAGTATGACTGGAAGTTCTTTTCCTTCCCAAGTTCCTCTCCACTTCTTTCTAGATGTTCTATGTCCCTGCAAAAGATCTTCCCACCATTATCTGAACATCCCTAGGTCTTTCTTCTCCCTGTGCTTTTGCACATGAGTGTCTTTTGCCCTTTTACCTTTTCTTGTTATTTGAATGCCCACTCATCCTTCAATGCCCACCTCAAAAATCACCTTCCATTGATAATTTCTATTAATAGCATTTATTTATAACACACTATGGCAAAAAAATAAGAGGATATAATGCCACATACAGAGATATACACTACATAGCAAAGTAAAATACATTCAATTTGGCAAATGATGGAAAAGTAGGCTGCAGACAGGGGTAGTGTCCAGCCACAAAGTGCTTCTCAAGCCACACTACATATTGCCAGCTATTCAGTTATTCACCTAAGCCTCAGGGGCCTTTTTGTGCTTATGTGCTTTACTTCTACCCTAGACAGTGGGCCTTGCAGATAAGAAATTTATCTTCATTATTTCTGCATCTCCAGTTTCTCAAATGATGTCTGGCATCTGTTAAACACTGAAGAAATGGTTATTGAATAAATGAGCACCTGAACAGGTAAGTCATCTTTATGCCCCACACTCTGTGCTGAATAATTTCTAAATAATGTGTGAAGTGATAGAAAGAAATTCTGAAAAATATCCAAGTACTTAAAGATATGATCATCCTCTGTGGGGAAAACAGATAAATAGTTGGAAGTACATTGAAGAGTTGAACACATTCTCCATATTAAAGTGCCATAAATACAAACTGCTTGAGGTATTTATAAAGTCTTTTCTTCCTATTCACTCTCACCAGGGCAATGCACTTATCCCCATCTAACTTTCAATGGGAGAACATAAAAATTGCAATATAAAAATGGAAAAATGGAAAATCCCAAACTGAAATAAAATCTAAACAGATTACCCCTTTCTTAAGTTCTGGAAGGGTAAAAGATGGAAATAGTATCTTAAGATTTCAGTGATTGCCACAGTGAATATGGGGAACTTAAGGACTTTCTCAAATATTAAAGAAGCAAATTGTGAATGGTTGACTCTGAGGCTCTTAAAAGTACACAACCATACCAAAAACAGACATATATTCATCTTGCAAACATAATCGTGGATACTTTTGCATACAGAATATTGTCTTCTCACTTACCTGAGCAAAATGAAGAGCTGAAGGGAACATTTTTAGCTGTGAACTAAAACAGCATGTATTCTGATAACCCCAAACTTATTATCCAGTAAAGATTTTTTTAAATGCTGAAATTCAAATTCTAGAGACTGTGCTAAAATTTTTTAAATGCAAGAATAGTAAAATTGTAGAGATAGAAAAGACTTCAGAAACTATTTTTTTGAAATGAGGTGATAGAGTTCTGTCATGCTACCCCAAAACATGGCAGGTCAGTCCTTAAGAAAACAGCAGATTCAGGAAGGCCACTCTCTGAACTTCTCTTCTCCCCTGAAGTGGATCACAGGACTCTCCTTGGAGAGGTGCCTTCTCTATACCTGGAGGAAAGAAGCATCATTATCTCCAAAGACACAGGGACACAGACAAGAATCTGAACAGGCCCTATTTATTACTTATAAGTCATGCTGCCCCATTAATGTCCAGTCTTCATCAAACCTAAGCATAAAAATACTTATCCCTCTCTGTTTACTTATTTAGGTGTCAGGGATTGAACCCAGGGGAGCTTAACCACTGAGCAACATTACCAGTCTTATTTTTTTTAACTTATTATCCCCCTTTCTTTGACTCTTCATTTCTAAAGTTTCCCAAGTCACGTAAAACATGTTAAATAAGTTTTTACACTTTGCTCTGATTAATCTTTCTTTTGCTATAAGAGCCTCAGCTGTGAACATACCAATGGGTGAGAAAAGAAATCTTCTCTTCCCTACAGAGGAAACTGAGACCTCAAGTACATTAGACTAGTCATGAAATGACTGTGTAAAGATAACTTCACAGACAAAAGCTAATCTGCTTTGAGAAGTAAGAAAAATCATGTGCAAAGATTCCAACTAAATGAAATTGGGCATGCATGACTGGGATGAGAGGAAGAGGCCTGATCTGCAACAAGCCCAGGCTTCCGTCCAGAATCCCCTGCAGAACACTCCTTGCTCCCTTTCCCTGAGTACAGAGAGACTGGAGAACACTCAGGGGTAGGATAAAGAAACTGGAAGTCTCAGCAGTAGTGACAACTATGGGGAAACGAATAGATATGGAAAAATGAAGAAATGTGAGGTGCAAAAGTCAAAGAGCTCATGATAATTATGAGAATAGAAAATGTACTAATTTTAGGCAAATTATTAGGTAAAAATTGTATAGCCACATTGTAAACTTTCTTTCAGGCATGTAATTAAAAAACCTGTCCTAATCTTTCTTTAATTTTTTTTAAGAACATGTCATTTTAAAATTCAGATTTGTCTTTTTTTTTTTTAAAGATTCATATGTTAATTTGATCTACAGCAACACTAAGTACCACTTCTTCAGAAAAGCAAATTATACTATGGAAAAAAGTGCTTAGCAAGAGCTTCTGTTTTGTTCTTTGCGGGGGTGGCAGAGTTTCTAGATTATAGGCATTAGAACTGAGTCTCATTATCTCCGCTGAGCATTGTGTCCTACCTTTGCTGTGCCTCTGAGTAAAACTGGCTCCTAAATGGCCCCTACAGCCAGCAGCGGTTCAAGGTGGCTTTTAGAGCACAGCAGGAAGAGCTTGAGTTGGGTGGGGTACTTGACAATGTCATACTCAGTGCTTTTAGACACCAGCCTTTGCTCTTGATGACAAAGATAATAAAAGGAGGGAAAAACCCAAATGACTTCAAATAAGACTAGACTTCAAACATTTAAAAACTCAGAGGCTGCTAGTTTGAGTTAAGGATCTTTTATGGGTTGAGCTTGACTTAGTTAATGCCTCACCCCTGCCTTTACTAATACTGCACTTAGAAAAGAGAAATTGAAATTGTCTTCTGGAAATCATATAAAGGAAAAAATTGGGTCTATTTGGCCTGAAGGTGAAGAAAAGGTTTTCCAATCATCTTCAAGAATAAAATAGGATATCATGAAAGGGTTGATTGACCTGTCCTAGAGATATTTTAGTAATAGTTATTGTGAGCTATTTTCATTAATGGCAAAAGAAATTCGCTTGAATTTCAACAAACAAAAAACATATTCTAGTGAGAACTACTGGAAATCATAAGTTGGACCATCAAGAATGTGATCTACAAGGAGAACATCGCCAAGTGCCAGCACATCTGTGAATTTCGACCTCCCAGATCTCGCTGTGAGCCTCATCCTGCTGATTGTTTCCCTGCTGGTCCTCTGGCTGCCTGATCATGATCATCCGGCTCCTGGGCTTCATGCTCAAGAGGCAGGTTGCAGTTGTCATCGAGAAAACCCTCAATGCTGATTTCCCCTTTCCCCTTGCCTGGGTGACTGGCTACCTAGCCATTCTCCTGGAGGCAGGCATGACCATTGTGCAGGGCAGCTTGGTGTTCATGTCTGCCATGACCCTGCTGATCTGCATGGGTGTGATAACCTTTGAGAGTGCATATCCACTCACAGTGGGCTCCAAAGTCAGCACCACCACCATCCTGGCTGCCTTAGCCAACCCAGGCAACACTCTCAAGAGTTCCTTCCACATCTCTCGGTGCCACTTTTTCTTCAACATCTCAGGCATCTTGCTGTGATACCGGATACCATTCACCAGCCTGCCAATCTGCCTGGCCAAGGGGCTGGGTAACATTTCCACCAAATACCACTGGTTTGCCCTGTTCTACCTGATTTTCTTCTTCTGACCCCACTACGGTGTTTTGCTGCTGCCGCACATGCTGCCTGATATAAGGCAGTTGTAAGTGCTGCCACTGCAGCAAGTGCTGTGAGGACCTGGATAAGGTGCTGGAGAGGCAGGGTGTCCCCATCAAGGCCCTCAAGGTCTTTGACAACATAACCATGAGCAGAGAGGCCCAGGATGAGGTCAAAGTCTAAGCCGATGCCAGGGGAACCAAGGCCATCTCCAACAGCACGGCCTTCTAGGGACCGCCCAGAGGTTGGGGAGGATCTCGGGTCCCGGGTGCTCCACCATTCCTGTTTCTGTGCCTTCCACTGCCTCACAGGGATTTGTTCCCCACTAGAAAAACAGTTGACGTCAGCCCTAGCTCTCCTTCCCCTTCCTTAGGATGTCAACTTGCAGGGCAGTTTTATATCAGCTCCTGCACCCTTGGTCCCCCCTCCCAAAAGGAACAGGGCAACACTGAAGGAGACGTGGACAACAAAGCTGACTAGACAGGTGACCACAGCCACCCCTGCACATAGGTGCAATAGGATCTGTTCTCAGACCAAACTGCTCTTTAGAAAGAAAAATCCCCTGGAGGTATTTATGGAAGGTTCTCAAAGGTGTATATACATTTACGAAGCTGTCCTCAATTATGATACAACCCAGGGGCCTATTTCTTAGCAAAGACTGACTTCCCCCAAGAGTTCCTGCTCCCAGGGATCCCTGCCCCAGAGCAGCCCTGTGGAGGGCAAATAGCAGTTGTTTGGAGACTTGGACAAGACCATTGGTGTGGGGCCTCCCACTTCTCGGTGCTCCCCAATCCCCTGTCAGGAGTGCCTTACCTGGACATTTGTGGATGGTCCAAGCAGTTTACCTGCAGTGTCCTTTGTCCTCAAATTTCCAGGATGGGAACCACAACTGAGCTACAGAGAGAGTCAGGATACATTTGGCTCACAGAGAGTGAGAGAAAGACAGGGAGATTGATTGATTGATTGATTCTGAGTCAGGCTGATGGAGGGTGAGATCAGGGAATGGTTAGTATTTGGAGAGATTTTGATCTTCCAGAGGACCTTAGGCTAATTCAAAGTCAAATTGGTCGACAATCATTGAGGCTACACTGATGCTACTTTCTTGGTCAAATAGAAATAGTTCCTGTTGGAGCTCTTGAAATAGGTTATGCAAGTCCACTAAGCTTACCCCTTCCACTGCTGCCACCTCAAGTGCCAGGAATCGCCTGCTCTTGGGACAGGTCTGTTTGCCTCCACTTCCTCTTTTGTGTAAGATGACTTTCTGGGCCAATGGTCAACTTCCATCCATATTCTCACCCACACATGCATCCACTGGAATCTCTTTTCAAAAATTTTCCCATAGATGACTTGTGATTTCCTGCCTTCTCCATGCCTGAGAAACTCCAACTTTTCTCAGAGGAAACCTGGGTGCAGCTAGACTGCCCTGGAAACTATGACTGTGAGTGGCTGAGGGTTAAGGGGTGCTCTTCATGTCCCAGGTGCCTTCTCTCTGCCTTTCAGAGCCCCTTATTTTATTTAAACCACTGCTGCTCATCTGGACTGCTGTAATTCTCCCCTGGCAGGTGAGCTTCAGCCTTATCTGGGACTGAGGATTCTGTGCAACGTGCCCCAAGATCCTGTCCTCCCAGCATTTCCATCTTAACAGGTTGGGATACCAAGCTGAGCCCTCTCTGACCTTCCCCCCATGTAGATACCAATTCCCAAAAAAGAGCCATTAATACTCTTTATTTGTAGACATGTACATTATAGTAAATAGTCTGTGATTGTGTCTTATTTGAAAATGAGGCAGGGTTCTAAGATGTAAAGCACAAAAGACCACCTTTCAATATTTTAATACCACCTTCAAACAGGCCTCTGTGGTCACACCACCCTGCACACTGTAATTTTGTAAGTTAAACCTGGGCAGTGACCGTGGCTGTCTGTGCACACCGATTTTTGAAAATGAAATCCTTGTATTTAAGTTGATTGTATTTTTCAGTTTATTTTTTTACTGGTTATGGGAAGGAAAAAATAAAAGAGATGATCAACTCCCACCTCAAATTATAATTCCATTTCTGAAATATAAAACCTACTGAGAAATAAACTCTCAATGGGAGACATAATAAAAGCACATCAAAATCTTTAGGTTTAATAAAAGACTATACAAAGCCTCTCTACTGAACTCTCCCTGATTCATGTCCTAGTTAGACCTTAGGAAAGCTCATGCAATGGAATAACTTGGATCTCAAAATAAAGCATTATTCAGGACCTTGACCTCATATTGATAGAGAAAATAATAGAGATGAACATCCTAGTACTTAGATCAGCTCCATCAAATAGATAAACATGAACCCATGGTTATCTCCTACCTGTTGGTAAGGATGAAGTAAAAATGATAGGTAAAAGACAGTGCTAATTAAGGAGCCTCACATTAAAAAAGATGATTGACAGTGTTTTAGTCTGTTTTTTTTTTTTTTTTTTTTTTTTTTGCTGCTGTAACTAAATGATCTGATCAGCACAATTATAAAGGAGGAAAAGTTTATTTGAGGGCTCACGGTTTCAGCGGTCTTAGTCCATAGAAGGTAGGCTCCATTCCTCGGGGCTTGAGGTGAGGCAGAACATCATGGCAGGAGAGTATGGCAGAGGGAAGCAGTTCGCATCATCAGAAGCAGAGAGAGAAACTCCACTTGCCAGATACAAATATAAATATATATATACCCCAAAGCCACCCCCGATCCCACCTCCTCCAGCCACAACCTACCCGCCTTCACTTACCACTCAGTTAATGTCATCAGGGATTAATTCACTGATTAGGTTAAGACTCTCACAACTAAATCATTTCTCCTCTGAAACTTCTTACATTGTCTCACACATGAGCTGTTGGGGGACACTTCACAGCCAAACCAAAACAGACAGGGATGGTGGGTGCAAGTCCCCAAGCATTTTCCATCAGTTTTTCTCATATCCTTTGGAATTAACTATGAAGTTTATTAACTAAAGTGTGACTATCCTCTGCAAGACAGATCAGCTGTTCATCAAGACAGTCTTGTTCTCACCTTCAAGGTGCATCCTCAATCCACCCACTGCTTTGGCTTTCTCCTGTGACTACCAACAGAAAGCAAGAAATTTCTCCCAGACAGTATGCTAATTAGATTAACTCCAAATCTGCACTATTTTCAAACCTGAGAATTTGATCCCTCTTCTATTTCCCAGCCCAAATTATGCCCAACTATACTGTCCAGTATAACTCACAAGAGGTTATGCAATGTGATTAAATGGCAACAGTAATGTATTCCACTAATAAATTTCCAACAACATAAAGATGCCTGAAATTTGCATATAAACTCACTAGCATTGTGAAATTCCCAGAAGAAATTGAAGTTCAAAGATTAAATTCTCCTGCAAGTTAAAGTCCAAATAATTTAACATGCAAAAGAATTAATATCCTTAATTTTTCCTTCCCAAGTTATTATTCCACATAGGCTTAGCTAAAGGACTTAGGCTCAAATATTTGATTGGATTCCTTCAATTACTACTGCCTGGGACTTTTGTCACTGAAAGAAGCATAATTTCTTTTGTTCCCTATGTTAAAAGAATCCAAAGACAAAACAAGATTACTACAGCAGCAGCACTACACATATATCCTTAGAAATAAAGACAAACCCCAGGTCCTAGAGAGGTCATCTAAGGAAAAACTGAGGCAAATGAACACAATAGGTAGGCTACACCCACATGAATGTGGCCAAAGGCAGTAGCAGTGGACAGGGGCAACTGCAGGAAGAAGGGTAATCAAAAAGAGAAAGATCTCAATTTTAGTCTTGCCAAGATGCCAGTCAGTTGATGATGACAATTCAAAGTTTGTGACCATGAACTTAAATCCAACTGGGAAAATTTTTTCATAAAATATTATAACATCTGAGGGAAAATTCAAGGTATACTTTCTTTTCTCACAAAGAAGTACTAAAGCTATTTTAGGCTTCCAGGAAAGTTCAGAAATATACAATGATTACAGTACAAGTCACATGTCTTATTTCCATTTCCCCTTCCAATTTGGTTATGGTCCTCTGGTGTCATCCTGAGTGGGGTATCCTTTAAGACCCTAATTTCCATACTTCCTTTTGAGCCTGTCTTTTCAGTTCTGTGACACAGTCTCTGTTATCTCTTATCCCATGAAGCTAAATTCCATGGGCCTATGAATCCTGTTTCCTAGAACATATATTACCCTACTCCCTACATTTTCTTCTGCTGGGATCAGCAGATTGCTGAACTGAAGCTCCTACAAAAGCTTAGAACATCTTTCTCCTAGAAATCTAGAGACAGCTGACTTCTCTGCCTTGTCTCCTGAAAGCACTCACTGAAAAGCACACTTTGCTTTAAGTAGCATTCCATTCTGCTCCATATTTTTATGTGATGACGGAATGTATTTCAGGGGCTCATGTTTTTTCCCTGTTCTGTTCCTTCTGTTCGCATAGTTTAATTGTGATTCCAACAATGAATCCCAATGTTTAAATGAATACTTCCTTATTTATCACAAGTAGGGCTACCATGATCTTAGTACCTGAATGTCTTCTTTCACTTTCTCTTAGCTTTTTAGCATAGAGGTTTTGGTTTGCTTGTTTTAAAGGATACCAGAGAGAAAAGAAAAAGCAATGTTCTCATGCTACCCAAAACTCACTGCTCATCCTTCACCTACCTTGGATAATCCCAACCTCTGGAGACATCCACTTATCAAATCAATATATAACCAAGGTCACAATTAAATCTACAACTTTCCTGCCTGGTTCTCCTTTAATAGATCTCATCTTGCCAGGGCCTGGCTCAGAATCATAATTTTACAATCCTAGGCATTTGATACGTGCTCACTCCCATTAAAACCATGCTGCAGCAAAATTCACTCATCCAATGATTCATTCACTATTCCATTTTCATATTTTGGGTCCTCACCTCTAAAATATGTCCAAATTCTTTCTAACCACTTGGCATATTTATGCCATCTTCAAGGGGCAATTTTCTGATAGGTGTTACCATGGACTTTCAATCCAAGATGGCCCCTCTCAAATCTTTTAGGCCCTGGTGATCACTAGAAAATAATTCTGATCTGTTCTTTGAGAGATTGCTCTTGCTCTGTTAGATTACAAGAAGTCAGAGACACTGTCTGTCATCTATTAACAAATAAAATGCCTCCCCCCACCTAGTGTCCCATTTAGGGACAATCAGACCCGGATCTTGTCTCCTCCTGCTTGAGCTGACAGTCTCCCTCCATATTCTTCATTTATCAATTTTTCCATTTCAAGAAGAAAGACCAAGGCATAT
This sequence comes from Sciurus carolinensis, assembly GCF_902686445.1. Lineage (NCBI taxonomy): Eukaryota > Metazoa > Chordata > Mammalia > Rodentia > Sciuridae > Sciurus > Sciurus carolinensis. The sequence continues at coordinate 151,041,274 of NC_062215.1, read as the reverse complement.
TTTCCAAACCACTTCAGCTCCTTCTGAATTTCTTAAGAACATCATATTCCTAGAGGCAGAATGTCAGAGGAGGAGACATTTTTAATAGACTTCTTAGCCTTTGGGTTTGCAATAATTTCAGTGAATTATTTCTCAACAAAACCATATGATGAAATAATCTCTTTCCAATAAGAATAACCACTTCCTCTTTTTTAACAGCTTCATTTTAAGTATAATTTATATGCAATACAATCACAAATTTTCAGTGTTAAGATTGATGAATTTCAGCAAATGTATACAATAATGTAACCACCACTGAAATTAAGATACAGCATATTTCTATAACCTCAAAAAGGTTTCTCATGATCTTCCTTCTACACCTGGCTCTAGGAAATCATTGATGTGCTTTCTGATACTATAGTTTTGCCTTTTCTAGGATATCATATAAATGTAATTACATTGCATATTATATCCCATTTCTTTCATGTCTCACTTCTTTCAGGGAGCCAGATGTTTTTTATATACATTCATGCAATTTCATAAAATCAGTAGTTTGTTCTTTTGTATTGCTGAGTACTATTCCATTGTATAGATTTTTTTTCATAATTATTTTATTCATTCACCAGTTGGTGGAGAATTTTTGTTGTTTTCAGTTTTTAGTTATTATGAATAATGATATCGGGAACATTTGCTTACATATTTTTTGCATTGTCCTATTTTCATTTCTTTTGGAAAACCTTAGGAGTGAAATGGCTAAGTCATAGGATAAAACTATGCTTAACTTCATAATAAATTGCTAAGCTATTTTCCAGAGTGGCATTATCATTTTTCAATCTCACTAACAATGTGTGAAAGTTGCAGTTGTTCTATAAGTGGCTGCACCTTAATTTTAGTATACTAGTGAGTAGTAGTATATTGTGGTTTTAATTTGTATTGCCTGATAAATAGTAATGCCTAACCCCTTTTTCTTGTGCTTATTGGCTATATTTATATATTCTTTAGTGAAGTGCCTGTTAAATCTTCTCATTTTAATTAGTTTTTTCTTATTATTGAGTTATAACAATTGTTTATATATTATGGACACAAGTCCATTGTCAGATATATGAATTACCAATATTTTCTACCACTATGTGACTTGACTTTTTATTTTCTTAATAATAATTTTCAAAGAGCAAAGTCTAATCTATTAAGTCTGTGTGTGTTTTTTTTATGCATAAAATCATGTAGAAAGTGGGGTAATTGTTTCCTCCTAGCCTCCTCCACCTGGATATCCCCTCTATATACATATACACTGATACTGCCTGTTTCCTCCTGTCAAACTCCTACTCATTCTCTAAGGCTCAATTCACATATGACTCATTAATTAGGATTCCTACTTCTCTTGTATCTCACAGCCTGTCAACTATTTAACACTTAATTTTCACCTAGCCTAGGTACTTACTATGTTCTGCATTGTCTATTTTATCTCTACTAAGCTGTAGCACCTTGAAGGTACTAATAAAGAATTACGTTTTTTAGTCTCTGTAGCACCCGCTGGAATGCTTTGCATGCAGTATTAAGCAGGCTTAACTTTTTTCTGGAATAAATAAGGAAATGGAAGGAAGAAGTAAGGAAGACATTATACACGGAGCTGTCCTATGGAGGAAGGTTTGTTTTGTGTTACTCTACAATGAGAATTGGAATCTAAAAGTGATCTTACAAGGAAACAAACCTCAGTTCAGCACCCATATTTGGAGGTTTTATTAATATTTGCAATGGGACCCCATATGACAGTGAGCTCTCTTTTACTAACTGTGCTCAAGCAAAAGTTAAAAAACTCTTTCAACACTACTCTAGAAAAAATTATAACATTGACCATAAGAGGTTAGACTAAACTAGACGACACATCATTTCCTTCCTATTTGAACATCCATGGGCAGTCACCAGTTGACCATTGCCCTTGATTGCCCTTGATTCATGTCCATTTTTGTTTTATGTCCATCTTGCAGCAAAGCTGGAGTACATCCCAAACTGCACTGTCGGGTTCTGTCCTCCTCCTTATTTGTTCCCATATATCTAACTTTTATCTTCACCATTATCTTTCAGTTACCCAGAACAACCCAGAATATTTCATCAACAGGTGCAATATAAGCAAGTAGGCATGAAGAACAGCTATCAGGAAATAGTAAAACAGAAGAAATTATTTATGAGAAAACTGTTGGTGCATTTCCACCTGGACCAGGAGCTAATTCAAACCAGTGGCCAGCCCAGAGCCTGAAGATGGGCCACATTACTACTGATGGTTTAGTAAGTAGATTATACCTGCTGGAGTTGTGGTGTGAGCATAAAATATAGATTCTGATAAGAATGAATTAAGATTCTGAAACTTCAGTGAACGACAAAATGTTCTTCTTTCACTCCACACTTACCAGAAGAAACCCTAGGCTAAGGATTGTGATAATTGCATAATTATTATAGCTCTTGCTCAAGTTATGATAATTGCAAAAATCTCAGATTTTAACAAATTCAAGGAGTAGTGGAGCTATAATTAAACTCAAAGGATTTAGTCTAAAATGAAAAGGTAGGTTCATTCCAAAAACCACTTTCATTAAAAAATTTAAAAAGTTGTTAGTCACAGCTTCTCATGTGTGGGGAAAAAAAAACAAACAAACTTTGATTGAGGAAGGTTGTTTCACCCGTGTCTCTTGGGTCAAGGCAGAGTGCAGAGTTGAAGAATATTGGTCATGTAGAACAGGGAGGCGGGGGAGGGTCAAGTTTTGGTGAAGAACAAGAAGGTTCTTCTCCCACAGTTGGTTTCCCAGAACCTTTCCCTGCTTCCGTTTTTTTATCCTATCACAGTCTCTTCCTGTGGCTGAAGGAGAGAGGAGATAAAGAGAGGAGAATGGATATTTAGGGAGGTTATAGGGTTATGCAGAGTTGGACTGAGTAGGAAAAAATTAGTAGAGGAAGAGATATGCAATTGTTTCTGCCCATTTCTGATTCTTACTAGGAAAGCAACCAGAGGGAAATCATTCCACATCTTTGGGGCATCTATGAAGTTGGGCTGGGAAGCTCAGGGAGTCCGTGGTTGGGAGGACTCTTTTTGGTTGAGTTTTGTAAATGTTTTTCCTTGATTGATCAGATTTGATGTCTCAGACCTTGCTTTCTCTCATGTGCAACTGATGATTCTAGACAGTAAAAATTCTGAATGGTTGGATTTCTGCAGTACTTTGCTTAAAATCCAGAATTCAACATAATTATTCCTTTAGGATGAGAGAGTGGAATTAGGAAGGGAGGAGAAGAGTGGAAATACAGTCTGATTATTTTAAATCACTCCTTTGATCCTCACATACCAAAAGGATTTGCTCTCAAAGCCTTGTTTGGGAAAAGTTAGACCGGATCCAACTTCCAACTGGAAAGCAGTCAGTGGTTCCCATATTTCTCATATTCATTCACTTGGGTTTCTTTCTGCTAAGAGTGCTTCCCAGAAAGATCTATTTTTCTTGACCATTGCAAGGAAATAAATTCAGACACTATAGCATTTAATATATACCATGGGAGAGAAAAAAAATAGAAGATACCCACCCTGATTTCCATTAGAAAGGAAACTCTGACCCAAAATAATTCAATTAAGTGTAGTCTACTTCCCACATTAATAAAACAAGCAAGCATTAAAAGCTAATGTCGACTTCTCTTAGGATTTTGGCAAGCTCTGCCAGATTCAGCAAGGAAAAAACCTTACTTCAGAGAGATGGGGACCCACTGACATGCAGGGCAGGACAGGCTCCAGACTAAGGGAGGCAGTTGAGTCTTTTCTTAACAAGGGTTCAGACCGTACTGACTCTTCAGTATAGTTTCATTTTCAGGGATGTGTTTTCTTTATTAACTAGCAAATAAATCACTGGGTCTGCAACTCCTTTTGGTAAAAGTAATGAAAAAACAACTGGCATTGAAGGAGTTGAGTTCAGCGTCAGTTGCTCTGAAGCCCATACTCCCTGTCCTCCTTCTGCCCCAGCATGTACACAATGAGCAATGGGCTTCAGCCACCTGGTAGGCTGAAGTCTGAAGCTCTGCTCTTGACTGTAGGACTAGGACTCAAAGCATGGCCTCCTGGACAGGAAAAGATTCTAAAGAAGATAATAACTAGAGCTTTCCCAAGAAAGGGTGTGGAGTTTCTGAACAAGAGTCTCAGAGGAGGTAGGCAATCTTAAGTACAGAAACCCATACCAGGAGTGGGAGGAAGGTTCATAGAGGTTCTCCATCCCCTCAAAAGCTCCAGTTTCCAGGTGGCTTTCTTTTGAAATTCAAGGTATAATGTGGCAATGTTATTTGTTATAAATCAAACACAGGGTGAGAAAGGCGGTACTTCCAAGGATGTTATGACAGAATGATCTCATGTACCTGGAGCACGAGTATGTAAGACATTAATAGAGAGAGCCTAATGGTTAGGTTACAGAGTAGGCTGAAAACGGTCCTCAAAATATAACCAGATCCTAATCCCTGGAACCCGTGAATTTTAACTTCTATGGCAAAAGGGACTTTGCAGATGTGTTTGCTAAGGATGTTGAGATGGGGAGATAATTTGGGACTAGATTAAATATAATCCCAAATGCTGTTCCAAGAGGAAGATAGAAGGAGATGTGACTATGGAAGGAGAGAAAGCAATGTGTCGATGGAAGTGGAGATTGGAATGACTTGCCACACACTTGGTAGCCACCAGAAGGTGGGAAGAGGAAGACAAATGGATTATTCTCTAGAACCTCAAGAAGGACTGACCCTGCCAATACCTTATCTTCAGCTCAGTGAGACTGACTTTCGACTTCTGACCTCCAGGACTGTAAGAGAATAAGTGTGTATTTTTTTAAGCAACACAAATCACCTAGTGCATAGTCATATGTTACAATAGTCATAGGAAACCAACACAGAGACAATGTGAATAGGAAAAAAAGAGCACACTAATTTATTAGCTGTTTCTAATGGGAAAATGTGGGAGGAACTGAAAGAGGATTGCGAACTGATAAGGAAAGGTGTTAGAAGAAAACTAAGAAGGAGGTGCTTTTCAAGAGCTACCTCCAAGTTTGTAAGGGGTATTTATGACAAAAGGGTTTCTTTTTATTGTAAGGAAGTCTTCTGTTTTTTGTGCTACTGGGGAATAGAGCCCAGGCATGCTAGGTAGGTGCTCTACCAAGGGGCTGCATCCCCAGCCCTTTTTACTTTGTGTTTTGAGTCAGGTTCTCATTAAGTTGCTGGCCTTGAACTTGCAGTTCTACCTCAACCACCGAGTCACTGAGATTACAGGTGTACACTGGCACCACTCCTGGTCTGTAACAGAGTCTGTTGCTGTGCTTTCAAGATGAAACCCATACCTACTTTGGCATCATTTTTTTAAAACATGAAAAAATAAAGTCTTTAATTTAATTTTTCTTCTGACAAACCAAAACTCCAAATGGATTTAGAGGCACATGGATTTCGTACTGGGGATTTTGCAGGAATTTATGTGACATTTTGAATTGTCTTAAGAAAGTATTTTCACCGCACTATTGAAATAATGATGGAAAAGGAGTGCCAAGTTCATTATACACAAGCTACAATTGCTTTGGATTATCACCATTAAGCCAAAAGAAAAGAATAAAGAGAGGCCATATTAGGGAGTAGTCCCATTTTAGGATTCAGGATTTTTGTCAAAGAACCATACTTGGATGCCATTATGCTATTTATTGACCCTGAAGATTAAAGCTTCTTCCATATGAATCCAGAAATTCACTTTTAACCCTCCTCAACAGTCAGATACCCTTTTATAAGGAGAAAGAAGGACAGACATCCATGTTTTAGTTGAAGGGTTTTCCCAATTCTACCCTCAGAGACTTTATTTCCCAGTGAAACTGCCTGACCACACTTCTACCTTCTTAAAAATTAAACAAAGAAAAATCATAGGAGCACTATGCTAAGAACCCAAGGGAGAAGAGATGGCTCAGAGTCCTTGTTAGAACATGTCCCTGAAATGACACAAGAACAGACAGAGTTTGAAAGACTGCGAAAGTCAAGTCCACAAGGACTGGTAGTAGGGGTTATTTATAGATTTGATCACAGACTGTCTCACTGTCTTGGACAGAACATATGGCAAGGTGGCAAATACTTAAAATTCATACACTGAATTCATGAGCACTAATCAACAAGGTAGAGAGAGAGATAAAACATGGCCTGGAGTGAAAGAGACACAGGCATAGTTTTACTTTCTTGTGACAGAAGACAGGAATTCACCATCTTTCTCATCTCACTGAGAATGCAGACCCTGGAGGAGGAGATTACATGTTGATACTGATGCCTTCCTCCTTCTGGAAAATTTCAAATTCCTCAGCTATGCTTTTCATAGAACAAAGGTTGACTAACAAGTAAGCTGAGTAACAGCCTGTCTTCTGTGGGACCAGGGGACTTCTCATCTACCCACTTAAAAAAGTGGGGCAAATGGAGTGGGTTGACATGAGATGAGGACTGGAATCACACAAGGAAAAGCTAGTCCCCTTTTGTGAAGCATGTGAACTTAATGAAGAAAAAGATATAACAACAATGTAGAGAACATTATTCAACAGGATTCAAGTTACTCATTAAAATAGGAGGTCTCCATGTCCCAGAGAAGTGGATGTAGGAGGGAATGGAGTAGAGGGAGCTAGCCACATTTTGGTGCCACTCAGTGATAGGTTCCACAGATACAGATGGAGTTAAAAAGCCAAATGAAAAGGGTTATTAATTAAATGATAGTTTCCAAAAGTGTGGAAGGAGTCAGTGAAGAAAGAAGGACGAAGCGCCTTTCTTCTACAAGGGTCTAAAAGCTATTTCCCCTAAGCCTGAAGGAGCAAAAGGAAGGTTTCCATTTGAGTTCCTCCAAATACAGTGAGATGAGGATTCCAGGGTAAGTTGTTCATGAGACAGGGGAAGAAAACACTGAGAGGAAAGTTAGGAAGTGAGGCAGAGAAGGAACAGCTACCAATAAAGAGGTAAGGACAGTTCTTACTGTAGGCCATGGGAACTTACACCATATGCATGCTCTGCAAGCTGGTATAAAGTTCAAGCCATAGGACTAGACCTCTGGGTCAGGGGCTGAACTGTGGCATCCAGCAGGGATAAGAGCCCAGGATAAGGAGGGCATACTCATGGAGGAATGACCCAGTTGAGGGTGTGAGAGCCCAAACAGGGTAGAAAAGGCATCCATGGAGCAGGGAAGCCCACTGTGGAGAGTCAGAGCCCAACAAAGAGACTAACGAAGGATTGAACAGCCTAGAATGAAAAGTAAGAGCCCCAGTAGAGAGAGGAGGGTACTGTACTGGGTGGAGTGGTTGGGAGGGCCAGAGCCAGCTCTCAGATCAGGAATGAATCACATAAATAAATACACCAAGGATCTAAAAGTAAGGTTTCTTACTGACAGAAGGACAAGTAAGAGAGAGATTAATCTGGAAGAAATGGTGTGGTGTTATATTGGAATTAATGACAGGGTATGAATCATGGATTTCTAGAAGGACTCATAGATATACAGAAACATGTGTGCAAGTACATATATATATATATATATATATATATATATACATATTTACATCTACATTTATATTTATACCTTTATCTGTCCATCTGTATGTCTATCTGGATAGATATATATCCCCAGCTCTGTCCACTAATTGGCCTAGGAGAAAGGAAATTCTATTAGCAATGACTAACACCTCAATCTTGGATTCTAAAATCACACTCCACTCAAGGAAATCAGGGCTTCTGGAGAAGCAGCTGATCCAATGCTGCAACAAGGAAAACTCAAGCTGAGACCAGAATATATTGTTCTGAAAAAGAAGCAAGGAAGTCCTAAAAGAATGATGAACACAAGCTTGACCTGGCTCCCACTGGTTGAGGATAAGATAATTTCAGCATCAAAACATAATAATGATAGGAGCAAACTTTTACTAATCAAATAATGTGTGAGACCATGACACCATGCAGATATAAATGAACAAATGGATAACTTGAAATTCTGATAAGGAACAGAAGATATACGAAGGTTCAACCTACTTTCCAACAATATTTATTAACTAGAAAGGAGAAAAGGGATGCTTTACAGTGAAGAAGTTTGGCAGACATCTCTTTAGTCAAGTAATTAAAATGAACACTTACAGACATGTAACAAATGAAAATTGTGTACTTCCTGATGAGATACAATTAAAAGAGCATAGTATCATTTCTGTGTTATTTCTGACAAAGGTGAATAACCTGATCTTGTTCAGGAAGAACATATCAGACTGACCCAAACAAGGGACATTGTATGAAATAACTGCTTGTCATCCTCAAAAAAAAAAAAAAAAAAACCCAAGACCACGAAGTCTAGATGGAGGAACTGCCCAGACTGAAGGACACTCCAGAGACATGTCTACTAAATGCAAATGGAGGTCCTGAGCAGGATCTTTGGCTACAGAATACATTGTGAAGACACTTGGCAAATCTCAAATGCAGTCTGAGTATTAGATGGTAGCAATGAATTGATGTTAAAATTCCAATATTGATGACTGCAGTCATTTCATAATTGATGACAGTCTTGGAGGACAGTGTTCTTTTTTGCTGGAACTACATACTTTTCAGAAGTGATGAGACATTAGATCCGAAACTTAGGAAAAAGAGCAGTCTTTTAGCTGTAATTCTATTTTGTAAATTTGGATTCTTTCAAATTTTAAAAAGATGAGAAAAAAGCAGCAGTCCCACTCATTGCACAAGGTCATTCAAGAACAAGGTCAAATTTGCAAGCACTAACTAAGGTCATCATTTCCCTGCCCAAACAGAATACTGTGAGGTATTTTCCAGATGCTGTGTATCCAAAGCATATTCTTTAATTCCTACTACTGCTAAGATGTACTTAATAAATAGCTTCTCTTAAAACCAGTTTTTATTTCACAGAAATTTAGTCCTTTACCAACTCATTTTGAAATGTTCAATGTTGAGATGAGAATACTTTGTGGTACACCTTAGGACAGCCAAAGCCATGAAGGCTGTCCTCCCCACCCTCACCCCCCACAACCAGCTCAGGGAACACCTCTGCAAAGCCAGCCAGGTGGCCAACTAAAAACAGAGAATACCATACTTGATTCAAATTATAAGTTCAGTACTATACTGTACACATCAAGCATTACACACGCTTAACACAATATAAGTATGCATAATGACATATCAAGTCTCACTTTTAAAGTAAACCAGAAGCAGGAAATAACAATGAGGTTGGAAACTCATAAAAACTACCTAATGAGGTCCTCATTTTACATAAAATTAAAAATTTTGTTACATACACACTAGCTGCTTCAGAAGCCTTAGGCATGTGGGCAGAAAGTGGAGAAAATATTCCAGCTAAGAATAATCCCATGTTACATGTATTTAAGAACCTTTCCAGCCAAATCATATTCTAAAGAAGATTATCTTAAAGGGTCAGGGCCAGTTTCCAGGCTGAATGCATTGTAGAAGGAACTGTCCCCTAACCCATGTGTACTTTTTCACAGGTTCTAGAGGTACGAAGCTGGAGGAGATCTGTTCTGATTCCCAGGGTGACTTTAGTCTCTGGGGTACAGTAACTGGCTGTCCCTGGTTCAGAGGAGTCTCAAGCCTGGAGCTCTGTGCAAGTCCAGAGGGCTGCTCTAAGCTCATGGGGACCATTCTAACCTGTCAAGCCCAGAGGCAGCATGGCTGCAACTTGACAGCCGTCTTCCTAAACTGCAGCTTTCAGGCTAAGTGAATTATTCACTCTACCCCAGGAGAATGCTTGCTGATTAAACATGGTTTTGTTTGTTTGTTTGCAATTTTTATATGATCCATAAAAATAGCCAAGCTTGTGATTAATAGCACCATGAAAACACAGATAATGGTAGAAAACAGGGTAATAAAATGAAGTTGCTTTTGATTCTGGGCATGTTTCCTACCACTAATATTAACAAAGTAAACCATTTTAACTGAATTTGGGGAAGTAAGATGTTTTTCTAGAGAAAAAAAATCTTCTTGTAGGGTGAATATAACACAGAATATAATTTTCCTGTATTCTCCCCACAAGATATATATATATATATATATATATATATATATATATATATATATATATTTGTGTACATGTGTGCATATGTGTGTATACAATTTTATTAAGCAACAGAGGAAAATATGTAGACATAGCTTCTATTCAGAATGGTGCAAGCTGTCAAGTAAGAATGTAGATATATTTTTAAAAGGAAAATTGAAGGCAGGAGAAGACATCTGAACTCTTGGTGGAGTGGTCCAACTAAGGCCCAGAAATTGGAAGAGAGCACTATGAAGGTAGTAATATATTGGTACAATATAGTATACATCAACATCCCAAAAATAAAATAGCTACAGTTGTGAAGCATCTCCCTCTACTGTCTGATTTCAAAAGGAATACTCGTCCCTACAGAAAAGAGAGGTAATCTGTTCATAAAATGAGGACAGATGCTGGCCCTTGGCTACCCATTAGCTTTGCAGATTAATACCCTTGGCATCTTGAATTTTTTTTTTAGATGCATTTGTTTTACTAGCTGGTGCATTGCTAGGAGCAGATGCAGAGAGGCAGGGACTCTATCCCAATGTGGTCTGTTTGTCGAGCACACATGAGCAGGGCCTTCTATAAGGCCAGTTGCGAGAGGGTGTTTGTTTTGAGTGAACCCAGCAATAGTGAGGCAGTCTGTTAAAATCACTCTCCACTGATAGAGTCACTGATCCAGATTGAACAAAACATCAACAGAAGATAATATGTCGTCAAAAACTGTCGGATTCTCGGTGGTCCAGGAAATGAAGGCATCTTGTACTTCAAAGTTGGTCCCCCAACCAATGTGGTTCATGCCTGGGTGCCAGAGATTATGAGGTCACATCTGTAACAAAAATTAAGTGTAAATTCTTTAAAATCTATGCACATGCCAAATCCCTTCAACAGGCTTTCCCCTTTCCCTCTCGTACCCAAACCCACACACATAGACACACACACCATCTGAATTCTTCTTTATGTTTCAAGACCGTACCAGTTCCTCATTTTTAAGTTTTATTCTGCCCACTCTCAAGGGCTATAAGACATTCTCTTAACACTTCATTCTAGCTGCTGCTGGAAGGGAGGGGACCACTTTCTGCACATGTCCCCTACTCCGGTGCAATAGCCCCGCTCTGCATCCCTCTGCTCCCCTGCTTTCTCTGAAGACCTGAGAACAGGCTTATCCCAAGCACAGGGCACATCTCAGGGATGAGGGCAAGCTAATGTTCCCAGCAGGCAGTTCCAAACCAGTGGTGATGGAACCAGTGGATAAATGCCCCACGTACCTTCCTTCAGGAGAACCATTCTGACATCTGATGAAGTCAGGCCCCTGTGACCTAGAGCTGAGGCCTTGGCAATGCACCCCCAACTTCCCACTTGCCTTTTTTCCTTGCCTGTCTCATTCCCTATTCTGCTCCGTCACACCTTTTCCTGGGTTCACCTCCCAAGTAAGACACTTGCAACCCAAATACCCATTTCAGATTCTGCTTTCAGGGACCCAAACTAAGACAGAACACATTATTATGAACACAATGATTGGGATAATTTTTTTTTTCAATTGCAATGTAACAAAACAAAGTTCTTTGCAACCATCAAAGCTACGGTACTGTCTAGAGAACCAAACGCATTATTGAACCCTATGGGCATCAATTTTTGTTATCTAAAAAAAGGAGGGGATGGACTAACAGTGCATTTTTAGCTCCCTTTACTGCTAAAATTCCTTGACAACAGAAGCTGTCTCTGTGCCTTCAGTACAGTCCTTCACCACCAAGGGTGGCAAAAATGCAGAGGCTCCTCTTTCCTTACACACTTCGCATCATTCGAGCCTCAAAGGTGTAAGACATACAAATTTTCCACAATGGAAGCTCCAGACTTTCTGGATGCTCCTCACAGTAGGCAGCACCTAGTTCTAACTCTCAAAAGAAAAGGTCACTTCCACCTACCTAAGGTTTCTAAGGCCATTCATGGTTCCTAGCCTTGCCCTCTCTTTGCATAGATATACCCGAATGTCTTCATTAATCTCTCCTTTCCCATCACCTGTAGGATGAGTCCAGGTCTCTCTTCCTAATCTCGGTGTAAAATTCTCAAACGTCTATGCAGTCCCCACAGCACCACACTCAAAAGTTCACACTTAACTCTTCACGTCAATGCTCATCATATGACCTGATGAACTTTTCAACAAAGAAGATTTAGGATCCTTCCAGTTTTTTAAGTAACACTTAGAAAATTACCTTGACGAAGTTGTGGCTTATGAACTTTTTAATGGGTTATTTATTTTTAATAGAAATACAGTTTGTGTTAAATATATTTGAAAATAATATACTGCAGAGGGCCTGGATTCTGTTAAGGTAAAAATTCACATTTTTTTTTAACAGAAAATACTAAAATGAGACCTTAGGGATGCCTACTTTTCCTTTGAAACAACCCTCTTCCCTCCCCAAACCTCCAGGTGGAGCCGTACCTGCAAGTCTGGTTTTCTTCGCTGTGTGCACGGCTGCCATGAACATGTATTCGCTGTTGGGGTCATGCACACTGGATCCGTACTTCTGAAAGAAAAAGTCAGAAACGTGACTCGTCATCTGCTCTTTGCCATTTTTCATGCCTATTTTCTATTTTTTGTTGAAGAGATACATGACAAAAGGGTGATCATGAACTAATTCCTGGTGGTGGGTTAAGTATAACGGTACTAAAAAGACTTCAAGTACTAAGAATTTTCTGCCAAATTTCCTTCCTCATTTTTGCCCCTTATTGTTCCTTCCCCAATCAACTTGGATTGTGGCACTGCCTCAACTTAGATTGTGGCACTGACTCAACTTAGATTGTAGCACTGTTTCATCTTCTTCCTTCTTTCCTTCTTTTCAAATTCTATTCTGGCACAGATACACGCACCACCTGGCACACTGTGTGTGCATTTCAGTATTAGCACACGTGCATAATATGCAGAATGACATAGGGTCTCTGAGTCAGAACCTGCAATGTAAAAGACTAAAAAGAATGTCCTACAGACATTATTTAGATTTTTTTTTTTTATTTTGCCGTCGTCTTATCTCTATGAATAGATTTTCAGCAGTTTTCATTAAAAGCAAGGAGTCTAGTAACTTGCCAGGAAAAGAAGCTAGCAATTTCCTTCTCAGCTACTACTGGCACATTATAAGATTTTTTGCTGGTATTCTTAATTTACCAGTTACGTGAGACCTACGACTAATTGTTTCATCTTTTCCCTGACTCTTAGGAATCTTAGATTCAAAGCTATGTTTAGTAATTTCAAAAATCAGAGACATCTATTTGAATATTTTAACCTTCTTCCTAATCTTTTGTCTCCCTTGACCCCAATTTCCTATCTTTTTTGAATAATAATAATCATAACATAGCTCTATAAGCCACTGAGTCTTTTTGGAATGAAGCAAGTTGTAAAATAAACAAATAAACAAGCTCCGTTCCAACTTATTAGTTTAATTAGTAGGTATATCTTAGGGAAAAAGAATTGTCAACCTTTTGATCAAATAACTCTGGCAAAGAGCAATGTGTATTTTTGATGAGTAAATAACTACTCAGGAAAGCATATGCAAGAAGAGATAGAAATTTCTTACCTTTTTTGTAAACCAAAAAATAAAAAAGCATCCAAAAGTGTACACAACAATAAAAACTGCACATCCAATGGGTAACCAGAACTTCAGTTGGCAACAAAGCTGTGATTCTGGATTGCAAAAGAGGCATGTTAATTAAAAAAACAAACAAAAAACTCTGAGAATCAAATCTCTTTCAGTGCTGAATCATGAGTTCTTTTATAAAATTTAAAGGAGACATTAGTCATATAAAGTTTTTCTTCATTAACATCAAGAAATTCAGTAAATGGTAGCTAATATCACCTCAGTATTATAGCAAGGATCCAGAAACTAAAACCTAAGAAATCTACCAACATATGTTTACAAATGTGGTCAATACTGTATTTTTGCAAAAGAGTAAGTAGGAAAAGTAATGGTATAAAACCATGATTTTTAATCATTCTCACTACATTAACAAACTCAGCAGCAATAAAACACTTTATACCTTCCATTAACAGAGGTAATCATGGTTAAGCTATGAATTGGGGTATTTGTCTTAAATTGTTCTGTTTTTCATTGGCGTGTGTTTTAAAGACAACGTGACCTAATTCTAAGTCAACAGTGTCAACAGTCTATGTGATTAAATTACATATTACCAATAATACCAATTATGATTAATAATAAATCATGTCTTGTATATTTCATCAAAAAATGATCTGCCATCAACTACACCTAAATGAACTCTAACAGGAAAGGTACTTGTTTAATTGTTTTCATTAGTGAGAAAAGTTGTCAGAATGTATATGTACTCTTAAGCCCCAAACATAAAAGCAATGTCTTACCATAAATATGCAAATATTCTCTGCTAAGAATCTTTTCTTGAAAAGGAGGAGGATCAAAAATTGATAGGTTGCAGACGTAATAGCTGCCATGAGAACTGTCCAAGTTATTTAGAAAAAAGGAGACACTGTTGTTGGATAACTGAGATTGGCAGAATTTCATATTCCTAATGGACACCATGTTTCCACTTCCCTTTATCTTAGTGAGATCACAGAGTACTTGCCTCCCTTTCAGTAACTCCATTTTAAACTGCTGGACAGTCTCAGGGTATTTGCATAAAATTTGTACACCTCCATTGTGAAATGTAAACATATCAAACTTGGCAGAATCATTGATTTCTCCTGGATAAAAAGAAAGAAAACAAAGCAAAGTGACGTTTTGTGAATATATTGCCCTAATAATTATATTTAAACATAAAAGTAATCTCTTCATAAAGTCACCTCTATTGCACCAAAATGAAAGATTTTCATGTACAGGCTAACAAAGAAAAGAATATAACAAAAGGTAAAACCATGACCCAGAAAAAAACCTAATTAGAAATGTGCTTGTCTGATATGAGTATGTGATACATAAAGTATTAAGTATTCAATAATACATATAAATAGATCGAATCAAACAAATATGGGCCCTCACAATGGAGACCGATGGTAAACAAATAATTATGTAGTGATACACCATAATTTGTGCTAGGAATGGAGAACTATTCAGATATATGGTTGGGCTGGAATAGGTTATAATTTTGATTGGAGGATCAGAAAATGTCCATTGAAAGAAGTGACTTTTTCAAAAGAGAAATTGAAAGTTGCATAGCTGTTAGTTGAACAAAGAGAGATTAGGGGAAAGATACTATTTAAAAGAAAAACATTTTTAAAACTACAAAATAGCCAAAGCTAAAATTGGACAATTACATATAAATAGATATTTACATTATACCCTCCCACTGCAGAATAAAAGAACAGATCAATTATGTTCAAATAATAGGGATGGGTTTCTCTGAACCTCACTCCCCAGAAATGAATCAAAGCCTGATAATAGAGGTAAGGTTTCATATTTTTGCTTACTTTCTCACATTTTAAGAAAACTTTAAGCTCAAAAGAACCAAAGTTATTTTTGTGAGCTACATGGGTATCACAGGAGGAAACTGAAATGACATTAGACTGGTTGCAGATTCTGAGCTACTAGTTTATAAGTTCTTTCTTTTACTTTTTCTGATCCTTTTAATTTTTTAAATATGATAAAGTTTCATTCTGATATTGGGAAAAAATTTATTAGCATGAAATTTTTTTTTACTCAAGTTTTGAAATCTTTTTTTTTAAGAAGATTAAATAAGTATAAAGAACTTTAAGAAAAATTTCCCAATTCTCCAGGGAAATAGAAATACTGTTTGTATGTTTTTGCTCTTTATCGTCCAGATACATGCTACTTTTACATAGCAAATGTTATTTTGTGTTCTGCTATTGTCATTTAATGGCATATCATGAACATTTTATCATCTTAATTTTCTTTTTAAATGATTACATAATCTGCCATCATGTTAATCTATCATAACCTATTAAAATTAATCCACTAAGGTGGGCTATCAGGGTTCTTTTCAGCATTTGGCTTTTATGTAAATATTATGGTATTTTGCCAAAATATTTAAACATTATTATAACACTGTGTATCTTCATATTGCTTTCTTAATTAAGTGTTCCAATTTGTATTAAGACCAGTAGCATAGAAGAGGATTGAATTGCTGTGTCTCTTCTTGCATTAGTTTCCTCAATTTCATCTAAAGTTCACAGTTACTTATTTTCTTTAATATCTCTAGGCTTAAACTTATACCCCTTGTATTTCTAGGGAATAGATTTTCAGATTAGGGATTTGATTATGAAAAAAAGCACAAGTGTTCCAGTTTTCAGTTATGGAAATACAGATTGTTCAGCAGTAAAACAACCAAAAGCCCCAACAAAATGTCCAAAAATAATATTAAAAGGATTAAATAAGGATTGACTAAAAGAGGAGAAAGTATCAGGTTAAATTTGTAAAGAGACCCAGAACCCAGAAAAAGAAATAGAACTTAGAAGCTGCTTTTTCTCTGAAAGCATTTGTTGATCTCCCAAGTTCAAACTGTGTGTGTGTGTGTGTGTGTGTGTGTGTGTGTGTGTGTGCGTGTGTGTGTGTCTGCAAAGTAAGGAATCTAACAGACTTTCTTCTCAATAATCTTGGACCCCAAAGAGTTACATACTTGGAGTACAGGAAACTAGAAGTAAACCAACTCTCAAATGGAGTCTACCCCACCTTCAAATCACTTCAATACTCCAGAAAGTCTCAGTCCTTGAAGTTGATTTGAGGAGATACTAGACTTTTATTACCACCAGGTTTTTAAAGCAAAATTGCAGTCTATTCTAAGAAAAAGTTTTAAATTCTACACATACTATTAAATGCAATGATAAGAACACTATTAAAAATAGCAAAACACACAAAAAATAAGGCAACAATATAAACAATAAACTACAGAGACAAACCCACAAATAATTTATAATCTTTGAATTATCAGATCTACAAAATAAGACAGTTGAGCTTATTATGTTTAAGGAAATAAATGACAAACTCATAATAACATCTGCAGAGCACAAGAAAAATTTTTAAATTAATTTTAAAAGAACCAATTAGAACTGGGGAAAATATGGCACTAACTGAGATTAAAAACTCAATGGATAGTTTAAAGGAATTTGATGAGGCTATAGAGAGAATTGAAGAACTAAAAGATAGTTCAGAAGGCAGTTGCAATCCACAGATACATGAATCCCAATGAATCACAAGCAAATTTCTTAAAGATTACATGCACACCTTACACGTATCTTAGTGAGAATCCTAAAAGAAGTTAGAGAGAAAAATACGCACTTATTACTTTCAAAGAAGCAACTATTAAAACTGGCAGGTGAAATCTGAATATCAGCAACAAAAACCATGATGCATCTTCAATGTGCTGAAAGAAACTACCTATCAACCTAGAACATTCTGTCTAGGAGGACAGTAAAGATATTTGCAATTTGAAACTTTGATAGTGAAGTGTGAATGTTGAGACTTCTTGCATAATCACTAAAAGAAAAATACTAGAACTATACCCTAAGTAAGTATCATAAAACCAGCCTAATAGTTTTGTCTAGGGGTTGGGGGGTGGATTAGAATGATGAAGGAAACACACAGGGTGAAAAACCTTCTGTGTGTGGACAATGGTTTACTTCTTGGTCTGTGGTTATTATAGGGGGTGGGATAATATACTCTACCATTATTTATTAAATTGTGCATTTATGCTTTGGTCACATTTCTATGTAGACATTTTGTTTTACAATAAAAAAAGTCAAAAATATAGGGAGAAAATAATCCTTGTTTCAATTTTTTAAATGGAAGGAACAATGTAAGCAAAAAGGAAAAAACTGACAGAAGATAGATACAGTCTACATTAGATTAAAATGAAGCACATTTTGCTTGGGGACTTACTTGTCCTAGAGTGAATTATGTTGTGCAACTCTTATTTTGATGCTTTTGTCTCCACTGTCTACTGCAGAAGATAAGATCATCGGACTGGTTCTCTTAAAATTGTTCAGAGCAAATTTCCCAAACACCTTAGGATGGCAGCAAAAAAACCACAAAGAGGTCTTGGGGCAAAGGTGTCTGCTGCCACTGTATACACAAACAAACATAGATGCCTTGTGTTCTGTTTTTGAAGATAACTTGGTCAGCAGCTTTTCCCCCTTTTGTGCCCACTTTGTGACCTACCACCCAACATAAGTTGGAATATAATGATGGACATGCACTACAGTGTTTCTCAAGGAAACCAAAAACAAATTCTTTTCTAGCCAGGCTCTGTGACTAGGGTATCCTTTAAACATCCATCTCCTCATCTGTGAAATAAGAAAATAAAATGGAAACACCTTTCCAACAGTTACTTTGTCTGGATCATGATCAAAACCTACCCATCTGAGATTGCTAAACCAAGAGAGCTAAAACATTGCAGTTGGGTGAGTCCCCCAGAGAGGAGGCCATAATCTTGTCTTAAAATGGAATATTCCAAGAAGTCAGAAAAATTAAAATGAATGCACCTAAATTTCTTTCCCACAAAAGTATTTAGGAGGGCTTGGAAAGGTTCCATTTTTCTTGGATGACAGTATCAAGTTATGTGCCATTGATATCGACTAGGGATTCCAACTTGCCATTTCTATTGGGCATTCTTAATTATTCTTTTTATCATTTTTTTGCTTCAAAGCCACCTGAGTCACCTTTTCACTATCTCTGTAGTCTGTAGTCATAAGACGGCTGATTTAGGTTTGTACATGCCCAATGCTTAATCTTTCCATCTGGAAGACATTTGATGACTTTGAGTCTGTCATTTGAGAGTTTTCAACCATGGTAATTAATTGATTACAAAATTATGTTGATGCCCAAGAGCAGATCTATTCAGATACCAAATCACAAATAATTCTTTGTGATAGTATTTTGAAAAAATAATATCAAAAGGAGAACATCGCTTACAAAATGGTTGCATTTAGTGGATACACAAGTTATGGGAAATCAGAATATGTTAGTGTATTGTAACTGCAGAAACAGCTAGACTATTTTCTCCACTCCTTGTGATATTCTGAACTTCAAGTCAATTTTAATATCCAGTGTCTGCTTTGATTGGTTGGATGTCAAATTTGTCTGGCTGATCGCTCTGTCGTACCAGTAGTTAAAAATTTTTGAGTGTCCTGCACATCAATCTCTTTCTTCTTGCTAATTTTCCTTCCTCTCATATTTACATTTTCTTCACATACAGTCTCTTAATTAAAAATTTTTCTCCAAAATATCCTCTCTTACACTGTCTTTGATATGCTCATCACTCTTCCTAAGCTACCACCGCCATCTCCAGTAAATGTTCATGCACACGGTCAGTCCACGTTCCGATCCTGAGGGCACCCTTGCTTTCACTCGCCCTATTTCCTGTAACGTAAGTCAACCAATTCCCAGCATCATACACAGGCAGATCTGGAGAACTTAGAAATCACACAGAAAGTCTCTGTGTACCGACAACTGAAGGCCCAGACAGAATAAATTATTTGCCTGAGGTCACACAATTTCTTGGATGCAGGAAAGATTTTTGGTTCAGTCCACAAAGTATTGTTAGTAACAATGAATAGAAGTGTAATAGAAGCAGTCAGCCATGTGAACCTAGACATGGTCGCCATCTTAAAAGACCACTGCTAAAATCTATCACTGGGAAGAAGGCCTAATTTTCTGTTCCTCTGTTTTACAGCCAACAAAATCTACCCACTTCTCCATCTAAGCTGCAACTGGTCAAAATCGCAGTCATCTCTCTGGCGCTAGAAGAGCTCACTAACTTTCTGTTTTCACTTTTGCCCGTTTATAATCCCTTCTCCACCAAGAAGCCAGAATGATCTTCTGACATAGAGGATAAGATAGTATCACTGTCCTGCTTATAAATCTTGCAGGGCCTTCCCATATCACTTGTAATAAAACCCACCCCCGACCCTGCTTCCCAATGACCTACGGCTTCCATGCTACCTCTCTACTGCCTTTTACACCAGTCACTCAACACACCAAAGTCACACTGCCCTTCTGTTTTTATTCCTCAAATATGTGAAGCTGGTTCTTAGGGTTTTGAACTGAAGTATTTTCTCTGATCTTCATATGATTGCTTCTCTCTCCTTATTCAAGAATAAGGATACTTCTTTAGCAACCAGTGAGCACATGACCCACCTAAGTCATTTTCTATCATATTACCTGAAATAGAAAATATTTATCACTATCTGAAATTATGTGGTTTATTTGTTTGTTTACTTGTTTATTGTCTGACTACCCCACCATAATATAAAGCTAAAATCAGGGACTTTGTTGATCATTCATCAATCCATTCCAAGTATCTACAATAGTACCTGGTATACAATAAGTTGCAATAAATATTTATCAGATGGAAGGATGGATGGATAGATGGATAGATGGATGAATGAATGGGCAATACAAAAATAGATCTCAGAGACATAATCAACCTAGGGAGATAAAGCATGGAATATAGAATATAAGAACTAAAAGTGCTCTTAGAAATGATCAAGGTGAAACTTTTATTTTATATTTTGCATTTACATTTGTTAGGTTAAATTGGGCTCAGAACTCTGGGGATCTTGCCCAGGATTGCAAAACTCAGCTAGGATGTTATCCCAAGGTTAGCTATACCATGGTGCTTTTCTTCTGGAAACAAATACATGAAGACATACAATCACACATACAACTCACCACCCCGACTGGGATGTCAGGTTCTAGTAAAGATTACCTATCTGAACTTTAAAGAAAAAGGCTCTTTAACTTAAAATACCCACTAGGATCATAAAGACTTGTTTAGCTGATCAATTGTTCTCTTGGCTCTTTGATGTCTATGAAGGAAAGGACAGGTTCAAATCTAGTTGATTTTTTAGATCCTCGGCATGCACAGTATGGCCAGGACAGTGGGCCCTGGACCAGTGATTGTTCTGACACTTCCCAATGTTTATTTACAGCAGGTTAGTGATTTACTATATAAACATCACATTACATCTTTTGGGAATTGAAACACTGTCAGAAACACAAATAAAAAGATGTTCTCTTATATCCTGGTAATGAGTCTGAAAACCTGACTACTACATGTAAGATATCTGTTCACTTTCGGCTATTTTACTTAATCACATTAAGTATCATGTCCCGTGGGGTGTATTCTTCCCAAAAGAGGCTCCACCTGTTGACTACTACTATGATTCTTATCATGCTGTCTTTGCTATATATAGACTAATGTTTTCAAGAGTAAAATCAGAATTGTTGTATTGGTTGAGTTTTTTAGGTTTTCAAATTTTTCAAAGATAGGAACCTTTGCATCTCTTTTTGGGGATGTCTTTGCATGTCTTTTATCTGAGAATTGCACGATGGCTCAAGAGTCTATTTGCAAGTTGATTATTTTATTATCTGAAGTATTTATTTTCTTTCACCTACACTGCCAGGACTCTATACATAGTTGTATTATCCCTAGTTAATCCTTTGGAGAAAACATTTGGAGAACTCACATAAGGCGAAGGGTGCAAAACAGATCAGCAATGCAATTTTATTCTCTAACTCAGACTGCTAACCACAAACCTCTACAAAGGTCTCGGAGTGATAAAAAGATAAGATCTCCTGAGTTTGCAATTATTGATGGTGCTTATTAAACACATTTTCTGAAATCAAACAATGATAAGCCTTAGTTTGGTACAACCCAGGAATGTTAGACAAGATACAAAGTTCTTAAAATGCCACGCTTATATTACATTTTGGTCACACTTGATATTTTACACAGAAATTCTGGCATTATTAGAAATGTGATTTCCACCTATTGTTTCTACCTTTCATAAAAACAATATCATTTCATATGAGTTTCCTAGCTAACACTTTTAGAATCTTGGTTAGTAGATTTTTATATATGCATCATTTCTATACTTATGTTACAATTCAAAGCCATCTACATTCTGAAGAAGTGATTGAGTTCAGGAAGGTTGAGAGGGTATGCAAGATAAATTCAATATAATTTAATTTTCTAACATTGGGGGGGAAGCCAAGAACTGTGAAGAAAAGTGAAAACAGAGACAAAAAGACAAAAGAATACACACACACACACACACACACACACACACACACACGATGTGTAAATTGTTTTACTCTCTAAGGAACTCTACAGGAGGCATAAAACAACTCTCGGTTCTCTAAGCATGTATAATAAGAAAAATGAAAGATCCATTTTCTCCTCCTTAAAAGTTATTTTCTCTGTGAAAATGGAAAAATCCCAAAGGTGTTATAAAACTTTGTAGCAATAGTCACAAAGTAATTAACTGTGACTATTAGTTATTTCATTGCTATTGATTTGAAACAGTCATACTAGGGAAATCTCATGAGATTAAATGAACCCAGCTTCACTCCACCGAGGGGGAAGGAGACAGTTTTAACCACTCTCCACAACAGCCACCTTGTTTCCCATTCCTCGGCTGCTGTGTAAAAGTCTCTGGGCACATGGACTGTGTGGACTCTTTTACATTTATGGCTCCAGCTCTTACTTTGACCACAGTAACTCAGTTCTGTCTCTCCCACTCAACCCTCCAGTCCTTGGTTTCCAATTTCTTTTAGCATCTCTATCTGGATATACAATAACACATCAAGTGTAACATTTCCAAACTGAACTCAATATTCACTCATCAAACCCAAGTCCTATCCTTTAAGGGAGTCACTACTCAGACCCTAGGCCCCTCAGAGTCTTTTTCATTTCTTTCTATTTCTGACTCTTTTCATCTAATTGGTCACCAAGTTCAATTGACTCTATCTCCTGGAGAGCTCTTGAATTCTGCCCTTCTTTTCCATTCTCATTGCCATTCTAGACCTCTTTCATGTCTTCCCTTTCCTGTGGAAACATCTCTTTAGTTATTTGGTTGGCCGTCTCTCCCTGCCTTCATGCTGCTCCCACAATTGTGTTTCTAAAGAGCATTCACTTCCCAGATTCAAAGTTTCCATTAATCTATTGCTTAACCTCCTTCACATGACACAATGTGCCTCCAGAACCCCATAGACCATCTGTGAAAACCACAGTGAAATTGTTGGCCATTCCTTTCACATCAGTACTTGTTTTCATAAACTACAATATCCTGTTACTCCTTTATCTGACTAGAAACCCTTTTCATTCTTTAAGAACCATTTGAAATGCCAACTCCTCTCTCAAGGTCCTCAAAGACTCCAACTAAGCTCTCAATAATGCCTTATTTAAACCGATATATTTATAGCACACAGTCCCTTACAGCCATCATTACCCTTGCCTTTCTTCCTCATTTAACCATGAGTTCTACAAGGATATGGTCTACATCATGGTTGCCTAAATAAGCCCGGGACCTCAAACAGAGTAGAAGAATGCAATATTTTTTAAATGAATGAACAGAAGAAAATGAAGGCTTAGCATGATATTGGCAAAGGTTCTTAGGCTGAAGAACAGAGGAGGAAAAATAGAGTAAGAGATTGTATTTACAAGATACTGGGGGACACTTATTTCCCAGTCCAAAGACCAAGACTCAACCCAAATGATGCCCAACCAGTTCCTGAAATCCAATAGTTTTCAGTAGCTTCCAAATAACAACAGCTGCAAGGGCAGCTTGTAAGTATTAAGTGCCTTTATGCATAGGGTACCGTGTGAGGTGCATTACATGAAATATGCCATTTGCTTCTTGTAACAACTTTGAAGTCAGATTGCCTATTTTTATTTCTATTTTAGAGTTGAGGAAAATGAGACCTGACTAACTGGCCCTGGGTAAACAGCCCAATATCTGGTAGAACCATAATTTGAACCTAGACAATCTGACCCCAGAGTCCACAAACTTAATGAATTTCCTAGTCCAAAAATCTCATCCAAATCCTGCATTTTACAGAAACTAAAGCATAGGAGCTAAAGAAACAAAAAGAAATATTCAGCATCAGGCTAGATATGGAAATTATGTTCAGATTTTTTATATTATATTACATTTATTTTATATTAGATTTCAATATTAAAATAATATCACATAATACATTATATAATATAGATTATATAATAAATCTTAGATATATTATTGCCCCCAAACCCTCAAAATGGTGCCACATATGTGTTCTGTGATTCAAAGAATTATCACATGTCTAAAATATATAAAACAATTTCATAGATATGCAATTACATGTGCTTAATGCTCTCCTTCCCTTAGACATTCATTCACCAGCTATTTTGTTTTACATGGCTCTGCATATTTGAACCTACAGAAAAGTCTGGATCCTGACTCTGGCAGAGTTAAAATTCTTAACTTAATGATCATCCAATAACTTATCTGCCAGTAGAAATGCACAGAAGGGAACTCACACATACAAAAAAAAACTTCCACTATCATTGAATAAGTGCAAACTGGCACTTCTTTGGGATTTTCTCTTTAGTTCTAGACGGGACGAAATAAATAGAACTTTCTTTGTGAGAGCAGCAAAGGGAGTATTGCTCATTGCATGAATGGATTCTTCCATGCTGAATCCTAGAACAACATAAACAAAGGCTGTAAAAAGTTCAATTTCTTAAATTCAAAAATGTTACCTTTCAACAGTCTTTGCTTACAGGAAGTGATATATCTGTATCAAAATGGCTCAGATAGATTATATCAGCTCTGGGGGGTCACCCTGCTTAGAGACAACCTGCTTCCTTTTCACTTTTGCTTGAACAAAGTGGATAACAAGTATCACTATATTGTGCACGACCCACAGGAGATGTTTCTGCCCAGACCTGAGAGATTGGAGAGGCTCAAAGGTCAGCTCATGTCCAAGGACTTCCCTCTGAGCTCTGGAGGAAAAACCAGGTGGTGAAAGGCCCAGGACAGTCTCCCTGCAGTGGTGGAATTCAGGAATCCTCAGCGCCCTCAACAAAGCAGGGGTCCAGGTGGGCTCCCAGTTTCCTGACCCAACACCTCCTGAGGCTTTAGGCAATATCTGCCATCAACATTCCCACACTGCTTTCAGGGTGGTCTTCCCCAAACCAGGTTCATCAGGTCACCCACAAGGTCCCTGTTGCCCAGAAAGTTGAGGAAGAAGCTCTTCTGAATGAAGTAAGAGTTTTCACAACAGTAGAAGAGACTTCTACTGTTTCAGAATCACTAAAAGAACATCATGACTTGGTTAAATTTTACATCAAGATCCACCAAAGACTGGGAATGGCCAAGATTCCCAAACTTCTTAATTTACCAATCAAATAACAAAAATTGACCAGAATTTCTGACACTTGAAATCTGTGTCATGTCTGTGCCACTTCCACAGAGTATGGAAAGAATGTGGATGTTGAAATCAGACCCATGGAGTTCTAATCTCGATTCTGCCACTAACTGCTGTGTAGCAATCCACTTAGCCTTTCCTGGTCTGAGCTTCGATTTTCAAGCATTGACTGAGGTAAGAAAACCTTTGTCTACGTAGCATAAGAAAGACTTCAGTGTTGGAAGGATTAAAAATTTGACCGAGGACCTGTGGGTGCTTAGTTTACCTGAGTTTAGTCCTTTGTGTTTATTGCTTTTAAAATGGCAGTTGCTGAATACATCATCATAGTGGTATTGTGAATATGATGATTACTAGTGTATTTATTATCACCATTTAGCTATTTGTGCCTTAATTTTGCCACCTATCAGAAAATGGCATGCCAACATAGTGTGGTTTTCAAGGGATGAGAGTGAGCACTGGTTTTATTCATTTGGAATCGAAGGTGACTATTATTCCAAATGCACAATTTATTCATCAGCTTAGTCTGGCAGTGGTAATAATCCTACCCCGGGCTAAATCTATTCTTCCACAGAAAGAATACCAATGCCAATTCAAAGCTCTGGTGCATAGTACCAAGAAGCATAACTGCCAAAATGGGTTTGGCATGTTGGAATGGTTTTTAGTAGTACAAATAAGCCCTGCAAAAACTCACACAAATGTTCTTGGAAGAAAATCCAAAATCTTTAACATGGCCCTATGGTCTGAATGATCGGGTCTCTCCTTTCCTCTCCAACCTCACCTTGCGACATCACCAACCTCTTCTCTCTCTGAGCAGAGGCACAGTTGCTTCCTTCCAGCTCTCTGACCATGCTTCATTCCCTCCTGCCACAGGTACTTCCTGCTTACTCTCTTCGTGCTGTGGAATGGCCTTCCCCACCTTCTGACTCTCCTCCTAATTGATTCCTACTGTCGCTCAGCTCTCAACTCTAGTGCCATTTCCACAGAAAAGACTTTAGTGACCCTATACGCCAATCCCACCCACGCATCCACCCCATCTAGCCAGGCTCCTCCTTACATCTTCTCGTACAACTGTGTTTTGCTTGTAACTACTGTTAATTCCTGGAACTGTTTCATTAGTGTCTCTCTCTCCCTAGCATTGGATTCGTTTCAGGAGAGCAGGAGAGACCTGGTTTTGCTCTCCTTGTACAGGTCGCAGCTAGCCCAGCACCTCCTACAGGGCAAAAGTTGGTGCTACACGAGGGAACAAATGAATGAATGGACTTCAATTCCAGAATTATCCATGTTATTTATGCTGCTAAAGGACTTTGTGAGGTTGCAGGAAAGGCAAGAACAAATGAGTAGCCACAACTGCTCTTGGGACTTGTTACAAGTAACAATTTACTCTAGAGAGCATTTGAAGAACTGAAATAGGACACCATCAAACATTGGACAAATTCAGTTTGGGTTTTGAACTTTTTTTTTTTTTTTTTTGAAAGAAAAGTAATATGTATTTCTTTGTACCATTGGAATAAAAGGCATTTCTAAATGGGATTAGACTTACTAAAAGTTCTGCCTTTACTTTTTCTGTTAACAGAACTTCCCCATTTAATATAATTTTACTTGACTTTCCCCAGTCTCAAGAATAGAGCCCAGAGTTAAAAAAAAGAAAAGAAAGAAAAATGTATAGAGTAAAAAGCACATATATTAATTTACATTACATATAACATAATTAAATTGTTCGTTTAGAGTCTAATGTATACCACATGAGAGAAAGAATCAAAGACTCCAAAATGATTTTTTTTATGTCTACAGGAGTTAGAAAGATTTTTAATCATCCACTCCTCCTTGGCCTTTCAGGAGTACTCTCAAACTTAGTGTCAATAAAAACCCTATGACAGCTGACATATTTCAGATAACAGACCATCCAGGTAAGATTAAAATCAAAATCCTTCTTTGAAGCACTTCTGTTTTATTTTCTACCGTAGAAGAATTCCTAGCCCAAATGCCAGGGCTATTTAATTCTCATTCTGTTGACACAAGTTATTTTTCCTTTCATCTTTCTCCAAGAACAGTAAGCCCCTCTTCTACTTTATCCTCTGACAGGTAAACCAAGCAGGTAATTTAAAAATTTAATGGTTTGTTGAAACATATTTTTCATTCTAAAGCACAGTATCAAAGGCAGCAATGCAAACCCAGTGCCATCCAAGTGACCTGGGGACATGGTACCCCCATCCATGTGGTCGGGCTGCTCTGAACAGTTGCTGGTTTCAAAAAGCAAGACCACTTTCTATTTGGTGCCTCATTTTTATACTTTTGATTTTTCCTAACGCTCACCTGAATTATAACTTAATAAAAAATAGTCAAAAGGCCACTCACCTGTTAGAAGTTCGATTTGGGAGCAGAAAACAAAGAAATACCAGAGGTCTGACTTCATGTTTGCCAGAAATAGGTCTGGTCCTCTCCTTCTGTGTTCAGAGCTGACAGTTAGTTCATGTTCTTAATTGTTTTCTATTTCCTGAAGGAGGAAGTGGGTTCTGT
Organism: Sciurus carolinensis; assembly: GCF_902686445.1. Taxonomy (NCBI): domain Eukaryota; kingdom Metazoa; phylum Chordata; class Mammalia; order Rodentia; family Sciuridae; genus Sciurus; species Sciurus carolinensis. The sequence goes on along the minus strand of NC_062215.1, from coordinate 151,013,572 downwards.
GGGAGTTGATGTAGTGTCACTCTTACCATCAAATCAAGGGAGTGTCTTTTCATTGATGTCAACGGCTATATGGGAAGTGTTACTGCTTATGGAGGTGAAGGATTTAATCCATGGATTACTAATGATTAAACAGAAAAAAAACTTGACACTTTTTCTGTCTCCAACTAAACAAATTAAAAAGACAAAGTCTACTATTTTCAGAACCACTTTATTCAGAGGTACCACTGGATCAATAGCTATTAGAGGTAACAAGATCTGCAAACACCACATGATAAATAAGACATAGGTTTTGATACATTTCTATCTTAGGTTATTTGCTCCAGGGAAGAGAAAGCCATTGAAATAAATTAAATTATTGCAGAAATTGAAATGAAGAAATCTGAAAAAAGAGCATCTCAGGTATCTTAGAAATAATATTTGCATGACATTCATTGTAGATTGTAAGTTTCCAAATGATGGGGTCAGGTTTAAATTAAATTAAACCTTGTACTGCATGGTAGAGAAGTTTATAGAAAATAGGAATTCTGCACTTAAATGCTCAGATGAAAACAAGAAAGTTGGAAAGCCTGCCATGGTTCCTTTATCCCAGAAGGGAGATAAAATAGAGATGACAACAATAATAATATAAATAATTATATTCATATATACCTAATGTCCTATATGAAATACATATTAGTATAAAACATAAAATTAAAGTCATACATAATATATTCAATATGTAAAAAATATACCATGAATATAGTCCAATATTATATTTATGTTATGTCTTAAATGGATTATTTGTGTGCATATAGATATGTGTGTATACTCATTTAATTCCTTCTGCCACTCTATAAAGTAGGAATCACTCATCTCCCCATTTCACAAATGAGGAAAACTGAGGCACAGAGAGGTAAAGTGCCTGACCTGACCCAAGTCATGCAGTTAGTGTCAGTGCTGGGATTTGGAAAAGTGGCTTCGGAGTCTCACTCAACCAAAGCAGATGAAACTATTCATGCCAAGGCCTGACGATCCTGCCACCCAGAGGTTTGATTTCCCTTCCAAGTTTCTGGATCCAGGCTGGGCTTTCTGGGGAGGGATTGATTCTCAACCTGCAGAGATGACATTCAGATGAGAGACTTACATCAGTCAGGCAGAGCAAGCAAGGTACAAGAGCCTATATCCAGGTTCTGAAGCAGATCCAGGTTTGGGGACACAGAGCTATAATTAGGGACACTGGATAGAGCCAAAGGGGTGGAAGGGCAAGGAGGAAGCTAACCTTGGAGTGATGTCCCAAGCTGCCGAGGCTTCCCCTAGATTTCTTCTTCAGGTCTCCTGGGTTCTAGCACTAGACGTGAACAAGTTGGCCTGAGCAGTAAAGACTGGGCCACCAGGACCCCTGGGAACTTGCTACCCTCATTTCTTCCCTTTTGCCCCCGTGTCCTGAAACAGCATTAAGAGGAGATGCTCCCAAGATTCATTGACATTGTGCTAGAGTCCTATTCCAGCAAACACACAGGCAGTGGAGAGGAAATAACTTTCTACTCTAGTTGTGACCCTGCTCTGGAACTAAATATGAGAGCTTTACCTGCGTGTGAACAAAACTAACCCAAGTTCCGAGCTCAGCTGCAGTTTCAGAGGAAGATATAAGGCAGGAACCAAAGAATGAACATTTATGGAATACATACCCTCTTTCTGACATGCATTAACTCATTCATTTCTCACAACAGCTGTACCAGAAAGATCCCAGTATTATTCCCATGTTATAGAGGAAGACACGGACAGTTCTAGAATTAAGCAATTAGCCCAGGGCCACTTAGCTGAAAAGTTATGTAACCAAGTCAAACCTGGACAACAAGACTCTGGGTTAAATACTCTTCCTTACCATGTTACTCTCTGAAGCCAGTCTCTATTTATTTGGTTATGGTAACATGACTTTTTTTAGTTCTAAATTTTCAGAGAGAAAGTGTAATTAGGTCCTAGAGGATGTTCCAAATTATTTGAATAAAAAAAAAATGATTTCCTTATAAAACTTAGGTGCTGTTTCTACCTCAACGGGAGAAAAGTTGTACACGTTGCAGTCGGATTCAGCTTTAGTTGGACTAGTTATGTGTGTTTTATTTGATGTGAATCTGTTTGCTTCCTCCCAGTCGTCATGCTTCTTGGTTCACAGTCTATCTGATGGTAACTGAGAAATCTGACTTGCCTCCATAACCATGTGTTTTAGGTCAAAGTCGCCTCTTCTGATCCTTTCTTCTTCAAAATCTCAGTTAAAGAGCACAATTACTTCTGATCAGAACAGTCAGAATTACTACTAGTCTTCTACCTGGAAAATAAACCAGGCAAAAATTTCCATTCACCCCACAGGAAGTATGTTTGGTTTGCTTTTATTTTGTTTCATTTCATTTCATTTTTCATTCCATGACTTAACATGGTCTTGATTTGTGTGTGCAGATGCCTGGGGTGCGGGTGGGGATGGAAAGTTTCTTACATTAAAGGCAGAGCATGTTTATCATTTCTTGCCTTGTGGGCGCCTGAGTTCCTAATGCCTGCAGCAAGCTAGCTCTTCTCACACAGGTGAGTACCTTCCTTTTGCCTTGATTGAAACCTGAAAGAAAAAATTGCCTGAGTAAAGGAGCTCACCTATCAGGGCTATGGAACCCAAACACTGAGGTTGAAAAGCATCCAAAAGTATCTGTGCTTCTCTTAAGCTCGGTTTGCCATTTTGAAATGGACAGTCATGGAAAAAGAAGTGTCCATGAATCCAATGGTCTCTCCTGCTACATTGCCTATGTGGAGTGTCACTACTACCCTGCCACTTAACCAACCCCTTCCTTTCCCCCATTAATTCTCTATAAGCCCTAATGACTCTACTTTCTACCTATCCCCCAAGTCGTTTTGTCTTCTCTTTTGCCAGGGTCACTGCCTCAGAACAAGCTCTCTGTTTTTCCTGTCCCTACTCTTGTCTTGTTTCAGTCTGTCTCCACTCTACAACCTCAGTAATCTTTGAAAACATAAGTCTAATCCATCTACACTCTACTGTCAAGCACCCTCCTCTGGTTTCCTGTGGATCTTGTATTAGGATCCAACTCTTTACAAGGCCCTTTACAAAAGGCAGCTTCTCACCCAGTTCAGCCTCATCTCCTGCCACGGTTTTTCTTCCTCCTGCAACCAAGTGCTTCCATGGAATTCTCCAAATTCCCTCACCTAAGTCTTCTTCCTGCTGCCAAGAGCCCTCTTCTTATCCTTACATTCCCTCTGCATCACCTCAGGCTCCCCTCTTTTGCAGAATCCTACTGTTCTTCAGGCCTTTGCTTAAATACCCATCCATTCATCAAAGACTTCCCTGATCAAATGACTAGTGTCCATTTGTTGGCTTCTCTGCATCCTCCCAACACCCCTCAATGTCCCCCATCCTGGGACTCATCACACGATGGTAATGACCTATTTACTTTTGTCAACCTAAATTAAAAAAAAAAAAATACATCAGAGAGAGAGATTCTCAAAAGAATGATATTTATTTGGGAAGAGCAGAACACTGCAATGGGAATATAGTAAACTGTGGGCATGAGGAAAAGGGTAGTTTTAAAAGACAAAAATGAGGAGGATTACATCAGGTATTTTGAAACAGTGATCCTTGTCCGCAATGATTAATAACAAGAGTGGCATCAGTCTGAGGTTGAACAGACATTTGCAGAGCAGATGTGTTTGTAGAAGTACTTTTTACATAAGGTCGCGGTGGCCTCTGTGCAGGCTTGTGGTTCTGGGTAGTCTTGTGATAGTTTCTATTAGGCAATTATGCATAAAACTCTTCCTTCATCTCATCCTGGCTTTATTTGTCTCCTTTGGCAGGGTTGACCAGAGTGACTCCATTGTGATTCTGACAAACTGCAAGTCCTCTTCACACTTTCTCACAGCCCCTATTGTACTGTGAGCAATATCACAACAGAGACTGCAGGTGCCCTCTTTGCAGCCATAGTCGCAATGCCGGGCACGGTGCCTGGGACACAGTGAATGCTCGTGACTGTGGAATGAACAAGAGTTTGAAGAATCCCTCACTTTCAAAGGGACCATGATACCTGAAGAATGCTCACTAGTGACCACTTTGCCTTTTGAATCATAATGTGAGCACAGAAAATTACCAAGATGTGTTTATCTTTCATGTTGACATTGATTCAAAATATAATTCATCATCCTGATTCATCCTTCATCTGATCATTTGCCCATCCCTGTTCATTGAATAAGGAATATTCTATTTTAATTGCCAAATATTTTCTCGTTTAAAGTTATTTATTAATCCATAAAACCCATAAAAACAATCATACATTTCCATTTAAGGTAAAAGCAATAACAGTGTGAGATGTGACATAAACAGATATGACTGATATTTTTAACAAATACACCTCCTGACTCAACTACGTCAGTTGGGCCTTGATTCCGATGATGGTGACATTGCTCACGACATTTACAAGGCACCTGTCTGATCCATTCCCTCCAGCCTCTCCAGGGCTCTGGTTCCCTCAGTCCTGTCATTTGGCTCTGGATCACCACCCACAGCTCCTTCCTTCAGTTCATTACAAACTGCAAGTCTCTAGAATCTTTCCAGTCATGAAGAGATCACATACACACACACACACACACACACACACATCCTCAGACTCTGCAAACCCTGCCCTCTATTTCTGTCTCTTCTTTCTTCATAAAGAGAAGTCTACACTTGGTTTCTACTCTATTTTTCTACTCTTTATTTTTTCCTAATGGCCCCCAGACCTATTGTAAATTGTTTCTGTTTCTTATCATTCCCTGAAACAGCCTTTCCTAAGCTCTCTTAGGACCTCCACACTACCATCTCCAGCAAGTACTCTCTTTCCTCGCCATCCTGACCTTGCTGGATCATTCAAAGATATATTTGCTTACTTTATCTTGAAAGAGTACCACCACTCCTGACTGAGTTATCAGACCTAAGAACTGCTCTTCTCATTTTAGGTGACTCTGTCTGCCTTTACGCAGATTGATTCTGTGGATAATTGAAAGTGATTCTCAAAAGAGACTTTCAGCCTCCTAATTCAAGAAACACTTCAGTGAAGCCCATGCATGGTCCCCAGGTGTGGTCAGAAGCATTGCTGTCCTCTTCTCCATCTCTCTGACCTCTCTCTCCACTTGGACTCCTTCGTCAGTTCTTCTAAGTCCTCTCTCCTTTTCAAAGTGGTTATTGGTGTTCCCCAGAACTTGAGCTTCAGCCTCTGCTTCCTCGTTCTGTATACTCCTTATGGGTGATCAGGAAGATGCCACACATCAACTCAAAGACTAAATGGACTAAAATATTATCTCCACATTTCTTGTACAACTCCATTCTAAAAGTGTTCTGAACCATAATATCGGAGTTGAAATTAAGTACAAAATCCATCTCGAAAGACTACAATTCAAAAGACACATGAATTTATACATGGACAGGGCCAGGCAGATAGAACAAGTGAATGAAGTAGGCCAGATAAAAGGCAATGAGCAGGGAGTGGCAGACACACAGGCAAAATGGCCAGCACACAGGAGATGCAGTCATCAGCTCCAGCCACCCCGCCACAAAGGAATAGGAAACCAATGTAGCCATGGCTTCTGATTTCTTCCAAATACACTCTGAAGTATAGTCTTCTTGGGAAATATACCATTGAATAAGTTGCAATTATTCAAAAAATCAAAATACAATGTGAGCCCAGATTATGAGTGGCAAACAAAACATATCTTACATTCCAATTTGACCCATGGACAGTTCACTTCTAACCTCTCCTTTAAAAGACAACACTGATTTTTGAAAAACACAAATGTGTTTATATATACATATACACACATCCACACTCATATAAAGTAAAGAGACCCTGGCCATAGACCTGATTCTGTCACCCGCCAGCTGTGTGGCTCTGATAAAGGTGCCTACCAACTGTTCTGAGTGGAAGTTCTCTCATCTGTAACCACAGAAGATTCTTGTAAGGTAATGTGTATGAAAGCTCTTGAAAACATTACATGATGCCAAAAACCATTTAGTTATTATGCTTTAAATTTTTCATGATTTTTCAATAATTATTTATATTTATTTATATTTTTAAACTATTGCATCACATTTTATCTTACTTCGAATTTTCATACATAGGATTGAGACTGTGGAAAATCACACAATAGTTACCATTGGCCTTCTTTGGGTGGCTATTTATAGTAAGATTTTAGTTACCTGTCCCCAGGAGTTGATGAATTTTTAGGATCACAAAAAAGTTTAAATTTAGTGAATTCATTCCATTTCAGAAACTGCTCTTTGCAAGCACCTTAACTGGCAAAAGTAACTCCTCTAAACTCTGTTTAAAATCCAAATGCCCTTCACTTAGGGATCTTAGATAGGATAGAACATGCTATTGGAATCTGTTAGAAATTGCAGGTTAAGTCAAATTACATTCAGTTTCTTGGGCTGTGCTTTGTGTGAATGGATGCCATCTACTGGTATAAACTGAAAATTAGCTTTCTTTTTTTGAGAAGAAAAATAGCTATTCATTTTTCAAACCAAAAAAGAAAAGAAAAGAAAAGAAAAAAGGAAAGAAAAAGAAAACTACATCAATCATTCTCACGTGCTTCAAAGTGTAATTTCTAAGATGTACAAGCCAAGGATTTCACAGAATGATAAGAAAATGTTCATGATTCAGTAAGTGGAAAAAGCAAGTTGTATGTATAACATATACATAAGCTTGATGTTTAAAATTTTACATAAAATTTATAAAGAAAAATATATAAAAACCATACAAAGAAAAAAAGAAAAGAAAGGCACCAGAATCTTCATTTGCTAGTATTACAAATGATTATTTCTCCTTTGTGTTTTCCTGTGCTTTTAAGATTTTCCTCTATGACCACGTATCATTCTAATACCAGAAATAAACTGTGAGACACGCACTGTGTGAGATTTTTTTTCTTCCTTAAAGTTTTATAAAATTGCCTTATATATACACAGAAGCAGAACACATAAAGCACAAAAGGCAAAAATAATTAAATAGCTTAATATTGAGCTTTATATTATGGCCAGGCAAAGTCTTTATTTATTTTTTAAAATCCATATTCATCTAACATTTTTAAATACACCTGAGAATCATTGTTGATTTTTCACAAAGTCTCCCCGCCCAACATTTCCACTCTCTAAATTCCATTGGGATTTTGATTCCATACAACATTGAGTGCCCAGACCTCTACATTATGACTTGGGAATCCCAGAAACATCCTATAATCTAGTAATTCATAGTTTTCATAAGCGATTTTATTTTACAAAATCAAGTGAGGTTTTAACAGGTATAATTCAGAATGCTATCAAAAGCTAATCTCATCCTTGTTATCAATGTCCACTTTTATTTCTTAATCACTATTTCATGTCTTGAGTAGACTGGGTAGCTATAAGAAATCACCATGTAACCAGAGTTGCCCTCATTCTTAAATGCTGAACCACCTAAAAAGAGGAGCAAGAAGCTTGCAAAAGCTAGTGGAGTTTGACAGAAATCATGAAGAATAACTGAGATTGGGCTCATGTTATGTCAGGAAAAATCAGAGATTGTTGAAAAGTTTAATGGAGAAGATGGAGTGACAAATAGACCAAAATACCTTGGTGATTGAGGCAGGTGAAAGAAATGATGAATGGCAGAAAATGCATATTCTTATGGTTGCGCTACAGTACACATGACACCCACACATCTTATATGCTAATATCCAAATACTTGTGCAGAACAATCATCATCCCTATCCTCTTATCATGCTGACCCTGTCTCAAATAAGTTAAACGTTTTGCTCAAAATAGCTAAGCCAAGGTCAGAACAAGAACTCAGATATACTTGTTTCTATGTTAGTGTTCTTATAATGTCTGGAAATAAAAAGAGAAACAAGGGTACTGGGCTTGTAGGAGTCTACACTGGAGGCTTGGTTCCACCTCAGTCTCTCGGAGCTTACATCTTCACATACTGAAAGAATGTAATTAGTTATAAAGAAATTTGGAAACAATCTCTCTTCAGTTAATCATTATTCATTCAGTGCATCTATATATAGATATAATATATGGTAAGTGTGTGTGTGTGTGTGTGTATATATATATATATATATATAATACACCCATATATAATTATAATTACCTAATTATCAATGCACTGAACTCATGCCTCTCTGGCTTTTCATAAGTCATTAGATATAAAAATATAAACAAATCTTTTCAAGGGCAATTATAAGGTCATGAATATTAATGTCAAGCTTTATCATCTAATCCCCACCTTAAATCTTTAGATTTCATGACTGACAGATATACTGGGTTTATTATCAAGACACTATGAGCCCAGCTTAGATCCCCAGATCGGTAGATGGGCAGTTTTCCCAAATGGCACATTGAATCAAAATTCTTAAGGAACATGGGTCAAAGTAGAGTGAGGACTATGAGGAAATTATCAAAGCAATATTAAAGTTCTTCCAAAAGAATACATTTTTTAATATAAAGGAGTAGAGATGATTAGGAGACCTGACACAAGTGGTGCCATATTATAAAGTTATAATAATTAGATTATTTTGTACTGGCAAAAACATAGGCAAGTCAATGTAATAGAATATATGTCTAATACTAGGCACCTTTTACAACAAAAGGATTTGTGACCAGATATTACAAAAACTTGGGAAGAGCTGGAGAAACCGATTCTGGGCTTAGCTTCCAGAAATAACTCCCATTCTTCCATTATTTTATCATAACCATAAAAGCTGCCATGACTTCCACAGGCCCAGGCCACCTCTGCAAAACAGATGTCTTCCACTTATGTCATTTCAAAAGCAGGTGTTGTGTTGGAACATCTAGTTGATAGAAAATATTTTTTACTATTAAAAAAAAATGAGGGCTGGGGTTATGGCTCAGTGGTAGAGCACTTGCCTAGCACATGTGAGGCACTGGGTTCAATTCTCAGCACCACATAAAAAAATAAAGATATTAAAAAATAAGACACCAATGAGCTAATTAGTTAAACTGAGCTATGAAAATAACTAAATAGCCTTTCTAAATCAGAAACAATATCTATTTTAAAACAGAAAAATATTGAATTAAGAAACAGAAAATGTAAAAAAAAAAGTATTATTTTTATTTTAAGAAATCAAGGGGCTGGGGAGATAGCTCAGTCGGTAGAGTGCTTGCCTTATAAGCACAAGGCCCTGGGTTCAATCCTCAGCACCCCCCCCCAAAAAAAAAAAGAAATCAATATAAGCAAGATTCTCAGCATAAGGCAAAAAAATAACTTAGATACTAATGAGAATGTTTTTAGCTTATTTAGGAATCAATAAATGGGATAGATTCAAACTAAAAAGCTTCTTCTCAGCAAAGGAAACAATCAGCAATGTGAAGAGAGAGCCCACAGAGTGGGAGAAAAATCTTTGCCACATGCACTTCAGATACAGCACTAATCTCCAGAATTTATAAAGAACTTAAAAAACTTTACACCAATGTGAAGAGAGAGCCTACAGAGTGGGAGAAATCTTTGCCACATGCATTTCAGATACAGCACTAATCTCCAGAATTTATAAAGAACTTAAAAAACTTTACACCAATGTGAAGAGAGAGCCTACAGAGTGGCAGAAAAATCTTTGCCACATGCATTTCAGATACAACACTAATCTCCAGAATTTATAAAGAACTTAAAAAATTACACCAAGTTTACAAATAACCCAGTCAATAAGTGGGTTAAGGAAATGAGCAGATCCTTCACAGAAGAAGATCTGCAAGCAATCAACAGATATATGAAAAAATGTTCAACATCTCTAGTAATAAGAGAAACGCAAATCAAAACTATCCTAATATTTCATCTCACCCCAATTAGAACGTGTATTTTCAAGAATGCAAGCAACAACAGGTGTTGGCAAGGATGTGGGGAGAAACGTACACTCACACATTGCTTGTGAAATTGCAAATTGGTACAGCCACTCTGAAAAGCAATACAGAGATTTCCTAGAAAACTTGGAATGGAATCACCATTTGACCCAGTTATCCCATTCCTATGCCTATACCCAAAGGACTTAAAATTAGCATACTACAGTGATGCAGCTACATCAATGTTTATAGCTACTCAATTCACAATAGCTAGATTGTGGGACCAACCTAGATGCCCTTCAATTGATGAATGCATAAAGAAACTGTGGTATATATATACAATGGAATATTACTCAGCCATAAAGAAGAATAAAATTATGGCATCTGCAGGTAAATGGATGGAGTTGGAGAATATCATGCTAAGTGAAATAAGTAAATCCCAAAAAACCAAAGGCCGAATGATTTCTCTGATAAGTGGATGATGATACATAATGCGGGGGAGGCAAGAATGGAGGAAGGAAGGATTGTATAGAGGAAAATGAGGGATGGGGAGGAGGCAGGGGGAAGGAAAGATAATATACAATAGAATAATAGAAAGAGAATGAGACAAACATTATTACCCTATGTACATGTATGATTACACAAACGTTGTGACTCTACTTTGTGTACAACCAGAGAAACAAAAGTTGTACCCCATTTGTATACAATGAATCTAAATTAAAAAAAAAAAAGAAAGAAAATACAATAACTAATTACTATGTAACTTTTTAAAGTGTGCTTTAAATAGATAATTTTCTGGGTCTCAGAAAGTTGACAAAGGAAAAAAAAAACTGAAGAGAATAAAACCCTGGAAGAAAACAGAAATGAAAGTAAGAAACTATCTCACACAAAAGAACTGAACCTAAAATATTCCACAGTGAGTTTTTTAATGACCTTCAAAAAGTAGAACATTTGCAGTCTGGAGCTCTGGAGACAACATCCAAAGTGTTCCAGTGTATTCTGTGGAGTTTGACATAGAGCTTACATAATAAAATCTAACAAAGTTAACTCGAAAAAGATGCACAGACCAATCTCACTTATGATTACAAATACAAACATATTTATTAAACACAAAAAAGTGTAACCCAGTAGTTCATTAAGGGAATAATCCACCAAACAGAATTTATTCCCAAAATGCAAGACTTGCTTAATAGTAAGAAATTCATATGTCATTAACTTAAAGAGAAAAAATAAACAGTCATCTCTGTAGGTATCTTCAATATATTCAACATCCTTGCATGATTTTTAAAAAGAAAAATCTTTTGATAAGGAGAACTAGATGGCTGCTTCTTAACCAGATGAAGTCACCACTTCATATTACTGGACGTTATTGTGTTTAATTATGAAACATGGAAGGGGTTGCCTAAAGCTAAGAGGAGACACCGCCCTTCTTGTTTTTCAGTATTCAAAAAGATATTTAAAAGAAATAATTGCTATATGCTTTTTCTTTCCTTTTTTTTTTTTTTCTTCATTTTTTGGTACAGGGGATTGAACTCAGGGGCACTCAACCACTGAGCCACATCCCCAGACCTATTTTGAATTTTACTTAGAGACAGGGTCTCACTGAGTTGCTTAGCACTTGCTTTTGCTGAGGCTGGCTTTGAACTCATGATCCTCCTGCCTCAACCTCCTGAGCCACTGGGATTACAGACATGCACCACCCGGCCCCACTGCTATGTGCTTTTAAAAAGAGGGGGAACCAGTATCAGATATGTGCTCTGATATACTTGATTATCAAGAGAATAAACTGAAAAGGTATTATGACTAATAAGGCCACCAGGAACAAAATAAATATGAGAATAGCCTATAGTTTGATAGACATCAGGAAGAAATGAATGATTAAAAAACTATAAAGAAAATTACAATAAATATACACTATCAAGAAGGCTATGAAACTAGGGGAGGGATATAAAAAAGACTGAAAAAAGATGGAAAGGTACACAATTCCTCTAAATGGAAAGACACAGTGTTACTATAATACTAATTCTCCCAAATTAATTTATAAATTAAATATATAATTTGTAAATAATTTTCTAACTGAAATAACCAACTGGATTTTCATATTTGGGAATCTGAGCACATGATCTGAGAGTTCTTTGGAAGAATGCAGTTGAGAATGACCAAGACAATGTGACTGGAAGGGGACATGACAGGAGAGCTGAGCCCAAGAACAGATGTAAGAATTTTATATTGAATACAAAAGCCAGAAACAAAGCCAAATAGCAGGCGAATTCAATAAAATGACAGATGCACAGAATTTCAAGTCTGTGAGAGAAACATGTATTTTTCAGTGAATGAAAGGTTAAGGATAATCAGCCAGTCATTTGGGAAAAGTAGCCTTAAAGCCCTACCTCAAATAATATGACCAAATAAATGCATAATTCAAAATTAAATGTAAAAAATTTAAGTCATGAAATAATTTGAAGAAAACATAAAATTTAAATTAGAAAAACATACTGTAGCCAGGCAAGTGGCACATACCTATAGTGCCAGCTACTTAGCCTGGGTGACAAAGTGAGTCCTAGTCTCAAAAAAAAAATTGAAAAGAAAAGAAAATTATACTCTACTACTTGGAAGGTTAATTATATTCTAATTGCTTAGAAGGATAAACTCCTCTATGTTTATTTCTCAGGCATTCTCCTTATCTGTATTATCATTTTTTTCTTTTTAAAATTATAATCGTGCTAAAAAAGAAAAGACATGTTTTTAGAAAACATATGGATGAATGTTTGCCCAATCTCTGGGTGAAGAAGAATATTTCTTAGCCTCAAAACTTAAAATAAAATATAAAGTGAAAACATTGATAAATTTAATAAATAAAATCACAAATGTCTATGCATCAAAAAAGTATAATGAAAGGTAAAATGGTGAAGGGAAAAATATTATCGACTTTTATAACAGCAAAATCTGGACAATGTAATCAATGTATAAAACTTCATACAAGTCACTAATAATAATATGAGCACTCTTATTTACATTTTTATAGTAGGTAAAAAGCCTAAGAAGGCAATTCATCAAAAAAGGCAGCAGTCCAAAATCCACATTAAGAAAAAAAGAAAACAAAAAAACAAGATCACAAGTAAGCAAAAACAAATGAGCTGTGAAATCATGAGATACATTTTTTTCCTACCAAGTTGGCAAAGATATTTGAATGACAGTTTTAAAATATCATGGAATATTAGTATTGATATTCGATGATTTTTTTAAAAATACTAAATAAAATCTAATGTTCAGTTTGGGTAAGGAAATTAACAGGGGGCACTGTTACAGCTGATGCGATTGAGCCTTAAGTCAACCTTCTGATGGGCAGTTAGGTAATAAATAGCAGAAACTTTACCGTGCATCGCCTCAAGAGGTCTCAGGACCACATAAGCCTGAACTGTCACTTTATCTGACATTTCCAAGCGGGTCAGGGGCCCATTCAAGCTCAAGTTAGGACTTCAAATCAATACACATGTATGCACCTACATTATACATTAGGTCCCATCTACATAAACTTCAAACATTCAGATATTGTTTTATCTTCATTATAGCTATCTGGGATCTCCCAAATGATTGGACCAATTTTCTTCTTTTAACTGTTTTGTGTTAGATGGACAAAGACTGAACAGTAATATGCCAGAATTCAGGCCTATTCCATCCTGGAAAATTTGCCCAGGAATAACCATAGAAACACATTTATAGCCTGAGAGAGAATAACAGCAAAGCAAATAGAAAATGTAAATAGAACCATTCTGTTTATCCTTCCTACATTGACTGGAGGCCCTGGAATGGGTTTAAGGTAATCTAAAGATGCATAAGCAACAGTAGAACTTCTAAATGTGCTCTACTTTTCATTGCTTCAGTAGCCTTATTCTAGTATATTAAAAACTAAAAATCAATGCTACATATTCCTGTGGATGGCCTGTGTCTGCATGTTGCCTTATTTCATGAGAGAAGGGGTATTCTTTGGAATTGATAGGTGGCTACAATTGTCAAGATGTCAGCTGACAGTCTATAAAGAATTTTATTTTTCTGTTAACAAAATGCAATAGCAACAGTGCTAATCTCTGTCATCTAACATAAAAGCACAGAACTGAAACCAGAACACGTTATCATAAACAAGAGGTATAGAACCCAACATAAAGCAATACTGACTTTAAGATAACAGAGAATATATTAATCAGGAGTTTTCTTTTATTCTCTTAAACCATTTTGGGAATGAGCTCCTTAATAGGAGCTGAGCCTAGAGCTTTGAAGGAAGGAAGGAAGGTGGCCTAGAGCTTTGATTCTCCAGCTTCACCTTCCTCCTGCTCTCCACTCTTCTGCCAGAGCTCCCACAGCTGAAAGCAAGTGGAAGCCAGTGGTGGAAAAAGTCACTTAATAGTTTCCTATTAAGGAGCTCGTAACCAAAATGGTTTAAGAGAATAAAAGGAGCCATTGGCTCATAAATTAAAAATAAATCCAAGAGACTTTACCTTCAGGTACAGTTAGATCCAGGAATCCATCTTTATTTGTATCTCATTCTTGCTGTATCATATGTTCACTTCCTTCTCAAACATGTTCTTTCAAGGATTCTATGCTTTATCCTTCAAGTTCTGCAAACTTGACAGTTCACAAAGAGTATATAGCGTTAGCAAAAGCCCTAGGGTGATGGATGCATTCTGACTGATACAGACCACTTGCTTATTGTTGAAATAACCCCTGTAGCAAAGGAGATGCAGACCTCTAGTTGACTAGACCTGGTCATGTGCCCATCCATGGAGTCCAGAAATGAGATCAGTCCTATTCCAACTGTATGAACTAAAAGCTGAGGAAAAGTGGCCCTAAGGAAGAATCAAGGTGCTATTACCAAAAAAGAGGGAAAAAATATTAGGGAGACAAGAACAGCAGAAGTCCCCACAGAGGGAAGCTGCTTCCTTTATCTTAACTGGGGGCAGAGGATTAATGTTCAAGACACAGTATGAAAATTCCTTGTAGAAGGATTTCGAAAGAAACTTTTATAGTACATAATCGACAGTGATTAATAGAAACCTTTTCTAAATCATTGCATCATTCAAATTAGAAAATGAAAAAATAGGACCCTGCAATTAGCATTCATTGACTGTTCAAAGGTCTTATAGAGTTCTATACCCAGTTACCTCACTTTCAACAAGAAGTGAAACACTTGGAGTGAGAAGGACCCTTTCCAATCTCCTCCATGCTGGGAAGGCTGACACTTACAGACCTCCTTGACTTTTTCCACCACTGGCTTCCACTTGCTTTCAGCTGTGGGAGCTCTGGCAGAAGAGCGGAGAGCAGGAGGAAGGTGAAGCTGGAGAATCAAAGCTCTAGGCCACCTTCCTTCCTTCCTTCAAAGCTCTAGGCTCAGCTCCTATCAAGGAGCTCGTTCCCACCATGATTGCTACTCTTGCAGCTCTGTCTAGGTTCTGCCAAGCAGTCTCTCCCCTTGATCTTCAGAAGATTGAGAGGTAGTTATGGCTTCCTGTTATCGCTTACGGGGAAAATTTCTCTGTCTCTTGTTGGTTTTCTTTAACCCTGCTTACACCTTTGCAAATAGTCTCTTTACTAAACTCTCCCCAGTGAGTGACCCCTACTCCTGTTTACTGCCTATTTCCTTGGGGCAAGGGGGATTATCCAATTGATCCAAGGATCAATTTTGTAAAGAGATGAATTTAGCAAGCACCAGGCTGCATATCGTTATTTCAGGGGTGAAGCAAAGAAAAAGCCTGCACCTTACCCAGTCCCTCACCTATTGATCGATTCACTGATGCCCGAATTCCTTTAAGTGGAGACAAAGCCTTCATTACAGGATTGTGGAGAGGACTTGACAGGTAAATGTCCCTGACTCAAAAGTGCTCCGCTATATCAATGACTTACATCAGATTCTTTATTGAGAAAATCATGGAAGGAAAACAAAATGGTAAGGCGGGAGAGAGATGGAAGGAGACAGAACAGGGAGGAATGAGACTGATGAAGATAAGTCAATGAGGAAAAGATCCAGGAAAAAAGAGTGTGTGCCAAAAGATAGACTTCTTCCACTCAGGACCTTGAAGGCTAGCTCTAAAGCTAAGCATCCTTTGTGCACCAGCCTAACTCCCTGCTACAAGCTACTTTGAGTCCACCTCAACATTCATGTCTTGAAGTCCCAACCTGCAGTACCTCAGAATATGACTGTATTTGAAAATAGGGTCTGAAAATGGTCAGATGGGTAGGTCCTAATTCAAAAAGATTGGTGTTCCCATAAGAAAAGATTAGGACACATACATACACAGAGGAAAGACTTTGTGAAGACAGAGAAGAAGACCACACGTAAGCCAAGAGAGACCCTCAGAAAAACATAGCCCTGACTACACTTTACCTTGGACTTGTTGCCTCCAGAATTATGAAAAATTTCTGTTGTTTAAGTCACCCAGTCTTTGGTACTTAGTTGTGGCAACCTTAGAAAATTAATACACCCATTCCCAAGGTCCCTAAGGTAAAAACTTCCCTTCTGAAAAAGAAAAAAAGAGAAAAAACGTTTCCTCTCTTCATCAGACCAAGAAACCCAGGTCAATCCATTGTTTGAGTATATACCATCAGATCCATCACTTTGGGGGGAAAGGAAGAAAAAGAAAAAATATCAATAGTGCATGTATTCGATAGTCACTTCTGGGAATTAACCTGTGGTTGAACCATTGCCTACTATCCTGCCAAATATTAGAACTAAATTTCATTTCTAAGAAAGGACTTGGCATTTTAAGACTTGATATGTCACTTTTTTGCACACAAGGACCACTGGGTGAAAATATATGAAAAGTCCCCAATAAAGTCAACTGATATTAAAGAATACGAAACAAAGCAACGACCTCTGGATTGTAGAGGTCAACTCCCTACCCCACTCCTAGGTGTTGTCACTCCAACAAGGATTATAGAGCCTTCTCCAAGACTGCTGGACCTCCTGGAACCCATACCCTAACCTAAGGCAACCGCCTTAATTTGTACTTACTAGATTAAGTACTCAGTTTGCTGTTGATCACTACCCCTATGAACAGAGAAAGTTCAAACAGCAGCAGAAAGCAAGACAAAGAAAGAGCACCAGGCAATCACATTTATTTATTCATTATTTTCTCCCCATAGAAATAAATACTACTGGGATATTCCCTATTTCTATTGCAATTATTAAAAGGTAATAGAATTCTCTTCCAAAAGTTGTACTTGAGAACCCACTCCCTTAGAATAAATGTAAAAGCACCAAGTAGGTTTGGGACTGATTAAAAAGCAAACTTAAAGAAAATTGAAACCAAATTGCTAAAATGGAACATCATAGGTAACAGAAACACCATGAATGCAGTCATTTGCTTTATACTGTCTTGTTTTAGTTTCAAGTTCCAGAATTTTTCATTTTTCCTGATTTGCTATGGCATCATAATCTAGCCCTACTTTGTATGAATTTTTCCTTCAACTATGTAAGAGCAGAAGTTCTTTTGCAGTCTTAAATGTGAAGTTTATTACATCTAGTGGCCACTAATTTTTTTCCACTGAAATATAACTCGATTTTTAAAAAAAATTAAAACAAAAAGACTGGATTCCCCTCTGACTTGCTGGGTTACAGACTGTCAGAGCAAATGTGCTTCTTTGAGAGAGGCTGGTTGACTGGTGCAGAGATGCAGGGCGGCTTCCAGAACCTTCTGGACTGGAACCCAGGCTTCACCAGTTTACTTGCTGCAGGTACTTGGGCAAGTGACAGACACTCTCAGACCAAGTTTTTCATCTGCAAATGAAGGTAATGGCAGTACCTCCCTCCTTAGTTTGCTGAGGGAATTATACAAGTGAGGCACTTCATCTAGTTATCTGTTTTATTTTCTTAATAAGTATTAGCCAAGAATAATAAGTATTAGCAGAGAAATGGCACTCAAATTCTCACCCCTTATCTGTCTTCAAGTCAGCCAGGCTGCCTAGCCATTCCAACAGCCAATAAACATCCTGGGGTGTTTAAATGAATCAAAGGGTGACCTCTGTGGTTAGCTGGCCAACAGCTAGAGCTGTCTCTGGGGACTCTGAGTTGGGCTGTGGTGATGGTGGTGAGGTTTTGTGGCATAAATTTTCTTGGTGGGTTTTGCTTTGAAGATGTAAAAGTTGTTGTTTACTTAACAACTTGTCTTGCTCTACCTGTAAGATTTAGTAAGATCTTAAAGGTATTTCTTAATTAGGTGAATCCTAAAAACTGAATACAGAAAGAAGATAACTAATGTGAAATGTGAGAAAGGAGAAGGGACGTGAATGAAGCTAACTGCAGAACTTGACATTATTTTTAGGTCTGAAGTCAAAAAGTTTTCTTGTATTGCCTCATAGTAGGAAAAGTTCCTTTAAACATTTTCAACCTATCAAATTCCATCCATAACCATGATGGAAGAGAAGAAAATGGTGGTTATCTTTCCCCTCATAATTTCCAAATCACTGTGTTGGGTGTATTTATTTAGAGTTTCATGTTGGCACTGTTTTCCCTAAAGGCCCCCAGAATTTAATACAATAATATCACTCTTTCAAGGGTATAGCTATGTTGGCGAGGTTTTAGAAGTTTCATTTGCTATCCCATCTGTGCATAAACTTGGGGACTCTGAGCTGGGCTGTGGTGATGGTGGTGAGGTTTTGTGGTATAAATATGATGTACCTAGAAAGCCCATCTGTCTGGTCCAAGGGAGTTAAGCATAAAAAAATGTCATAGTAAATGTTTCCCTCTATGGAAATAGTGCTCTCCAATTGCCCAGAATTTGAACCCAGAAATTGTTAGCCTTAAAGGGATTTAAAATATCCAGGGAAAAAACCCTGAGTGTATATACCCTCTTTTAAAGATAACATTGGACAGCGCAAGGTGTCAGATGCTGCATCTGATTGGTCAGATGGCAGCACGCCCACTGTCAGAGCAAGCAGTGATTGGTGGGTGAAGACCCCCAGAACTTGTCCAGATGATGGGAGATGAAAGAGGAAACAGTGAGAGGGAGCAGAGAAAGGAAGGAAAGCCAACGGGGAGAGAGACACAAGCAGCCAGAGGAAGAGAACCAGAGGAAGGCTGTGAAAAGAAAAGCAATCTCTCTAGGGAAAGATTTAACAAGGGAGTTGATTTATTGAGAACATCGCACCCACGTACCCACGTCTGTGTTCTTAGAAGCTTTTGTAAGTGAGCACTTCAGAAATCAAAAACTGATCTCCCCATATTTCAAACATTCTTATTCTCCCTGAGTGATTTTTATTTTTATTTTATTTTATTTATTTGTTTTTGCTAGTTCCTGCTGCCACTTGAGCTATGATTATCTCAGTATTTGTATTTTTAGTAAATTTGTCCTTATGTTTATATATTTACATATAAATTTTATGAAGTTATAGAAATTTCATATCAGGAATTAAATGAAAAGGTGGCATTATTTGCATAAATAAAAGGTGTCAATAAAAAAATAAAGAAAATAGAAACAAATCATGCATTAAATTCTAGCCAGATGCTGGAGAAGAGAGGAGTAGAATAATGGAGAAAGAGAAAGAGGGATTACCAAGTGGTGGGGACATTAATGATATAAGGACACTAAATTAGTCTTGTTCATTGATAAAATCAAAAGAAATGAAAGAGAATCAAAATGAGGGAAAATACTCTCACCTCATAAGGAACATTATTTAATGTCATGTACAGGCACCAGCTGAAGTTATTGTTACTTATATGTCTGAAAACTGATGGTATCTGTTCCACACTTTAGAAAGCACTGGGGCTATAAACATTTTACTCCCTAGAAATGGCCACACTCTTTATAAATTCAGACATTTTTTTCCCTTACACTACCCACCAATGTTATGAATTAGTTTACTTGAGCCACCCTCCAAGAAACACATCATTTCTGAGAGTACTTAGTCTTAGTAAGGGTTTATAGAGGGAGACCCAGGACCATAACTGGAAAAGGACCAGACACCAGAGAAGGGCTGCCAAGAAGTCACTGGGCCCCTGAATAACATCCCAGTCACTGTATCCACCTGTGCTGCTCATTATGACAGCCCAGGACACATATGGCTATGGAAGAGAAAGGAAAAATGGTTATCAAACCAAAATGCACGGGTTGGGGAGATAGCTCAGCTGGTAGAGTGCTTGCCTTACAAGGCCCTGAGTTCGATCCCCAGTACCACAAAAAAAAAAAAAAAAAAAAAAAAAAAAATGCACAATGTAAAATACACACCAGATTTGTAAAAAAATAATATAAAATTGTTTCAATTCTCAATTTCATGCTGATATGTTGAAACAATATTTTATGTATATCGAATAAAAATCATAACTAAAACTAAATTCACTTATCCCTTTTTAATTTTTAGATTACTTTATTTTAAACCAAATTTAAACTTACAGAAAAGGTGCAAAATTTACTTGTCTAGCTTCCCCTCAAGTCAATGTTATATAACCCTAATATAATCATCAAAACCAAGAAATTAACATCAATATGATACAAAAGTACAAACTACACTCAACTCGTATCAATCCCTCCACGCCAGAATTCAATCTAATACCCCACTTGGAATTTAGTTGTCATTTCCCTCTAATCTCCAATCTCAATCTTCCTCATTCATTATTTTTTCAATTTTTTTTATTTTTTATTGGTTCTAATTAGTTATACATGACAGTACAATGCATTTTGACACATCATACATAGATGGAGTATAACTTCTCATTCTTCTGATTGTACATGATGTAGAGTTACACCAGTTGTTCAATCATATATGAATATAGGGTAATGTCTGATTCATTCTACTATCATTTCTAACCCTAACCCCCCTCCCCTCCCTTTACTCCCTTCTGTCTAGTACAAAGTACTTCTATTCTTCCCTAGCATCTCCCCGCAAATTTTGAATTAGCATCCACATATCAGAGAAAAATTTGGCCTTTGGTTTTTTTGGAACTGGCTTATTTCACTTAGCATGACATTCTCCAGTTCCATTCATTTACTGGAAAATGCCATAATTTCATTCTTCTTTAAGACTGATTAATATTCCATTGTGCATATACACCACAATTTCTTTATCCATTCATCTGTTGAAGGACACCTTGGTTAGTTCCATAGTTTAGCTATTGTGTATTGGGCTGCTATAAACATTGATGTGGCTGCCTCAGTGTAGTGTGCTGATTTTTAAGTCCTTTGGGTATAAACTGAGGAGTGGGACAGCTGGGTCAAATGGTGGTTCCATTCCAAGATTTCTGAGGAATCTCCATACTGCTTTCCATAGTGGTTGCACCAATTTGCAGTCCCACCAGCAATGTATGAGTGTACCTTTTCCCCCACATCCTCGCCAACACCTATTGTTGCTTGTATTCTTGATAATAGACACTCTAATTAGGGTGAGATGGAATCTTAGGGTTGTTTTGATTTGCATTTCTCTTATTATTACTAGAGATGTTGAACATTTTTTCATATATCTGTTGATTGCTTGTAGATCTATGAAGTGTCTGCTCTGTTCCTTAGATCATTTATTGATTGGGTTATTTAGTTTTTTTGTGTTAAGTTTTTTGAGTTCTTCATGGTAGAGATTTGAGCCTACTTTTTCATCTACTAGGATTAGGGTCTCTGGTCTATTGCCTAAGTCCTTGATCCACTTTGAGTTGAATTTCGTGCAGGGTGAGAGACAGGGGTTTAATTTCATTTTACTGGATATGAATTTCCAATTTTCCCAGCACCATTTGTTGAAGAGGTTATCTTTTCTCCACCATATGTTTTTGGCACCTTTGTCTAGTAATGAGATAACTGTATTTATGTGGGTTTGTCTCTATGTCTTTTATTCTGTACCATTGGTCTATGTATCTGTTTTGGTGCCTCTATCATGCCATTTCTGTTACTATGGCCCTGTAGGATAATTTCAGATCTGGTATTGTGATGCTTCCTGCTTCATTTTTTGGGTTTTTGTTTTGTTTTTGTTTGTTTGTTTGTTTGTTTATTTGTTTTTTGGTACCAGGGATTGAACTAAGGGGCACTCAAACACTACGCCACATCCCCAGCCCTATTTTATATTTTATCTAGAGACAGAATCTCACTGAGTTGCTTAGTGCCTCGCTTTTGCTGAGCTGGCTTTGAACTTGGATGCTCTTACTTCAGCTTCCCAAGCTGCTGGGATTACAGGTATATGCCACTGTGACCGGCTCTGCTTCACTTTTCTTGCTTAGGATTGCTTTGGCTATTCTGGGTCTTTTATTTTTCCAAATGAATCTCATGATTGCTTTTTCTAGTTCTATGAAGAATGTCATTGGAATTTTAATAGGAATTGCATTAAATCTGTATAATTCTTTTGGTAGTTTGACCATTTTGACAATATTAATTCTACCTATCCAGGAGCGTGGGAGGCTCTCCATCTTCTAAGGTTTTCTTTAATTTCTTTCTTTAGTGTTCTCTAGTTTTCTTTGTAGAGGTCTTTCACCTCTTTTGTTAGATTGATTCCCAAGGTTTTGTTTGTTTGTTTGTTTTGATTTGTTTTTTGTTTGTTTGTTTGTTTGTTTTTTGAGGCTATTGTGAATGGGGTAGTTTTCCCGACTTTCTCTTTCGGTGGATTCATCACTGATATATAAAAATGCATTTGATTTATGGATATTGATTTTATATCCTGCAACTTTGCTGAATTCATTTATTAGTTCTAGAAGTTTTCTGGTCAATGTTTTGGATCTTCTAAATATAGAATCATGTCATCAGCAAATAGTGATAGTTGTATTCTTCTTTTCCTTTTTGTATCCCTTTAAATTATTTCAACTGTCTAATTGCTCTGGCTAGAGTTTCAAGGACTCTGTTGAATAGAAATGATGAAAGATGGCATCCTTGTCGTGTTCCAATTTTTAGAGGAAATACTTTCAATTTTTCTCCATTTAGAATGATGTTTTACTTGGGCTTAGCATAGATAGCTTTTACAATGTTGAGTTATATTCCTACTACCCCTAGTTTTTTCAGTGTCTTGAACATGAAGAGATGCTGAATTTTGTCAAATGCTTTTTCTGCATCTTTTGAGATGATCATTTGATTATTGTCTTTAAGTCTATTGATGTGATGAATTACATTTATTGATTTCCATATGTTGAACCAACCTTGCATCCCTGGGATGAACCCCACTTGATCATGGAGCACTATCTTTTAAATATGTTTTTGTATGTGAATTGTCAGAATTTTTTTGAGAATTTCTCCATCTATATTCATCAGGTCTGAAGACTTCTTTCATTGATGTTTGTTTTTCTGGTTTTGGTATCAGGGTGATACTAACCTCATAGAGTGTGTTTGGAAGGGTTCCCTCCTTTTGTATTTTATGGAATAATTTGAGAAGTATTGGTATTAAATTGTTTTTTTGAAGGTCTTGTAGAACTTGACTGAGAATCTGTCTAGTCCTGGGTTTTTCTTGGTTGGTAGACTTTTGGTGGCATCTTCTATTTCATTGCTTGAAATTCATCTGTTTAAATTGTGTATGCCCTTCTGATTCAGTTTGGGTAGAACATATGTCACTAGAAATTTGTCCATGTCTTTGAGATTTTCTATTTTATTGGAGTATAGGTTTTCAAATAGTTTCTGATTATCTTCTGTATTTGTAGTGTCCATTATTTCCTTTTTCATCATGCATTTTAGTAATTTGAGTTTTCTCTCTCTCTTCATTAGTGTAGCTAATGGTTTATCAATTTCATTTATTTTTTCAAAGAATCAACTTTTTGTTTTGTCAATTTTTTGAATTGTTTCTTTTGTTTCTATTTCATTGATTTCAGCTCTGATTTTAATATTTTCTGTCTTTTCTTGCTTTTGTGTTTATTTTTCTTCCTTTTTCTATGGATTTAAGATGCAAATTAAGTCATTTTATTTAAGTCATTTTATTGACTTTTTATTCTTTTAATGAATAAGTTCAAGCACTGACTTCATAGTGTCCCAGAGATTTTGATACATTGTATCAGTGTTCTCATTTACCTCTAAGTATTTTATTTTATCCCTGATTTCCTCTGCTATCGATTCATCATTCAATAGCATGTTGTTTAGTCTCCAGGTATTGGAGTATCTTCTATTTTTCATTTTATCATTGATTTCTAGCTTCATTCCATATGATCTGAAATAATTCAGGGTAGTATTTCTATTTTTTGTATTTGCTAAGAGTTGGTTTGCGGCATAACATGTGGTCTATTTAAGAGAAGGATCCATGTGCTGCTGAGAAGAAAATGTATTCGCTCCTTGATGGATGAAATACTCTATATATGTATGTTAAGTCTAAATTATTGATTGTAGTCTTTAGTTCTATAGTTTCTTTGTTTAGTTTTGTTTGTTTGTTTGTTGTTTTGTTGTTTGTTTGTTTGTTTGATTTTTTCTTGGCAGATCTATCCAGTGGTAAAAAAGATAGGTTAAAGTCATCCTGTATTATTTTGTTTTGGTCCATTTGACTCTTAAAATTTAGAAGGGTTTGTTTGATGTATGTAGATGCTCCATTGTTTGGGGTATAAGTATTTACAATTATATCTTGTTGATATAGGATTCCCTTAGCCAGTGTAAAATGTGCTTCTTGACTAACTTTGGCTTGAAGTCCACTTCATCTGATATGAGAATGGAAACCCCTGCTTATTTACACAGTCTATGTAAGTGATTTGTTTTTTTCCCAAACTTTCACCTTCAGTCTATGGGTGTCTTTTCCTAGGAGGTGAATCTCTTGAAGACAGCATATTATCGGATCTTTTTTTTTAAATCCAATCCACTAGTCTATGTCTTCTGATTGATGAGTTTAGGCCATTAACATTCAGGGTTATTATTGAGATATGATTTGTATTCCTGGTCATTTTGGTTTATTTTTGGTTTTTAATTTGACCTAATTTCTCCTTTGACTGACTTTTCCTTTAGTGTAGTTCCTCCCTTTACTGGTTTTCATTATTTTTTTTCCATTTCCTCCTCGTGCAATATTTTGCTGATTATGTTCTATAGACATTCTAGTTGTGAATTATTTTAACTTTTGTTTATCATGGAAGGTTTTTATTTCGTCTTCAAGTTTGAAGTTTAGTTTTGCTGTATATAAAATTCTTGGTTGGCATCCATTTTCTTTCAGATCTTGATATATATTATTCCAAGACGTCTTGGCTTTGAGGGTCTGGGTTGAGAAGTCAGCTGAGATCCAAATTGGTTTCCCTCATATGTGTTGATTTTTTTTTCTCTCACAGCCTTTAAAATTCTATCCTTATTTTGAATGTTAGTCATTCTAATTATAATGTGCCTTGGTGTGGGTCTACTGTAATTTTGTACATTCGGGGTCCTGCAAGCCTCTTGTAGTTGATTTTCTGTTTCATTCTTTAAATTTGGGAAATTTTCTGATATTATTTTATTGAAAAGATTGTGTATTCCTTTGGTTTGCACACCTTCCTTTATCCTGATAATTCTTAAATTTGGTCTTTTCATGTTATCCCATAGTTCTTGGAAGTTCTGTTCATGGTTTCTTACCATCTTCTGTGTATGGTTGACTTCATTTTCAAGAGTATATATTTTGTCTTCATTGTCTGAGGTTCTGTCTTCCAAGTGATCTAGTCTGTTGGTAATTCTTTCCGTTGAATTTTTAATTTGGTTTATTGTTTCCTTCATTTTGAGGACTCTTACTTGATTCCTTTTTATAATTTAAGTGAAAGTGTTCCTGTATTTTCTCTCTGATACCATCCTTTATTTCAGAGATCAGTCTAACTATGTACCTTCTAAACTCCTTCTCTGACATATCTTCTACTGTGTTGTCTATGGAGTCTATTGTTGGAACATCTTGGTTTGTTTGAGGCACTTTGTTTCCTTGTTTTTTCATGTTGTTTGTGTGTCTTCCCATATTGCAGTATGGATCTGAGGCAGTACTGTTTGTACCCTGTACTCTTACAGTGTCCCTGAAGGCTTCCAGTACCTCCCCTTCAGGGACACGGTATACTGGGAGAAACCAGTATTAACAGCACACATTGCAAACAATATACAGCTTTAAACCAAATAGCTACTATTAAAGCATCTATGGTTTTGTCACAATAAACAAAAATGATGTATTCAGTTATTGTCTACAATATAAAGAGTAAATTTGCTGAAGAGATTTACCATTTCAAATGATGGACAAAGAGGGAATAGAAGTAGTATAGGATGTGATATTTATGAGGGAGGAGAGAATATAGTGGTAAAAATTTATAGTAAGAGCAAAGGATGAATTAATAGACATTGATTGTTAGCTTGAGAAAAGTGAGAAAGAAAATCCAGGGGTATAGATAAGTGAGAGAAAAAATATTTAGAGTTTTTTTTTTTTTTAAAGTAATAATATAAGAATACACAACAAAACTGTAATATACTATCAGACATCCCATTCCTCAATAAATTGATGCATGAAAAATATATGTATCCAAAAATGGTAGAGATATGAGAGGTGGGGGGAAGGAGAGTCTCAATGGAAAATTGAACAATTGTTTCTTGGCTTTCAAAATTTTTCTCAGCTTTCTTTCTTTGCCATAATTGGAGTTATCTGAAGTTTGATAGTAGCTCTAGTGGGGTGGGTGCCAGACTGGTTGGCTTGTTGTGCTGATAGCAAGATACCCTCATACCCTCTTCCAGTCTTACCACCTCTTGTAACTGGTCCCTTCTGTCCCAGCACACTTCAGGACTCTCTGAGCTGAAAAGAGTCTGGTTCTCTCCAGTTTCTCCAACCTGTGCTCCCCCCAGGGAAATGACCCCAGTCTCTATCTTTCCACAAGCCTACCAAGGCCCAGACTGGCCTATGCAGACCCAGCTGCAATCTAACATATCTGGGCTTCAGATTCCCCAGATTCTGCCTTGCTGCAGTTCCACGATCTCAATGCCCTATCAACTTGCAGAGACCACCAGGGATGTGCTCACACAAAGAAGCAACCCTGCAAAGAGACAGCCAGATGGTGGCCACTAGAATTTTAAAGGCCACAAGAGAAAAGTATCAGATTACACATAAGGGAAACCAATTCGGATCTCAACTGATTTCTCAACCCAGACCCTCAAAGCTAGGAGGTGCTGAACAATATACACCAAACTCTGAGGGAAAATAGACGCCAACCAAGAATTTTATATCCAGCAAAACTAAGCTTCAGATTTGAAGGTGAAAGAAAAACCTTCCATGGTAAATAAAAGTTAAAAGAATTCACAACTAGAAGGTCTACACAATAAAATATTCTCAACAAAATATTTCATGAAGATGAAACAAAAAAAGTGAAAACTAGAAAAGGGAGGGGCTACACTAAAGGAATAGTCAATCAAAGGAGAATCTAATTCAGATTAAAAACTAGAAATAATCCAAAATCACTAGGAATACAAATCATATCTCAATAATAATCCTGAATGTTAATTGCTTAATTTCATCCATCAAAAGACAGACTGACCTCCTGCATTGTGCTATCAGCAAAACAAGCCAACCAGTCTGGCACCCACCCCACTAGAGCTACTATCAAACTTCAGATAACTCCAATTATGGCAAAGAAAGAAAGCTGAGAAATTTTTTGAAAGCCAAGAAACAATTGTTCAATTTTCCTTATCCCAAATGTTAGTCATTCTCATTATAATGTGCCTCTGTTGTAATTTTGTATATTTGGGGTCCTATAAGTCTCTTGTACTTGATTTTCCATTTCATTCTTTAGATTTGGAAAATTTTCTGATATTATTTCACTGAAAAGATCGTGCAAAACCTTTGGTTTGTATCTCCATGCTTTCATCTCTCCTGATAATTCTTAAATTTGGTCTTTTCATGTTATCCCATAGTTCTTGGAAGTTCTGTTCATGGTTTTTAACATCCTCCCTTCATGATCAACTCTATTTTCAAGAGTATATATTTTGTCTTCATTGTCTGAGGTTCTGTCCTCCAAGTGATCTAGTCTGTTGATCATGCTTTCTATTAAATTTTTAATTTGGTTTATTGTTTCCTTTGTTTTAAGGATTTCTGTTTGGTTTGTTTTTTCCAGAATCTCTGCCTCTTTATTGAAGTAATCTTTCACTTCCTGTGTTTTCTCTCTGATTTCATTCCCTATACCATTCTTTACTTTGCAGATCAGTTTAACTATGTACATTCTGAACTCCTTCTCTGACATTTTTTTCCACTGTGGTGTCAATGGATTCTATTACTGGAGTATCTTGGTTTGTTTGGGGTCATTTGTTTCCTTGATTTTTCATGTTGCTTGTGTGTCTTCCCATCTAACAGTATGGATCTGAGTCTACCCTGTGGACTTATAGTGTCCCTGAAAGTTTCCAGTTTTCACTATTTAGGGGGAGAAAAATAATAACAACCAATACAAACAATTTACAGCTTTAAACCAAATAGTTCCTACTATGATGTCTACAATGTTAACTATCACAATAAACAGAAATGATATGATCAGTTATTACCTATAATAAAAACAGCAAGTTTTCAAAAGCATTTACAATTTCAAATGGTGGACAGGGAGAGAAGAGAAGTGATATAGGATGTGATGGTTATGAGGGAGAGGAGAGAAGACAGAAGTAAAAAATTAATGGAAGAGTGGAGAGTGAATGAGAGAAAAATAGACACTGACTGTTAGTGGAAGAAAAGAGAATAAAGGAAAACAGAAGAAAAAATATATATATAAAGTACAATTTTTTAAAAAAATCAAAAAAGAAATGAGGATATAAAGCAAAACTAAAATATACAAATCAAACATCCTAGTTCAGAAAAAAAATCAATGAAAAATAACTGGTGTCAAAAAAATGCTAAAAATGAGAAAACAAATATGAAAATGTATTAATGTCCATATAACATTAAGGTCACAATTAAACAGAGAAAAAGAATTTAAAAAAAAAAAAAAGAGAGAGAGAAGAAAAAAACACCCTGATGAAAAGTTAAAGAATTCTTTCCATTGGAGTTCAAAATATTCTCAACTTCTCTTCTCTGCAGTTCTAGGTGGTCCATCTGCAGCACATGCTCCGCCCTCTGGATTGCTGGTGTGAGAGTGGTAATCCCGTAGGCGGAGTTCCTGGAGGCAGGGTTTAGGTTTAGGCCCGCTCCAAGCTCTACACTGAATGCTAATTGGTCTGGAGATTTTAAATCATGTACCTCCAGTGCCCAGTACTTGCTGGTCCATACTGGAAGACTGTACCCTAGGGGTCTCCCCTAAGTTCCACTCATGTGGTGGGAGAGCCAATTCTTAGTTCCCTATGTCACCTGTGGACCCCAAGTTTCCTGGCCTCGAATTCAGTTTCCAAACAATCTCTCCCTCCCCTGCCCTTCCAAGTTCCCTCCCGCTCCTGCAAGCAGTAGGACTGGAGGGAAAGGGGTAGAGCCAGGTGGGTTTCCAGGACCAGTTTTCCACTGTGTTAACCTTTCTCCATGTCTTATTTTCTCCTGCTCACTTAAGCACACTCTGTCATGCCGTGTGTGTTTACTGGGCCTGTATTTCTGGGCCAAACTCAGGTTTGCCAGGAATCCAGTCCCTTAGCTGCCAGCCCACAAAGACTCCTTCCTTTGTCCTCTGCATGCTGCCTGAAGAGATGGCAGCTTCTTTCACCACACATGGATATTATGCAGCATGTCTTTCAGGTTTGGGCAGTGTCCTTGATCTCTAAGTACTCTGTACCCAAACACGCTTTGGGCCTCCCAAAAATACAGGTTCCTTTAATTCCTTTATCCCTCCACTATGCTCATGGAGGGACCTCTCTGGCTGGTGCTTCTGGCCCAGCAGTGGCAGCAGCTATGCCACTGGGGATTTTTTTTCTTATTTTATTATATCCAATCTCATGTGTCCCCAGTCTGCTTTGAATATCAATAAAGTGCCCACCCTCTATTTTTTTTTTTTTTTTTTGTTCACCCACCTTGCGGAGAAGCTGCCTGTCTGCTTTCTTGGTTTCATACCACAGAGTAGCCAGGAAAGTGACCTTCTCTATTCTGCCATCTCAAAAAGCCCTCACCTTGTTCATGATCTTGATATGTTTTAAGAGCATTGAGCTATTTTGTAGAATGTCCCAGATTTACATTTGTCTAATGTTTTCTGTCGTTGGCAATCAGGTTATTACTTTTGGAAAAGAAAAGTCACAGGCATAAATGTCCTTCTCAATGCATCCTATCAAAAGTTTCACAGTGTCTGTATGTCTTGTTATTGGTGAATATTACCTAAATTACTACAAAAAAATTTAATTTTATAGTTCTGTTGGACAGTGCTCATTGACACCATACATAAATGAAATAACAAGTTTGTGACTTGAAAGAACATGTTCATAATGGAAATGTATGGGTTTAATTATCTATATTTTCCTAAATTCTTTTGACATATTTTACCTTCTCATAGTAATAACACCAAATATTTACTGAGAACTACTGTATATTAAACTCTTTGCCAAACACTTACATATTAGATCTTTTAATCCTCACAGGACCTGTTAAGGTAGATGCTCCCATTACTCTTGCTTTGCAAAGAAGGTGTAAGTTGCCTAAAGTCCTCATTCAGCTTATTAAGTGACAGATCCAGAATTAGAACACAGGGAGAGACTACAAGATCCTGGGCTTATTGTCAATATACATTTTTAAAGTTATAGTATCAGTTAGTTCACATTCCACATCTCAAGCTTTACCAACTGTAAACCGTTTTAACTTTTTTCCTGCATGACAGAGTGGGAGAAGTGGTGCTCATTAAGTCAGCTTCCATACACTGGGCTAAATTTTCAACTCACATTATCTCATTTAATCCTCACAACAGCTACATTTTATAGATATGAAAATACAAAAAAAAAAAAAAAACCCTGAAGCTCAAAACTAACAAGTGGCAGAGACTGGGATTCATATATTTGACTCCCTAACTTTCCATTATACAGGTAGTATTTCTCATGTTCACTAATTTTGAAAAGTCAGTGCTCTTTATAGGAATTCTATTCATCAGCACTTAAGTATATCAGTTTTTAAATGAAAATTGATCATAGTGACCCCCTATGCCTCCTAAGGAACTCAATGTAAAAGAAAATGGTGTCACTTTAGTACAAAGCACAAAATTTGCTAGATTCCAGGCACAGAAGGCTGTTCATATAAGGTTAGGCATGTAAGATAACTCTCGGTTTTCCAGAATGTCTGAAGGAGAAAATAGGACATTTGGCCTATTTTAAATTAGCTAATTTCTCTTACTAGTAGTACAAATACTGGTACCCATGACATAGAAAGTGGTATCAACATGGAAGTGCCTGTAGGTGAATACAGAATCCATTATGTCAATCAATACTCACTCCCATGGCTAAATGGCAGAATCTTCTTTAATAAAAGAGTAGAGATGGGCACTACTTCCTGGAGCTGTGGCATAGACAGAAGTGTGGCTCAAATGCAATGTCCCAATGGTTCTTGAGACCAAAGCACAGAAATGCAACTGTTTATTTATCCAACTGGGTTTCTGAAAAACATAATGAAGTTTTTGAAAAATTGAACTGGTTTCCATGTAACTAAACATACTTGAATAAAGTGCAGAGGATGTCTCATATTATTTTGTATTAAAAAGAAAACATATGGCTGTTTCTAATTGCTTTGAAATCTCAAGATTCCTTCTCACCTGAGCATCTTTCTACAGTTCCCAAAGAGAGCCACTAGAGGGTACTGCTGAATCACACTTAACTCCTGAACCCACAGCTGTATAAATGCTTTGTGTTCCTTTTTTGCAGGGGAATGAACTGATTCCATAGACATACTCACAATGCAATGTGAGAAACAAGATTTTTTTTATTCTTTTTTTTTTTAATGGTCCAAAGAGCAAACGTAGTAAATTCCTGTATTGCTTTGAGAAACAAAGTATCGGCAAAAAAGACAAATTGTCTGTTGTAATGACACCTGTCCCTAGAATTGCTTTCTTAGGAGGATTTTGTATTTACATTGAAAAAGATGACTGCATGAAAAACTGCCTATTTTGTTTTTGCTTTGCTTTGCGGGCGGGAGTTATAGAAGAGCTTTCATGCAGAGATTTAAGAAGGAAACTGAGATGTCTGTGGAGGACTGCAAAATCCCAATGACAGCAAGAAAGCCAGCTGAGAGTGCTATGCATCATCTCATCTTGGTCTCATTCCCGTGTCCTCTCACTGCAAACACTGAACAGCCGTCTTGCCAAGCCTGCCTGATCAGTAATAGATGGGTGTCCCAGAGAGCAAGAGGAGTAACTTAAAATAAAATATGTACCCGCACACAGGGGGGAAGAAATAAAACAGGATGCTGCTGGCTGCTGAGAACAAAGCATGATCCAGCATGCTCTGGGATTTGTCATGACCACCTGAAGAAAATGGACAGTTAAGAAACAGGCTTGCCCCAGTTCACTGCCAACTCATATCCTGAAAGTTCGTTGGCAGGACCATGTTTGGAATTGAGAGAACTATTAAGAATGGTTAAAGTCCAGGGAGCCAGTCAAGGCACACGCCCTCCACAGACTGGACTATAACCCTGGCAGAGGGAACCAGACTGCACTGACCACCTACTATACACCACCCCTCTCTTTATAAGTTACCCTATTTTGCTCTCAAAGCAATGCTTAAAAGTGAATATTCTATTTTGCAGAACAAGACTGGGATCTAGATAGCTTATACTAACTTGCTCAAAGTCCAACAGCCAATAAATGGCAGAGCAGGGGCAATTAAGTTCAAAGCCCTTTCACTACACTTACCTGTACTTATTGAGTACCTTCAGTGTATCAAGCACTCTTCCAAGCGCATCACAAGGGTCATTTCTTGACACCCAAAGTAGGTATAACAGGTGCTTGTATGATTTCTGTTTTAAAGAGCAGCAATGTAGATACAGGGTGGTTAAGGAACCTCTTCCAAGGTAACATAGAAAGTGATGGAGGATGGGTTTATAACCAGGCCATGGCTCCAAAACTGTTGTTCTGAACAAAACCACTTCCCAGGGTACCCCGTGGCCCCTCAATAGGTGCTCAGGCATTGACAGAATTAGTCCCTGGACCAAAGTCCATAAGTGCTAAAAGGGGGAAGGAAAAGGTTTGCTTTCTAATACTGGGCATAAAATTAGGCAGCACTTGCTTAGAATCTACTATTTACCAGGTTCCATGCTTAGAGCCTTATATGTATGATATCATTTTGTTCTCACCGTAGCCCTGGGAGAAAGCAGTAATTGTTCTCATGTTTAGATGGGAATACCTGTGCCAGAAAATTTATTTAATCTACCCAAGGACACACAATTAATCAACAGCAGAGGGAGGACTAAAATGTAACATCTGTTTAACTTGGAGGGATTTCCATGGAATATTGTTGAATGACAAAAAGCAAAATGCAAAAATGTGTGTTAAATATACACATGTAAAGAATTACAGTATTATGGAAAAAATTAAAGATATATCTTAGTGTGTTAATCTGGGTTATAGGGGAAGGTGTGGCAAGGATGTAAAAAGTACACATATCACACATTTATTCATCTGTGAAAACTATGCATGTATGTAAATATACATACAAATAAAAAGTTATGAAATTTATACAAAAGTTATAATAAATAAAAATAAATTAGTTGAAATTAACAGATGTTTGATAAAATTCAATTTTTTTTTTTTTTTTTTTTTAAAGAATTGAACTTTGGGAAGCTTTCCCACTGAACTACACCAGTTGGCACTGGTCATTTAACCCAGGAGTGCTTAACCACTGAGCCATTTCCCAGCTCTTTTTTTTTATTTTCTATTTTTTTTTTTTTTATTTTGAGACAGTATCTCAGTAAGTTGCTGAGGCTGGCCTAGAACTTGCAATCTTTCTGCCTCGTCTTCTTGAGTTGCTGGGATTACAGATATGTAGCACCAGAGCCAGCTCAATATTCATTTCTAATTAACCCCTTGGTATACTTTATTATTATGATTGCATTCTTCTAAACCCAGATTATTAACAGAAATAAAAAGTAAGCATGACAGTTGAAATTAAAACTGTGGGGATGTTCAAATTAAACTCAAGAAAAAGGAATGGAATTCAACTAGCATTCTCTGTTAATCAGCATTATTCTAGAAGTCTGAATAGTCCAATGAAATAAGAAAAAGAAGTGAGAAGTGAAATCTTCAGAAAATAAGATGCAGAATTACACATGCAGATGATCATGTTATAAAAAAATAAGTAAACCTAATATACACTAACACATTCATACAACAGGACTGATGCCAGTGTATTTGGGCTCACTAGAGAAACAGAACAAATAGGAAGGATGTATGAATTATCGGATGGGTCACTAGCTAGATAATAAGAAAGAAAGAAAGAAAGAAAGAGAATGAAAGAAAGAAAGAAGAGAGAAAGAAAGAGAATGAAAGAAAGAAAGAGAGAAAGAAAGAAGAGAGAGAGAGAAAGAAAAGAGAGAGAAAGAAAGAAAGAAAGAAAGAAAGAAAGAAAGAAGAGAGAAAGAAAGAAAGAAGAGAGAGAGAAAGAAAGAAAAGAGAGAGAGAGAGAGAGAGATAGGAGAGATCAACTTATTCAACTATGGAAAATGAGAAAGCCCATAATTTGTCATCTGCATGCAGAAGGTCCAGGGAAGCTGGTGTGATATAACTCCAACCCCAAACCAAAGACTTGAGAATCAGTGAAACCAATGGAGTAAGTCTCTATCCAAGTCCAAAAGTACTAGAATCAGGAGCACAGGTGTCTGAAGGGAGGAGATGAATGTCCCAGCTCAAGAAGAAAGAGTAAATCCACCCTACCTCTACCATGTTCTATTCAGGCCCTCAACTGATTGACTGATTCCACAACTGATTCAAATGCTAATCTCTTCTGGAAGCACCCTCACTGACACAAAACAAAATAATATTTTACCAGTTATCTGGGCATCCCTTAGCCCACTCCAGTTGATGCATAAAATTAATCATGACACTTGGATACCATCTTTAAATTGGCAAGAAATACTGGCATTATTTTGCCTCCTGTATTATCTACCACCTGCTAGTTTCTTCCTTCCCAAGTGTCAGTTCTAGGACATTGCCCTAAACCCTAAAATTACCATCTTCTTCTTTTCTCTATCCATCTCTCGCCTTCCCCCTTGGTAGAGAAAAATCTAACTCCCTTGACCTAATTCCTACCAAACTGTGAATGATCATTAAATTCCCTTGTTATCATAAATGTTTCTCTTTGTTCGTTTTATTATTAATAAGCATTATTTTTAGAGAAGTTTTAATTTCATAATAAAATTAAGCAGAAAGCACAGATTTGCCTTATACTATCGTCCCTACATATGTACAACTTCATCCACTATCAACATCCTGCACCAGATTCGCACATTTGTTACAATCAATGAACCTACATTGACCCATCATTATCCCCCAAAGTCCAGAGTTTCCATTAGGGCTCACTGTTAATGTTACATTCTAAGGATTTAGACAAATGTATAATGACATGCATCTACCGTTGTAGTACTGTATAGGATAGTTTTACTATCCTAAAAATCCTCTATCCTCCTCTTGCAAATTCCTCCCACTGCCTTAAGTCCTGGAAAAAACTAATGATTTTATTGTCCATACAGTTTTACCTTTTCCAGAATGTCATATGTAGTTGGAACCATACAGTAGGTGGGCTTTTTAGTTTGACTTCTTTTCCTTAATAATATTCATTTAAGATTTATCCATGCTTTTTAATGGGTTAAGAGTTCATTTTTTTTTTCACGCAGAATAATACCCCATTTTCGGGATATTCCACAGTTTGTTTATCTGCTCACCTTTGAAGGACATCTTGATTGCTTTCAAGTTTTAGAAATTATGAAAAAAGCTTCTATAAACATCCATGTGCACATTTTTGCATAGATATGTTATCAATTTATTTGAGTAAATACCAAGGATCATGATTACTGGTTATTATGTTTAGTTTTGTAAGAAATTGCTGAACTATCTTCCAAAGAAATTATACTATTTTTTACTTGCTCTGAATTTAATTTGATCTTATTTTTCTAGTTTTCTTAGATGAAAGCTTAGATTATTGATTTTAGATCTTTCTTATTTTCTAATACATGTGTTCAGTGCTATAAATAAGTTAGACCCTAATAAGTTCCAGTAGGTTAGGTTCTGCTAAACAGTTTCTCCTGGTTGGAATAACAGACTACACTGACATATTTCAAAATGGTTTATTTCCCCCTACCCTTGTTGGAAGTCTGCACTGAGCCTCCAGAAATTCACCAATTACAGTTCAGTATTTTTCTGTTTGTTTGTTTGTGTGTTTTGTATTTTATCCCTGCTCTGATTCCTTTGAGGTTCCTGCTCAGGAGTTTTCTGCCACCAAAGAAATTGTGATTCTCTGTGTCTGCCTGTCTGTCTTCCAACTTTAGGGCAGTGGGTTACCATATGACCTCACTTCTCTGATGGATGCAAAAATTGTTTTACAGTATGTTCCGCTTTTCACTTGTTAAGATGGAGAGATGACTTCTAAGCTCCTAATAGATCAGAAACCAAAAGCCTACTTCTTTTTATTTTAAAGAAAAATGCTTGTTAAACTAAATAAGGCACTAATTAGTAGAACTTCAGTCTATGAAAAATAATGAATGTTAAAAAAATTTCACATAAATGTCAGCTTAGTCACCATTGTACAGCCATGGTTCTCCAGAGAAACGGAACCAATAAGATATGTACACACACACACAGAGAACAGAGAGAGAGAGAGAGAGAGAGATTTATTGCCTCCTATGATTATGAAGGCTAAGTCTCAAGATCTGCAATTGGAGACCCAGCATGTAGTATCCATGGTGTAGAACCTGGCAGAAGGTTGGAAAGCTGAAGAACCAGGAAAAGACTGTCTCAGTTCCAGTCTGAAGTCAAGAAAAAACTAATGTTCCAGTTTGATAATCCCATCACGCAAAAGTAATTCCACATTGTTCAGGAGAGGGTCAGTCTTTTTGTACTATTTAGGTTTTCAATCAATTAGATGAGGCTCACCCATATTGAGGAGGGATATCTGCTTTACTCAATCTACCAATTCAGATATTAACATCATCCAGAAATAGCTCACAGCCAGAATTCCAGAATCATATTTGATCAAATATCTGGGCACTCTGTAGACCAATCATGTTAATACATAAAATTCACATCACAACCATGTAAGAAATAGAAAACAACCATCCTTAAAAAGAATTCTGCTTCAGTAAGTGTTAGCGTGGATGTGCGGGGGAAAGCACACTTTTACATCGCTGGTGGAGTTGCAAATTGGTGCAGCCACTCTGGAAAGCAGTATGGAGAATCCTCAGAAAACTTGGAATGGACCCACCATTTGACCCAGCTATCCCACTCCTTGGTTTATACCCAAAGGATTTAAAATCAGCATACTACAGTGAGGCAGCCACATCAATGTTCATAACTGCTTAATTCACAATAGCTAGATTGTGGAACCAACCTAGATGCCCTTCAATTGATGAATGCATAAAGAAACTGTGGTACATACACAATGAATATTAATCAGTCATAAAGAAGAAAAGAATTATGACATTTGCTGGTAAATGAATGGAGTTGGAGAATATCATTCTAAGTGAAATTAGTCAAGCCCAAAAAATCAAAGGCCAAGTATTTTCTCTGATAAGTGAATGATGATACATAAGAGAATGGAGGGTCGGGGAGCAAGAGAAGAATGGAGGCACTTTGGATTGTGTAGAGGGAAATGGGGCAGGAGAAGGTGGAGGAAGGAAAGATAATGGACTGAGACAGACATCATTACCCTATGTACACGTATGATCACATAACTAGTGTGAATCTACATTGTGTACAACCATAAAAATGAAAAGTTGTACCCCGTTTGCGTACAATGAATCAAAATGCAGTCTGCAAAATAAAAATAAATAAATAAAAAGAATTTTGCTTCAGAATAAGTTACAAGTTGTTTCTGTTTTCATAGCAACTATCTTTCTTTTGCTTCTGAACACACAGGTTATTTAGGAATTCCAAGTGGTTTTTAAAGTAGGACCTAGGGCAGCAGCAGAAATTAACAGAGAACTTTCCCCTCTAGATATGGGGCAGGGACTATTATGGAAGTGAATCTGTTATCTAGAGAAACATATAAGCAAAATAAGATCTGAAAAATAAGGACTAAATGGAAAATTAACATTTCGATGTTGTGGGTGATAAGAATGTATACATTCATGCATATAGACATACTTACATGTGTGCATTTATAATAGAATAGAATAGAATACAAGTAATTACAAATATTAAAGTCAAAGCTTGGAGCAAAAAGAAATTTAAAAATTATAATCAAATTTTAACTGTCCAGAGAGGGGGAAATATGTTCCCTACAAAAAGAACGACAATATCATACTTCTGTGCTAATGATGATGTGCTTCAAAATTCTGAAGGAAAATTATTTTGAACTTACATATCTTCAGACTCACAGGGATCAAATTATTATCTTCCACACACTCTTCCTTAAGAATTTACTCAAAGAGTATAACTTAGGAAAACAAAGATCTGACCTGAGTTTCCTTAGAGGTAAAACTGCTCAATACAGAGCACAATGCTCTGACATAAGTACAGGGGCCTCTGCAGGTAGAGAAAATAGAGGGAGTGAGTTAGCCCAACTCCTGCTACTGGGCTCAACACTCCGTGAGTTTACGAACATGGGTGAATTTAACTAGAGAGCACTGTTCAAATCTGTAATGCAGGAGCTCTGTTTATGAAAACTAAATTGTAACATCCTTCCTCAGAACGGAAGAGGCTTTCATAGATGGGTATTAGTTTTTCTCACCTCAGTTGAATATTTCTCTTTAGAGTTGACTTCTCAGAACTGAAATCTCGAGGAAGATAGCTTGAAGCTAAGGAAAGAACAAAAGACTAGAATCTGGGAAACCTGACTTCTAATGCTAATTGCATTACCTTGTGCAATACGGTTAACCTCTGTGGGCCTTCATTCTTTTCCTTTTACAAATAGTGAGTGAAGAAATATATTTTTGGCTTCAAAACAGCAAAACAGAGTGCTATTCAGAGTCAAAGAAACCTTGCTGAGAGTCCAAGCCCAATGCTGTGAAAATACATAACTCTCCAGGCCTTCTGCAACTTTCGCTGGACTGCCTGCAGAATGTTTGCCAGCTTCATCATTATGAACAAGATAATCGTGAAATTACTGAAGCCAACAAAATATTAAAAATGAAGTAGTTCCAATAGTGGATACACGAGTCCAAACTCACAGAAGGGACACCAAGAGTGAATCGCCCTCAGCAAACTATGGCCCTAGGGATTGTAAGTTCATGACCACAGCAGAGGCACCAAGCTGGTGTAGGATGTGAATTGCAGGCAAGGTTGTGCATGTATGGGTACAGTGGGGACTCTGCTTTCCATTCAAATTTTTTGTGAACCTAAAAATGCTCTAAAAAATAGTTTAGTAATAATAACTTTAAGTGCTTGGCACATAGAAGGAATTATAAAATAAATATTTTTAAATGAGGAGTTCAAACTACGGTGCTGTCATTTTGGGCTGTGTTTTTCTTGGTCAAAGGACATTTTTTTTTAAACCCATGGGTCGGTATTGATTTATAGACCTTACTTAAAGCACTTGGAAAGTTCAAGAGCACATACAGTGATGTAAAATCCATATGAGGACATGGGGGAGGTCATCAAACTACTTAGTAATCAGATAGCTGGAATGACTCTGCAGAGGTTGCCAGGCCCAGCCTCAAGGTCTAAAACTTGGGCAGATGTGAGTAGACCTGGCCAGCATTCCACAGGGAAAGAAGCTCCAAGCCTAATCTCAGTAGGCTGTTCTAAGGTTAATAACTGCTGCTCCATCCTGTGAATTCCCTCTTGGAATGACAACCTTGTCTGAATCCTGTTCTAAAGGGAAAAGCTTTTATATTTTCCCCATTAAGTATCTTAGCTATGGGGTTTTGTTTAATATAACTTTTATCAAGTGGAAAAAGTTCCCTTCTATTTTCTAATTTACTGAGTGATTTTTTTTTTAATAACAAAAGAGTGCTGGATTTTGTCTGACACTTTTTCTGTGTCCACTGAGATGATCTTTTATCCTATTAATACGGTGCATTACATTGATTGATTTTTGTATGTTGAATCAAGCTTATATTCTTGAAATAAATCTCACTTGGCCCTCATATAAAATCCTTTTTATATGTCAATGGATTTAGTTTGCAAGTATTTTGTTGAGGATTTTGTATCTAAATTCTTAAGGGATGTTTATAGTTTTCTTATGATGTCTTTTCCAGATTGGTGTCAGGATAATACTGGCCTCATAGGATAAGTTAGAAAGTGTTCTTTGGGACCTATTAAAGCAAGAAACAATGGACAGAAGCAACAAAAGCAACAGAAAACTCTAAAAAAGTGAGACAGAAAAATCAAGATATTTAATTTGTGCCTTATTTAAAAAGTAGATGACAACAGGCATTTTGAAGACTGTACCACAAACAAATGTATTCTCAGAACATAAGAATTTTATACAATTGGTAGATACAAGGTACAAGCTAGACACAAAGAAATGATCTCTGTAACACAGAAAATGACCTGATGATGAATTCCTAAGGGGGAAAACTGAAGTTTAATAATAAAACCACATAATAGATATTATTTGTTGCATATCATTATGTTCAAGGTACTTGTCACTCCACAGTCATATTTTAATTGCTTTTGAAGAATCCTTGTGATAAGAATTACTGATTGTTCATCATCTGCTCACCTTTTCATTTCTTTAGAAATAGGAAATTTTAGCAGGACACATAATTATGCAGCCAAGGCTACACTTCTTTGCCACCTTTGCCACCAGGTATGGCTACATGAGTCACTTCTGGCCAAAAAGAAGTGAGAGAAGATGATGTGTAATGTACAGTTCATGCCCTTAAACGGACAGAAATATGACCTTCCCTCTTTGCTGTTCCCGTTTGTTGTATGTGCAACTCATGGTGGAAGTTGGGACAGCTGTCTTAGACCACAAGATGGAAGCCATGAGCTGACCATGGAGCAGCAAGGAGCCCAGGACTCTACCACCCTTGACCTCCCTGAGTCATTTCACTCACGATTAAGACAGAAATAAATTTCCATCTTGCTTATCTACTGCTATTTTGTCCTTTGATACAGCAGCCTATTGAGTACCCTATCTAACATAATCTTGGTCTAAAATTCCAGGCTAAAGAAAACCTTGAGGTAATATTGGAAAATTATTGTTTTTTCTCTAATAGGCTACTGCTTTCAATTATAGTCACAATTTTAGTATTGCAAAACAAATGAACCAAAAACGAAGTGAGTAATATCCTTTAGAGAATGTTGCTTTAATGAGACTTTAAATCACCATTTATTTCTCTCTTCTCGTTTTTTCTTGGACACACTTCAGCTGAGTCCTGTCCCCCAACTCTTCCACCAAAATTACTTTTATCAAAATCAGCAATGAATTCCAAGTCATGAAATTCAGTAATTCATTTGTGGCACTCCTTATACTTGACCTGTCAGTCTCTGGTGTGTTGGTGCATTATTCGCTCCTTTTGAAGCTCTACAGTGCCTCTTTCTCTCCTGGATTTCCTCCCTCCTTACTAACTAGTAAGTTCTTTTTCTGCCTCTTCCCCATCTGCCCTGCTGCATACAGTACTCCTGAGTTCTTTGACATCTCTCTTCTACCAATATTCACTTTCTTGGTGCTCTTACCCAGTCTCACAACTTTGAATAGAACATGGACACTACAACTCCAAAATGTTATTTCCAGTATTCTAGGATGGAAATCTTTTGAGGGCAGTGATGTTTTTTCTGCTTTTTCCCTGGTGCATCGTCATGCCTAGAAACTGAACTTGCCACATATTGGTGCAGCAAATACATTATTTTTTTAATGAAAGAATACATAAAAGTCACTTTGCTTCATAGCTAATCTCTATGAAATGTTTAATATTTACTTTCTCCTTGGAAGTCTTGCTAGAGGGCAAGGAAAACTCCATATTCTTGGTTAGCATGTTGAGCAGATGCAGAATAAATTTCAACTCTGAATTTCTGGGGGCACAGCCAGGCTGTGTTTCACTCTCATGGCTCTTGCCAGCTATGCAGAGGGGGTGATGATGATGTCCTGGGTTGGTTTTAAGAATTTATAGTACTGCAGAATATGAAATGATATGCCAAAGTCAATAACAAACTTAAAGAAAATGAGAGCTCATTGGTATTCAGCTCTTCATTTCTGTGAATTCTAATTCCCAACACAAAT
The DNA here is from genome assembly GCF_902686445.1 of Sciurus carolinensis. Lineage (NCBI taxonomy): Eukaryota > Metazoa > Chordata > Mammalia > Rodentia > Sciuridae > Sciurus > Sciurus carolinensis. The sequence continues at coordinate 150,971,656 of NC_062215.1, read as the reverse complement.
TCTTTCAAGTCTATAAACAATCCTCAAAGACCAGCATGCTCAAAGGGTGCTTGAAGGGTCTTCTTTGCTTCTGGATATAGGCAATAACCGATTAGACTTGGTGAGATACTAGGGCACTCCAGCAGAGAACACATGCCACATAACCAGGTAAGTGCAGACTCTGTTAATCCTAAGAAGGTCTGCACTGACCCAATACTGGTCTGAGGACTGCAATTAGCTTTTCCCTTTGAACAAAGTGTGCACAGTCTTAATCTCTTAGTGAATGGTCTCTGAGAGAGCAGCTCAGCATGTCTCTATGTCTCTCTATATGTTCGTGTGTTTATATGGGTGTGAAAGTCTGTGCCCAAGAAAGAAAGTATTAGTTAGCTTTTTGTTGCTATACCAAAATACTTGAAAAAAATCAACTTAAAGAAGAAAAGATTTATTTTGCCTCATGGTTTCAGAGTTTTAAGTCCGTGGTCACTTGACTCTGTTGTTACTAGGCCTGTAGAGTGAGGCAGACCATGGTGGGCAGCATGTGGCAGGCACAGCAAGGATGTTCACCTCATAGAGCAGAAGACAGAAGAGAGAGAAAGGATCCAGGGTCCAAGGACACCCTCAAGGGAGCACTCCAGTGACCTACTTCCACAACTAGGCCCCACCTCCTAAAGTTCCCTCCACCTTCCAATAGTGCCACCAGTTGGGGGCCAAGCCTTGAACACATGAACCTTTGGGGGACAGTCCATACCCAAACTATAGCAGCAGGTCTATGCTTTGAAAATACTTTGTTTAGATCTCCAGAGGAAAAAGAAGTGCTAACTATTACCTGAAAAATCTGTTTCTAAAAATACAGACCAATATTCAGGAAGGAATGACTTCCCATTTAGAAACCTAAGTTCTCACAAGTTGTATCTGCAGAGTCGTTATCTCACAGGTCAGCGCTTGTTGTTTTTGATCATTCAATCTCTGATGTACTTAAGTATTGACAATGCCTCAAGTTTGCAATCCCACATCTTAGAGAAATGGAGAAAAGATGATCCTGTGAGCCCAGTTGACTGCCAACCCAAATGACATTCACTTCTTCCCTCTCCCTTCTAACAGAATAGGTTTTGCTATGTCCTTCCTGCATTCAACCCAGGGGCAAGTTGATCCCATTCTCAGCTCAAGGGGCAGATCCTGATTCATTTAAAATGAGACGGCAAAGTTTTTCTACAAAGAGCCAGAGAGTAAATATTGTATGGTTTACAGCTACATAAGTCCCTGTTTTGAATTCTCTGAGGAATTTTTGTTTTAGTGTTTTATAACCCTTTAAAAATGTAAAAACATTTTTACTTCAGGGTCATGCAGAAACAGGTCCTGGGCTGGCTTAGGCCCATCAACTATAGTTTTCCAGTCCCTGGTCTAGCCAGTCATGATGGCTCCATTCCCCTTGTCAGAAATTGCTTTAGAAGAGGATGCGGTACAATTCTGGCAAATAAGGATCATGGAAAATCTGTTGCGGGTTCTCAGGAGAAGTGTCCTCCTCTCTCCCACCTTCTAGAAACTGCTGCAACCACCTTGCATACGAATCAACACAGAGAGGAGGCAGAGGAAGGAAGTCCACAGGGAAGTGAGCCCTAACTGCACCATGCCCAGGGCCCATCCTGCCTCTGAAGTTATTGCTATATGAGATGATGATAATAATAATGTAAGCCAGGTGAGGTGGTGCACGCCTGAATCCCAGCAGCTCTGGAGGTTGAGGTAGGAGGATTGCAAGATCAAAGCCAGCCTCAGCAACTTAGCAAGGCCCTAAGCAACTCAGAGCAATCCTATCTCTAAATAAAATATTTTTTAAAAAGGACTGTGGATGTGGCTCAGAGGTTAAGCACCCCTGGGTTCAAGCTCCAGTACCAAATAATAATAATAATAATAATAATAATAATAATAATAACTGTATACATGTGTGTTTATATACTGTGCATGTATATATATTATGTCACATAGAAATATATACACACATAGCAATATATATATGTATACACAAAAACACACTTTGTTGTTTTTTGTTTTGTTTTGTTTTTTGTGGCACAGGTCTATCTTGCCCAGGCTGGCCTTGAGCTCCTGGGCTCAAGCAATACTGCTACCTCAGCAGAATCTGGGACTACAGGCACACACTACCTCTGAGTATCTGGACTATAGGCACACACTACCATGCCTGGCTTTTATCACTGCTTAAACAGATTAGAATCAGTGTTTTTGGATACCTGTAGTCCAAGGCATTGTAATTATCCAGAGTGTAAGGAGTTCCAGATTGATGGGAGAAGGGGACAAAGAGATAAGCTGGCCACAAGTAGACAGAAGATGTTTCCTCAGACTCCCCCAGGCACCCTGTACTTCCTTTTTCCTCTTCATCGCCCTCCCAGATTGGAATTTATAAATATGATCTTAATTAACATTAACTATTTTGGGTTTTAAAACTGTAAGGTACAAATGTGCGGAAGTATAGGATAAATGAGCCTAAAGTAGAATAAGTCTAATGTATAATATGAAAACTACAGTTCCAATATTGTATATTAGGCATTTTTAAGAGAGTAAATTTAGCATGCTCTTACCCACCCCCACATGGATAACTATGTGAGATGATGGATATATTAATTTGCTTGACTTTAGTGATGATTTCTATATATATCAAAACATCATAATGTACAGCTTAAATATATACAATAAAAACAATTAAAAAAGAGAAAAGAATTTTAGAAGTGCAGGAAACATTCGGGACAATCTACTTAGATTTCTTCACATAAAGAAATAGAAAATAGAGTGAAGAGAGAAGTAATTTGTCCCAAATCACACAACAACTTGGTGGCAGAGATGAGATTAGAAATTAGATCTAAATCAAGTGAGCCAACTGTGACGTGTTGACATATTTGACTCAATGGAAATGTTAGAGGCCAGGCTATATGGGCAATGACTAAACAGACTCCATTTTACCTTGAGACTCCATGTTATATAGGAAATGCTTCTCCCATGGGAACACCTCGCCTCTGTACCTGTCAACAGTTGCTCAGCATGACTTGTTTGGCAATACAAAATGGTGAAATGGCAATTCTTGTATAATGAAAAATTGTTCTCTTTTTGATTCCTAGTTTCCTAAACAATGTACATGTTAATGGTGATGTCAACAGCGATTGTTTAGATGTTAGTAACTATTCCTTAGTTTGTACCGAAGTAAGGTCATTTTGACCCACTTCCTCCTCTACCAATGATTTCAGATCCCATGATGTTAATTTGTAATTTTAAATCATAGCAACAGACACTTATGATTGATGACTGATTTATGGTATAAAAACCCCTGCAACCCTATGGTTGGGGCTGTTCTCCCAATAGCCATTCTTGGGGCCTTGTGTGAGACAGTCAGCCAGCCGGCTTAATAAAGATTCTCAAATTTGGACTTCTCAGTGGTGATTGGTCTGCCCTTAAGTTGCGCCCCACAACACCAACAAGGTCTACACTCAGACATATGGTGTCCCTACAGTGCTTTTCATGAAAACCTAAAAATTAAGATTTCCCTCTGGACATCAAGATTTTGTGATATCCAGGCACAAAAGTACTATATCCATGTACTAGACAGGGTTTTCCAGAGAAACAGGAGAGAGGGAGGGAGAGATGATAAGGAATTGGCTCATATGATTATGGAGGCTGACAAACCCCAAGATCGGCAGTCAGTGAACTGGAGACCCATGAGAGTCAATGATATACCTCCAGTCTGAATTCAAAGGCCTGAAGATTAGGAGAGTCAATGGCATAATTTAAGTTGAAGGTCAGCAGACTTGAGACACAGGAAGAGCTGAGGTTCAATTTTAATTCAAAGACAAGAGAAAAGCTTTTTCCCAGTACAAAGGTCATTAGACAGAAGGAATTCTTTTTTTTTTTTTTTTGATTCATTGTACACAAAGGGTATAACTTTTCGTTTTTCTGGTTGTACACAATGTAGAGTCATACTGTTTGTATAATCATACATGTACATAGGAAAATGATATTTGTCTCATTTCATTATCTTTCCTTCCCCTGCCACCTCCCCACCCCTCAATTCCCTCTACACAATCTAACATTCCTCCATTCTTCCCTTACCCCATCTTGCCTCAGTTATGTATCAAAAACCTCTTATCATAGAAAACATTCGGCCATTAGTTTTTTGGGATTGGTTTATTTCACTAGCATGATATTCTCCAATTCCATTTACCTGCAAATACCATAATTTTATTCTTCTTTATAGCGGATTAATATTCCATTTCATATACATGCCACAGTTTCTTTATCCATTCATCAATTGAAGGGCATCTAGGTTGGTTCCACAATCTAGCTATTGTTAATTGAGCTGCTATAAACATTGATGTGGCTGCGTTACTGTAGTATGCTGATTTTAAGTCCTTTGGGTATAAACCAAGGAGTAGGATAACTGAGTCAAATGGTGGTTCCATTCCAAGTTTTCTAAGGAATCTCCATATTGCATTCCAGATGGCTGCACCAATTTGCAATTCCACCAGCAATGTATGAGTGTACCTTTTCCCCCACATCCTCACCAACACCTATTATTGCTTGTATTCTTGATAATAGCCATTCTAATTGAAATGAGATGAAATCTTAGGGTGGTTTTGATTTGTATTTCTCTAATTACTATAGATGTTGAACACTTTCTCATACATTTGTTGATCGCCTTTATATCTACTTATGTAAAGTGTCTGCCCAGTTCCTTGGCCCATTTATTAATTGGATTCTTTGTGTTTTTGGTGTAAAGTTTTTTAAGTTCTTTATAAATTTTGGTGATTAGTGCTGTAACTGAAGTGCGTGTGGAAAAGACTCTCCCACTCTGTAGGCTCTCCTTTCACATTATTCATTGTTTCCTTTGCTGAGGAAAGCTTTTTAGTTTGAATCCATCCTACTTATTGATTTTTGCTTTCATTTCTTACACTCTAGGAGTCTTATTAAGGAAGTCTGGGCCTAAACCAACATGATGAAGATTTGGACCTACTTTTCCTTCTATTGGTGCAGAGTCTCTGGTCTAAATCCTAAGTCCTTGATCCATTTTGAGTTGAGTGTTGTGCAGGGTGAGAGATAGGGGTTTAATTTCATTTTACTGGATATGGATTTCCAGTTTTCCCAGCACCATTTGTTGAAGAGATCATTTTTTTTCTCCATTGTATTCTTTTGGCACCTCTGTCTAGCATGAGGTAACTGTATGTATATGGGTTTGTCTCTATGTCTTCTATTCTGTACCACTGGTCTACATGTCTATTTTGGTGCCAATACCATGCCATTTTTGTTACTATGGCTCTGTATTATAGTTTAAGGTCTGATACTGTGATACCTAGGCAGGAGGGATTCTTGCTTGCCTGGGAAAGGGTCAGCATTTTTGTTCTATTTAGCAACTGCTTTACTCAATCTACTGATTAAAATATTAATTTCAGCCAAAAACACACTCACAGACACATCCAGAATAATATTTGACCAAATATCAGGGCACCCTGTGGCCTAATCAAGTTAACACAAAAAATTAACAATAATGATCTGTCATCATTGTGTTACTGGATCCGGGCAAAAAAGAGACAGAGTTGCATACACAGACTGCAATGTATCTGTCTTTCACAATTTCTCCTGGACAAGAAGCTAGGAAAGATTTGGTGCTGAGGGAAGAAGACTTGAATAGACCTCCTTGCTGAACGTATTCTTTGAGATGGGGAAGAAGGCATAAAAACCAGAGCTAAAGATGATAACTCTCTTTGCAGTAGAATTTGAAATGTAAATCCTGACATTTAAAAATAAATGGAAAAAGGAATTAAATTGTAAAACAAAGGCTTAGAAATCTTTATATCCTGAGTACGATTTTGAAAAGGCAGAAAAGTTCATGAAAATAACACTATTTCTGAGGAACCGCAGGGGGTAGCCTGATAATGGTAGTTTTGATAATAAGGAGTCACTTTTCATTCCCCCAAAGCTTTATGCTCACAAGTGTAGTAGAGTAAGAAAGGGAAAAGGCCAGAATAAAAACAGAGTGGAGGAGACTATTGCTTATCAACTGGAATTTTGGCAAACCACAGAACTCTCTGCTGGTAGATATGAAGATCCTGTAGCCCTGCCATGAACATTGGAGACCTATGGTTGGGATCCATTGATGCAAATCTCTAACACCCTGAAAATGCTCAAAAGTGAAAATAACAGGAAGAAAAAATAAGAAGCAGCTCTAAAGAAGTCACGTAGACTAACAAGATTACAAAAAATTCAAAGCAATGTCAGCACTTTCTAATGGGAAGTGAAAGACATATGAGGAACTGACTATCTCAAGAAATCAAGAGACACCCCAAGAAAATGATGGTTCTACTCATGGACTTAAATCAAATTTTTCTTTGGAAATTTTGGGTGATCAGCAAAGCACGTTTTCAATTTCACTGGCCAGGCTGCATAGTCAGTGAATTTTCAGACCACCAGATGGACTACATAACCTACAGATTCCCATCAGAGGCAGGAAGAAATGACAGTCACTCACAGAGAATGTGATTTTATAGTTTATATAGTTAGGGAGAACACCCCATGATACCACAAGTACAACACACCTGAGCAGCAATATCCTGTTTTTTAAAAAATTAAGAGAAGTCAGTTAGTTACCACTCTTTGGAGATCAAATCTGGTTACACCCTTCTAAACTGAAAACCTTCTTACTACCAAATGATGGCCCTGGAAACCTTCCAAAATGGTACATGTGACCCCCACCCATTCAATCTGAGAATGCATCTCCCCTTCTTGTGCTGGATCAACAAAAGAAAGAATCAGGACCTGATTCTGGAGGCCACAGACATGATATTTTGTTTGTCTGACCTCCTTTAGCACTGTGGCAAGGGGTAGAAAGATAAGAAGCAAAGAGTTTGGAATTGGGTGATATTAAATGAAAGAGACCAAAGGTGGGGGGGAATCCCCATTTCTACTTTTCTTTCCTTTTCTCTTTTCAGGGTAAAAATTATAAGAGAAAATAAACCTGTAACTTTCTTTGGCTGTTCTAATAAATGTGTCCCATTAGAAGAAATTTCTTTCCCAAGTCCCATTTGTTTTCATGATAGCAGGTTAGAGAGATTCCCATGAGGAAAGACTTGTTGGAGAAGCTGAGTTAATAATCCTTAGCAGAAAAGGAGGCACGTGTTGCATCTGTTTTGGACAGGCAAGGTCCAGTGTGTTCTGTGCCTTGAGCCATTGCCAGTTCTGAAAGGGACAAGATGAGATTAAGATGTTTGACTGGGTGAGGCTCAGTTGATGGGTGAAGGGATGGAGTCCTCTGTCAACAGGATAAATGAATACTAATTGACAAAGAGGACCATGTAGATCCTCAGGATCAGCTGGGTATGTGAGAAATACACTAATGCTGTTGAGGAGAAGAAATTAAATGAGGTGAGTCTGTTTGTGTACATGTGAGACAGACTGGTACTTCACATGATCACTGTCCCCATATCTCATGTTCCAGAATACAAACATTTTAGGTAGCCTATAGAGTACAACCATGAAACTCTGGTTTTCCCTCTTTGTAGACCATTCCCATCTTAAGGAATGTGCTAATACTAAAAGGATAGAGACTTTCTGACCACATTCCTCAGGAATGAGATGAGAGAGGAGTTATCTCCTTGGTTAATCTGAAGTCCTAGTTGGAAAAGCCATGGTCCCTAGGATGGAGAAACATGGACCCCATCTATGTTCTTGGTGACCTGGAAGAGGACAGAAGTTCTCACGTGGCTTACCTAACTCCAAAGAACCTTCTATGCCATTCCATTGTTGCCTATGCAATCTTCAAGCATCTGAACCTTCCAGATTCTCAGTCAGCAGCCATTCCCTATTCAATAATTTCTGTGTTTTGGCTGAATATTTCCTGAGCCTAGGAGCTCATCCTTAGTTCTCTGCTTCCTGTCTTTGATAGGTCCCACTTATGAATCCTAATCCACCAGAACTCTAATGCCCCACTCCACCGCATCACAAGACAAACCGAAGAATTCCTTGTGGTCAGAGTTTGTGGTGATGTAAAATGATATCATTATCTTCTAAAAAAATTTGCCCAGCTCGAATTTCTAAAATGAATTACTTTGAGAAGGACTCCTGAAAAGGGGGGGTCAGGAGAAGAAATATTTCCCTGTTCTAGTTGTATTCAACAGTTTGGCAATACCAAGAAATATTTAATTGTACATAGCATTCACTCTGTTCTAGCACTTCATCTGGGGTCCTCGACCCTGGTAGCACCTTAGAATCATGGGGAACCATTAAAAATATCTGTGCCCCAACCCTGATTTTGTTGATCTGCACTGGGACTCAAGCAGCAGTACTGTGTAAAGATCCCTAGTTGGTGGTAATGAACAACTCAGGCTGAGAACCATAGCTAGCTTCACTGGGCCTTCCTGAATCCATCTTTACAGTCAGAAGTCTATGCTTATCTCTGTACATACATCTCTTGCCTTGTCACGTGTATCTTCTTCATAGCTGACTTAGAAAGGTTCCATGACTCATTTCACAAGTCAAAAAAGCCCAAATTACATTTTAGGTAGATCCAAATTGCTACAATTTTTATTCCTTCACATTTAAAAAATTGCATTATGCCTGTGATCATTTTTTGGATCCTCACTACAACCATGAGGTAAACAAGTCAGGTATCATTCTTCTCATTTTAAAGAAGAGGAAATTGATGCTGAAAGAGAGGAGGTAATTTCCTCAGGTTCACACTCAGGGGAAGTGGCAGAACTGGGTCCAGAAAGCAGGCCCATCTCAGTCTGGTCTTCTTAGCGTCAACCAGTGCTGCCCACAGCCAAGATTTCTACCCAATCTATTGACCCAGTACTATAAGCTAATATCTCTTGCTTTCTACTATGCTTTTCAGTCTTAAAGTACATGAAAATCTCTGAGAATCTTCTTAAAATGCAGAATCTGAACAACTGGGTTTAGAGTAGGGCCTGAGATTCTGCATCTCTAACTTGCTGTGCATGACACCAAGGCTACTGGCCCATGAACCACACTTTGTATAGTAAATTCATAACAAAGTCACAAAATACATCCCTCCAAATAATACTGAAGAAAATATTTAAACTAAGCTCACTTGCCTTTTGGATACTCATGAGGCAACGCACATGTATTGAAGAAAATCATCAGATCTTTGGTGATTCTCTCTGGCTAGAATATGTTATTCTTCTGGCAACCAGACCATTATTGTGCTCATGTCTAGAGTCAGTTCAACAACTGGAGTTGCAGCAGCTACTAGCTATAATTTTTCACTTTCTCCACACCCATACTGTTCTTCTGGTTCTCTTAGGCCAGCAGAATAGGATCCATGGGTCCACTGACCCATCTGGTCATGTAACTAACCTGGGAACCTAAGTCTAAAAACGCAATAGTGATTTTACTTGATGGAAACTAAGTCCTTAGATGACATTTTCAGTTCCTGGAAATAGTCTGCCAGGGGACAGTTATAAAGACAATGAGTTTTGTCTTTGAGATCCATAAAAGAGTGTTGCATAAGCATTGATGACTTTTTTTTTCAGTCTGTTCTTATTCTTAAAATAATCAAATTGTCCTTAAAATATTCAAATATGCTTGCAGCATACAGGAGCATCCTATACAGTACCAAGGATGGGGTCCCACAGATGGGTTTACTTCCATCCTTACCACAAATTAGACAATTTGGAGCAAAAGTTTTAATTTACCCATCCTTTAAAAATCAAGATGATGGAACTGTATGAGCTCTAACATCTTTTCTAGCATGAATATCCTCTGAGTCAGTGGTTCTACCTTTATAAAATGTAAAAGAAATTATTTTAGATAAATTTTCTCTTTTTCTTCCACTTATCCCTTCCCTCTCCCATATTCCAATGGCCCTACAAGGTATTTTATCATTGTCCTCTGTGCTATGGGACCAGTCCATCCTAACCAGTCATTTTTAAGAGCTTCTCACTTGTGTGACATCTAATTTTAAAGAGGCTACATCAAAGAAGTCATACTCCATTTACATATGGTGTGTCAAAATGTATTCTACTGTCATGTATAACTAATTAAAACAAATTTTTAAGAATTTTTTAAAAGAGGCACCTTTGAAACATGTTGGACAACATGGACCAGCAACAAACCACCAATACTGTAGAGGAGCCCCTACATCTCATCAGGCTCAGCCTGGATGAGCAAATGTATGTGAAGATGAGAAATGACCAGGAGCTTCGAGGCAGGTTACATGCTCATGATCAACATTTTAATATGACCCTGGGCAATGTGGAAGAAACCATAACGACTGTAGCAATTGATGAAGAAACTTATGAAGAGATATATAAATCAACCAAGTGGAATATTCTGATGCTCTTTGTTTGGGGAGATGGGGTTGTGTTCGTGGCCCCTCCATTGAGAGTCGACTGAAATCAAGAATTGATACTGTGTAGAAAATAGGAGGCTTTGTACAACTGCCTCTTTAAAACGTACAAGACCTTCAGAAGAGAAGCCTGCATACGTGTTGTAAGAAATGGCCTGAGAACTCCTCCCCCTTTGCAATGAGTTGATTTGTAAATAACTTACAACTTAGCTCAATGCATTTGATTTCTCCAGTCTTTCCAAGATGCCCACTTCTTTTTCAAGAGTTAGTTCCCTCCATTGTTCTTGCAGACAAATCTTGATGGTTTTTTTTTTTTTTCTTTAAATTAAATTCGATGTTTGCTTTTGGATTTCTTTCTTTTTGCTTTTCTTTTTAAAAAAGAGGCACCATCAAGAATGGCTATGTCTAGGCACACCAGAGAATTTCTCAATTCCATAGGAGTTGGAGTCTCCCTTCCTAGTCACCCCTTTTACCCCCTCCTCTTGCTGGCATTTTGACAAGCATGCACATTTACATCCAGAGGGTTTCTTGAGTAACAATATTTTGAAATTATCATTTATTTTTTCCTTCCTAGTCTTATTCTCTTTCACTTCTCTCTATCCCTTTCCCCATGATTGCATTTTCTCTGTTCTTCATTCCCTTAGTGGAAAAAAGGTATCAGAGAAAAGGTAGAATTTTTCCCATTAGTTTTTCTGACTTGTGTATAACAAATGTTCTCAGGACTAGTAGTTCTCAAAAAACCTGAACAGAGAACAATTTCCTTCGGTCCCTAAAGAGACTTCGTTAAGGGTCAGGGAGATAGAGAACCTATAACTGAGTCCCTAAGTACCACTACCTGAAAGGCAGAAGTCCTTCAGGGGTGGGGGAGGAAATTGGCTATGGGATGCCCACAAGCCAGAGATCCCCCCACCCCAAGATCAACATGGAAATGGCCAAGATCACCATTCCTGAAGTGTGAAGAAGAAGAAGTATGTCAGTGGATAGGTGTGGAGGGCCTGACAGCACTCCACGCAGGGTCTTACCATGGAATAAGATTCAGAAGTGTGACACAATCTTGGGGAGACATGGGGAAATCCCAGAAAGGACTGAGATTAAGGTTTCTTTCCACTAGCCCAGCAAAATACAACTTGAAGTCAGAAATTAAAATCAGAAGTTGGGTTACTAAAATGAAGAAAATTGCTAAATACTTAAAACCAACCTAAGAGTCATACCTGCTCTACATCCATAGGGTATTGTATTGGTATTATCTCGCTTGAGCAACTGCAGCTGTGATCTGCTCCATCATTTGGTGGAATCCAGTGATTGTTCATTAAATATTCTTCCTTACAGGTTAGATGTCCTTAAGCACTGCATTGCGTATGGCAGCTTCTGAATATTGTAGGCCAGGTGGCTGGTTAAACGACCAGCATATTTAACAAAGCACTGAAACAACTCCCTTCCTTTGTTTTATTGTGCTAATTTAAATGCAGAAAGACAGAAAATGATCCAAAACAGTAAAATGTGAGCTGAGAATGGACCCTTAATAATAGCTTTTCCCAGATCCATTTCCTTAGATTACTCCAAAGATCTAGCCTGACAGAGTTCAATCCTTTTCACCAGAGAGATAACCCTGGAAAGCAGACAGCTGCTATGTGTGGCTTTACAAGACTGTAAAGGCATTAACAGTTCTGAAACCCTAAGACCACTGTGAAATCTGGGATGTTATGTTCCAAAGTGAGAAGTTTGCCCTTGGCAACTGTGCTGTAACCAAGAATGCCTGGGTGTTAGCCAAAATTGAAAACAGCCTTTCAACAGCCCTGGGTCCTCATTATTTTTCACATTATAGTTCATGTTGCTAAAAATATTCTCAAAACTCTCCCTTTTGATAATTTGGAAGAAGAGATATCTTCCAAATTTGCTGGGAAATAGCTAAATAACAACCACCCTCTGTTGGCAGTTCAGGAGGAGCCTGGGAGAAGGCACCTGCTGCCCTGAGTGGTGACCATCTTGGATTCCATTAGTGGCTGCCACACTGGCTCTCTTCTTTCTGCTAAGACACACTTCAGACAAGGGCTTCTATATCTGTTCTTGCCTGAAAGTGACATGATTTCACATTTCACATTTTTGCAGATACCACTTTAATGTACTAACTCACAACCCACACATGAATCCTGTTTTGCCACTTTCTGTTAAAAAATATTTTTAAATCGGTCTTGAAATTTGAAATATAGAAGCAAGAATATAGGAAAGCGATATGATTTCAATTCTTAATCACAAGTGGCCAAACTGTCATACTGGAACTTATTTCAGTACCCATCCTGAGTCCTGATGGGAATGCCTCCTTTGCTCTTTCAAATCCTACCTATATTCAGTTATCTGGACAGGAGATTTGACTAGTTACTATATACATTGAACTCAAAAGCAAGAAGAATGAAGGAATGAGATTAATTTTTACTATCTACTCCTAGTACAATGCCAGAGTTCTGCTGACACTTAATAATTAATAAGTAATTCATGCCTTTACTTTTCAAAGACAGCAACTAGAAAAGGAAAAACCAAAGACTCAAGACTTTTTAATAAGTTTAAAACATGCAGATATGTTATGGGAGAGAATATAAATTCTCTCAACCTACCCAGGCTTAATACTCTTCCACAAGCTTAGTTGAAATTAAATTGTCTTTTCTATGAAACACTCCTCTTCCCCTGAACACCCACATTGTCACGTAGGTCTTGGCTGTCTGTATGTAATACCTTTCCCCAGTTCTGGACTCTAATTGCAAAGAAAAAAAAACTCCTCCACATTTTTTTCTCTTGCCCAACCTGTTTACCCCATCAACTCTAGAATCACCTCTAGCATAGTGTTAGCACACCTAGCTCTTCTCCTCCCTAACTAGTTGCCAATGGACAAATTGCCACACTCTACCTCAGTTTTCTCATCTTACAAGTGAAGGTAATAATAGTTCCTACCTAATAATGATCTCATGAAGATAAAATAGGTAATTCAATTTTAAGTGTTTAAAGGAGATACTTTGGGTGCATGTTGAACATTGAATGTTTGTAGCTCTTATCCCTGAGAGGGATAACTCTGAAGGGTTTTTCTCAAACACAGATACACCACTTAATCAATTTACAGAAATGCCATTTTTAGTGAATATATCATGATTACTTTAGAATCTGTAATCTAATTACATGTTCTTTGTGCCTACTCTTATTGTGGTGAGCCCACCATCATTTCCTCTGAAGTTCCTTGGAGAGATCAGCCTTTGTGAGTCACCCACCTCACTTATAGTTACTTCATCAGTCAATGAGAAACTCACAGGCGTCACCATTGAATCTAAGCTTAACCCTGCTGACCCGGAAGCCAATCCCTTCATTCTCTGTCTGAGAAAGATTCCGGCAACCAGACAGAGATAGCTTGGGGCTCTTGCATTAGATGCATAACCAGTACTGGTGACTAAAGATTTTTCAAGTGTGGCTTTCCTAGTAGAAGCTGTCCCAGGGAACCTCAAAGCATGATTAAATCTCAACAGAACTGAGCAGGGTTCCTCTCCTCTCCTCTGCTTTGCCCTCTTCTCTTAGGCTAGGATTTGAAACCAGGCAGAATGCCAAGGGTTCTGACAGCAGTAGGTTTCTATGGCAAAGAAACCACATAAAAGTGGTTGTTAGGATAAACAAAAAATTATTAAAGTTGGGACAGATATGACAACTTTGGGATAACTACAGAATAAAGCTTATTCCTAACTCAAAAATAACTGCTAGGACATTGAACTGTGCCCTCTCCTGCCCTCTCACCTCTGAAGTTTCCCATTCATGCTTTCCACAGGCTCCCAGTGACTCTAGCCAGTAGGCAATTGATTTATTTCTGACAGATGTTTGATTTTTTTTTAAAGCAAGGCCTTTGCCTCAACAATTTCTGATCTTCAAACCAGAGCAGTTCACCTTATAACTCTGGACTTGGACTACATATACATATACAGCTTCAAGTTTATAGATGTTTGCTTAATTCTTGAGCAGCCACATATTACTAAATGATCTCCCCTGGCTTTCTCCCTTCTCCATCCCTCACCTCACTAGGCCTGGTCTCAATTCTTCTCTACCTCCTCACGGGATCTCATGCCTTTAACTCTTCTTCATCCTTTCTAGTTCCAAACTTGTCATTAGTTAATGGGATGTGGAGGTAAATGATCAGATCCGGTGTGAGCTTCTTAGAGGAGAGATTCTATCAAGAGTGTTTGCGAAACATAATCTGATTAAGCAGAATGAAATACTTCCTCTGTTAACACTGTGCTAGGTACTGTAGAAGATATAGTAAAAACATAAGGTATAGACTTGACTTCAGGAAGCTTACAATTATTATTAACCTTCTCTAAAGCACAACAACCAGCACGCTACATGTTCTAAGAGAATGGTTAGTAAACTCCAGATGAGGAAAATGTCAGTATGCTTTCATATGGTGGCAATAATTCCCCATTTCTCCAATCCCAGCCCAACAAAACATTAAGTATCTCCAATAATAAGTGAGTCTTTTTGAAAAACAATTGTGAGATCATATAATGGGGTTATCAAATGCATGTATGTGTTTAAATGTTTAAATTCATGTTTTTTTTTTTTAATTTTGAATCTGAAGTCCTTTTGCAAATTCATGATAAATGGGACAAGTCAAGGGTGCGTCTTTTTAAAAGTTTACATCTGCTTCTTGCAATTCACTAAGTGGCAAAATGCCATTCTACTGGTTCTATGCACCTATTGTTTCACTTGGCTCTGTCTTCAGCAGTCTGAATGGTTTTAGCTCTGCTGGACAATGTGTTTATTCATGAAGCTGTAACTGTTTTGCTATTACAAGTGTGCTTTTGAGACAGACATAACGTCTGGAAGGAAAGAATACACCCAGAGAAAAAAAAAGTCAAGCACATATTTTTTTTCTTCTAACACTTTTTGCACTCCCCCCCAACACACAAGTATTAAACACATCATACTCCTCAGAACATCTTCATAGAAGATGTCTAGCTCAAGGTTGAATTCACGTGGACAAGTTCCCATTCCACATATCTCAAACATTGATAGGCCTCCATCAGATACCTCTTATGTGGGAAGACAGAATGATGCTTGTGCTCATCTTACAGTGCTGAAAGTGGCCAAAAACAGCCTCCCACTCACAGAAAATGAAGTTTTAGGGAATATAAATATTAGTACAACATTTGATTCTAGGCATCATTTTGTAGTATGGAGAACCTATGATTTTTATTGGCCATATAGAAAGTAATTAAAAAGACTTCTATGGGAATATTTCAATAGGGATGGAGAGAATGGTTCTTGGACTACTTTGCGATAAGGG
Source organism: Sciurus carolinensis (assembly GCF_902686445.1). Taxonomy (NCBI): domain Eukaryota; kingdom Metazoa; phylum Chordata; class Mammalia; order Rodentia; family Sciuridae; genus Sciurus; species Sciurus carolinensis. The sequence goes on along the minus strand of NC_062215.1, from coordinate 150,956,006 downwards.
TTCAACATGGGAAAGCTGAATGACTGCTCTTGGGAGAAGAGACTTTACCTAAAAGACCTCTTGAGTCCCTTTGTGCTCTAGTGTTGAACAATTTCATACTAATAATGTGACTGTGTTTTTAAAAAGTATTGTGGTGACCAGATCTGATGAGGAAATAACATGAAGTGAATCTGAGTAAGGAGAGAAGCTGCCTGTCAATCATACTCTAATTGGATAATGAAATAGAAAGAGAGCTCTTAAGAAATGGTTGGCCACAGGGTGCAGCACCTCATGAAATTTCTTTCTGGTGAAACCCTCCCGCTTTGCTGAGAAGGTCTCATTTGCTGAGCTTTCACAGATGTAGAAATATAGACTCAGCACTTTGCAAAGCCAATTGGCAGTTTCAATCGTGTCACTTACAAGAAGAATTTGATAACCAATTCAGAAATGAATTGCGCTCCTTTCCTCTTGACGAGCATACCTCACCAAACCCATTTTCACTGTTCCAAGTGCGTGGTCTCAAGTCTTACTTGTGGAGCTCAGATAGCAAAGCTCTGGGGCTTGAGGGGAAGCAAGGAAAAAGAGTATCTATTAAAAAGTCAAATGATTTGTCTTTCATTCAGTAATAAAAATTAATATTCTAGCAAAAAGGACCTGTGAAAACAGCCTATGTTGAGTTTTACTTTCTCATTTCAAAACTTATAGGACAATAATGACATTAACATTTATTTTCATTAGTAAATATGCACCATAATAAAATAAAGCTAAAAATAGATTAAACAAGTAAAAATATTCTATAAGAAAGTATGGATCTCCCGTGACTGTTTGTTGATCAAGTTAATTAACATCCCTAAACCTTGACCTTTTGGTCTGTAAGTCATGATCAGCCTGGTACTGTATACTTCTGGGAAGTTATGAATGTCAGAGGAAGTCCTTTGACTTTTACATTTCAGCAGTGTACATGAAAATACCTTTAAAGCAGAAACGTGTTCCTCAATGTGAAGATAGTAAGATTCTAGCCCAGGGAATTTGTTAGCTGACTGCATAAAACTGTCAGCTAACAAAGGATGGGGCTGGAACTCAGTTAGCCATTTTTACTTTTTATCCAAAACATCTTTTCTAGACTCTTTCCTATTTCTTCTTGTACACCAATTATGAAACCAATGTAGCAACTTTAAAAGGCATGTTTTAGAAATAAACCCCACATTCAAGGTTTCATCACCTACCAGCAGATGAAAGAGTTTAACATCAAAATGCAGAACACCTGTTCAAACAGTCATCTAAAAAACTGGATATTCCGTTTGAAATCCACATTTGGGAGACATGTAGACAGTGTAGGTTGTCCTTCTGTGAGTGACTTGCACTCCTCCTCCCCAAATCATCCACCAAAGAGGCATATGAATTTTGCCCATCCCCCCTCTCCATCCAGCCTTCTCCTCTGGCATAGATACAACCGAGCCAGCTTCCAGCCACTTGAGGGACTCTTTGAATAGAATTTTGTTCTTGAGATTTATTCTCAAACTATGCAGAATTCCAGATTACAGCTTATTCTTATACCAGGTATGCACGGTAGCAAGAATCTCCAGGAAATTTGTCTTATACTTCCTACAGGCCCCTTCCTGCTTATATCCTCCAGATTCACCCAATCCAAGCAACACTAAGCACTGCTCACGCATCCCTGGGCCACTTACTGATGTGCTCATACAGAGTTGAGCATTTATCACCTGGTATTTCTAGAATCCATTTTTTCTTCCCAAAGCACACTTTTCTGCACTTGTTTTTAATAGAAATTCATCTTGTTTTATAACTGAAAACCTCTGCAGCTTATCAAAGTTGCTCCAAATTGTATGATAGCTCTGTAGGCTCCCCTGTCCTCTAGGACAGTAGTGTCCTACCTGACCAGGACTGCAGTCAAGGAAGGACACTACTTCCTAGAGCTGTGTCAAGCAGGTATGAACAAAAGTACCCCAATCGCTCAGTCTTCTTACTTTCCCCTCTTCCTGAGGGTGTCCATTGCCAGAGTACAGGACAGGCTGGTCAGTTTCCCAAGCATAGGGAGGATCCAGGGGAGATCTTTCAGATCTGAAAAAGCAAAGGAAGAATAACCAGAGGATATAGTGGACTCATTTCTCAACGCACAGCTCCATTTTAATCATTATGGGTCTCACTGCAAAGGTTCTTATCTTCCAATAAATATCTAGTAACAAGGAAATGAAAGAGAAGTGAAAGAAAGGAAGGCAAGCAGGAGAAAGGTAGTATTAGTCTATGCCAGGCACTGTACTAAGTATACTATGAGGGGCCACAAAAAAAAAAAAAAATATATATATATATATATATATACACTACAGTATTTTATTTATTACCTAAATTACTACATAATATAGAGCTCACCCCATGCCAGTCCCATTCTAAGTACTGTATATACACTAACTCATTCAATCTGCAACCACAGTCATATTTATAGATGAGAAAACTGAAGCACAAAATATTGAGCAAGGTAAGCCCCCATCATTTGCCCCAGAGGTCATGCTTCACCATGACCCCAACACAGCCTCTATGAAGTGAAAGGAATTCACTGTCTTGGGGGAGATAGTAATATTAATGCATGAAAACTAATTGTGGGAGTTAAACAGATCTCACCACAAGAAGAACAAAAGAATGAGTCCAGGAGTGGGTGTTCAGCTTGAGCCAGAGCAATTCAGGGAAGACACCAGGCTGACTTCTAAACAGCACCAGACTATTAAATGGCTCCAGGCTACTGCAGGCCTGCTGGAGCAGAGCCAAGAGCAGAACCCAGGACTCCTAGCCCTCCAAACAAGTACAACTCGTTCCCTTGCCTTTGACTATTCTCTTTTCAGGGCTCCACAGAAGTGATCTTAGGGACAAGTTTCCAAATTATAGCTCTGGTACTTTACCCAGTAGGATATCAGGGGTCACGTTGGCCAGTCTCCTGCCTTCAACCCAGGACATATTACCTACTCTTTAGACAGATTAAATAGCTTTTAGGTTACATACTCATAAGAGATTCTATGGGAAGACCAGTACTCAGTAATTTTTGTGGAACTAAACATAACCTACTTGTAAATCTATGCACAGGAAAAGCATTCAAACAATAGACTAAATAAAACCTTATACATACGCATTTGTTCACGAATATAATTTAGACTTTGAGGCAGATAATTACATTTACTTTAACTATCATATAAATGTGCAGAGCATTTAATAAAAATGTTAACAAAGGCCTTTTTCATTCAAAGACCAAAACAAATAACTTTCTTTAAATTATGCGTATATTTGACCTTGAAGGGAATAGACATCACATCTGGTTTTACAAAGTTACTGTGTGGTTTTTAATTAAGTTTCTGTTATGTTCTGCGAACAGAAAAACCAGCTTGTACTTAATTTTTTACCTATAAATTTCCACGGATGGTCACAGAATACCGTATAGGCTAGTGGATAAAAATTTTGCCGCATGTTTCCCAATTCGTGACTTCAAATTTTGATACTACCATGTTCTTTTTTATTAAAAATTTCCATTGACTATTTTTTTTCCAGAGAGCGTGATTATAAAATAATTCTCTCAGTTTCACTAGGCAAAAAGACATCTGATTTGAAACAGTTTGTAAGTTAGGCAGCCAAGTGAGACAGAAATAGTTCAGCAGCTACTGAATAAAGCAACAGTGTTAAGACAGTGGTCAAAAGTCAGATTCATCAAAACTAGTTTGATCCCAGTGTATATAATGCATCACAGAAGATGGAAAATTCTGAGGGTGGGGAAGTCGATTCCATTCCCAGAATAGCCAGGAAATTCTAATATGTCTGCCTGGGCTCACAAATGCAGCCTTGTTCTCCTTCTTCCTAAGCCTGTGCCAACTTGCTGGAGGACACATCACTAAGTAGAACCTAAGGGAAAAGCCCAGGCTGGCTTGAATTCAAATCTATCTCTGCCACTTACCATGATGAGCCTTGGGTAAATTATTTGGCAAAAATAGAAATAATATATTCCTATCCAAAGGTTCAGTTAGACATCTATGAGAAGGACTCTCTTATTGCCCACAGTGAGCTCAATTCAGAGAAGAAACAAGGCCAAAAACATTGATACTGCAGAGTGTTAAGAGCTAAAAGAGTAATAAAGGACTAAATGCAGTGAGAATAGCCATTTGTGAAGTTTGGGAAGGTTTTACAAAGGAAGGGACTTTTGAACTGGGTCTTAGAAAAAGTAGAAAGTGGTTAAAAATTATCAAAGTTGTCAATGACATCTTGAGTACCAACTGTGATGATTAACCATGGTTCCCTAGAAAGCTGTGTGGAAAAGAATTTTTAGGGTGTGGTTGGATCAGTGGCCCAGTGGTTGTTCCCAAACCCACTCTTTGGCAATACCTCCAGGCAAGTTCTCCAGGACAATGCAGTCTGCCCAACTTGTGGACTTCAACTCCATGTTGGTCTCAATTCACTTGCCCAGCATTCCAGTTCTCCAAGATATCCTGTCTAAGACCCCTCCCCACCAGGCACAGGATCCTATTCTCTGTACCTCAAAATGTTGCTGGGAATCCTAATGTGAACCAACTGACCCACCAAAAGGTCAACAGCCATCTTGCTTTGGGAATTTCCACCATACCCTTTCCTGCTATAGTACTGACCTGCTAGTTTCAATTTCTGTGGATAGTAACACCTGCCTTCATGGAGGCTGAACCCATCACAAGTCTCAGATGCAGTCCAAAGGAGTGCCCTGCAGGAGCTAGACCTTCAACTAAGTCCACTTCCCCAGTCCCCCGCCCAACCAGTCCTCTGATTCCTTCTTACCCAAAAGCTGCTGATGAAGAGCCAGTAGGCCTGCCCCAAGCCAGATTGTGATATGATAGACTCCATCACCTTGTCTCTGACTCTGAATCCAAGCCCAACCTAAGAAGAAAAACAGTGTTAATTCCTCCTTCTGCCATCTGTGGAACCCTAGGGCTGAGTTCTCTAAGAAACCCACAAAGCAAATATAACCCATCTTTCATATGACAGCCCTTCGCACCTTGAGCACAGGCATCATGCCATCCTTGAGTCCTCTCTTCTCAGGTACAAATTGCAAATACCATAAATACTCTAATTGACACAAGTGCAGTCAGTTCATGCTAGTCAGCTTTGCACATTCTTAAAGTATTCAGCAGTTCCTCTGTGATAGTCTCTGATGCTGCTCCCCTGTAATCTGTTTCACCCTGCTCAGTACCCAACCACACCACACACACCCATTCCTCCACTATCCTGAATCTAGACTGGAACCACTACCACCCCTGATCCAGAACTGGAACCATTTGCCTTTAACGCCTATTCCAGCCCCCACCAACCAAAAAAAAGGATATTTTTTTTCTGTTTTGGCCCTACATATTCACATACTTGAACTTCTTGGAGAAATTTCTTCTACATAACTATTTCCACCACAGTCTAAAGATGGGCTGGTTACTCCCTGGTTCTAACTTGGGCTTCTCTCAATTCCTCTGTGACCTGTGGCATTGGCTCCTTGTCTATAATTTTATTCACAGAACAGGGATCCACTTCATTTGCTGTTTGGGATAATCTTCAATGCTCAGTCTTCTGCTTTTGATGTCTGTATTTTTTTTTTTCCATCAGAGACTTGCTGCAATTTCTCAGCCCCCATCAACCTCAACTCAGAGAGGCTCCTTCCTCTTTATCTCCCATGCCCCCACCTTCTACTCCAAACTGATTATTATCCTTTTACACACTAGCTTCATTTCAAGGTTCACAGATACACATGCAAGGTAATGCCCAGTAATTCGATTGGTGGTGGTATCTATCAGCTCCAGTCTGTTTTGATGATAGAATCATCCCATTAGCAGAGAAAAAGCTACAGGTTACATAAGAATGAAAGTTTCTCACTGGATGTTTGAATGGTTTCCATTTTCCCTCATTTCTAAGTCAAGCTTCAGTGTGAGAAGTTGGAACATCCAAGGACCAGAAAAGTGGACCAACCAGTAATGTTGTGGCATTGACTTGAGCACCAGGGAACAGGAAAGAGTTAGGCTAAGGCTGCAAATGGAAACCAGTGGTCCATCTGTAAATGCCTTCAACTTCCTGTTTTTTCTCTCTGGTTACAACTTTCATCTGCTTTGGACAATCTCATTCACAAACACCTTCAGAAAACCTTTAAAATAATTGTCCAAAGAATATTTGCCTGCCCCAACACCCATTTGTTAACTCCCTCAACAATGCTTTTACTTCTCTAGCACTTCACAATTCATTCTTTTTCCAATTTTTCATTTCCTTTTTACAGATAGCCCCCAGAATGTAGATAAGATCCTTGGAAACAAATGCAAGCTTTGTAATGAAACATTAGTCCTAATGCTGATCCTACCCCCTTACTAGTTGTGTGGCTCTGGGAAAGTAACCAAACCTTTCAGAATCTCAGTTTCCTCATCTAAAAATGGAAGTGATGGCAACCCTCTTCTGTATGAACACTGTAGGAATTGCTTTGGCTAATGCACATCAATTTGTGTACTATGTGAGGTTCATAAGTGGGTTTCCTTTCCCTCGTCACTGAGAATAAGAATCTCATTAACCATATCAGGCATGGAAGCTCCCTAAATTGAAAAGGAGTATACAAGAATGCTAGTCTTAATTCACAAATCCAAGTTTTCTGTCCTTAATATCTAGATGTAGATGTTAAAGATTCAGAGATAACTTTGAAATACCCAAGGTAAAAAGATGCTCACAGGACATTAGAGATTAGTAGTGAGTGGAGCTTACTACAAAGAAGGAAAGCAAAATTCATTTTCAGCATGTTGGAAAAAATAAGCTAACTGTGGGATGAAAGCAGCAGGGATCAAAATATTGTCAAGGTGAAGCAAGAAGAGAAAGGAAATGTCCTTCAGAAAAGCACCGTGCCCAAAAAAGTCATTTGTGCTGCTTTCTAAAACTTGTAGTAGCCTCCTGACACGTATTTCCTATAATTCTTCCCAGAGAGAGCCTTCGCTTTTTGTTCAAATAGATAATATCACTTTCTGTGACTAATGTCATGTTTTTGAGATATTGCTGGTTGCTATGGTAACCTGATTGTGTGGGATAAAGAGCACGTATCATCTTGATGGTTGTTACACGGTTTCCTGCAGAATTTGGAAACCCTCTCAGTGTGCCGCAGGTGTCGCTGACAGGCTGCTGCAATGGTCTGGCATTCTTCTGAAGGATTGCTATCAGGACCAGCAGGATCAGCTGAGCCCCTTTCGCTAGTGTCCTGGAAGGTCAAGGAAAAGATAGAAAAGATGGAGCCACTATCAGGCCAGCAATGGTGGTGGTGATTACACAGAGGTTTAACCTGAGCATTTGGGGTGAGGGTAGGAGGAAAGTGGTTTTCTGGTATCAGCCTGGAGTGGTGGCAGTGATGCTCCAGAAGCAACTGAAAAGGACAGTCCCTGGCGCAGCAAGGCTTATGGTGTTTCAGCTGCAGAACTTGCATATAAAACGCTGGAGATTTGGCTTCTCAGCTGATTCAAATCCTGCCTTATTTGGTGCTCTTTAACACATTTCCTGATGTCTCTGATCCTCATTTTCTTCTTAAATGTGAGCATAATTTACAAGGTTCCATCTTTAGTCCTAATCATCTATGATGGTATGTTCCTGAATGAGACCAGAGCTTTGGAAAATATAACCCAAAGAGCCTCTGAAATATTGAAATCCACTGGCCTGGCCTCAGATCCTATAAACAGGAAGTTCTGAGTCTGAGTTACTTCGACTGCATATTTTTCAAATGCTCCAGATAAACAATAAATATAATGATATCTATAAGAGTACACCCATGACAGCATAGATTTCCAAGAAGGGTCTGAATGTTAGGCCCCTTGCCATATGCACCAGAGTGGGTTGACTTCTAAGAAAACGTATAGAAGATAAATAATTACCTCCTCTGCAGAATACTTTAATTTCCAGTGACACAGCATCAATTCCACTTGCCCAGGAGTGGAGCAGGAGATTAGGTTAGAATTGGAACCAAGGTCACAAAATGAAGACAGTTCTTACCTAGAAACTCCTAACAAGGGATCTTCAACAAAATTTTTATTCTTACTGCTTTAGAATTATAAATCTTTTCTGTTGATAGGGTTGTCAGAATCAAATATGGGACATACTTGGTTTTATTATTTTGTTTGTATTTTTTTGGTGGGAGTTTGTTTTTTGTTGTTGTTGTTGTTGTTGTTGTTTTGGCTGAATTTGGCAAACCTGCCCACTGACTTCTATCATAGCCTCTAACCAAGAACACATAAAATCGGAAAGAAAGTTTCCTCCCTTTCCACCAATAGAGTACATCATATTTCTGGATTAGACCAAAGAAAATTGACCTGATATGTATTTATATATAATATATATTTAATACATACTTATATATAGTATATAAATATATACAATATAAAATGAGGACCTCTAAAGAGCTTGAGTCTTTAATCAGGTAGAAAACAGATATAGGACTAACTTTCTAGAGAAAGTCATTTTCTCTTTTGCTTTGAGACCTCCTAAAATGATGAATTAAATTTATAAATTCTTAAAGGTCTTGACTGGTTTTGCTCTAATTAACAACACTGTATCATCAACATTTTGGAAGTTCTTTTCCAGCTAATTTAAATTAAATATTTATCAAGAATAGACACAGAAGAAAGCTCTGCCTGGGTATGAAAGTACAGTCAGTTTGAGTAACAACCCCCAGTTCAAAGGAGGACCAGAGAGATAGAATAAAAATGAGAATTTTCCCTCCAAAATGGAAAATTTTTGAGATAAAATTAGAATGTGTGGGACTGGGTAGCAGCTGGAGCTCACATTCCAGAATCATAGAGATTTAAGCTGAAAGATAACTGACATACAAAGAGTTCTCCTGGTCCAATGGGAAGAGATTAGACTGGAGCTACATAAAAAACCATAGACAGGTTCTGTGAAGACAGTTGTCCATAGTCCCAGATGTCCTAGCTCCCCAATTCTTTAATCCATTTATTTTGGCATCTACTGTATGCCTGAAGCTGTGATCATTCATGTCTCAGAAAAGTTCCCAAATCAGGCAGAAAAGACATAAACACTTGAAATTGTTAGAGGTGAAACCAAAGATAGCTATAATAGAAGGGCAAAAATCCATGTGGGCTTAAACCATTAACAAATCTGATGGAAGAGGCAAAGTTTGAGATTAGTCTTGATGAATATGAGAATGGTGAATTGAAATACTTGGAGATGAGAAATAGGGAGATGGAAAGTAGCAGATATTGGGGCATACCATTGTTGGGAGAAGGAAGATGAGTAGAAGCATGGACTGGGGAGTATATAGAAGGAGAAACTGACCCTGAAGCCCCTGCTAGCTCTATCCTATTCCCATCACCAACATTCCTGTGTGGGATAAGTGGTTTCAGGGAGGAGGGTTATAGTGCCCAGGCTTCTTCTGCATGGTAAATTGAACTCCACTTAGATGCATGGAGTCTTTGGGATTCCCCTGGATGCTCTTCCCAGAGATGAAGATGGTAATGAAAGTTAAAATTCCATGAGAGAGTTGGCCCTCTGATTGAAGGCCAGAGAGAGCACTGCTCTGAATATTACAGTTGAAGGATCTACCCTCATAGACAAAGTGGGGGTTAGAGAAAGCTTTCATTTCATGCCCATCCTCTGATTTTCTTTCTCCCTTCTCAGTGAAACACTAAGTCAGAGTCTTTCTTGCCTAATTCTTCTGTCACAGGAGAAACTTCTCTGAGCCAGTGGGTATTCTATTATTTACAAGATCAAGACTGAGTGAAGAGGGAAATGCTTAACACAATGAATAGCAAATGGAAGAAATTCGGGTGAGAGTAGAGGAGATATTAAGCTTATGTAAAGTAGTCCAGTGGTATCTGAAAGGTACCTGGGAGTCTTTTGTACAAGGTCCTCTCTGTCTTTTAGATCTACCATCAGCTATAGAAAGGAGTGATCTCTCTGAAGACATTTGGAGTAGTAGAAAAGATACTAGACTATTCATTGGGGCTCCTAATCTGTGTGCTTCTTCATGGCTCCCAACTAAAGGCCAAAAGAGCAAGAAGCATAGTCTTCTACATAGCAGAGTACTATGTATTAACCATTACCCTGATTTAAAGATGTATTCATTTTCATTTAACAAACTTTTATGGGGTCTTCTCATTTATTCATAAGAATTTTCTGGGGAAAAAAAAATGAAAAGAAAGAGTAGGAGTGAGTGAACAATGGAGAAGAGAGAAGGAGAAAGGGCGACAGAGAAATTGAGACAGAGGCAGAGACAGAGTTAAGTTGCCTAAGCAGCAATTCTCAAAACTTGATGGATATGAGAAGAACTAGAGAGCTTTTGAAAATGTTAACTTTTGGACCCATTATCCAAAGTTTCTGATTCAGTGCATCTGGGATTAAGCACTCAAATCAGTGAGCTAAGTAATCCAGTGTATTCAGTTACAGGTGGTCCCTGACCACACTGAGTCATTGCATAAAACAACTAGATATGAACATCAACAGCAAGAAACCTAAAGTGAGGACCAAGTAGGCTGAGGCTACGCATTGGTTACAAGAACCAGAAAGACCTGTGTGAGCCAGGTCCAGGTCTTGCCAGTTGATAGTAACATAGGATGACAAGTGTTTTACCCACATTTGCAAAATAGTCCACTAAATACCACAAGGGAAAGTTTCTATTACCATGAAGGCAGATCAAAATGGCTACAAGGACACGCTGACAATCCTGCAGTTGTCATGACAACTGTAATTGGTGTGAGTGGACCTGAGAAAACTGTGGGCAAGAAAGAGGAGGTGAAGAACCTGGGTTAAAGAGCATGCCGTGTGATATTTAAAGGAGTGCTAAGTCTGTGTTAACCCACATTATATCCCAAATTGAAGAAATCATAAAGAAAAAGGAAGAATTCCTTCCAATAATGGCTTCCAGGAAATTGTGTAAAGGATGACTCAGGAAGCATTATTTGCCCTTTTGTTTTTATCCATTTTCTTTTCCCCCGATTTCCAACATTGGAGACTCCATTGAATAAATAAATCAAAACCAAACTGAAACACAACACTCAAATTTAAGGGTGATAAAGACAACTCCACCAAACACTTTTATTTAATTAAAAGTATTATACACGTTGTTGCATTTTCATGGAAAATATTGAGTTAAAAAACACCAACAATGTTAGTTTTCAGAAACTTTCATGCACCCCATTCTGCCAACTGCTACTATCTTCTGTCTGTGGCATTCACTATATATCTGTAAGGAACTGGGCCCATGGAACTGGAGCTTCCTAGAAGGTCATGCCTACAGCTCTCCTGGAGTGAGCCACTGTCTTGACAACAGTGTTCTGTCAAGTTAACACAGATACCCCAGCTTTGACTTCCTTGCAAATCACTAAAGAAGCTGGTGTAAAACCTCAATGCTCATGTCAATATCAGTTCAGTGCAACTGAGTACTGCCACCCCCTCATCCAGTTTCCAAGCCAGTTAGCAAGTGACTGTCTTCTACCTGGTGTATTAGTGTCCAGAGATCCTCTACAAACTTCCCCAGAACCCATGGTGGGAAGACACGGCCATATAGTGTTTCTATTCAAACCATCATCAAATACACAAAAGCACATGTGACCTTCATGCATGATACTATTTTAAAAAAATACATATTGGTACAATACAAACTTTGGAATCACTGGCTAACACATAGTCATGTGAATGTTTAAAAAAACTTCATATAACTATATATTTGTTAAGAGAAATAACACAGAAAAAAATTTTGAAGATCATGTCCACTATAAACATCTCACACATAAATACAAGGTTTGTATAATCTAGTCCTCTCCCTGACTCCCTTTCTCTGCACTGTTATTCCCTTAGTTCACTGACCCCACCCCCATCATAATGCTATATCCTCACATTACTCCCAAGTGATTCTTTTACTAAAATTGGGTCCGATGTGACAGAAACATTTTGGCTCTGTTTTCTTGCTCCTTTGCTTTAAATGGTAGTAGGCTGAATTTGAGTTCTACATCCAGCTTTATGTTAAAGAGAGGCAAATTCCTCTCCAGAATACACAAATTTTTTAAAAAATAGCTGGATAGTAAAAAAAAAAAAAAAGGTTAAAATTGTCTCAGTTTTTAGAAATTGAAATATGGTCTTTCTTTCTTCACAAAGGTCTCTCAATTGGAATAAAATAAGGCTGAAATTGCTTTTCACATTCTGGCTCTGTTGGGGGCATTTTCACATAGACCCCTGTTGTAAGAGGGCTTCTTTTCTTCAACTGTCAAACATAAAAAGAAACAGTAATTGTTATCAAAGAATATAGAAGCCACTTCTAGCCATAATAGTTCTCAGCAACTATTGGGATCCCTACCCCAATGAAAATGAATGTTCCCTGTGCATAGTGTTAGAAACTCCAGGAGATTCTCTTGATTCAGCTATTAAATTTCATTTTACATAAATAATTCTGTAATTTGAATGTAAAATAACAGCCATTTTCCCTAGCCAGAAGATAGGAAAAAGAGGTTTTGAGAAAACTTCACCAAAAACACCCAGAAAGCCTACAACAATAGACCAGATCTTATCTTTGAAGGAACCAGGTTAATAAGATAATCAAGTTTAGTTATCCTGGGTAAGAGGTACATTTCTCATCTCCATTCCTCCTATGTGTTTTATTATTTTTCCTCTGTCTACACTAGTTCCCAGGTTTTTATCACCTTGGTCAGTTGAGGTCCAGTCTGACAGACTGTGTGGTAGTTGTAGCAAATGAGCAGGAAGAACCCACAGCCACAGAACATCACTATCAGGTGAGGTAGAGGCTCTTAGAAGAGTGTGTCTTCATGTGTGTATTTGTGTGGCAGGGTGGGACAGTAAGAAGAGGAGAAGGAGGAGAAGGACAAAGAAGGAGAGAGGATAGATTCATTATGGGAAAGTCAGCCTTAGGCAAAGGTGACTGAAACAAAGTGTTAGGAATCCTGACAGGTGTCCTGATTCCATATCTCTCTCTGCTCTCCCATCAACAACTGTAGTAAACAACAACTGGGACTTTCATTTTCTGAACTGGAATGAAGGTCAAGATGTCTATGTTGAACTGGATAATAGGAACAGCTACAGTTTAGACAGGGAGTGTGCAAGAATAGCACCAGAAGATGGTTTCCAGGTGAAGGAGAGGAAATTTAGGAGAACCGAAATCCACCCAGGTGATCCTCACTAGAACATAATCTTGTGTTTCTGGGTTATTAACTTAAGTACAAATGTCATTAAGCAAAGAACAAAACAGTTGCCCCATGTTGTTCAAACAGTTACTCAAACTGAAACCCTGTTCAGAAGCACACAAACATTCAATGTCAAACACACTCATCTGCCATCTTAGTCATCCTGAAACCTCAAAGGCCAATGCTTAGTGCTAGTGTGTTCTTTACCACTGTCCTTCCTCCTCTTCATTTATTGCTTCATATTTTAAAAAATTGAACTTGACACCAACATTCGGTCAGTAGATAATACTGAAGATGACCCCATCAAACATGGAGTCTGATCAGTATCACACTCACCATTTTACTCAAAGAAACAGCTGTGACGAGGAAACTGTAAAAAAACAACCCCGAACTAACTGCTGCAAGGATCCAAAGAAGAAAATCAGAATCTGGGCATGGTTCTGGTTCTGCAACAGAAAACAAAGCAGAGCCTGCCTGAGATGGTTTTAAAGTTTCAGGTCTTACCTCCCCCAAGAGTGAAAAGAAGTTGGAGCTTCTAGACCTTTCTGTTTAGCCCAGATTGTATTTGTACGTCCATAGCTATGACTACTTCCTCAGAGTGTAATATCAAAGGCACAAGGGCAAACTTCAAGATGGATATAACAGAGTGAATTCATTCTGCTAGCAGAAAAAAACACCCTCCCCAACTCATTTTATTTTGTGTTCTGAATGATGTTTAGGTCACCACCCATAATAAGCAAGACTATTGTATGGGGGAGAACTCTTAAGGAGAATTTTCATAGTCCTAAAAGTGAATCACCTGAAATTAAGGAACAAACTATTTTCGTACAATGAAGACAGCAATGCAAAGTGTCAACTTAGTGAAATGGCTTTGCTTACCGATGACATAAATCTGGGTTCCGTTGCCCAGGCCCACGTAGTATGGTGGGGGGTACATGAGCTCCACCTTGCAGATGTAGACCCCAGTGTCCGCAGCCCTCAGCCCTTGGATGGTGAGGTTCACCTGGTTTCCCCTGGAGGTGCCAGTGCAGCTGGAGTCATCTAGGAAGGTCAACTCATTCTCCACTGTGTACGTCGTGGCACAGACCTCGGTCACTTGGTCAGCTGTCTGTCGCAGCACTGTCACCCGGACCTCAGTGGCTTTTCGTAAAGCTGCATACTCACACACAAAGTTGGCAACTCCCCGGCTGCTGGCTAGCACCACTGCAGGCTGGGCCACGTACATTGCTAACATGGAAAAGCCAAAGGGAACTCAGTGAGCTCAGGTGCGTCCATGGCCTGATCCAGGCACCTGTCAAGGTTTATCTTCGCTAAGCCTCCACCAGCTTCACCTCCCTGGCCATAGCTCCCCCTTTGACAAGCCCACCACCCTCCCTTACCCCTTCCCTCACCAGCCATCCTGGCTTCCCCTCCATCCATCGCTATCTTCCAGCTACTCTCCGTAAAGGTGTTTCCTCAATGGGAAATAATTTCTTGAAGACAGGTAGTCATGCCAAGATGGGCACTAATGTGACAAATTAGAGACCTGGCTCTATCATAAAATGTGTCATTTTGGCAGGTCACTCCCCTCTTCATTGTTCTCACATACAGTAAGATGGGGGGAGACCACCTGATATCAAAGTGCCTACAAACTCCAGAATTCTAAGGTTATAAATAGAAATACATAGCCCAGGAACTCTAATGAGTAGTAGGGGAACTTCTGGAGGTTGAAGCACAGAATTTTGCCTCATCTCTCAAAGCATACCCAAAACCTCCTGCCTGCGTATCTAACTGACCTTGGACCTCTGCGGCCCAGCAGCAGCAGAACTTGGGCTCACTGCACTGCCCAACCTCTTCCCTGGCTTTATTGCTGTGCTGTAGCATGTGCTGTTAGATGAGGAACCACAGAGCCAAGGGCACCAGGTCGTTTCCTCTCTGGGCTGAGGCAACCCTGCTGTTAACTTCTGTGGGCTTCCCCTGCCACCACCACTACCTCTTCCACCCTCACTCTCTCCTTCACTTGAAGGTTCTCCTGCTCTTTTCTTCTCCTTCTACAAGATAAGAGAGGCCAGTTCTCCATACAAAGAGGCTTGTAGCAGCTAAAAATTGGTGGCTTTATGTCCAATTATCCTTTTTTAACTAATCTGGTTCCTCTCCAGTCAATATTGCAAGTGATATTCAAAACTTAGATTGAGCAATGTCATTCACTCATCAGCTCAAAACCTTTGATGCTTTACTAACATGGATTGCAAAAACAAATAAATAACATTCAATGTCCTCCATGATCCAGTTCCAATCTACCCTTTGGGGTTGACGTTTCAAAGACAAACTTTTTTGTCTATAAATCACCCTGTACTAGTCCCTTCCCCCAGGAACCTGTACTAGACAATATTTGTCTTCAGGAAAGAGAACAACATAGCAGCAGCCATTGCCATTGCTATTCCAGCATCCCTGGTGAGACCAATAGTTTCCTTCCCAAACTTCATCTCCTCCTATCAGAGATGCCCTCTGAGCATCCTTGCCCTGTAGCAACACCACTGCAGAGTTTAAGAACTTCTACCCCAAATTAACTTTCTTTGTGCTAATCACACCCACCCACCTCTTCTGCCTCTAGCTATATACTGCCCAAAAGAGTACTCGATTGTATCAACTCCAAGCCTAAGCAAGACCAAATTTCCTGCCCTCCCCAGGTGAGCTTGCCCTTATCATCACTAATCTGGTCACTTTTTCCAATATCTAACATGTAAGGATACTATTTACAGGATGAGATAAATTTCCTAAAAAGGAAATTAGAACACTTCCAATGGTATTACTCTTTACATATTCAAAATATAAAAAAATAAGAAAGTATACATGACTATTTCTTTTCCCTTAAAATTTAAATTATCAACTATCTTTTGAGTACCCCCGTCATACTAACCATATAGTTTTCTTAACTGAAAAGGTCTGTAAAGAGAGAGAGATAAAGTTGAGATTCAATGGAAGTACTCATCAGTTTAAGCCAGGGAACAAACTGGGTACCAATCTCTAAAGAGCTTTATTTCATCTGACACAGAAGGTCTGCATCTGAAATTCACATGTAGGTCAGGCAATTAAGCATCTTATGCCAAACAAGACTGATGACTTCCTTCCTTCCTTATTTCCTTCTGACCTTTCTTTTACCCTTTTTTCTTCCTTCCTTTTTTCATTTTTAAATCATTTTATTTAAAAATAATTGGCTAACTAGTTTATAAAACCAAGAGGACCTACCTTAAGACCTTGAATTGAATAATGAAGGCATTCTTCCCATAATTTGCTTAAATTTTAAACAAGTTAGCTAATTAGCTTATAATATTAATGAGTTAGAAGACATTACAGCTTTGAATTGTATAGAAAAGAAACACTTCCTGTGATTTGCCTAAATTCATTTTTATAAGAGGGAAATCTTGTAATCACCCTGATACCAAGCCTCCCTGTACTTAGGACTGGGGATGTCTTTTCCCTTTTAAATCATTTAATCTCATAGTATTTTCGTCCAATGTTATTGAAGTGTCTGAAATTGCCTGTGTCTCCCAAACCAACTCACATGTGTTCATTCAGCCCCTGCTCAAAACCTGACACTCTGCAAAGAGCTATAGCTCTGCTTATTGGCTGCTGCAAGCTGTCCCCTGCCTGCTCTGGAACATAGAGCCACCAGGCCAGGGAACAGGAGATTCACCTTTAACTTTTGTCTCTGCTATAAATCACTGTCCTTGACTACTGAAAGAAATGAAACCCAGGTAGGAGAAACACCTCCTCCACCTTCATGCTCCAGAAACCTGCACTCACCTTTGGAGAAGACAGGGATGAAGAGGAGAGAAATCAAGGCAGGGCAGGCCCAGGCCCTGTGAGCCAGCTCCAAGCCGGCCTCAGGTCTCTGGAATCCAAGGCAAGCCATGGCCTTCGGGAGCCACGTTCAGGTCCTCAGGAAGCAGAGTGAAACCTTTCAGGATCCTGAAGCTTCGAAATATGTTTGAACCCACACAGATTCAAGGACTTTTTATAGACAGCTTTGATCCCAGGTGTGTACCACACATGTGCACACCCAGAAGGTGCCTGAATAGAAAGCCTTTTTGTTTTGGTTTTACGAGAAAGGAAGTCGTGGGTTTAGCTGCTACGTCGAAAAGACGACCTCAAACACTCAAAGTAAAACTGAACAAAACAAGCCAATCCATGGATGGAAAAAAACCTATTCAATTTGAAACTGAAGCTTCGTGTTCACTTTAGGGATCTGGATAAGTAGAGACTTATAGAATTTCCTGGAGAGCAGGGATCCCCCTAAATCCCAGTTTTATCCAATTGCCTGGTCATCTTACCAACCCCTTCATTTCACTGACATCTCCAAAACTGCTAAGCTGTCTGTCCTCTGAGCCGATGACAGAATTTGGCTGTGGACATCATTAATAAGAACTCTGCTTTTAATCTGTGAGGCACCATCTTTTTAAGTATCCTTTGGCATGCTTTACGAATAAGATTTATTTCACCTCAGCCCATTTAGCACTTTGGTGAAAGAAAATACCACAATAGCAAGAAATAAATTAAGAAAGAGGTAGGAAAAACTTGTCTCTGGTTTTGAAGATTAAGAAAGAATCTGGATGTTCTTAAAAGTCTACTTGAAGACAAAACGGAGTTCTACAAGTCCAGTGAAAGTTAGCCAAAATAATCTAAGAAATTAAAAACTTCCATAAAAGGATGGATTTTTTTTCTAACAAGAGTTTTTAAGCATAACATCCAAAAGCTAAAGATAAATACATCCAGAGTTCTTATATTCATAAAAGCTAGGTGGGACCAAGGTTCATCTAATAAATGCTATTATTTAGAATATTTTATATTTAAATATTTAAGTATTCTGTATTAACATATTGAATATATTAAATATTTCAAATGCATTGTTTAGAATACGAGACATCAAGGACTCCCTCCTTCAATCTGGGGAGTGTTCATACATTTCAATGATGGAAGAAATATCTACTGAGAACCTAGCACATGCGAGGAATTGCGTGCACTTAGAATGGGATGATGGCAAGACACGAACAGTTGATGCTTAAGGGGATTCTAGAAGACTGACATGTGAACAGACCTTTGCAACATGGAATATGGCATTTTCCAGCGGTGGTTCTTCCATGGTTCCCTGTTCTCCACCCATCTCCGCACAGGAGGCTTCTGTAGAATAGGGACCCAATGCTCCCCTTTCAGCCCATCTTCCAGCCTTCCCTCACATGCCCCCTTTCCCTGCTTGTCATTTCTCCAACATGCTTTTCTCGGGGATCATCCCTTTTACTTAAGCTCCCTACTGCTTGTCTTTTCCCATTATCTCATTTTCCCCTCCTTCTCATTTTCCAGAACTTAATAAGCTGTCACCTCCTTCAGGAAGCTTCTCATGATCTGCCGCTGTTCTATACTCCCCGAGCACCTTATAGAAACTTTCAAACTCCAGCCCAAATGCCAACAAGCAATGGCAATCTACTAGGCACTGGAGATTTAAAAAATATATATTCCTGCCCTCAGGAGGATCCCACAGCAATGGGTTTAGCTAACTAAACCCCATGATTGTAGTAGATGGAGATAAATGCTAGAATTAAGGTACTGCAAAAGCCACAGAGAAACGGAAGCTTTCGGTTTGGCCTGAGAACATCAGAAAGGACTTCTCAGAGGAAGGAAAGTATTCTTCCTGAGTTCATTATTAAGGACAAGGCTGCCTATGTATCAAGGGTGGAAAGGGCATGAAGCCAGAGAACAAAGCCAGTAGGTAGAAGCTGATGTTCTTAGAAGTGAGGGCCACTTTGAAACACAAAGAGCAAATTGACCTAGCTGAGTTCCCAGTTTAGGGAAACTCCTCCTTGCACAGAAAGAAGACTTGGAAAGATGGATTCAAGAAGGAATAATATGTAACCAGGAAAGCCAGGAAGGCAACTACTGCAATACTCCAAGCACCAAGAGTTGGAACACTTTTTCTGTAAAGGGTCAGGTATTATAATAACATAGACCATATAGTCTCTGTTGCCACTACTCAACTCTGCCATTTCAGGGTGAAAGCAGTCACAGATTATACTTTTAAAAATGGACATGACTACCTACTAATAAAACCTCACTTACAAAAATAGCTAAAGGCTGCATTTGGCCTATAGGCCATAGTTTGTCAATCCCTGGCCTAAACTAAGGTAATGGCAGCTATGGAGACATTGTCCCTAAGGGACTAATCCATAATCAGTAAGTGGAAGGAGAAATTTAGGATATTACAGATTTATGTCTTGGGATGTACTGTGGTGCTGTCAAGAACTAAGCAAATGTTTGCAAAATTTTGTCTCATTCAAGTCTCATAACAACCATACAAGAAATGGGTCATGGAACACACCCATAATCCCAGTAGTTTGGGAAGCTGAGACAGGAGGATCATGAGTTCAAAGCCAGCCTCAGCGAAAGTGAGGCGCTAAGCAGCTCAGTGAGACCCATCTCTAAATAAAATACAAAATAGGGCTGGGGGTGTGGCTCAGGGTTGAGAGCCCCTGAGTTCAATCCCTGGTACCAAAAAAAAGAAAAAAGAAAGGGGTCATTATTTTCCCTATTTTATAAAGGAGGAAACCAAGTCATTGAGAGTGACTCATCCAATCCCCTACAATAGTTTATGGAGCCAAGATTTGAAGCCCATAGGACTCTTAAATTACTACCCTAAAGTAAAGGCTTTGAAGTCAAGGAGATCTGGGTTTGAATCCTCACCTGAAGAATTGCTAGCTTTTTCCTTGGGACTGAAAAGTTCAATGTCTGCCAGATAATGGCATCTACTTCTTAAGGCTGTTGTCTTGAAATATGGGAAAATGCATGTCACATGTGGAGAAGGCCTTGTATGATGTCTGGGCACTCAAATATAGGAGAATCCTTCTTTATCATAGAGTCACTTAGGACAGAACTACTGGAATAAAGAACATGGAAAGAGTGTGAACTGACCTGATGCCTTCCATTTGGGCATGCTGAGTGTATGACACCTGTGGAGAGACCCAAAAGCAGGTGCCATTAGGAATCTAGAGCACTGAGAGATAAGATCTGAAGACATTAGCTTAAGCAACTATAAAGCTACTGATGAAAATCTGACAGATCAAGGCATCAAATGAACACTTTGTAGACATTTCTTAAAAGAATAGATAAACGAATCAAAACAATTTAACATAAGAAGAAATGAGTGTTGTAATAGGAACTTTCAAAGAAATCTTACTAGGTTCCCTAATTGTGCTTTTATGAAACAATTCCTGTCATAGCAAGAAAATGCAATGGTTGTAAAGACCAGGATGAAAGAATGTTGGTGGAAAAGATATGATCACATATGTTACCCCCATAGATTACTTAGTAATTACAAATGGGAAAAGATAATTAGCTTAACCAAGTGATCCAACTGAAGATCACCCATGATGGAACCTTGTGACATCATGTACCTCCAGATGCACTGCACTGAGGAAGACACAGTGCCTCTATACTATTAATGCCAAAAATATTTAAACTGAATCTAATAATGAAGAAATAATTTAACAAATCTGTTGTCTGTAGTACTATAGACCTGGAACTACATTTCTTCAACTTATTAATATCATAAAATATTATAAGAGAAAAAGGCTGGAAAATGACTCTAAAGAGGAATCAGGAGGAATGATGCACATCAGTGAGTCTTGTGAAAATCTGAGTATGAACTATATCTGATAATAGCACTGATTCAGTGTTAATCTTGAGTCTGACCATTGTATCAGATGGAGAATCACCTTTATTTTTAGATGATGCTTAACTATTCAGGATTTAAGTAACTCACAAGTGATTCATCAGAAAATGTGTGTGTGTGTGTGTGTGTGTGTGTGTGTGTGTGTGTGTTGGCTGCAAAAGAAAAAAGAATAAAAGAACTGACAAAACGCTCACAATTGGTGAATGTAGGTAAATAATATATGTGTATATTCATGGTACTATTCTTAAAAATTCTTTGTAGGTATGAATTTTTTTCAAAACAAAGTGTTGGAAGTAAAAATTATAAAATCATCTATTTAATCATCTATTATAAGCTATTACTACCACAGGTAAGCAAACTGAAATTTAGAAAGAGCAAGTGACTCTCTTCATGGTTATTCTCCATCTCCTTTTCTCAGGCTCATGCTCCTGCTTGACTGGTCCCTGTGGCCCTCTGGTGGGTTCCCTGGTAGGCTGTCTTCTGGGAGGGCTTAGCAGATAGGGAGCAACAGCAGACAATCAAAAGGCCCAAGGATCGAGTCGGGGTATTTCTGTCCTTTTCCCTCCAATATTCAGGGCCCTGGATTCTGGCAGTAACAGTGCCTCCCTAGGAGGAACCCACCCACACCCTTTCTATGATGCCAGTTCTCACTGAAATGTGGTACCACTCTTTCCTCCCCTGGTCCTTTCAATTCCAGGGGTCTTATCAGCTTCCACTGTTGCTAGTGTCCAGGTGCATTACCATTCTCACTCTCAATATCTCTCAAAGAAGTTTCCTTATTGAGTCACTTATTTGAACCACCTGTCTCCTGTTGAAATTTTTATTGATCCATTCTTAAACCTGACAAATGACAAAAACTGAATTTAAATCTTTGTCTTCTCATTTCCATCCAGTATTTATTTTTCCCTGTTGTCTTATGAATAATGATAACATGTTATATTATTCAGGCTTGTATTTATTACAATCATTTGTATATAATTCTGTCTCCCCTACTCCAAATTCTATTTCCATGACACTTGGCACCCACACCACACACATAGTATGTAACCAGGGCCTCCTTTGTACATAGCAGGTGATGGAGAATGTACATATTTCGATTCTTAAGTCTTTTTTATTTTCTCTTGTATCTCATTTCCAGCTCTGGGAAAAGTACTGATAATTAAGGAGATAATCAGAGGACTGATAAGCACTAAAGAACCCAGCAGACTGGAGTCAGACAGACATGAGTTCAAATCCTGGTCCTGCTGTTCCTAGATTTGTGATCGTAGAGGACATTTTTTTAGTTTCTCTAATCTTCATTTTCCTCATCTGTAATATCAGCTTTTTATGATAACCATCTTACACAGGTATTACAATGATTTGGTGAGTCTATGCTAAGAAATCGGTGAGTACTATGCTTAACATGTAGTATTTGCTCGGTAAATATTAGCATATATATGAAACACAAAATTATAAATCTCAAACTTCAGTAATTGTGTAAACTCCTTTTTTATTATCATCTCTAGTGAATGGATGACATGTTAGACTAAAATCGGGTACTATTCCAACACTTATTTATTGAATTTCTACCCTTGTCAGTGTCTTCATCAATTTATAGAACCAAATAGCTTATTATTTCTTACTTAATTCAGTCCAACAACTCACAACTCAAGACATAATCTAAGAATCATGTATTGTGAGCTCTCACAACATTGTTCAGTTGTTGACTGTTCAAATGTCTGAGGATACCACATTCTTGGATATTTTCACTTCAGGTGAGGAAGGGGAAAGTCAATTTTTTATTTGATTTTACCTTTCAATTTAAGCAAAAAAGGCTGGTGGTAGAGGAAATGAGAGAATAATTTGCTAAAATTAGGACTTCGGGGATTCACTGTGATTTCATTTACTCACTATCTTCCTATATCCTAACAGCTTGAGTAAACCTCAGATTGGTTTTATAGTACTCTTAGTGGTTACTGGATTTGAAAGGTCTCTCAAGATTTGCATAATTCACAGTGGTGCCTACGGCAAAGTGCCTTCAGAATTCCAGATGAGGTACAATTTGGGTAGCATAACTGACTTGTCTTACTTAAGTGTAAAACTTCTCAGTTTATAAAATTCAATCTGAATTTAATTCGACGTTTTTGCTCTTTGAACCTTTTCCCCCTAAAACTCCTCCTATTATCCTTTCCCCAATTTGTACACCCATCAAAAACCAACCTTTTGTTGAAAGATTTGCACCTGGCATTGACTGTGGTACATACTGCAAAACATCCTTTGCTTGATGGTTTCAGATGTAATGGGAAGAGTGAAGAGTCTAATATTTGCATAGCGTGCTGTTTCAGGACATCCCATTACGTTGAGCCTATAATCATGCCTAATTAAGGTTATATACTCTGTGTTTTTGTGCTAATTAGCTCATCACAGTACAGCTCCTTGCTAAATCAACTTCAAAGGAAAAAGAAAATCATCTACCAAAGTAAATGATTGCTGAAGAAGAATCTATCAATCATCTCACTTTGAAAGAGAGTTAAAGAGAAAGGAAATGATATGCAAAGTGACTGGAAAGAAATGTTAGCTTCATTACCATTAAAAGGTGAAAATACAGGCTGGGCAAGAAGTGACTTAAATAAATGAATAAATGTAGTAGATTAATTTTCAGTAACTAGGAACTATAATCTACGTCATAAAATCAAGTAAAAATGGATGCTTCTGAGCTGTGGGCTTTTCGTTCATCCTTTAGTGGGGAAAAATAGAGTCAGTTCCTTTGGGCTCTTCAGTTTACATTGTACCCTGGCTGGGGATAAAGTGGAAAGGGTTGTCAGGGAAGCAGGGTTTTATTTGCAAGTCTGGATGGTAGTATGAATGCAGAGGTGGTATGAATGCTGCTTCAGTTGAAGGTTAAGCCTCGTATGTCAAAGTCTTACCTATTTAAGATGAAAATGAATTATTTTTAATGAATACACCACAAGTCAACTGAGGTCACAAAGAAATTTGTAAAGGGAATCTAATTGCCCAAGTTCCTTACTTTATATAATTATATCCTTTTGAGTATCTTATCTTCGGGTATGGTTAACAGTCTGTTTCTGTATTTCCCATTTTAGCCATTATTGTCTCTGATTCTCTCTCAATCTCCCTAACTTCTCACACCTAAGAGTAGAATTCAGGTCGCATGGCATTTATTCCTTTAGCCCTGTTACCACATGGCCAGCCTCAAATAACTTTAGGTAAGTGCCTTTATCAAAAGTTAAGAAGGATGTTTTCAAAGTAGGTTAACCTGTTTTCAAAAATAGTCCCTATTATTTCACAGATGGGGAAACTGATGTATCAAGGTCCACGTCTTGTCCACGATCACATAGTTAGATCTTATTCATTCATCATCAGAATGAAGACAGAAATGGAAGGATAAAAAGTCCCATATTTAACTTGCAGTGCCCCCCAGATCACCTTACCTCTGTGGTACACTCAGAGTATATACCTGATTTCCATTTAGAACCGGTTGAGATGACCCAGTACATTTCCATTTCACAAAAAAAGGAAATGTCCCCAGTCACTAATGTTTTCTTACCTTAGTGCAAAGAATAGAAAATATTGGAGTGTGACCCAAAATTGTCTTCAATTCTGACTAAACCACCCACCCCCTACCTCCAATATTGCTCGGTATCTATAAAAGAGCAGCATTACAAGCGCCAAGACCTTGATGGATCCCATTTCTTGCATGATATTTGTGACCGGGATAATCTCAGCCTCATGCACCTATTATTTCAGTTTCTTGATTACACAATCACTGTTTTCATATTTTGGGCTGTGTTATTTCAGGCCCTGAACCCCTTCACACCTCCAGTTCATAGGAAACTTATATTCACACACTGAGCAGAGAGAAGGAGCATCTTTGTGGCTGTTTGGCATGGCTGACCGTGGCTGCAATGGTGGAGAAAGGTGCTGAATGATGAGGAACATGTTCTCCCAGCCTGTTGCAGGAACTGAATCCTAGAGCTGAAAGAAACGTTAGTGAGCTCTTCTCTCTCATGTTACAGACAAGGAAACAAAGACCAGGGGTGTGAGGCGATCTACCCCAAATCACTCATAGGCTCTTGGTGGCAGGACCAAGAGTACAGATAACTCAAGGACCCTCAACTCTAGTTTAATTTTCTTCTCCTCTACTTTCACCATCATTCACCATCATCTCAGGAATCCATTGAACTAACATGGCTTCTGGTGCTAATTCCTACCAGTTTGCAACTTAAAACCCAGCCTTATCAAACTCTCTGCTAGGTCTTGGATACCCACAAATACAAATAAGTAAATCAGATTTTATTCAATAAAGTGTGTGTGTGTGTGTAGTCTCCTAGCTGCACTAATCTCAACAGCCAAAAGTGAAAATATTCTACTCATCCCTCAAGTGATGAATGGATAAACAAAATGTGGTCTATCCATACAATGGAATATTATTCAGCCATGCTACAATGTGGATGAACATTGTGCTAAGTGAAAGAAGTAAGACATAAGAGGAGCACATACCATACACTTTTATTTATATAAAACATCCAGAATAGAGAAGTCCATAGAGACAGAAAGAAGATTACTAATCACCAGGGGCTAAATAGAGGGGAGAATGGGTAATGACTGCTTGATTGGTATGGGATTTATTTTGGAGGTGATGAAGATGTTCTGGAACTAGACAGCAGTGAAGGTTGTATGATATCCTGAATATACTAAATGCCACTGAATTTTACACTTTAAGATGGTTAAATGGTAAATTTTCTGTTGTGTGCACTTTACTATAAACATACACACAGACACACACATACACATACAGTCATGCCGACAGACTGGCAGACTCTTTAAGCTAGTAAGTCTTGGAAAGATACCATTGATCTTACTCGATGTAGAAACCACGATTCTCTCTTCTCTTAATGTAATCTGAACAAGACCTATAACTAGTTCCACTCCTTTCCAAGTGAAATAAGAATAAACTGGCAGACATGTCCTTTAAAAGACTGAGGCAAGGGGAATTCTCATCATACACAATTCTGACCACGTGTCACACTGAAACCATTACCAGCCAGAATCAAATTCTGAGATATGGACCATTTGGTTCTGCCTTCCCTGGGCAGGATTTTCTAGCAGGTTACTCAATTGTGGAGTAACTAAATGAGAGGGAGGGAGGCCATTTAGGAAACTTAGGCTCAATGAGCTGTATTATTCACGTGTGCTTGAGAAGAATATAATTTAGAAGCAGCTGGTTATATTTAGAAGTGTTGCTAAGCAGGTCGCACTTCATGGATTATGTTCTAAGAGGAAACTGACCAGGGCTTCACCCATGAACAGGAAATAAATACTTGTACATATAGAGTCACATCAGAGCCAGCTGAAAGCAGTGAGGGTAACACAGTAACAAAAACCCAAAGTCTCAGATATTGTCTGGCATGAGCTCAGAGTCCAGTTTCTGTACTCCCTTAATAGGGTCACATTGCTGTAATGACATTGTCTATTTAGGAATCCATCGCTTATGCTTGTGTTATTTCTCAACTCCATCTAAATTCAGTCTGATCACATAAAATTCTTGCCACATATCAAGTTTGAACTTTGCAGTTCTGACCACTTCTGTTCCATTGGTTAAAGAAATGCTGACAAGCAGAGTATGTCAGAAGCTTTTGTTTCCTGTCCTCTCAAAATATAAGCAGGTGAAGAAGCTCCAGTCATCTGATCCCCTGCATTTCACCCTTTGGTTTAAATAGATAATCATGAGCTTAGGAAAAAAGGAACTTGTAAGGAATTAACTCATGCTATTAAAAAATACGAAAGGAAGTTATATTTAAAAATTAAATACTTGATACTGGAATTTATGATCCTGATTTATAGGATAAATTCCAGTAATCAAGTTTATGATAATGTTGTTACATAAATGCAAGCTTTACTTCTCATCATTTGGAACTATTGTTTTCATTTGAGAAAATAAACAAATTCTTTCTCTCCTGATATCCAAACTTTCTTTTCATTAGTGTCATAAAATGCCCTGTCAATGATTGTCATTTGGGTAATAAAACTCCACTCGTTGACTTCAATAATACCTACAGCAAAGAAAAACTGAAAAACCTAAAACCCTCAAGATTTTTATTTTAAGAGAATGGGCGTATCGTAAAAAATGAAAAGAATTTAAAAATGAGAAGCAAATGGAACAAAAGGAGAAACATAAAACAGAAACTTTGAATAAAGGATAATCTACATATATTCAAATAAGTATCAGTTCTGACCCAGGTGACAGAATCAATCAATGATAAGAGAACGTTAGTTGCGATTGTGGATGGAATTTCCAAGAAATTCCAAAAGCCTTCCAATATCACAGCACCCCCAAATATATGCTCTGCTAGATGTTTTTATACAAAGAATGTACAAATGATGTCACTCCAGTACTAAATTAGGCAAATAAAATCGATTGTGATTGATAAAACTCATAGAACTTTTTTTAGTCTTTAACTCAAATGACTACAACGTAAGTGGTTTTTTTAAGTCACAAACCTGAAAGGAAATTCTTACTTAGATTTAACCATATGGTGACACTGATTAGATGAAAAAAGTTTTTAAATATTTATACCAGTTGAGATCTCACCAAGATTCAGTCCCTAAGACTCTCATGTTCCTGTGGAGACCTCAGGTTGAAAGCTTTAAAGAAAGTTTAAAAACCAATCAATGAAGTTCAAAATTATTTTCTAAAAAATCGTTTCAAATATATTCTGAGGTAATGACCTTTCCCAGCAAACATGTATCCAAACTAAAGACATGGGGGAAAGATAAGAATTTATCATGCTTTCCAGATTCATCATGTCAAAGGTAACTAAACCTGTAAATTGAGATGTATTATTTAGAGGTTAAGGAAGGCCACCTGTGAAATACATAAACTTCTTACCTGAGATTTAGATTTTAGTTATAGGCCTGGCTCTGATGCTACCTAAATGTGAATAATTTTAATTTTATAATATCACTAGAACTTAATTTTTCCCACTTGTGAAATGAGGAGGTTCAATTACGAGGAATCTCTTAACTCAGTTCTAAATAATTTTTAATTAAAAGTGTAGACTCAGGTTGAAGCTCCATGGTAGGTAGTGTGCTTACCTAGCATGTAATAGGCCTGGTTTTGGTCCCCAGCACTGACCCCACAAAAAAACATGTATTCCTCCTCATGATAAGTAAACCAAAAAACAACATTTAGTGTACAATCCATTTTGTAAAATTAAGGTGAAAATACATGCAGAATCATAGATAGCAACATGCTGATGGTAATAACATAAATGTTTTATTTTCTTATTTTATCTATCTGTATTTTCCATTGTTTATGGATGTATATGTATTATATTGTGATCAAAGAAATAGAAAAATTACAAATCACAAAAATTAAAAGACTTTTTAATGTTTATAGGACATTAAGTATATGCCAGATTATTTGTAGTTTGGTATTTCTGATTTTGGAAAAAAAAATAATAAAGGAGAGAAAATAGAGATTTAGCTTCCCTCTTGGAGAAATTTGAAATCCAAGGTTGGTCTATATGAGAGCTCTTATTTCTAGACTATCAAACAGGGAAGCAATTTCTCCAGCACTGTGTATGATAGCACCACTACTTTAATTATCCGGTCAACATCACGAGGATCCAAATACACTTCTGGAGTTAATTTTCCTAAAATACTATAAAAAATACTACACACATATTAAGAAATATTCTTTTCCCCAAAGATAAATAACATTACTGGGTATGGTTAATTTGATACACAAATAAGAGGATTATGTGACCAATAAAGGAGTAAGTCATTAATGGGGAAAATATTTTAAAGCTTTATTGAGATACAGTTCATATACAAAAAAAAAATGGCATGTGTTTAATGTATACCGCTTGATAAATTACACACGTGCAGGCACTTGTCACACGCGTTACACTCCACAATCAAGGTATTAAACAGATACATCATTGGATGGGTAGAAAAGGAGGTAAATTTACTTAATGTGATCTGAGCTATCTAGGTCCTAATATGGTAATCTTTAATATGGGAACTGGAACTTTAAGGTCCATCTCTTATTGACTTTCACAGGTAGAGAGATTAGCGTGACTTCACATGAACTACTGACTGCATTTTCTGATGTTCTTGGTCTCTAAGTTTACAGAAATCAGACAAGAAACACCAATCAATCAGGCATTGTGGCACATGTCTATAATCCCAACAACTCAGGAGGCTGAGGCAGGAGGACTGCAAATGAGTCTAGCTTTAGCAACTTAGTGAGGCCCTAAGCAAGTTAGTGAGACCCTGTCTCAAAATAAAAAATAAAAGGGGCAGGGAACGGTAGCTCAGTGGTAAAGTGCCCCTTGGTTGAATTCTCAGGAACAAAACAAGAAAACAAAAAACAAAAACCTACCCATCAGGTTAAACAAATAGATTAACTTCAGTTAAAATGAACCTCTGGTCATGAGTAAAATCTGTATGAATCAGGTAGCAGAGAATTCCTAGATATTTCCATATTCAGTAATGTAAATTAGACATGACCTTGAGCATAACATGAATAGAAAATTGAGGAACCAGTCTTAAATAATTTTAGAATAATCCCCTAGCTAACTCCTCCGTTGTAGAATAATATTCTCATTAAACATCCCTTTCTCTCTATAGAAGCATAGTCCAAGGCTCACAACCATACCAGTCTCTGGCAGGAGACAAGAGAAGAGACTCATCTTTCATTAGCATGAGTCCCTTCTGGTTAATCAAGCTTTAAGTAACACTGCAACATTCAAGGAGATATCACCCCTGTATAACAAGGAGAAAAAAGTAAGGTTGGAAAAGGTAAGGCGAGCTGGCTCCCAGCATCTCCTCACAGCTCCAAACAAGCTCTCAGTGACGAGAAGTTCAATTTCTTCATCCTTTTATGAATACGAGAACAAAACTGCAAATCCAAATGACTGTAGCCCTTCAAATAAAAAATTTTGGAAGACTATATTTTCCAATGATTCTGTTGTTGTTCAGAAAATGTCTTTTGGAGTTCCTCTTGCTTTTAGGGAAGAGAAACACAGAATGTCATTACTTTTATGGTCATGCCTTGGTTTTGGTATAAAATGGAAAACACCAGATTTGGTCTTTACTTTCTTCAGCTAATGAAGAAATTGTCAAGGGGAAATTTCAAATTCACATTCAACAACAAATGAGTGCCACCTTTGAAGATATTAGAAAGATCATGCCTCAGGCCTCTGAATACCAGGAATGTTTTCAGTAATGCCGGCTGTAGGGTAGGGCAGACCCCAGATAGTTAGGCTCCCTCACTGAGACTTCTGGCAGGCTATATTTTAGTGTTACGAAGGTCATAAACACTCTAATTCAGCATATGTACTCAAGGTCATAAACATTGTTTGTTAGCATGCACCCACTGATGTAGTCTGTTGCCAATGTGCCTTCTTTGTCTGACCTGCATATAATAAAGGCCTATGAAAATGGCTCAGGGGATAAAAATGGAACTGGTTGGAGCTGGAGCTGGAGCTGGCTAAAGGCTATTGCTGCCTCCGAAAAAAGCAATCCCAACTGCATCTTGCATCTTCTTCCACCTGCCAGGATCCTGAATCTGTTTCCTGAGCCTTAGCCTCAGCACATCAGCAGCATTGCTAGAACAAGAGATGAGCTATTACATCTTGGGATCTGGGCAGGAGGCATGATCCTGCTCCAGGCCACATGAGGCAGTGGAGATAGGAAGGGGGGCGATTTCTCTGCTACCCATTACTTGTGCAGGACTGCATGGTGCATCAGGCCCTGGGGGACCTATGGGGTCTATGCCAGAGCTTCGCAGGGCATGATCCAAGTAACAGACCTGGAAACCTAGAAAAAGAGATTTCATAGAGGGAGGTGTGTAGAGCACAGGAAGTGTAAATCCAGGTAGGGAGTATCCAGATTCTTCTTCATTCAGCAGTTCTGTCCACAGACTGATAACCCCAGGCCCCAGAATGGAAAGATGGAGTCCAGTCGGGGCTTCTGGCCTCAGGGAAAGAAAGTGGTCAGAGTACCATAGTCAAAAGGGACAAAACAGAAACTCAGTCCTCTGAGGTCCAGGCAGAAGGGATCAGGGGAAAGTTGGACCTTACCTGAGTATGGAGGGGGTCTGGTGGCCATTTCCCAAGGTCAGAACCATGAGAGTCCAATGATCCAAAATGCACTGGATCCAAGTCTTGGATAGTGACTACTACTAAGTCTCTCTTAGTGAAGTACTGAGACTAAAATCCTTAAAACCTTAACTAGGGAGGAAGTGAAACAGAGCCAGTAGGTGAGGATGGGAAAGTTAAGATATTTGGGGACATGGACGCAAGAAACTGATCAAGATATTGATGAGATGTAAGTAAGATCTACCTGGAAGCCCAGGGTCCCTCTCTGAACAGCTCACACTTGTATAAAATGACACATTTATTTTAGAATATCTATTACTTTATGCTATTGGCAAGCCTCACATGAAAAGTGCCACATTGCCGGGTGTGGTGGTGCACACCTGTAATCCCAGAAGCTCGGGAAGCTGAGGCAGGAGGATCACAAGTTCAAAGCCAGCCTCAGCAAAAGCAAGGTGCTAAGCAATTCAGTGAGACCCTGTCTCTAAATAAAATACAAAATAGGGATGAGGCTCAGGGGCCATTTGCCCCTGAGTTCAAACCCCAGTACCAATACATAAATAAATAAATAAATAAATAAACAAATAAAAGGACCACACTTCCTTTCTCTAGAGTTTATTGTTCTTAGAAGGGTGCTACTATATTCCTTGGATTGCTGGGACTTGTCTTTTTCTTTTTTTTTTTTTTTTTTTTGTTCAACTATTCAAGTTCAGTTGAAACCAGACCGTGGTTTTCAAAGAGCAGGCAAATTGAGACCAGACTATATTCTAAACTCCCCCATGTTCTGGTTTCATTACGCTCTTGAAACCCAAGTCAATTTTATGAAAATAGTTGATAAAACTGGGCTTGCTTCTTAACACACCTGACCCAGTTAGGACTTGAAGTTGGGGTGAATTCGGCTTTAATTCAGGGTGCATGGCTAACAGTAGAAGTGAAACCGAATGAGTGCAAACATGTAAGAACAGAAGAGGAGGAAAAAATTATCATTAAGTGATAAATTTATTAACCAAATCTATGAGCAATGAGTGGACACAACTGGTAAAATATTTCCAGAAACCCAGAAACTACTCTAAGGTCATAATTCTAAAATAACTTTTCTGATTAAGTTCAAACTTTCCAAAAACATTTGTCTTTTATCCGAAACAGAACCATGAGATATTTCCAACTAAAAGTCATTGTAATCTGCTCACATGAGAATTGTTTTCATGGTGGAACTATAGAGTAATCATTTTCATTACTATGATCCTGTGGCAAGAGACAAAAAGTCTTTGGGGCAGAAAAGAGAGAGATAGGGAAAGAAGGAAGGAAGGAAGGAAGGAAGGAAGGAAGGAAGGAAGGAAGGAAGGAAGGAAGGAAGGAAGGAAGGAAGGAAGGAAGGAAGGAAGGAAGGAAGGAAGGAAGGAAGGAAGGAAGGAAGGAAGGAAGGAAGGAAGGGAAGGAGGGAGGGAGGGAGGGAGGGAGGGAGAAGGAGCAAAGGGGTGAGCATACAAGAATTCAATTCATGCATTCTCGGAACAAGTTAAACACTTGGAAACAGGATACTGTTAATCTTATTCTGAATGCTTCTCAGAAACATCACTTTCATTGATGTAATATCTACCATCTGACCAGTCCCAGAAATCTCTATTTCCAGGAGAATCACAAAGTAATTGGGTCGATATTGATACCCAGCTCCTGCTGTTATTCTCTCTCCAAGTAAGGGTTTCCCAACCTCAGAACCATTGGCATTTGGGGACAGAATGGAATTAAACATGCAAGAATTTTGTTAGGAAAATGTCTGCGAAAAAAAAATTGGGAAGGGATGGCTAAAACAGGGAGAACTATCAGTCCAAGATGCAAATTTGATACCCAAGTGAACGACAGAGGGAAGGGAGGTTGGTTCCCAGCATTCTAGACACTTGTACAATCTGAAATGTTTGAAAAAGACTGTTGGTGACCCTTGCGCTGAGGTGGACAATCTGGAACAGGCTTACTTTAAAATTCCTTCCACTCATTCGCTCAGTCCATGGGAAGCAGTCCATGGGACCTCAGCAGAAACAGGTTACCATAAATGAATGCCCATTCCCCAATTCATATTTTGAAACCTAGTCCTCAATGTTATGGAATTTGAAAGTGGGGGCTTTGGAAAGTGATTAGTTCATGAAGGAAGATGCTTTGTGAATGAGATTGGTGCCCTTATTAAGAGTTCCCAGAGAGCCCCCTCATCACCTCCCCAGTGAGAAGATGACCATCAATGATCCAGGAAGTGGATCCTCACCAGGCACCAAATCAGCAAGTGCCTTCTTGATCTTAAACTTCCCAGTTTCTACAACTATAGGAAATAAATATTTGTTTTTCATAAGCCACTGGTCTACGGTATTCTGTTACAGCAGCCTGAACAGACTGGCACAGGACAAGGGATGTCAGAGTGCAAAGGCTTGGGTCCTTCGTCCATTACACCCCATGGAGTAGTGGGTCTGTGAGTCTCATTCTCATTGATGCCATAGTCTACACTTTTTGTCACGTGTCTCCACTTCTCCACAGACTTGAGTAGTTTATCTTCCAAAATTCCTGTGAGTCTCTCTTCCTGAGGAAAAACTCAAAAAAGTGAGGTTAATGGTATGAACAACAACTCTATCACTGCACCTGACCTCAAGACCACAACTGGTCCCTTCCCTCACCCCAGTCCTCCACTACCCCTTGACATCCTCAGCTATCACCTTGTCTGGTCTTGGTGGTTTGCTGGTGGTATGACTCAACCTTAATTCCTGAAGGGTATGAGCCCTTGGTGATGATAGCCTTCATAGTTCTAGGTTGTTACATATGTAACAACGTGGGGCAAGAATACCAGGAAGCTACAATGGGGCAGAATACCAGGAAGCCCCTGAGGTGGATCATCTGTGTTCCCCTGCAATCCTCCCACACATTCCTGTGTAGAAGCAGCAGTACCTCATCCTTGATCAGGGTTTGTTATCTTTACCTATATCATGACTCTATTTCCTGCCTGTTCTACTTCCTGCCAGGCACAGAATCCGAAGTGTCTTGGTACCAACTGTAACATGTAGTTCAATGGGACTCTTGCTGTCTCCTAGCAAAAATGTGCTCCCTTTAGGGACCAAAGTAGAGATAGGGAGTGCAGAATCCCAAATGGGTCACTGGTAGGAATAGTTAATATGCCCACTCTGCTTTCACCCCTTTATTAATGGACTCATGTTCCCTTCCTACTGCAGTTAGGGTGCCTTAAAGGAATCTCTGATTAGATAAATGTATTGCATCTTTAAGGATGACATCTGTCCTTTCAGTGTTTCCTCCAAACTCACACTTTAGCTGCTCCTTTCAAAGGTCATGTGGCCTTCTATGGAACTGGCTACCTCTTTTGTACACAATGTGATTCAACATGGATCCCATGGACATGAGCCCATTCCAATACCTCCTTCAATGTGAAATGTGTTCCTTGGTCAGATACTATTCATAGTGGAATTCTACATGTGTGATCATTCTATTAAGTCCCTGGATGTTCATGTTAGTAGGATGCTCTACCAGCAGAAAAAGTAAATTTACCCTTAGAATAGATGTCTTTCCCTGAGAGGATGAACCACTGACCGTCCTGGATGGAAAGGTCTCAATGTACTCAACACCAAGTGGCAATGGTCTTATCATTGAGTAGTGCTGTAAGATAGGCTCAATATAGGTAACAATTTGAACACTCATAAATAGAAATAACTAGATCTACTTTGATAAATGAAAGTTCATACTACTGGGATGTCATCTCCATCCCAACTACTCTATTCATGTGACCCTGGTACTATCTTTGGGATGACCAATGATGAAGGCTGACTGCTGTCAAGTGGACAAATCATTTTGTGCCCAAGTCTGTTTAGTACTTCTTTCTGATGGGCATTAATTTGAGATACAACATCTTCACACTTTGTGTTCATTCCATATGTCTAGCCACAAGACTACCCTAAATCTCCTTTTTCTCTAATCTTCCAATCCTTTTCCTCCCAGGTCCTTATCCAGATGGCCGGGTCCTTGGCCACCTCTCCAGAGTTATATGCTCATTTCAGGCCACTTCTCCTTCCACACAAGTAGATTGCAAGGTGCATGACTCAGCTATGCCCACTGGAGATTTTTTTTTTCTCCTTTCTCTTTCAGAGCCAATTCTGTAAGAGGATATAATACAGTCACTGTCAACTTTCATCTTGTGCACAAGTACCAAGACACCCATGAACAAACTCTATTTTTTTCCTCCTTTTTTATCTTATCAGCTGAAATACCCATTTGGAGTACTAAATTTGACTGTGGATGCCCACTGGAGGAAAGACGATGTTACAACTG
Source organism: Sciurus carolinensis (assembly GCF_902686445.1). Taxonomy (NCBI): domain Eukaryota; kingdom Metazoa; phylum Chordata; class Mammalia; order Rodentia; family Sciuridae; genus Sciurus; species Sciurus carolinensis. Next base: position 150,920,733 of record NC_062215.1, on the reverse strand, counting down.
TTAAGGGTGACATGAGAATCTGAGCCACCTGTTCATGCAGCTTACTCATGCCCTCTAGTCCTTCTGAGCTTAATATCATATTTAATATTTCCATTTTATAATAGAAATGATTCTGGATCCAAATGACCTTTAAACCTCAGTGATTCAACAGAACCCAATTCATACTCGGTAATTACAGATCTCTAGTCATTGGAGTTCTATAGTCAAGTATTCTGCCTTTATCATGACCCAGTAACATAATCAATCTCATTTCTCAAAGAATATATAATTCCTCACTGTAAATGGCATGGTCTTGATCAAGAATACCAGAGGTCTGCATTATGATTCTCCTGCCAGATCTTACCATAAATTCCACACTTCATCTTTTTCTACCTTTAATACCTTCAACACCATAGGATCGGCTGGATCATCTGATCCAAACATCAGGGCTGGTTACACCACACCCTGGACCAATTGCAGTGCCTTTTCCTGCTCTGAACTACATTCAAAGCTGACAGCCTCCCTTGTCATCTGGTACATGAGAGATCTAGACTGCCTGGATGTGCTTGTCCATCTTCATTTGTTGAGATTAAAATACCTGGCACCTAACAACTTAAAAGAGGGAAGCGTATTTTGCTTGTTTGTTTTTTGACTCACTGTTTCAGAGGTTTCATTTCACAGTTGGCTGGCTCCATGCTTTGGGCTGAGGCAAGGCAGAACCTCACAGTGCAAGGGTGTAGCAGAGGGAAGCTTCTCAGCTCATGATCGCCAGGAGGGTGTGGTGGGGGGGGTTGCAGAGAGATGTGAGGTATGCTGCCTCCAGAATTCTGAGGCCTACCAGAGGCTGTGTTTATGATTTTGTTCCTGGTCGGGAGGGATACAAGATGCAATAATTTTTCTTTTGCTTTGGAAGGGATAGACCAGCATACCCATGACACTAAACTCAGAAATAGTCATTAGCCCTGAATCTTCCCACCCACTATAGCACACATGGTTCACCAAGACCCAGGGAACTTGTCACCTCTTGCTCAATCTGCCATCATTATGATAGTGTTGCAATCAGTACAATGTTCCATGGGATGTCCAGTGTTACTGTTTAGATCTGCAATGTCCCCCAAAGGCCCATGTGTTGAGGGCCATGCAGCAATGTCCAGAGGTGGAGCTCTTAGGAAATGATGGAATCATGAGAGCTCTAACCTCATAAATGGATCAACCTATTTGATGGATTAGTAATTTGAATGGACTACTAGGTAGAAACTGTAGGCAGGTATGGCATGGTTGGAGGAAGTAAGTCACTGGGTCATGCCCTTGCAGACTGTATCTTGTCCCTGGCACTTCTCTGTTCTCTCTGAAACAGTGAGTCAAAAAACAAACAAAAACCCTTTCCTCCTTTAAGTTGTTCATGTCAGGTATTTTGATTACAACAAATAAAAGTGGACAATTACATCTAGGCATTCTAGATCTCTTCAGCTTACTCTAAAACAAAGGGTAAGAGAAACATAGACGCAATAGTAAATGAAAATTATTTTCCATCTGTGTAAACACACACCATTTTTAATCCTGTTTTTTTACTGAAATACAAAAGATCTATTTGCCAAATCAATAGCTGCATGCCATGAGGACCCACTGATATTCTTTAGGATTGATACTACATCAGGAACAGCCTTTGAATTTGAGACTGCAACTTGACTAAGTCTATGACATTCCACAGAACTTCCAGAATACATCCAATTTTTAACAGAACCACATAGGTGAATTAAATAGGAACCTCCAACCCTGTATCCTTTAGGCCTTAAATGATGGCATTCATGTCCACCATTACTTCACCCAAGATATGATATCTCTGTATTTATTACCTTAGAAGGGGAAATAGGGGAGATAAACTATTTCAAAGCTTTCAATTTGACCTTTCCTGATTTGATACCTCTTATTTCACAGATCAGGAAACCTTTATGGGAGTTACCACAATTTCCAAATAGATATAGATATAGGTGATGATATAGATATAGACATACATGATACAGATATATCAATTCCAATTGTGCAGTTGGGGACAAAAAATAGGTAAATGGTTCAGGATTCCATTTATTATCTGACCCTCACAGGTTCCCACTCAAACAGAGGGTACCATGATGACAATTTTGGTCTCCGAGTATTAATATCAGTTCAATCTTATATCCACTAATCCTGAGTATGATGGTCATTTTCTTCTCCCATATCCAAGTAAGTGGTCAAAAGTCCCTTGAGAAAGGACTGAGGGAATTGCCACAGTATATTCTTACCTTAGTGCTAAAGGGTCCTTCCTCCTAGGTAACTGACCACCTATTTAGTCAATGGGTTTCAGATCTGAAAATTGGCTCAGGAATTGAGTCAAAGATATTACTTTTATAGGGGCAATTGTCCTTGGTCTCCTGATTTCCCAGAGTTCCACCATCCTCATGGATAACAACCCCAGCTCTGCAACTGCCTCTCCTACATTAACCCCTGATTGACAAACTAGGAAAACACTGAGATGCTGATGCCCTTCTAACAGCATATTTCTTATGGTCTTGGTGAATGATTTGTCTTCTGGTCCCCCTCATGAAACATCATCCTTTGGTGAATCCTTCTGGACTCATAATATATCCAAGTCCAGTATGCCCACTTCTTGAATCTCTTTATTTCTTCATCTACCATCTTCCAGAGCAAATCAGAAATTTCCACTTCATGACAGTTGACCATAGTTTTATCCAGTCTTTTAAAAGCCACCTAGCAGTGAGATTGCCCATCCCCTAACAACTTTTCCTAAGTTGTTATATTTCAGGCCTTACACAAGTGTCCTATGTTGATGAATTCTTACTTATCCAATCATACAGTCAAGCCCCCTCGATCAAGCACCCTAAAACCCAATCCCAGGTACTATTGTAATTCTTTCATAACTTACCGGGCCCAGTATGACCTAGCTATTAATCTGGAAGGCAAGAGAGGAGATGGGGGCAGGGTCCTGCATGTGGCATATTTTATGGGGATGAGATTCTACAGCCCCTTCCAGCACCACACTATGGAAAGTCAGTCACCTATATAAAACCAGAATGTTTGGGGAGGTAGAAGAATCTATATCCTCAGGCATCATCCAGATGTTCCCATCCCATGTTTCAGTATTTTATATTTTCCCACTAACCTAACCTTTGTATAACATACTTTTTTTTTTTTTTTTTTTTTTTTTAGTGCTGGGGATTGAACCCAGGGTTATATCCCCAGCCCAATATACATTCTTTGCTGAGCATTCAAATATCTCTGGAGCTCTGTGACTCTGACAATAAGATCACCAACCTGGACCTCAGCTATGTCTGACCTTTTGTAAGGGATATGAGCCTTTTTGAGAGCTACCACAGAACTTCTCAGCTCTCAGGAATTAAATGGACCAAACTTTATTATTGTTATATATTGTGCATGTGCAAATATGTAACAATGAATATCACTACTGTATATCATTATAATGTACCAATAAAAAAGGTTACAGAAGTTCTCAAGCCCTCATACTTAGCAATGAACTCTTTTCTAATACTTCTCAATCTGTCAATATCTTTTTGTGTAGCATTAAGCAGCTAGCTAACCCCAGTTTCTCTGTATGCATTATCCCCCCAAATCTTTCAACAGCTTGATTTAATATACCTTACTCAGCACTTTCCTCCACCTAGACATTTTCCCAGTTCACCACTGGTGAAATCTTTAGCAACTGAGTGTCCACACTATGCCAGAAGCTATCTGCACTCCATCTTCTTTTTTTTTTTTTTAATGATGTTTGATTAATTTCTTTTTTTTTTCCTTCCCCCCACCTCTCCCACCTCTCTTTTCCCTCTATACAGTCCCTCCTTCCTCTATTCTGGCCCCCCTCCCACCCCCCATTATGTGTCATCATCCGCTTATCGGTGAGATCATTCATCTTTTGGATTTTTTAGATTGGCTTATCTCACTTAACATGATATTCTCCAATTTCATCCATTTACCTGCAAATGCCATAATTTTATTATTCTTTATAGTTGAGTAATATTCCATTGTATATATATATATATATATATATATATATATATATATATATATATCACAGTTTCTTTATCCATTCATCAATTGAAGGACATCTAGGTTGGTTCCACAGTCTGGCTATTGTGAATTGAGCAGCTATGAACATTGATGCGGCTGTATCTCTGTAGTATGCTGATTTTAAGTCCTTTGGGTATAGGCCGAGGAGTGGGATAGCTGGGTCAAATGGTAGGTCCTTTCCAAGTTTTCTAAGGAATCTCCACACTGCTTTCCAGAGTGGCTACACTAATTTACAGTCCCACCAGCAATGTATGAGTGTACCTTTTTCCCCACATCCTCTCCAACACCTATTGTTGCTTGTGTTCTTGATAATTGGCATTCTAATTGGGGTGAGATGGAATATTAGTGTAGTTTTGATTTGCATTTCTCTTATTACTAAAGATGGTGAACATTTTTTTCATATGTTTGTTGATTGCTTGTAGATCTTCTGTGAAGTGTCTGTTCATATCCTTAGCCCATTTGTTGATTGGGTTATTTGTATTCTTGGTGTAGAGTTTTTGAGTTCTTTTATAGATTCTGGAAATTAGTGCTGTATCTGAAGTATGAGTGGCAAAGATATTCTCCCACTCTGTAGGCTCTCTCTTCGCATTGCTGATAGTTTCCTTTCCTGAGAGAAAGCTTTTTAGTTTGAATCTATCCCAGTTATTGGTTCTTGCTTTTATTTCTTGTGCTATGCGAGTCCTGTTAAGGAAGTCTGATCCTAAGCTGACATGTTGAAGATTTGGACCTACTTTTTATTCTAAAAAATGAAAGGTCTCTGGTCTGATTCCAAGGTCCTTGATCCATTGTGAGTTGATTTTTGTGCAGGGTGAGAGATATGGGTTTAGTTTCATTCTGTTGCATATGGATTTGCAGTTTTCCAGCAGCATTGGTTGAAGAGGCTATGTTTTCTCCATGCATATTTTTGGCCCCTTGTCTAGTATGAGAAAATTGTATTTATTTGGGTTTGTGTCCATGTCCTCTAGTCTGTACCATTGATCTACTGTCTATTTTGGTGCCAATACCATGCTGTTTTTGTTACTATTGCTTTGTAGTATAGTTGAAGTTCTGGTATTGTGATACCCCCTGTTTCATTCTTCTGCTAAGGATTGCTTTAGCTATTCTGGGTTTCTTATTCTTCCCGATGAATTTCATGATTGCTTGCTCTATTTCTGTAGGTACATCATTGGGATTTTAATTGGAATTGCATTGAATCTGTATAGCACTTTTGGTAGTATGGCCATTTTGACAATATTAATTCTTCCTATCCAAGAACATGGGAGATCTGTCCATCTTCAAAGGTTTTTGTCAATTTCTTTCTTCAATATCTTGTAGTTTTCATTGTAGAGATCTTTTACCTCTTTGGTTAGATTGATTCCCAAGTATTTTATTTTTTTTGAGGCTATTGCAAATGGGGTTGTTTTCCTCATTTCCCTTTCAGCTGTTTCGTCACTTGTGTATAAAAATGCTTTAGATTTATGCATGTTGATTTTATAGCCTGCTATTTTGCTGCATTCATTGATGAGGTCTAGAAGTTTTCTGGAGGAGGTTTTTGGATCCTCTAAATATAGAATCATGTCATTCGCAAATAGTGACAGCTAGACTCTGAAATCTAGAAGGGCCTGGACCAACATATTTCAAGCTCTGAAAGAACATGGTTGCCAACCAAGAATCCTATACCCAGCAAAACTAACCTTCAGATTTGAAGATGAAATAAAATCCTTCCATGATAAACAAAAGTTAAAAGAATTTACAAATAGAAAGCCTGCACTACAGAATGTTCTCAACAAAATATTCCATGAGGAGGAAATGAAAAACAACAATGTAGGTCAGCAAAGGGAGGAACTACCTTAGAGAAAAACCACTCAAAGGAGAAACCAAGCAAAGTTAAAAACCAAAAATAAATCCAAATGACTGGGAATACAAATCATATCTCAATAATAACCCTGAATGTTAATGGCCTAAACTCATCAATCAAAAGACATAGACTGGCAGAATGGATTAAAAAGAAAGACCCAACAATATGCTGCCTGCAAGAGACTCATCTCATAGAAAAAGACATCCACAGACTAAAGGTGAAAGGATGGGAAAAAACCTACCATGCACATGGACTCAGTAAAAAAGTGGGGGTTTCCATCCTTATATCAGATAAGGTGGACTTGAAGCCAAAGTTAGTCAGAAGGGATAAAGGACATTTCATACTGCTTAAGGGAACCATAAATCAGGAAGACATAACAATAGTAAATATTTTTTGCCCCAAACAATGGTGCATCCCTGTACATCAAACAAATCCTTCTCAATTTCAGGAATCAAATAGACCACAACCCAATAATTCTGGGTGACTTTAACACACCACTGTCACCACTGGATAGATCTTCCAAACAAAATCCAACCAAAGAAACCATAGAACTCAATAACACAATCAATAACCTAGACTTAATAGACATATATAGAATATTCCATCCATCAACGAGCAGATTCACTTTCTTCTCAGCAGCACATGGAACCTTCTTGAAAATAGACCATATGTTATGCCACAAAGCAGTCCTTAGGAAATGCAAACAAATAGAGATACTGCCTTGTGTTCTATCAGATCATAAAGGACTGAGAGTAGAAATCAATGACAAACTAAAAAAGAGAAATTACTCCAACACCTGGAGACTAAATAATATGCTATTGAATGAAACATGGATAACAGAAAACATCAGGGAGGAGATTAAAAAATTCTTAGAGGTCAATGAGAACAACAATACAACATATCAAAATCTCTGGGACACTATGAAAGTGGTACTAAGAGGAAAATTCATTGCATGGAGCACATTCAACAAAAGAACGAAAAGTCATTCTAAATGACCTAACATTACAGCTCAAAGCCCTAGAAAAAGAAGAACAGAATAACACCAAAAGTAGTAGAAGACAGGAAATAATTAAAATCAGAGCTGAAATCAATGAAATTGAAACAAAAGAAACAATTCAAAAAATTGACAAAACAAAAGTTGGTTCTTTGAAAAAGTAAACAAAATAGACAAACCCTTACCCACACTAACAAAGAGAAGGAGAGAGAAAACTCAAATTACTAAAATTCATGATGAAAAAGGAAATATCACAACACACACCACTGAGATACAGAACATAATGAGAAGCTATTTGAAAAATCTTTATTCCAATATAGAAACTACCGAAGACATTGACAAATTTCTAGAGACATATGCTCCTCCCAAGCTGAAACAGGAGGATATGCACAATTTAAACAGATCAATGTCGCTGGCTCTTTGCAGTACCAATCTGTGGATATTTGTCACTGCCTGCAGCAACCATTTGTGCGGGTCTTATGGGTGGGGACTGGAACTGAGTACTTCTATTCTGAGCTCTTCCTTCCTTGCTGCTTGTTTATAGAGGATAGAGGAATGAGGTTTACTTGACTTTGAGAGAGAGAGAGAGAGGCTTTGCTTATTGGAGAGAAAGAGAGACTTTGCTTAAGAGAGAGAGCGACTACACTTTCAGAGATCCATGTCTCTTAGTTTGCTGCTTCTGTTAAAGGTGCGTCTGCATCCTGTGAACTAAGGGTGCGTCTACTCTAAGGTGCTTTAGTGATGGTCCCGCATACTTGCAATCTGTGATCTGACAACCTAAAGATGTGTTCTCAGTTCTCCGCTCTGCAATCGACTTTCTGCACTGCCCCTACGCTGTTTCTATCTGCTTGCCGCTTCTTCTTTCTTCCTTCTGCTAATGGCTTCTCATGCTTCTCTTCTGCTGGTGCTGCTCTTAACTTCTCGCCCCCGCCCACCACCCACTTATATTCCCTCGAGGAGGCAGAGGGCGGGGCCACGCCAGTTGCCATCAGGCGAGGAGCCAGCTGTCCAATCACGAGCAGGCGCAAGCAGGAGCACTTGGGAACACCTGTGTACGTGTACCTCCGATGTGATCAAAACAGCTTCTGGCTGGCTGCCAGGCACCATCTTGGCGAGTCCAGCACGGCTTAGCCCCCAACAGATCAATATCAAGCAATGAAATAGAAGAAGCCATTAAAAACCTACCATCCAAGAAAAGCCCAGGATATTCAAAACGGATTCTCAGCCAAGTTCTGCAAGACCTTCAAAGAAGAACTCATTCCAATACTTTTCAAAGTATTCCAGGAAATAGAAAAGGAGGGGACCCTACCAAACTCATTCTACGAAGCTAATATCACCCTCAAACCCAAACCAGGAAAAGACACATCAAGGAAAGAAAATTTTAGACCAATATCCTTGATGAATATAGATGCAAAGATCCTTAACAAAATATTGGCAAACCGTATCCAAAAACATATTAAGAAAATTGTGCATCACGATCAAGTGGGGTTCATCCCTGGAATGCAAGGATGGTTCAACATTCGTAAGTCAATAAACGTAATCCATCATGTCAATATACTTAAGGATAAGAATCATATGGTTATTTCAATTGACACAGAAAAAGCGTTCGACAAAATACAACACCCCTTCATGCTCAAAACACTAGAAAAAATAGGGATAGTAGGAACATATCTGAACATTGTAAAGGCTATTTATGCTAAGCCCATGGCCAACATCATTCTTAATGGAGAAAAACTGAAACCATTCCCTTTAAAAACGAGAACAAGACAGGGATGTCCTCTTTCACCACTTCTATTCAACATTGTCCTCAAAACTCTAGCCAGAGCAATTAAGCAGACCAAAGAAATGAAAGGGATATGAATAGGAAAAGAGGAACTTAAGCTGCACTCCATCTTCTATCAATAACTATAGAATCCATCTTCTGTAGTTGATTCTATGTGGTTGTGGGATAGCCAGTCCCAAATTCCCACTTTATATTTTGCTTCCTCTGAAACACAAATACCAAAATGTGATTAACTATTCAAGGATTTTACTAGGGGAATGTCTGGGAGATAAAATGAGAAGTGAGCTGGGGAAGGCTGGGAGAGAGTCCTTCAGACCATTATACAAGAGAGGGAAGGAAGCTGGGTAGAAGCATCTGCAACAGCTACCTGTCGAGGGAGGTTCATATAAAAGTTTTAGGGAATCCCTCATACTAAAGACAACCATCAAAGGAATTTCCCCTCTGTACTCCTTCCACATTGAGTCAGTGGTGGGTATCATCCTGTGGTAAGCATGCAAATCTGCATCTTCAGCACAAATGCAATGATGGATTTCAGGATGGATCTCTGGTGGCCTTGGTCAGTTATGCTCCATGGAGAAGGAGATCTGGAAGTCTGGAAGTCTGTCATTTGGTGTGAGCTCATCTTCACTGGAGTTCTTTATTGTTGGCACTCCAGGACATTCAGGTGCAGTTTCTAGTTTGCTTCTGCTGGGACCCTAAGTGTTTTACCAGACAAAGACTACTGCTAATGCCACTTCCCTGGCTTAGGTGACCTCCCTGAAGGTGATTCTAATTGAAACTCTGTGCACTTCTGTAGCAAGTTTCCTTGCATCTTCCCCAAACAAGAAGAATAATTTTTTTTCTAATCTCTACTTCATAAATAGAAATAGAAACCATTTGTGGTTCCTCAATTTATGCAAGAAACTAAGCCCCAGATTTATCTTAAAACTAAGGATTAATTTCTAGGCATGAGACTAGGAGCCAAAGAACTTTATGACTTTGGATATATATGTGAAAAGTATTGGGCAAAATGCACCAATTTACACTCCTCTCAGCAATGTAAATTTTCTGACATACTTTTCTTAATATCTACTAATTTCATAAATGTGAAAATTTCTCATTATTTTAGTCTATTTCATTCATTAACTTCTGAACATAAAATAAGCATTAACTGATTTAAAAGCAATAGCTACCTGAGGTGCTGATGGATAAGGATTGTTAATAATATTCCACAGAACACCCAGGAGGTTGGAGGCCCAACTTTTCTGGAGATTATTGCCATTTTTGGAATTTTCCACCCTCTTAGACAAATCCTCTGAACCTATGAGGCTCTTTGAAACTTCAACTTTGCTCATATAGCTTTGACCTCACAGCCTGGGCTGCACTACATTTGCAGGAACCTAGCTAGTATCTGCTTTTTCCATGAAGTCTTTTCTCCTCTTCCTCCTCCCTCATCTCCACCCTAGTAGGATGGCCACTCTTCTGCACTACTGCAACTTCTAATTACTTCCATCAGCATCCACAACACTCCATTGCCCTTGTTAATCTGCGGGTCTTCTCCCCACATTCTATTCCCTGTAGTCAAGGACCATATTGGTTTTATCTTCATGTCGTAAGTGTTTAAAACAGTAAGTGTATACACATAAATAGTTTCAGGATATCTCCAAGAGGGGGGAAAGTGCCATACCTTTATGTTAGTGTGTATATGTGTGTGTGTGTTTGTGTGTATGTGTATGTGTGTGTTTTCTTTCAGCACTTTTTGCAGTTTTTCTTAAAGTCAATCAACTCTTAGGCATCCTATATTGTGGGAAGCCATCCTTATTTAGCAGAATCAGACTAGGTGGAGCCATGGGACTCAGAGGTCTGACTTCTAGGAACTGCAGGGAAGCATGTGGCGCTGCGTGGGAGTGGTTCCCTGTCTCCTTCTGGAATATTCCCCCTAAGAGAATGACTTCCTTAACTCCACCCTATCCTGTCCACCACAGAAGCAACTCCTGCTGGTCCTTACCCCCTTTACCTGAATGTTATAAATAAAGGAGAGTTGGGCGAGTTGTTGTTGAAAGAGGCCAGAGCTGGTATGCCACCCCCGTCACACCCCTTCTCATATAAAAAAAGTATTGATTCTTGTGTGTTCATTGAGTGGATGATCTTTTTGAGTAATAGAAAAACCACCAACATCCTCCTCCAGCAGTCAACCTTTTCCTCCTCCACGCAGGACGTGGCAGAGAGGACCCCCCACACTACATGGCTGCTTTCCACTAATGGTGGCTTCTCAAAGGCATGAACAGTCCTTCCTAATTGTGTAAACAGTCTGAGTTGATGTGTTTTGGAGGGTCCAGGCAGATATGAAAACCCACAACACAAATTCCAATAGTGGGGCACCTAGATCTTTTAAAGTGTAGGTATAAAGCATTAAATTGAAAAACATTTGGATGCCAAATCAGAACTTTCCATTTTAATCTGGACACAGCCCTGCTTTTAGTGGGAAGTTAGAAGGAACTGTTAAGACTCACAACCGTACTCATTAAATTGTAAATTCTAAATTGCATTAGAGTTGACAGCATTTGCTGAGCCTCCAATATGTGTAAGTAGGAAATCTTAAAAGGTTTTCGAATGTCCACAGAAAGGGACTTTCAATGGATTGGGGCTGAGAAGTGGATAAACAATAGAATGCAATGCTTAAGGTTCACATATCAGCCCCTTTTGCTTTAGGTGCCAGGAATCCTGAAGTGCAATTGGAACTCCCGTGAACACACACACACAACCTGCCCACACAGCCATCTCAGGAATAGTCTCCACATTCTGTGAAGAGTGGTAGCTTAACAGAGAGTGCGAAGTGTGAGAGGGAGGCTCCAAGGAAGAGACCTTCGTCCTTCTTCCCACCTACGTTGTCCCACAGTTCTAAGTCCTCACCCTGGTCCAGAAGAAACCCAAGGCTGGGCCATTATGTCACACTAGCAATGCATGGGGGATTGGATCTGTTAGGAGGAAATTAAGCTAAAACATTGTGAGTTGAAACATATTAAAACATGATAATCTAGGGTTTCTGTGGCTTTGCTAAGCCAAAAAGAATAAAAAAAGGAAAGAAAACATGTTTGTCATTTCTAGATTTGTATCATCTGGAGCAACTGAATATTTGTCCAGTAGGCTTCCTGGATCTCAAGCTCCAATAAAGTTAAATTTAAAAGAAGTTACACCTGCTCATTCTTCCTGTAGTTTATACAATTATTAGGGTTCATGAAACTATGTCTATAAAACTGGAAAGGATCTTAAAGCCAAGTCTGGTCTGGAGAGAAGAGAAATGTAGAAAGACTGCCTAACAAAATTCCTGCCACACCCCTTTCACTCTGTGACCCCTCCCTCAGCAAAAAGAGCTGAGTTCAGGGCATTCCCCTAAGAAATTCACTTGAGTAACTAGTTCCTGTCCAGCTTTGTTTAGACCAAGAAAATGAACTAGTCAGAACTGGACACAGAATTGCAGGGAGCATTCACACAATAAAGACCTATCTAAAACACCCTGAGAAGTATTCTCACCGACTCCTGAACATTCTTTGTCAAGAATTATTACTCACTTGTGTAGCATTTAGTCTGGACTAGAAGAAAGCACCACAATGGGAGCCCCTACCCATAGTGTTTAGGAGAGGAGACAACAGGAAAGATAGTCATGGACAGCACTTAAGAAAGCAGTTACTTATATGCCCAGTCCTAATATATTGGTAATGAATTAAATGAACTTGATTTTTTTTCTACACACAAATATGGTGGAATAAGACTGATGGCTTGAACATAGAAAAGAAGAGTGAACCATGATCAAAGAAACCAGGGTAAAAGATGCTGAGGGCAGAAAGGAACCCTGTTAAAAAACATATTGGTAAGGAACACAATTCACAAAAATCAAAGGTATGAAAAAAGCATTCACATTCATTTTTATTATTTGTATTATAAAATCCATGGACACAAGACAAAATTAGAAAATGAAAAAATGACATGCTAATACAATGACATATCTATGTATACTAGACCACCAACAAAGGACACCATCAGTCTTGTTTGTCATTGTTAATTCAATGAATATTCTTTGGATGAATGAATCTAAGATGTTTTCCTATGCATTAGGAAATTACCCAATATACACTATTTTGCACTTGAGAGTATATCACATATATATATTTATATTTCAATATACATCTGCCTGCAGCACTTGACTGATATTGTTTTATGACATGGATGTACCATAATGTACATAACCAATTCTTTTTCTGAGTTCTCTGGTTGGAGACCTTTCCTCCTCTTATTCTCCATCAGGACTATTGCTCATTCCTTTGTCCTTTGATTTCCTTTAGTGTTAACAGAAGCGTCCTCAAGCCCAGCATGGTGGTGCACACCCGTAATCCCAGCAGCTCTGGAGACTGAGGCAAGAAGATCATGAGTTCAAAGTCAGCCTCAACAAAAGCAAGGTGCTAAGCAACTCAGTGAGACCCTGTCTCTAAATAAGATACAAAATAGGGCTGGGGTTGTGGCTCGGGGGTTGAGTGCCCCTGAGTTCAATCTCTGGTACCCCCAAAAAAAGAAGTGACCTCAAATATCCATGAGCATATGGTTTGCTGAAGAACTTGTTAAAAACTCAGACTCCTAAGTCCCCACCCCACTAGAAATCTGGATTCATTTGGTTGAAGTGGATCATGGGGAACTGCTTGTTTTTGGTTTTGTTTTTAAAACTCCCAAGTGTTTCATATACAGTGGGGTGGAGAGAACACACTACGAGAATCACTATTTTGTCAAACTACAGAATATTGTGGGCATCTTTTCACTTCTCATTGTTTGAGAAGTCTCATTCTACTCTCTGAAAACCATAGTCCTGTTTTGAGAAGAATATATAGAAGTCTGCTTCCAGATCCTAGAGATCTAAAATAAAAGACTTGATGCTTACAAAACCATAGCCATCTGATGGCCCAATATCAACAGACAGTCAGAAACACACAGGTCTTATCCCGCTCCTGTTTCTGAAAACCAAACATTTGAGACAAACCAATGACAGAAGGGCCCTTGCAGGGTCCTAATAAAATTTGTCTTCTGATAAAATTTTAACCTAACTCCAAATTTAGAGACCTTTGCATGTGTACATGTTCAGGTAAACCTTATCTCTTATTAGTACTGAAAAAGCCCAAAAAGATCCTTTGTTGTTTGTCTTGTTGATTGTCTTCCCACCTTGCCTACCCTTCCAGCACTGCTTTGTGCCCTGTATTGGTATGATACTGGGAAAGGGCTACCACATCACTTACAAAGCCTTCAAGTAACCCCAGTCAGGCTTGGAAACTCAGGGTTCACTGGAAGAGAAATAACAATAAATTATCTGAGCATTCTGTGACTGAAACATCCCTTGTTAATTTACATCTCCCAAGCATGAGTGGGAACCCCAAGGACCTCATGGTACTTACAGTACTGAACTGTTATCTATCCATTTGACTTTAGACTCCATGAGATTAGAATTAGGAGCACTGTCTATTCTGTTTCCCAGCACTATCCTCAGTGCCTTAGCACAGGATCTTTCATGTAGCAGATGTTCAACTATTTGTAGAATCAATAGAAGAATGAATGAATAAATAAATGCATGACTGAATGAATGTGTAAGAAAAGCTTTGCTTACAGAGAGAAGACAGAGACACCTGGTAATTATATTTTGAAAGGTTGTTATTTAAAGAGAGGAAGAAGAAAAGAAAATGTATTGAATGCCTACTGTATCAGTCACTATGCCAAAAGATTATGTATATTATCTTGTTATTCCTTGCATCATCCTTCAAAAATAGTTATTATTGCCCTGGTTTTTTTAATTTATCCTTCAATTTTTTACAGACTGCATTTTGTTTCTATGGTTGTACACAATGTAGATTCATACCATTCGTGTAATCATACATACATAGGGTAATAACGTCTGTCTCATTCCACCATTTTTATATTCCCCTCCCTCTCATTTTCTTCTACATAATCTAAAGTTCTCCCATTCTTCTCTCCCTCCCTACCCCCCAACCCCCATTATATATCATTCTCCATTTATCAGGGAAAACATTTGGCCTTTGGTTTTTTGGGATTGGCTTATTTCATTTAGCATGATATTCTCCAATTCCATCTATTTATTTGCAAATGCCATAATATTATTCTTCTTTATGGCTGAATAATATTCCATTGTATATATATATACCACAGTTTCTTTATCCATTCATCTGTTGAAGGGCATCTAGGTTGGTTCCACAATCTAGCTATTGTGAACTGAGCTGCTATAAACATTGATAAGGTTGTGTTACTGTGGTTTGCTGATTTAAGTCCTTTGGGTATAGACCGAGGAGTGGGACAACTGGGTCAAAAGGTGAGTCCATTCCAAGTTTTCTGAGGATTCTCCATACTGCTTTCCAGAGTGGCTGCACCAATTTGCAACTCCACCAGAAATGTTCAAGTGTGCCTTTTCCCCACATCCATGACAACATCTATTATTGTTTGTGTTCTTGATAATAGCCATTCTAATTGGAGTAAGATGAAATCTTAGAGTTGTTTTAATTTGCATTTCTCTAATTACTAGATATGTTGAACACTTTTTCATATATTTATTAATCGCCTGTGTGTCTTCATCTGTAAAGTGTCTGTCCAGTTCCTTGGCGCATTTATTGATTGGGTTCTTTGTATTTTTGGTGTACAGTTTTGTAAGTTCTTTATAAATTTTGGAGATAAGTGCTCTATCTGAAGTGTGTGTGGAAAAGATTTTCTCCCACTCTGTACGTTCTCTCTTCACATTCTTGATTGTATCCTTTGCTGAGAAAAAGCTTTTTAGTTTGAGTCCATCCCATTTATTGATTTTTGCTTTGATTTTTTGTGCTTTGGGAGTCTTGTTGAGGAAGTCTGATCCCAAGCCAACATGATGAAGATTCGGGCCTACTTTGTCTTCTATTAGGTGCAGGGTCTCTTGTCTAATTCCTATGTCTTTGATCCATTTTGAGTTGAGTTTTGTGCAGGGTGAGAGATAAAATTTCATTTTACTACATTGGATTTCCAGTTTTGCCAGCACCATTTGTTGAACAGTTTATTTTTTTCTCCATTGTATGTTTTTGGCTCTTTTGTCTAGTATGAGGTGACTGTATTTATGTGGTTTTGTCTCTGTGTCTACTATTCTGTGCCATTGGTCTGCCTGTCTATTTTTGTGCCAATACCATGCTGTTTTTCTTACTATTGCTCTGTAGTATAGTTTAATGTCTGGTATTGTGATACCTCCTGTTTCACTTTTTCTATTCAGGATTGTTTTGGCTATTCGAGGTCTCTTGTTCTTCCATATGAAGTTCATGATTGCTTTTTCTATTTCTATGACGAACATCATTGGGATTTCAATTGGAATTGCATTGAATCTGTATAACACCTTTGGTAGAATGGTCATTTTGACAATGTTAATTCTGCCTATCCAAGAACATGGGAGATCTTTCCATCTTCAAAGGTTTTCTTCAATTTCTTTCTTTAATGTTCTGTAGTTTTCATTGTAGAGGTCTTTCACCTCTTTTGTTAGATTAATTCCCAATTTTTTTTTTTTTTTGAGACTACTGTGAATGGAGTGGTTTTCCTAATTTCTCTTTCAGAGGATTGTGTACATCTTCCTGATTCAGTTTGGGAGGATCATATATTTCTAAAAATTTGTCAATGTCTTTGATATTTTCTATCTTGTTGGAATATAGATTTTCAAAGTAGCTTCTAATTATGTTATGTATTTCAATGATGTCTGTCATTACCTTTCCTTTTTCATCATTCTAGTAATTTGAGTTTTCTCTCTCCTTCTCTTCTTTACTGTGGTTAGGGGTTTAACAATTTTGTTAACGTTTTCAAAGAACCAACTTTTTGTTTTGTCAATTTTTTTAATTGTTTCTCATTTTCAATTTCATTGATTTCATCTCTGATTTTAATTATCTCCTGTCTTCTACTCTTTTTGGTGTTGATTTGTTCTTTTTCTAGGGCTTTTGGATGTAATTTTAGGTCATTTATTGACTTTTTATTTTTTTTAATGTATGAGCTCAATGCAATGAACTTTCCTCTTAGTACTGCTTTCATAGTGTCCCAGAGATTTTGATATGTTGTATCATTGTTCTCATTTACCTCTAAGAATTATTCTATTTCTTCCCTGATGTCTTCTGTTATCATTGCATCATTCAATAGCATATTATTTAGTCTCCAGGTGTATGAGTAGTTTTTGTTTGTTATTTTATCATTCATTTATAATTGCATTCCATTATGGTCTGATAGGCTACTGGGTAGGATCTCTATATTTTTGTATTTACTAATGGCTTCTTTGTGGCATAGTATATGATCTATTTTGGAGACGGATCCATGAGCTGCTAAGAAGAAAGTATATTTGCTCGATGATGGATGAAATACTCTGTAAATATCCATTAAGTCTATATCATTGATTGTATTATTTAGTTCTATAGTTTCTTTGTTCAGTTTTTGTTTGGAGGATCTATCCAGTGGTGAGAGAAGTGTGTTAAAGTCCCCCACTATTAATGTGTTTTGGTCTATTTGATTCTTAAAATTGAGAAGGGTTAATTTGATATACATAGATTCTCCATTATTTGGGCCATAATTATTTTAAATTGTTTTATCTTGCTGTTTTATGCTTCCCTTAAGCAGTATGAAATGTCCTTCTTTATTCCTTCTCACTAACTTAGGTTTGAAGTCCACTTTATCTGATATGAGGATGGAGACCCCTGCTTTTTTACTGGGTCCATGTGCATGGTATGCTTTTTCCCATCCTTTCACCTTTAGTCTGTGGATGTCTTTTTCTATGAGATGAGTCTCTTGAAGGCAGCATATGTTGGGTCCTTCTTTTTAATACAATCTGCAAGTCTATGTCTTTTGATTATTGAGTCTAGACCATTGACATTCAGTGTTATTATTGTGATATGATTTGTATTCCTGGTCATTTTGGCTTATTTTTGGTTTTTAACTTGACTTGGTTTCTCCTTTGATTGACTTCCTTTAGGGTAGTTCCTTCCTTTGCTGACTTGTATTGTTGTTTTTCACTTCCTCCTCATGAAATGTTTTGCTGAGAATGTTCTGTAGGGCAGGTTTTCTATATGTAAATTCTTTTAACTTTTGTTTATCATGGAAAGATTTTATTTCATCATCAAATCTGAAGGTTAGTTTTGCTGGGTATAGGATTCTTGGTTGGCATCCTTGTTCTTTCATAGCTTGAAATATATTGTTCCAGGCCCTTCTTGTTTTTAGAGTCTGGACTGAGAAATCTTCCGATATCTGTATTGGTTTCCCCTTATATGTAATCTGACACTTTTCTCTCGCAGCCTTTAAAATCCTATCTTTATTTTGTACATGAGGTATTTTCATTATAATGTGTCTTGGTGTGGATCTGTTGTAATTTTGTGCACCTGGTGTTCTGTAAGCCTCTCGTATTTTATTTTCCATTTCATTTTTCAGTTTTGGGAAATTTTCTGATACTATTTTGTTGAACAGGTTGTTCATGCCTTTGGTTTGTATCTCTGTGCCTTCCTCAATCCCAATAATTCTTAAATTCCATCTTTTCATGATATCCCATAATTCTTGGATGTTCCGTTCATACTTCTTAACATCTTCTCAGTTTGTTCAACTTTATTTTCAAGATTAAATATTTTGTCTTCATTGTCTTGAGATTCTGTCTTCCACGAGATCTGTTCATGGTGATGCTTTCTATTGAGTTTTTAATTTGGTTTATCATTTCTTTCATTTCAAGTATTTCTGTTTGGTTTTTTTTTTTTCAGAATCTCTATCTCTTTATTGAAGTGTTCTTTTGCTTCCTGCATTTGCTCTTTTAACTGTTTACTAGAATGGTCATGCATTGCCTGCATTTGCTCTCTTATCTCATCTTTTGCTTCACGGATCATTTTAAGTATGCAGATTCTAAACTCTTTTTCTGTCATTTCTACTGCCATGCTGTCATTGGATTCTATTACAATAACATCTTGGTTTGTTAGGGACACTTTCTTCCCCTGTTTTTTCATATTGTTTCTATATATTCCCCTCTAGCAGTGAAGATCTGAGGTACTGGAGATCCCCCTCTGCAGGCTTATTATGACCCTGCAGTTTTCCACTACCTCTCCTTTGAAGGGGAGATCAATCAATACCAGTAGCACCCAATACAGAGAAAATGCATCCCTGAACCAGATAGGCCCTATAAAGCCTTTAACATTATTGTAATGAACAGAATCAGTTCAATTACTATTTACAGTATTTCTAGTTGTGAACAAGAGGATGGTGAAGGGTGTAGGATGTGAGTAAATAGAGGTTCCTGTCAAAGGGCCTCCAGTCTCCTGTAGGTGTCTCAGGAAGGGAGCTGCCCTTCCAATGATAATGGCCCCGCCCTCAGGAATAATTCAAAATGCCTGCACCAGCCTCCAAAGAAGCTGGGAAGCCCTTGTGAGGGTGTGATGAGTCAGCACGGAGGCAGGGCAAGTGTCCCTCAGCAGTAGAGAGGCAGGCAGGCAGGCTCACTACTGGCCTCCAGCCTCAGTGTGGGGGCGGGCTGGGGGACTGAGCACTGGGTTCAACCTTGGTGTGGAGGGACAGGCTCAGCCATGGTGTCCAACCTCAGTGTGTCTATTGCCCTGGTTTTATGGAAGAAGTCGGTTCAAGAAATTAATTCACCCTTGATATTTTAGAAACAATGGACATCTGCAGGGACACTGGGGGTGCAATGAGGCCCAAAGGGCAAAAGTCACAGAGGAGACACAGTTCAATGGAAAAAGTTGTTCTTTATATACCTAACCATAACTACCTAAAAAATGAAATAAGATGCCTGAAAAATCAGAGAGCAACACCAGATGTGCTCAAGCACATCCATGAGGACTCCATGACAGCCTATGAATAAAATTTTATTGTTTAATAAAACTTCTGAAATTAACTCATTTTCTTACTGTTTATCTCTTTCTTCCACAAGCAGACTATGAAAAATCAGATCAGTAAATCAAGGTTCTGTTGGACTTGTAATACCCAATCGATATGACCTCTTCTTCCTTTCAATATCCAGGGACACTCTGTGCTTCTCTCAGCAATCTTATTTAATTGAGTTCCTGCCTTGTGTTATTGTTATTTATCTTCTGGGCACAGCCTCCCCATGAGATGTAAGCTCAGACAGTATCTCATTTTTCATTTCTTGCAACATCTTCCACATTACATAATATACAGCGTTCAATCGAACCGCTCAAAGCTTTGCTATATTTTTAATTTATGTAAATCTGATTATATTTCACTAATGAATTAGCATTTCTTGGTTGATAGAGTAATTAGTACTTTCTGAATTAACATTCAATGTGAAGACCTCCCAGCCTGCAAAAGTTAACAACTTAACAGCATACAGAAGCCATCTTGACCTAAATTGTAAGATCTTTCTTTAGTTTTTTTTATCAATCTAAATGTTTGCTTTTTCTTCAGACACAGCAACATACTTCTTTATTGTTAGGCTCTTATATTAATTTAAATTTTTTATTAACTTATAGGAAAATCTACTTTTCAAAGATGGGTGTACAATTTTATGAACTTTAACACCTGAATAGATTCATCTAACTATCACTAGCAGAATACAGAACAACTCCATCATCCCAAAAAACTTTATCCAATTCTTTTTCATCACATGTACTTCCAACCCCCAACCACAATGACCCATTTCCTTATCAAGATAGTTTTGTCTTTTGGACAATGCCAAATAAGTAGCATCCTGTTTTATGTAACCTTTTAAGATTAGTTTCTTTCACTTGGCATAAAGCCTTTGAGATTCATCCAAGTTGTTATGTGAATCAATAGTTTTTTTCATTTGCTAAGTACACTCCATTGGATGGATTAACAGAGTTTATGCATCTCAACATTGGAAGTCATTTAGGTTGTTTCTGTGTTTTGGTGATTATGAATAGATCTGCTATGAACATTCATGTATGTGTGGACTTAAGTTTTTGTTTTTCTAGGGTAAAAATGCACAGGTGGGATTGCTGGGTCATATGGCGAGTGAATGTTTCACTTCCTAAGAAACTGTCCAACTGGTTTACCATTTTTCTTTTCTACCAGCAATATAGAGCATTCTGGTTGTTTTGCATACTCATAGGCACTTGGTATTTTTCAATCATATTTTAGCCATCCTAATAGCCATGTAGCGATAAGTCATTGTTATTTAGATTATTTATACATTTGTAAATAGAGCAACTCTATTAGACTTGGTGAGCGTATGTATTATCAAGCAGAATATATGGCCCCATAGCCACATCTTATTTACCTTATTTCCAACACCCTCACATGTACTATAAAATAGATGCTTTATAAAATATCCAAGGATAAGTTCAGAAATGTATTACTGTTTTCCCAACTTGTATTTGATATTTAGCTATTGGTGTATAGTTTAGCAAAGCAACTGGATATTCCAACTGAACCTAAGCAGAAAGTATTTATGAAATGACAGACAAGGCAAAGTGGTGCATGGTGGGAAAGACAGAAGCCACCTTTCTGTGACAATGTCTCAGGGCTGGTCTCTTCTTCCCAGGCCTCTCTCTCCCTATGCTCTGCCAATGCTTGACCAAATTCCTTTCCACTTGAAGGCTTTCGTACAGTTTGTGCCCTCTGTCTGAAATGCTCTTCTCCTATATCTTAATAAGACTAGTTCTTTCTGGTCATCCAGATTTTTACTTAAATATCAATGACATCAGAGACTACCCATCCTAACAGCAGCCCTGCGAGCCACACTCTATTGTCCTCATGGTGCTCATCATTGCCTGGTAGCATCCAGTTTGTTTGTTTATGACATGTCCTTCCCACACACCTCAATGCCTCCAGTGCCAGCACAGTGCTTCATACATAGTACACACTCAGTAAATGTGAGCCGAAGCAGTGGTTGACTAAATGCACAAACACACATGTAAGAAACTTCCTTCTTGCAGAGATTGCTGGGGGAATATGTTACTCATGGCACATTGAACGTAAGCCCTGACCGTAACTGTCTTCACATCTTAGAAGTGTTGATGAGAAGGATAAAAACTGGAACCATTATTTCAAAGCTGTAAGCACTTTGCTGTTTTGTAAGGTAGACACTCAAAGGAACCTTTGGTACAGACCAATCTGTTCTTCTGGGAAAATCGCTGGAGTAGGCCTTTCATTCCTAGAGCAAAGACCCTAATCGTAAATACAGATGTCTGAATCAGTGTCACACCAGGAAAGCAAACTGCTGTTCTAAGAATGTACAAGGTTGTCTGAAGGGTGGGCAGACCTTGCTTCCTTTGAAGAAATGTTTCTTTTCTGAGAATGAACTTGGATGGTGCAGTTCCTGCACATCTGCTCTGGGTCTCATGGAGCCATGTGTTGCATAATTCAGTAGATCTGTTGTTGGGAACTTGAAAATGCAGGAGGTACAGATTTGATCTCCCTTCATGCAAAAGTAGACTGATCCTGGCCTATAGGCACAGTCAGGATTCTCCATGATGGCCCTGCTTGTGGTACTACTAAGGCATGAGCTACCTGGATTTTGAGAAAGGTTTAAAAGAATTAATGGATACAGTAATCCTTCACATTAGAAATGTATAAAGGGAAAATGTAAGATCAACCCACACCCCCATACACCCCATTTATTCACATACAGATAACTGAATGAGCACTGTCTATATCAAGACTATGTTCTGTTGGGGACATTTGTAACTGGACATGTCGATGGAGAACCTCCCTAAAAGGAAGACAACCAAGAAAACAAAAAGAGCACTGGGAACCCAGACTCTGGAGCAGGTTGAAAAGGAAAACTCACCCATTGTTCTGGACTTATTGTCTTGGACCTGAACCCTAACATATCGACATATTTTCAGAATGCTCCTTATTAACTGTTTTTCCTTATAATGAACTGACAGTACTTATGACAACAGCATTCTAAATTATTCCCACCACTTAGGATGCTGTTGTAAATACTTCATTTTCACAAAATAATTTGGATCAGCTATTCTGTCACATGATAAATATTTGTTGAGCACCTACTGTGTGCCACATACCTTATAAGCACTGAAAAAAACAGTGGTGAGCAAAACAGACATTGGCCCTAATAGCCATCAGTCAAACAGACTCTTCCTATTACAAATCACAAAGAATGTAAGGAAGCCATGGAAACCTTTAACAGAGACTCATCATCTAGTATAAGGCAAAAGAGTCACTCGGAGAAATAACTATTCTTGAGCTGAGATCTCAGCAACCAATAGGACTAAACCAGGCAAAGAGGAGAGAACATTTCAAGCACAAAGAGTAAGGTGTACAAAAGTCTGAAGGAAAAAAGAACATAGCACATTTGAGGACTGGAAATGAGGCCAACAAGGCCACCAAGAGACAGAGGTCTAGGATGAGGCTGGAAACACACATAGGTAGGAAATCTCACAGGACCCAGGCATCGTGGTAAGGGTCTCAGCTTCATTGAGAGAGCTATGAGGAACTTGGAAGGGATCTAGAAAGATCACTGTGGTTCAAGGTGGAGCTCCCACTGGAGAAGGCAAGAGGTGATTCAAGGAAGTAGTTAGGGGTGTACCAGTGATCAAGGCATGCCTCTCAGCTCAAATCCACAACTCTGCACCACACTTTGTGAGACTGGGTCTACAACTAAACAACATTGCTGCTTTTGACTACTGGATCCATGTTAGGCTGTACCAATAGAAGATGCCAGCAGGAGACCTCAAGGCTGAAACAAGAAGGGATGTACCTTTCTTGTCTGCCTCCTACTTCTGTGAATGTCTCCCCAAGCTTGCTTCTTCAGCCTGGAGCAGTAACCCCATCCCTTAACATCAGCTGAATTCCGCTGCAATTTTTCTGAGATCCGCTGAACCAACTTCATGAACCAGTACCCAGGGACACCAACACTAGCCAAGCAGGAGCCCCTCCTCAGAAGTCTGGGTCCCAGGCACACACGCCTCCTCCGATGAATTTCTAAGTTTTAGGTACTCCACCTTCTTCCTCTTGTTCCTGCAGGGATGGTAACTGCAGTTGCTACCTCCATGATATCTAAGAGTTCTCCTTTGGCTTCTCCCTTGGTTAATCCCCTAGTTAACCACATCATGCCTGGTTAACAATTCTTCACACTAAATTCTTTCTTTTCAAATAGTTGGTGTGGTTTCTGTCTCCCAAGTGGGACCCAGACAACTATAGGTTGCTACTGCAGCACTGCAGCAAACAGAGACAAAGTTGGCAGGAAGAATGAGGAACCATAGCCTTTTCATCTGAAGTTTCTATTCCATCTTAATTATTTCATGTGATCTGTTCTTCAAGATTAGAAGAAGAGGTGTACATATATATAACTATACAACCAGTAGGGGGCTTCCATCATGTACAACCAAAAGAATGAGAAATTATACTCCATTTATATGTGATGTACCAAAGTGCATTCTACTGCCATGTATAACTAATTAGAACTAATTTTAAAAAATTTTTTAAGAGGATTATAAGAAGATCTATGCTATCCCAGCAACTTGGGAAGCTGAGGCAAGAAAATCACAAGTTTGAGGCCAGACTCAAAATAAAAAATAAAAAGAACTGGGGATGTAGCTCAGTGGCAAAGTGCCCCCAGGTTCAATCTCTAGGACCAAAAAATAAAATAATAAAATAAGTCAGGAGACTCTTTTTTGTGAGTCATTTTTAACAACTAGGTCCATAACAGGGTACCTGATAATATTTATTGAGTAAATTAAAACAGGCTTTATAAAAGTTTAAAGGGTCTCAAGGTACATCTTTATAATTTATTATTCTACTATCTTGAAATATATATGATATATGTTTATAAATAGGTATATCTTGAGAACAAATTCTTATGAGATATAATGGCCCAGTTTACTGTGCTAAAATAACATGAGAATATTGTGTAATGATTTTAATGCACAATTTTGTGAAGCTCCCTTTAATTCTGTTGAAATAAGGCAAAAGTTATTTTTCCCAAGTTGATTGATAACAGATTCATTTTCAAAACCATCTCCTCAATAGAAGTGAAACACACAGCTGTTGTCTGATCATAGGATATGATTTTAAATGCCTTGGGAAAATAAAAGCCACGAACTGTCATTTATTTGGGTTATGAGAAAAAACAGATTGACATCCTCCATGCTATTAGTAAAATAGTTAAACTTCTCAATAAATCTATGAATATATTAATTACTTTTCCAAAACCACAACTTTTATTAAAGTTTTAATTAAATGTAAATTTGTCTAATGTCTTTGAATGTTTGTTTCTCTGTACTAATAAAGGCTATCAATTCACAAACCCACTACTCTATGTCCAGTTAGCCACTTTTTTCCCCTTATTTACTGAAAAAGAAAATTAACCTATTAGATTCCAGCTTGTGGTAGCTTAAGTCACATCATTTCCTGTTGTGGATTTTACCTTTTTAATTCTTTCCAGATTCATACCCTTCTATCAATTTCCTCCACTACCACCTTAGTAAGTCCTTTTTTCCTCTTACTTGGACTATTCCAGTAACCTCCTCAATAGGATTACTGGATTTAGTAAATAAAATATAGGACACTCACTTACATATGACTTTCAGATAAACTACAAACACTTTTTTAGCTTAAGTGTGTCCCAAATATTTCCTAAATACTGTATGAGACATATTTATTCTTAAAAAATAATGTCATATATTTGAGATTCAAACTTAACTGTATTTCTTATATTTTCTCTGGCAAGCCTACTCCTAACCCATGTCTTTATCCTCTCTTTTCCCAATCTACCTTTTGTGTATTTCCATATCTATATAAAAACTATACATCAGATCATACCACATCATCACTACCACCCTGTCCCTGCTTTTAATCTCTCAGGCAAAGGGAATACAAGCACCCTACCCTAGCATTCAAGGTTATCGCAATTCCCTCTTAAACTGTCATTTTGGCATTTACTTTATTGTTCCTAAGTGAATTTGTGCTATTCACTGACACCAGAACTCCATCCGTGCTTTCCTGCTTCCACAGTTTGTCAACACAACACCTTCTAGAATGCATTTTCATCTTTAAAGGTCCACATCAAACGGTGATGATACATACCCAGAGAAGCATAAAAATGTTTGGCTTTTATTGTTATTTTGTAACTATAATTGCCAGCATTGTCATGAGACTGCAAGCACACAAAAAAGAAAAAAGAAAGAAAAAGAAAAAGTACCAGGAAAAAAAAAAATCTGAGTAAAGTAGTCATCCAATTCTTTTTGCACATTTGCTATATCGAACCCAAAAATTCCAACCTGGAAAATGACAAGTTATCCTACAATAAATGTGAGTTATTGTGGAAACCAACCAACAATCCTAAATCCTTAACACATGAGAAATCAATTAGAGTTGTCCAGAGTGGAAAAACTCAGAAACAAACCTCCAGGCACTATACACAAGTGAAATCTCCCCACCCGAACCCATTCTGATTCCAAAAATAAACTGCAGTTGTTTTTCTATTATCCTTGAGTCTAAATTTATTCTATCTATATGGTGAAGTCATTTTGAAACTCTGAGTTTTCCCATTATTCCAAATATTGGCAATGTAGCTTGAACTCATATTACATACATACTTTAATTTTCCAAATATAGTTAAAATGAATAAATAGAATAATCTCAAACATCCCAAATAAATTTTGTAAGTTTATCCACAAAAAAAAAAAATCCATCAGAGTCTCAACTTTTATATTAAATTCCAGTGGGTCCAGTATTAAACAGAGAACATATTAGCTTTATTTTTAGAGGCCATTTAAAACAGCAATAACAACAGTGCTTGTATTGTGCTCTTTTCCTCCCTCAATATTGCCTTACACAGAAACTTAACCTGAAAAAGAAATTGCCTTCTGAGAAATGATATAAAGCAACTTACAGTATATAAGCACAGTGACTCAAGACAGAGTAGTAGAGACACCCTACTTTCCTTGGTCACTAGTTTTATCAGTTTACATATTTCCAAGTACTCTACATAGCTATTTCTCAACCTGCTTCCTTCTACAACCTTCAAAAAAATTTGCTTTCCCACTTTGAGAACAGTTTCATTGCTTTCCTATTAAATACCAGGTGTCAGTCATAATGGAATCCCCAGCATCATCAAAGTGCCCTGGGACAATGAAGTGTGGGTATGGGTAGCAAGTGCAAACTCACGCAGCTGGGAAATGACTCTTGTTCTCACAGGGTCATTCGGTCCCCACGATAATGAATGAATGAACCAGCACCTTGCCCTCCTAGTGTTGCTGAGTGGGCCTCCAGGAAATGAAGTGTCTCCACCAACACCAAACCCCAAACCAATGAGAGGAGCAGCTTTTCTGGCCTTATTCATACCCCACTCAGCTCTATGGAAACAAGACTGCTGGCTTGCAAAGAAACCAGAAATCACACTTCCTCTACTGGTTCAAGCAAGTGCTGAGAGACACCTTGAGAGGTCGATGGGTTCATGCTTCTTTACCTAGAACTACATCTTATTTGCAAAGTAGTTCATAAGCACATACGTTTGTTCGGAAAGGGGAAAAAAAGAGAACAGAGATGAGAACTTGAAGTTTTATTCATATTCAACACTCTATCGGCAGCACTGAATACTACCTGGCACATAAGAGCTCCATCAGTGGATGCTGGAGCTAACTTGTCCCTGCTCAGGAGAGCCAACTGTTAGCATGTCTTACCAGTTCCACATTCAGTGACACCGTGTTGGTAATTTGAAATCAGTCATTTGGGGAGCATAGGCACCAAAAAATCCACCCCTTACTTTTTCTCCCCCAGAGAGTTAATTAACATTTACTCCTGTGCATGCACACACACCTGGGTTAATTTAATGCTCGTGTTGAAATAAGCCTATTGTATTCCAGGTGTTTTTGCATATGCCTTCTCACTTGACCATCACAACATTGAAAGAGAAAAGTAACAAGGGGCAGATGTGAGTATAATCGCTGTGATATCTGTCATTCCTTTGAGTGCCAGGGTTCACTGCTGTCTTCATTTTACTGCAGAGATGAAGAGACTGAGGCTCCACAGGATTAACTAATTCATCAAAGATCATCCAGTTAATATGGGGGATATCTAGGACTCAAATCAAAGCTGGCTGAAGTGAAGTGCTGGGTCCTGTCTCCTGCGCACCCACCAACAGCTTGACTCTGCATCACATGAAGAATGGACTCGTGAAGCTCCTACCCACTTGGTTGCTGGAAGCTACACTGCTTTGCCCTTAGACCCAAGCAGGCAGTGCCCCACATATCAGGAGACCTCTATGCTCTGGGATGTCATGAGACCCCCTCAGGATCTGGGAACACCCAGAATCAGCAGTACCATCCAGGAAGAGCCCAGAGAGGGATCTGAATTTGTCCCAGTTCCTGCGTCACTTTGGGGATGTTCTCCAACCCTTCACCGCAACCACCATCAAAGGCACAGTGGACCGCATGGCCTAGGGAGTTCTGGGTTCATGCCCATGTGGGAGCCTAGGCACTGTGACCAGGCTTTCTTCCAAGAGAGTACCCTGACAAGCAGATTGCCCTTGCTGGCCAGCGGGATTCTTTCATAGGTTCACAGAGTACTGGGCTGCCAGAGTGGGGCTGACATGTTGATTTGGAGTGATTTCAGGGTTTATATGACCAAGCAATCCTAGTGGCAGATGAAATAATGCCCCCCAGAGATGTTTACACTCTAATGCCTGCAACCTCTGAAAACGTAAGATTTCATGGTGAGGAATATTGCAGACATGATTAAGGTATAGACTTTAATAGACAGACAAACCTGGATTATCCAGTGGTCCCAATCTAGTCGCACGCACCCTTAAAGGCAGAGAACTTTCTCCCAATGGAAGCAGAAATGAAGCAGAAAGAAAGAGACTCAAAGCATGAGAAGGACTTGACCCACTACTGCTGGATTTGAAGATGGAAAAAGGGGGCCATGATCCAAGGAATTTGGTGGCCTTTCCAAGATGAGAATAAACCCTGGCAGGCAGACAGCAAAGAAACAGAACTTTATTCCTACAACTGCAAGGAATTGAATTCCATCAACAACCTGAATGATCTTGAAAATAGATTAGTCCTCAGAGTCTCCCAAAAGAAACATAGCTGTACCCACACCCTGATTTGGCTGTAGGAAACCTAAAGCAGAGAACCAGATGAGTCATGTGCACCTACCCAGATTTCTGACCTACATAACCATGAGATAATAAAATAGATGTTTAAAGCCACTAAATGTGTGGAAATAAGTTATGTCAGCAGTAGAAATGCAGTAGAGTCCACCATGACTCTGCTCCAGCCACATGTGCATGGTCCCTAACCTGTCTGTGTTCCAACCCCAGTTACAATACTTAAGGAAGCGGGAGAGGAGGCAGGTACTTGGCATTGTGCAACCCCTACCTCATCACTAGTGTCTGCACCAAGTGATGTTCTCTCTTGTTTTCAATTGAGGAGGTGACATCATGCTCTCCCAGTTTCAGGGTTAAGCCACGTCTGACATGGAACACACATTTTATATGTGAATGAGTCCACTCCTTTCATCTGCCCGTGAGACCTCCTGCCCACTCATGGCAGTGGATGGAAGGTAGGGATGCAATCACTGATAAACAAGATCTCATTTCAGGAACACAGTGATCACTCTCTAACATGTTCAAAAGAAAACATGACTGGAAGGTGTGTTATTCCACATTATAAAATAAATTTCTGAACATGATCAGAAAACAAATTATCAATCACACTTTCCTGCTTACCCCAGGTAAGGCATGCATTTGTGGTTATCACTGAAGTACAGCAACAGCTTTTCAGCTGGTCATTGGAAGCCAGTACGCACAGACATCTGGGGAGTGGTATAGTATAATGAAAAATGCTGTAATGAACATTAAATAAATGGAATTAGGGAACTGCAGAGACTGGAAGATCTATATTGTTCCCACACAAACAAGTTCTGAAGAACCATGGGATTGTGATAATAGTAGCATTCCTTGTTGCCGCCCGCAGCAACAATCCCACAGGAATTTATCGGAGGTGGGAATGAACTACTTTTATTATCTTTCTTTGGACTTCTTCCTTGCTTACTTGCTAGTTTGTTTGTTCACTAGTTTATAGAGGAAGAGAGGCTTTGCTTAGAGGAAGAGAGACTTTGCTTAATTTTAGAGGTGGTACTCTTTCAGAGAGGCTACGCTTATCAAAGATCTACTGCTTCTTAAAGGTTGGTCGCTTCTTAGAGGTGCGGGGTGCGGTGCACAGCATGCGGCCTGCGTCCTGCAACCTGCAACCTGCGACCTAGAGTTGTCTGCTTAGTCCTGCGTTCTGCGATCTGTGATCTCCTCCCAGGTGAAGAGAATGTCTTATATACAATAAGGCAGCCAATCAGCTTAGGATTAAGTAGGATGGTTGGAGCATGCGCCACGGTACCAATTAAGAATGAGGAACATCTGGTGACCACTAGCGCAGAGGAGACATTAACTAATCAGGCAAAAGTAGATCACGCCGTGTTAACACTAATTATGCACCACCTCTTGGCTCAACGCCAGCTGCCATCTTAGGGCTACTTAAACATGTCTCTGCAATTCCTACCTCTTCCTCGTGGCAGAAGAGACAAAACTAGCCCAGAATGGTGCATTTGACAAAAAAGATCACAAAGAGATGGTTTCTGGACCTGAATAGAAATCTTCGATGTGCATTGATTGGACAACAAATGTGTATATAAGTACCTCTACTCTACTGATGGTTTTAAATTTTCATCAACAAATCATGTAGGCTTCACATGGGCCCAAGAATATTTGTGCAGAAATGTCAAACTCAACACTTCCAAAGATTGAGCATCTTCTCACATCAACCTACTGCTTCTTCTGGATTTCCTCTCCCCATCATCCAAACTAGAAACCTGTCATGTCTTTGATCCTTCCCTCTTCATATACCATACAACCCAAGGGCGGGGATGACCTCTCTTTTCCCCTGTATTTCCAGCACTTACTACTGTGTCTGTTTAAAGAAGACATTTATTAAATATCATGAATAAAATAAAGAACTCATGCATCCCTCATTCCCCACATCTAATTAGTCACCAAGTTCCGTTGACTCTACTTTGGAAGCAGCTCTCCAATCTATGTTTTCTTCACCTACACTCTCCCTGTATATCCTTCTAGCATTGTTTTAGTCTCTCTGCCCCCACCCTTCTCTTGCCACACACACAGTCCCCCTACACATCAGTCATGCCAACAGATTCTCACATCTTCCTGCCTTTACCATGCTCTTCTAAAATGTCTTGGTCATCTTCATCACTTAACTCAAATTTTACCTCCTACAAGAAGGCTTCCTGAACCTCCTTCCCATTTAGACCTCACGTTAGCAGCCAATCCTCTGGATTCCAGTACATATTAGTTTTAGAGAAGACGTCACACTACATAATAGTGTCTCTTTTCTAATGTTCAATAACCACTAAGGACAGAAACTGTCTGCCAGACACCTCAAGGTCCAGAGCACCAAAAGTCACAGAGACAGTGGCCAGAATCACAGAGTTTGGAATTCAAGTGATGTGGAGTCAAAGTCTAGTTCTGGTTCTTAAGTTCTCTGAGCTTCATTACTTCAGGGAAGTGTGGTTAGATTGACTTCACAAGATTGGATTGTTAGGGGGATTTTTTTGTTTGTTGTTTTTAGATATACATGACAGTAGGATGTATTTTGACATACATCCATGGGGTGCAACCCATTGTAATTCTGATCTCATTTTTATGCTCACATATGAATACACGACCATTTCATGTTCAACAACAAGAATAGAGGGATGGGCTGGCTTGTGGCTCAGTGGTAGAGCACTTACCTAGCATGTGTGAGGTACTGGGTTCAATTTTTAGTACCATATATAAATAAATGAATAAAATAAAGGTCTATCAACATCTAAAAAAGATTAAAAAAAAAAAGAATAAAGGGATGTTTAAATGAGGTAATAAATGCAAAGCACTCAGCACAGACCTTAGCAATACTAGGCTCTTAGTAAATGGTTATAGAATTAATGAATGTTCTAATAAATAAATGCTGTGAGTTAAGTATACAAGGTAACCCATCTTATTTACCTCATTTGTCTACTCCCTAGACTTCCTTGATCAAGACATGCTGTCATCAATGAGAAGGTGGAAATCTTAGTAGAATGATCCCCAATTCATTTGTTACAATGTTGAACTGATTTGAACAACTGTCTGAAATAACCTGGCCAACATCATGGGTCTAGGCTGGGAGGGTGCTTGCTGGAAGGCAAAATGGCCTACACGACACAATTTAGAAAGCTCTGTTCCCTGATCTCTCACTCTTCCTGCCTCAACCCTTTCCTCCTCTTCTCACCAATATGTCACATGCTCTGTACTCTGAGATTGCACCTGTGTAAGAGTGAACTGGAAACCTTGGGTGCCAAAGTGACACAGTGCAAGTCTAGTGAGAGATAACACCTTTTAAAAAAAATCTAAATAGAAGTGGCCCAATTGACTCTATTTCTGACTTTTTATAAAATCCCAAGAGAATTTGGCTAAATTGGGTCAGCCTAATTATCCCACAGAAGTTTTAAGGACTGAAGCTCTCCCGTTTAGATGTTTCTAGAAACATAACCTCTATGTACAAATTAGAAACCCTCATGAATAGAAAGTAATTCATTCTAATCCAATACCACATCATAAAAATAATGTAGATTTAAAGGGGGGTACAGAATAAAATTCCCTTAAAGAAAATATTTGGATGACATTGACACTTCTAATCTAGAAAACTTTAAATAATTATACTTGAAATAATTCTTACAGCATTGAGAATTTTCTAAAGTAAGCAATAAAGGAATAAAGCACTCCTTTGATATCATGACTAGGATTGTCAGTTTTGTTTTGGTTTGATTTGATTTTTAATAATCTATGTGCAGCAATGTTTTAATCCTCTTTCTGGGTGCAGAGGGTTGATGGTTTGGTCCACATCATAGACAGCTGTTATTCCTTTTTGCTGCCTGTCCTTTGAAACTCCTGCTTGCATGGAGAACTGCCTTTCTTATGAATCATCAAGAAAGGCAGAGCCCCCTTTCCCTGCAGACGCTAAGCTACCAGATGCTACCTTTCCCAGCACCTTGGCAGGCAGTTAGGGCACCAGGATCCAGGATCCACCAATTGGAAGCACCCACCCTGGGGTTCGAATCAGGTGCTAGCAATACAAAGAAGCAGCAACTCTGAGGCTCACTCCAGAGGCGGTGTCAGTTGCAGTAAGATCATGTTTCCATGGTAACAGTGGCTGCGCCTTGTCCCCATCCTGCACCTGAAGCAGACATTCTGCTGTGTTGGCGGCAGAGCACAGCATCCAGCAAGGGCAGAGGAATTGTGTCTACACTGGAGTGCTCAAGGCATGATTTGGGATGCTGTGCCCTGCTGCTGGCCGCCAAGCCTGGCTCACCAACTCTCCCAGTAACCCTCTGAGCAACCCATTGTCATTTCAATGAATGGGTTTAAATCAGCTAGGGAGTTTGAGTTGACTACACCTGAGAATTCCAACGGATTCTATGAGCCTAAGTGGGGAAAAAAGAGTTCAGAAAGCTGGAGTCAGGCTCTTCCCACCTCTGACAAGTAGAAAGCCTTGTGGTAGGTAGTGATAACTCCTCCTGATCTGATCTCCCACCAGAGAACTCACCCGCTTAGGAGGGGAAACTGAAACTTAATATCTCAGCCCCACAACAAGGCAACTGGAGCAGAGCTAGCTGTTAGGAGATCAAATGGGTGCACACAGCTACCGGTTGAGTGAAGCATAAAAGAGATCAAAGTCACTAACTTTACTGTACTGGACGTGGAAACATCAAGAGAGAACAAGCAATAAGTGCCCATGAACTGTGACCATTTGAAACCACAAACAAAATCTGTGATCCCTTGGGTCTTTCTGTTTTGAATTCACGCTCCCATTGTTGTTAAAGTAACTCTAGAAGTATTCAAATAAATGGTTTCAGACTAGTTGTTTTTAGGAAATTAATGTAACCAAATTTTAGCAAGAATGTATCACATACAGAGTATCACTGAGGTCTGGAAAGGATTCAGACATGAATTGTATCCAGGCCTCAATATCTATACATTTACAAAAATGTTATACTACTTGTTCACATAGTATCCAATTAATTCTGAGTATTATATTCTTTTCATACTTGATAAATTGGTAAGGTGACAGATAAACTAATTGGCCTGATTGAATCTCTGTATAACGTAAACATAAATCAAAACATCAAACTGCACACCATAAATACACATAATTATTATTTGCCAGTTTAAAATAAATAACAAATTTTAAAAATGCTTCTGTGCATGAAGAGTTTATTCTCTTACATAGAAATAATATACCTAAGCAATTTTGTATCTCTATATAATAAATTCCCTGAAATGCTGAAAAATCAAGTATCCTAGATATAGAAAATCTCAATATGGCCCACAGATAACAAACTTTCAAAAACATAAACTAGTAAGATGTGCCTATTCTTTAAAATGTGTTTCTTGCCGAGTATGGTGACAAACAACTGTAATTCCAGTGACTTGGGAGGGTGAGGTAGGTGGATGGCAAGTTTAAGACCAGCCTCAGCAACTCAGCAAGATCCTATCTCAAAAACAAAAAAATAAAAAGGGTTGGGGATGTAGCTAGTGAATCCCTGGATTCGAATCTCCAATATAATGATGATGATGATGATAATGATGATGATGATAATTTTTTAAAATATGCACTTCTTGGAGAGCAGAACGCCTTTTCCTTGAAGATTCCCCGGAGAATTACCTCTGGAGTGACATAATGAACTCTGATGTAGACGTGTCAATGCCAACTAAAAGAGAAAGAATTTATTCTGATTAAACTAACACAGTAGCTTTCAGAGGACTATATGAAGTCAAAGTTCAATGTGGTCGCTTTCCAAATTAGACATACTTCCAATAACAGGAACGGGAGTGGATAAGTCTTCACTGCAGGGTTTGGAAGTACACTGGCTAGGTATGGGGTCAGCCTGGCACGTGCATGACCCTCCCAGCAGGGCCAAGCACAACTCACTCACAGGAAGCTACAGCTGTCCCTTGACCCTGCATTCTCTGCCCCACTGGGCAATGTCATTATCTTTTTCCCACCAAAAAGTTCTGGACAGGATCTACTATGGTCTCACAAAAAGCTAAGGGTTCACATCAAGTACCCTGACACTCATATGTGCTGTTACTCTGATTCTTCAGACCATGGTATTTGGTGTCTATCTCTTCTGTACCTACCTTGCTCCTTGAATAGGTTGGTTCTGAGAGGTCACTTGCTGTCCCAGCACTGCTGAGACCAAACAGGGAACTCCCAAGGAAGAGAAGCCATGGCCGCTCAGCTCTCCCATCCTCCACATTTTCTGTCATATGATCTGGGTCTCTGGGGTGACAGAAGAGACCTTCCCTTCTGGAACTCAGCAGACTACAGTCCACTTGCTCCACATCTGCCTAATCTACCCAGTGCCTCGCAATTAAGCTCTCTCAGCCGAGGTCCCAGAAAACTTCTTTAGTCAGTAACAATATCATAGCAAGGTTTCCAAGCCCAATTTCTGCTCCAAGGGTAGCTGCCCTGGCTCCTCCATACCAGTACAAGAGGATCATCTAAGCCTGGACATGATCCATGTTGGATATTAATGTATAATAAGAAATTTATAGTATAATAAGAAATTTATAGTATAATAAGAAATTTATCAATAAATTTTATCAATAAATTTGATAACTATCAGTCAAATAAATTTGATAATTACCAAATTAATTTCAATAAATTTGAAATCTCTTCCTCTTCCAGGGAAGAGATTTCCCCAGTTGCTGGCACAGAACTCCTAAATACAGAACCTTTTCTGAGTGATAAGAATGTCTTTTGTTATTGGTAATGAGTCCCTTCCCATTACACTTGATTTTTTCACTAGGAGGTGACTAAGGGTAGGACCCTGAGATATCACCAAGAAGGAGCTGTTTACCAGAAAAACCAAGAAATTAGAGAGTTGGAAATTCTAGCTCCACCCAACAACCTCTAGGGTAGGGGCAAAGAACTAGGAATGGGACTATGCAAACTCTAGAGCAAGGTTTGAAGAGCTTCCCAGTTGGTGAACAAATCAAGGTGCTGGGAGGGAGGTATTCCTGGAGAAGGCATGGAAGGCCCGTGCCACACATACCCTCTACCTTGCCCTGTGTGTTTCTTCCATCTGGCCATTACCCACTTGGATCCTTTTATCAAGTTAACATAAGGAAAATGGTTTCCTGAGTACTGTGAGGCATTCAAGCACATTGCCAAACTTAAGGAAAGGGTCGTGGGAATCCTTGATTTATAGCCAGTCAGTCAGAAGTATGGGTGGCCTGGGACTTGCAACTGGCATCTGAAGTGGGGGAAGTCTTACGCAACTGAGCTCTTTACAGAATCTTATAATTCCAGGTTGATGGTGTAAGAATTGAACTGCATTGTCGGACACCCCACTGGTGTTAGAGAAAACACCCCAGAGACATTCAGGACTCTACCTTGGTCACTGAAGCCTGATCGACGTGGCCCTATAAATTCCAAAGCAGTAGAGTGTCTTCTTGTCCAGAATCCAATTTATTTTGCTGTTCCTTTGCCAATGGAAAAAGTTAAATACAAACTCCCACAGAGGCCACAGACCAATAAATCAGAGTCTAGCCCCGGAGGGATGTGGAGGCACGAGGGTCTGCTCAGACTGCCTCACGGAGTACCCAGCTGCGGCTTCAACGGCAGAAATGAACTTCCCCGTAGTTTCTCAGACTGGAAGCCCGAGATCAACAGGCTTGATCTGGTTGTGTGGTGAGGGTTCTCTCCCTGTTGAAGACAGTCACCTCACTGTGCCATCACAGGGCCTTCTCTGGGCACTCATGGAGAAAGGGAGAGAGACAGAGATTTCTGCTGTTCCTCTTCTTATAAGTCCACCCAGTCCTACTGGAACAGGGCTTCACACTGAACTCCACTCCCTCATTTAACCCTGATACCTCCCTGAAGACCTCATCTCTAAATACAAATGCACTGGAATATAGGGTTTTAATACACGAATTTTGGAGGAACACAATCCAGTCCATAACAGGACAGATGTCTGCATTTGTTTTCTAGCACCCAAGCTGCAATGCTACCTCCAGTTACTGGCTCACAGCATCGTGGAGATCACTGGTGAAAGGAACATCAGCTCCGTCATCTTACAGAGAGGAAGGTGGGCTCCAGACGGGGGAAGGGACATGTGGCTACAGAGCAGAGAGGCTGCGAGGGGACCCCTGACTCTCTCCTGCCAGGCCAGCTCTTCTCTGCTGCCTCAGGCAGCCTCCCAGAGAGAGAACTTTAGGAAAGATAGTTTGAGGAACCAGATCTTGAGTTTTTAGCAGAAGATGGCTTTAGAGTTTTACCTCCTGCCTGACAGGGGAAGATTTTCCTCAGGGGAGCCATGAAATGTTGTGGGATTGGTAAAAACCCAGTACATGTTCCTAAATGCTAATGTTAGGGAATTTCTCTTGCCCAAATAAGGACCATGGTGTTAAACAGACTGAATTCAAATATTTCAGTCAATTCTGTGGGTATAGCATGAGCAAATCTCCCTGAAGTTAACTTTCTAAAACTTAAGAAGGTTTTCAGTGTGTCTTCTTATTCCTGGATCTCCTCCCCCAGGAAAACCAACCTTACTGTGGTACAACCATCAAGACCTAGTGATTCCCTCGGTCATTCTCACATCTCTGATCAACCAGGAATCAAATGACCATATAAATGCCATATTGCCCCAGTTGTGCAAAACCAGGTGCTTCCTACTGGCAACCAAAGAAAAATTATCTCATGAACCTCAAATAATGCTGACAGGACATTCACAAGACCATGGGACATGTGAAGCAAGTTTTCTGCAAAACTGAACAGTTTTCCATGATCATCTTGACACTAACTACTGCACAGGGTGCCCCCTAACAGCCTAACTACCAAGCTGGGGACTCCTACCATGCTGCAGACTCTGAACCCCAGATCTTCCTCAGACCCTGCTTCATAATCTTGCCTGGACCCATCTTTCCAAGACTCATCTCTCCCAGATTCACCTCTCCAATTCGCTGCAAATACTGCAGTCCAATTAGCTTCATAGAATGCCTTTTCCATTTCTCACCTTTAAAGTAAGAAAAGAGAAAAGAAATTTCTAAAAGGTTGCACTACAGACAATTTATCTTCCCAACTCTTCCCTGCAATCTGGGAAACAGCTTTTCTTTGTTAGTGGGAGGACAAATGTCCCTCCCCCACTTCCTGAGTTCATAGTCTTGTCATGCTGCAACAGAGGCCTCTCTGCAGTCACTCGGGGGCAGGAGGAAAGACAGCTTCAACCAGAGTGGTGGCCCTTCTCTGCCATGCAACCAGTGTGGGATCAAGACACAGGGGACCTCCCCATTGTTGTACTGGAAAAATAGCACCCACAGTATTCCATCCCCTCATCCTACCATGAGTTGATGATTGGGCACATTCTGTTACCTCTAGATTAGCTAAATCTAGTCTAAGGGTGGCCTCATACTCACAAGAGAGAGAAGACAGATGCTGGGCATGGGGTGAGATGATACCCCACATGTGATGAGAGCTCCAGGGAAGTGTGACCATGACACACAAGGAGATCTGGCCTGGTGGGAGAGATCAGACTAGGCCTCCCTGAGGGAGTGAGCTTTAAGGTAAGATCTCAGGGATCCAGCATGAGGAGCGTTTCAGGCACAAGGCAGACATGAAGGCCCCTCCTGAGGGACAGCAAGCCACTTTTCAAAGACTCAAGAGAACAGCATGGCTGGGCCAGAGAGAAGAGGAAGCCAGAAACCAAAGCAGGCAGGTGACCTTGACACAGATATTCAAAGTCAAGTAGCTTTGTTTGAATTGGCCTTATGAGAAATGAGTCTCCTTTCTGCATGAAGCCCCTTCGAACCACAGACACAGAGATTGAGGGCAAGTCATCTTCCCAACCAGGCCAATCCCCCCTTCTAAGGTCCTCTTTTCTTTTAAAACCCAGAACCCAGAACCTACTTTGTTCCCTCCAAAAGTCCTCCTTAGGTCTTGATGCCTACTTCCCACCTGCCTCCTCTGCTCTTCTTAAAACTCAGGTTCCCTTTGTCCCAAACAGTGCCTCTCCCTACCCCAGTTGGTGCTAAGAATAGAACATTAGGAGCATCCCTGAAGTCCTAGGCCCATCCCCAGCACCAAGGGGTAAAAGAAAAAATAAGGGGGAAAAATGTTGGACAATAGAAAGCAGAAATCACTCCAATTTCTAGTTTCCTTTTCCAGTAAACTGTGGGAAAATGCAAGTCTCCCAGGATTGTTTTAAAATGACGTCTTGGTCACTTAATGTCAAGGGAAGAATTTCCTGACTATTAAAAATACATTAATAGGGTTGGGGTTATAGCTTAGTACCATAGCACAGCTTGTCTAGCACATGTGAGACACTGGGTTCGATCCTCAGCACTACATAAATAAAATAAAGATTTTTTTTTTTTAAATACATTAACAGGCATCTCCGTTCTCCCTCAAACACACTCTCAATGTAAAATCCCCTCCCCAACCTCGTCCCAAGAAAGAATTATTGATAATCACAATAAGAGGTGCGGCTTACAGAAACAAAACATCAAAACTACGAAAACGGCTTTAAAAGGTAAAAGGGAGGTTTGACTAGTTCTAAAAATCAAATCAAATCGAAACATTGTGTCTGAAGGTATCTCGGCCTGCCCTCTGGTGGTTGCAGTTAAACATACTGAGCCATAGGTGGCGCTAGGTGACTGCAAAATAAATGCCTAACTCTGCCCTGTGGATCAGTCACGTCTACACCCGCGGTTTTGAGGCTAGAGCCTGGGCTTCACCCGTGCATCTTTGCTTCAACCACCCAGCTGGTGGTGTGGCTTCCATTTCTCCATTAGTTGGATAATCATAGGGAAGTACTTGGATTTCACCAGCTTCAGGAACCCTTTCCAGTATTTTAAATTCCGTGCTGTATGAAAATTAACCCAATTCCTCAGGCGCTGAGGTTCTCCATTCCACACCCATTTTCAGTGACCCATATCTGGTCCAAGCTCATTACCCAAGAATTCCAACTCCTTCTCGTGTCTGTCCTTGGCTTCTGAACCTTCTCCATGTTTTCCTGAAGCTTCCCCAGTTTCAGAGCCCAGATCTGGCCATAAACACCAAACCAGCGCTTACAGGCTAGGTCAGGTTACTGTGTCTTGATGTTCACTTGGTGATAAAGTTTATCATGCCTGACCTTTGCCTCAGTAAATCCTCACAGTGAGGCAATGAACTTGGTAGAAATGATCTGCAGTTTGTAGGTGGGGAAGAAGAGGCCAAGTGTTTAGCATTCTCCAGCCCTGTGATGTTAGGCAAAAGACAGACCAGTGAATTCTCATTCCATCTGGCTATGTCTGTCCACTGAGCCTTATCCCCAGCCCTTTTTGTTTTGTTTTGTTTTGTTTTTGATTTCCATAGTTACCATAGCGGTCCTTGGTCCATTTGCTATTATTAAGTGTTAACAGTGTAGGAATTTAAATCCATTGGGTATAGTTGTAAGTCAAATCTGCTAACACTGCCCCCACACAGAGCACTTCCAGAGAGCAGGCGCCCTTCTGAAGCACTTGCCTACACATGTTAACTCAGGGGATGCTCATCACAATCATGTGAAGTTAGTCAAAGCATCATGAGGAAACTGAGGCACAGAGAAGTTAAATAATTTCAGTGAAGGTCAAACAACAAATAGCAGAGTTGGGATTTAAATCAAGTCACCTGGCAAGGTCCACTTGGTTCACCACAGTGGCAGTGTTCACTTTAAATTACCATGGAGGTGTGGAATGAACTAAGTTCATCTTCTCTCTACTTGTTAAAGTGGTGACAGGCTGGTTTGAGAGTGAGTATGGGGTTAGAAATAGCTCCTGCCTG
Source organism: Sciurus carolinensis (assembly GCF_902686445.1). NCBI lineage: Eukaryota > Metazoa > Chordata > Mammalia > Rodentia > Sciuridae > Sciurus > Sciurus carolinensis. The sequence continues at coordinate 150,880,216 of NC_062215.1, read as the reverse complement.
GAAACTCCTGGTGTAGTCTTTACAAGTCCAGACTGGCCAAAGGAATCTGGTATAGACTGATGAGGCTACACACACATGCGTGAGAAGGCCTCCTAAGGGCAGAGTCAGGAGTGTAATCAGCAGAGCTCTGATTACTACCGTGAATGGGGTGGATCACTGGCTTAGCCTTTTCCTGCTGTTCCTCATTTCTAAGACGATAATTCCATCAAGCTCACTGCAGCATCTATCAAATGAGAACCCCCTAATGGATACACCACCGGGCAGCCCCACAAGCTGGGGGCATCCCTAGGATTCAGAGAGGGCAGCTCCTCTAGATCAGAGATTTCATGTTCGGTTTCATCAATTCCAAGTCTGTGACTGGTAAATAAAATATAAAGTGGAAGGTGCATTTGGAAGGTACACAAAAGTTAAACAGAATTACCACGTGATTCATTATATACCAAAAAGAATTAAAAGCAGGGACTCAAATTTGTACACCAATATTCCTAGCAGCATATGCACAATTGCCAAAAGCTGGAAACAACCCAAATGTCCAGCAACAGATGAATGGATAAGCAACATGTAGTCTAGCCACACAATGGAATGTAATTTGGCCATAAAAAGGAATGAAGTTTTGATACATAGATGAATCTTGAAAACACAGAGTGAAATAAGCTAAACATGAAAGGACAAATGCTGTATGATTCCCCTTTACGAGGTATTAAATTAATGGGAACAGGAAGTAGAATAGAAATCACTAGTGTCTGAGGGGAAGGAAAATGAGACATTACTATTTAATGGGTACAGTGTTACCATTTGGGATGAGAGTTCTAGACGTGGATAGTGGTGACAGTTAGGTGACAGTGTGAATGTGCCATGAACTCTACACTTAAAAATCATTAGAATGGTAAATTTTATTTTATGTATATATTACCACATATGTATATATTACCACAATAAAAATAAAATATAATTTTTTAAATGAGAAATGCCTAGGACCTCTGCAAGAGACTTCCAGTTGTCTAGCCAAGATCCATTCACTGCATTTTGATTTGTTGGGGGCAGCAATGAGCCCAGCTAAAAATCTGTTTCCCAGGTCCCCTGCAGGTAAGAGTGACCATATGGCTGTAAACCATACAATGAGATGTAAGCTCCCTGTACTGAGTGGGGTTTGGGGGATCGTTCACTGAAAGGTAGTGACAGACACCAATTCACCTTTTTGCCCCCCGACCCCTACCTTCTATCTCCAGCATGGAACGTGGGCACAGTGGCTAGAACTCCGGCAGCCATGTAGAAGCTACAAAGGGGCCTGGAGGATGAAAGTCGGCACTAGGGAGGCAGAGCAGAAAGAAAGAAGGAGACGAGACACCAAGGACACAGGGAGCTGCTATGACTTGTTCTTATCTCTGGACTTCATGTCACTTGGAGAAAAGAGAACTCATCTCTGGTTCACACCAGTGTTTCCCAGGTCTCTGCAACCTGCTGCTGAACACAGCTCCTAACATACTCAGCCTGTAATCCCCATGGTTGTTATTGTTGCCATTGGTTTTATTATTGAGAAAGGAATACCCAGCCCAGGGTGCTTGACAATGTCAGAAACACTTAGGGCACTGAAGATGGACAATGAGGTATCCACAGGCAACTGATATTCACCTGAAGCTGGGGCATATGGGAAAACCGCCCTGTCTCATTGCCACAGATGCCATCATAAAAAATGGAGACATCATTGCCTGTCCCCCGAGGCTGCCATGTTGATGGATGCGCTTCTTTCTCAGCAAGCTCAAACGTGAAGAGTTTGCTCCACAGAGTAGAAAGAAGGCTGGGGGTGTCCCACTCATTCCCTGCTAGATTCAATGGGAAGAGAAGTTTTCTCTAATCTCACTGCACAAGTTAATAACTTGTAATTAACTTGTAAACCATGATAACTCACCAGGATGGACTGCTCATCATCTGGGTGAGCCATTCCCCCACTTCCCAGGTCCTTGACTTCCTCTGCTTCCTTGCTCTTTGCCTGCACGCCACCCCATGCCAACAGCTTCCTGGTGCACCCATGCCCTGGTCCTCGTCAGCTCAGGAACTGCACTAGCAGAATCCTGCTACCTGACCTTCCATTGTCCGGCCACTCCACCTTCCTCTTCTACTTCCTACTCCGTTTCTGCTTTTTGGCCTCATGACGATGGTCCTTCCCATGGGAGTATACATTGGCTTGAGAAAATTCAGCAGTAGCTCTCAATATTTTAGAGGCACATGCTCCTGGATCCAGTAATTCCATTCACTGGCATTTGTCCTGTAGATACCTGGAGTGTGCTCAGTAACATGCATCCAATAATAATTTGTTCAGGAAAAAAAAGAAGAAGAAGAAAAAGAAAACTTTAGAAAACAACCTAACAAAGGATTCATTACATAAATTACGTTACATTCAGAAAATTGAATGCTATGCATCCATTTTCAAAATTGAGGCAAATCTATGTACAACAATATGAAAAGTTTTCCAAGACGTATTTATAAAAGGTCAAAATAAATGAACAGTATCACAAATATGTATATTTATAAATACATATACAGACATGGATACAGATAAACACATGCACATATATATATAATATATATCTGTACCTTTAATATATATATATAAATATAATATTATCCCATAATACGAATACACGCATACACCCCTCCACACAAAATTCCTACTATAATATTTTTAAAGGATATATAAGAAACTAGCAACAGAAGGAGACAGAGATGGATATATTTTTGTTCTTGAATTTTAAATATGTGCCAGTATTACCTATCAAAATCATCCTCAAAAGCATCTTCGCCCTACTCCTCCGCTCCTCACAGCTCCACAGACTGTCAGCTCCAGCTGCAAACACCTGGGCCATCTGAAGCAGACTCGACTGACCGGCCTTGCCGCCCCTAGGTGGTACATCCCTGGAGGAACCAGCCTTCCAACAACAAGCACCTTTTTGCCTGAGGCCATTTTCTGGCCACCAGAATCCACACTACCCTCACAGGTGACAGCTCTCAGCCCCTGAAGCAGTCCTAAGCCACAGCAGATGAGAACTGGTGCACACTGGTGTGCCCTGGGCCCCTCGGGGGTAGGTTCTGAGGGTGTTTCCACACTGGTTCTCAGAGTGTCAGAAGACGAAGCTCCAGGCATGATCAGTGCACACCCTTCGTTGACTTCTTTCTCTCCCTGTCTCACATCCTCTCTCTTATCAGCCCTTTTCTGGGATTACTTACTGCCTAGTACACTTTTTGCTCTAAAACTCTTTGAACCAAGGTCTGCAATCAGGAATCCCAAATGAAGATGCACTCTCTCTGACTGTTTATCTTGACCATCTTGCACGTCTGTGGCAAGCCTTCAGCTACTCCTGCCCAAGAGTCCAGTGCCCATACAGATAATCATGGAACTATGCCAATGGATCCTCCCCAGATTTAACACTGCTTCAGTGCTGCTTATAATTCTTTTTTTTTTAATTTTTAAACTTGTTCTAATTAGTTATACATGACAGTAGAATGCATTTTGATACATTGTACACAAATGGAGCATAATTTCTCATTCCTATTGCTGTACATGGTGCTGAGTATCACCAGTAATCATACATGTATATAGAATAATGTCTGTCTCATTCTACAGCCCTTCCCATCCCCACAGCCTCACCCCTCCACCACTCCCCTCTGCATAATCCAAAGTTCCTTCATTCTTCTCTACCCGCCCCCAACTATGGTCAGCATCTGCTTATCAGAAAAAACATTTGACCTTTGGTTTTTTAGGATTGACTTATTTCGCCAGCATGATAGCCTCCAGTTCCATCCACTTACCTGCAAATGCTATAATTTCATTCTTCTTTAAGGCTGAGTAATATTCCATTGTGTATATGTACCACATTTTATTTATCTATTCATCTGTTGAAGAGCATCTAAGTTAGTTCCACAGTTTAGCTATTGTGAATTGAGCTGCTATAAACATTGATGTGGCTGCATTGCTATAGTATGCTGATTTTAAGTCTTTTAGGTAAAAACCAAAAAGTGGGATAGCTGGGTCAAATGGTTCTGTTCCAAGTTTTCTGAGGACTCTCCATACTTTTCAGAGTGATTGCACCAATCTGCAGACCCACCAGCAATGTATGAGTGTATCTTTTTCCCTGCATCCTCGCCAACCCTTATTATTGCTTATATTCTTATTCTTAATAACTGCCATTCTGACTGGAGTGAGATTACATCTTAGAGTAGTTTTGATTTGCATTTCTCTAACTGTAAGAGATGATGAACATTTTTCCATATATTTGTTAATCAATTGTATTTCTTCTTCTGTGAATTGTCTGTTCAGTTCCTTTGCCCATTTGTTGATTGGGTTATTTGGGAGGTTTTTGGTGTTAAATTTTTTGAGTCCTTTATATATACTGGAGATTAGTGCTCTATATGAGGTGCATGTGGTAAAGATTTTCTCCCAATTTGTAGGCTCTGTCTTCACATTATTGATTGCTTCCTTTGTTGAGAAGAGGCTTTTTAGTCTGAATCCATCCCATTTACTGAGTCTTAATTTTACTTCTTGCATTTTAGGAGTCTTGTTAAGTAAGTCAGGTCCTAAGCTGACATGGTGGAGATTCCAGCCTACTTTTTCTTCTATTAGGCACAGGGTCTCTGTTCTAGTGCCCAAGTCTTTGATCCACTTTGAGTTGATTTTTGTGCAGGTTGAGAGATAGAGGTTTAATTTCATTTTGTTACATATGGATTTCCAGTTTTCGCAGCACCATTTGTTGAATAGGCTATCTTTTCTCATATATGTTTTTGACACCTTTGTCTAGTATGAGATAATCGTATTTATGTGAATTTGTCTCTGTGTCTTCTACTTTGTACCATTGGTCTACATGTCTATTTTAGTGCCATTAACATGCCATTCTTTTATTTTTATTTTTTTATTTTTACAGACTGCATTTTGATTCACTGTACACAACTGGGGTACATCATTTCATTTCTATGGTTGTGCATGATGTAGATTCATACCATTTGTGTAATCATACATGTACATAGGGTAATGATGTCTGTCTCATTCCATTTTTCATACCCCCCCATTTCCCTCTACGTAATCTAAAGTTCCTCCATTCTTTTCTCACTCCCCGCCCCCCATTATATATCATCATTCACTTATCAGGGAAAACTTTAGTTTTTGGAGACTGGCTTATTTCACTTAGCATGACCATGCCATTTTTGTTACTCTGGTTCTGTTGTATAGTTTGTTGTCTGGTATTGTGATGCCTCCTGCTTCACTCTTCTTGCTAAGGATTGCTTTGGCTATTTTGAGTCTCTTAATTTTCCAAATGAATCTCATGATTGCTTTTTCTAGTTCTATGAAGAATGTCATTGGGACTTTAATAGGAATTGCACTGAATCTGTATAACACTTTTGGTAGTATGGCCAATTTGACAATATTAATTCTGCCTATCCATGAGCATAGGAGTTCTCTCCATTTTCTAAGGTCATCTTTAATTTATTTCTTTAGTGTTCTGTAGTTCTCATTGTACAGGTCTTTCACCTCTTTTGTTAGATTGTTTCCTAAGTATTTAATTTTTTTGAGGCTATTGTGAATGGGGTAGTTTTCCTAATTTCTCTTTTAGTGGATTCATTGCTTGTGTATAGAAATACATTTGATTTATGGGTATTGATTTTATATCCTGCTGGTTTACTGAATTCATTTATGAGTTCTAGAAATCTTCTGGTGGAATTTTTTTGTATCTTCTAAATACAGAATCAGCAAATAGTGATAGTTTGAGTCCTTCTTTTCCTATTCGTGTCTCTTTAATTTCTTTCCTCTATCTGATTGCTCTGGTTAGCATTTCAAGGACAATGTTGAACAAAAGTGATGAAAGAGGGCATCCCTGTTTTGTTCCAGTTTTTAGAGGGAATGTTTTCCATTTTTCTCCATTTAGAATGAGGTTGACCTTGGATTTACCATAGATAACCTTTACAATGTTGAGGCTGCTTATAATTCTTAATTAACTCCTTTCTTCTTTCCCAGAAACAGCATCTTCACACAGTCACTCTCGAGCACCAGCATAGTGTTCCGTTCCATCTTCCTCCTCAGAGTCACCACCCACTTCTCCAAGAAAGGAGAAGAGTCAAAGGTGAATTCCTGATGATTTCCCTATCTGCCTCTATCTAAGCATTCCATAAGTGTTTGTTTATTGGATGGATAATTTCTATTTGGCTTTTCTTTGTGTATAGCACGGAATTACTCTGGACCCAAACCACCTGGTTCCACTATTTATCAGTCTTGCCAGCAAGACCTTGGTCAATTGACTTAATCCTTCCCATCTATAATGAAAGGATGGAGCAGAACTTATCTCAGATGGTAATTTAAGGACTGATTAAATTAATGCATGTAAATTACACTGACAAGAACCTAAATTATTTTCACTGCTTAATAAACATTAGCGTATCATTTTGTGTAGTTTTCCAAATGTTCTGTAATGAACACTAACAAGTGTTTTTAAAACCAGGAAAAATGAGTATTATTGTATATATGTGTACCTTCTTGGAAGGCAGAGGTGTCTCCCCCAGGCTGATTCCCCCATCTGTACCCACTAACCCAACCACTAATTGGTCATAAAAAGACTGTGATCCATTAGTTGTTCCTTGTATTTTCATTCTTTCCTTTGCCATTAAGTCAACCTCAAATATGCTGAAATATTTTTCATCAAAAAACAAAACCCAAAACTCCTGCTGTCATATAAAGTTAACTCTTTCCTGTCCCATACTGCCTATCTTTTCTACTCATGTTATCCACCAAAATGAGACTTCTCACCCCTACCATTCCAACAGACTTCTCTCACAGATGCCACCAATGACCTCACAATTACCTTAACTTAAAAAAAAAAAAAAAAAAATTACTCAAAGAAGCTCTCTTCTACTGAATCTCTTTCTACAGCATTTGACAGTGTCAATGACTACCTCCCTCTGATGATTGCTCATTGTAATTTATTGAGCATTTGCCATACATGCCGTATTATGGACTGTTTAGGCACCAGGAGGATGAGGGTTAAAGACCTTCTTATACTGGGTTCTCTAGGAAGCAGAGCCAGGGACAGGGGTCAACTATAAGTAGTTTACTTGGGAAATGACCCCTGGAAACACTAGTATGAGAGTCAGGATGTGGACAGATGGGACAAAAGAAGCCAAAAGAGGTACATTAATGAGCACAATGGGTAACTTGGCTTAGTCCTGATGGGGACATCTCTGCAATGGCAGATAGCAAACCTCGGCACACACCCCAAAAAGGGGAGGAATCAGGTATTCCTCCACCAACTCTCACCTGTCATTAGCTTCCCGGTACTGCCAGCTTCCTTCATGTAAGGGCAAGTATGCTAAAGAAAGCCTCAGACAGAAAATTGCGATGCTTGCAGGGAAAAGCTGCTAGTATCTATGGTAACAAGAGATATGTCAGGGGCACTAGCAGATTCTGCTCCGGAGACAAGCAAGGATTTTTCCCCCCCTGAGGAGATTACAGAGACAAATAAACTGCAAACAAAATATGAGCAATATAATTTCAGACAGGGACCAGTGATGTGAACAAGATGAAATCCTGTGATGTGATAGCAATTTGGTGTGTGTTTTATGGGTTGAATCCTGCCCCTCCCCGCTTTATTGAAGTTCTAGCCTCCAAGAGGGCTTTATATTGTTAATCAAGTTAATGTGAAATCACTATACTGGGCCTTAATTCAACATGGCTAGTGTCCTTATAAAAAGGGGAAATTTGGGCACAGAGATGCATATGGGAGGGAAGACCATGTGATGAGATAAAGGGAGAAGCCAGCCAGGTCTAAGCCAAGGAGAGAACCGAGAACAGATTCTCCTCACAGCCCTCAGAAGGAAGCAAGTCCACCAACACCTTGACCTCAGACCTCCTCCAGTCTCCAGATCTGTGAGACAGCTAATTTCCGTAGTTTAAACCACCAGTCATGGCTGAGATGTTCCCATCAGGACAGAGCCAAGTTTCCTACTATGCTCATGATTGGACCTCTATGGCACTTTGTTACAACAGTGCCAGAAAAGTAATACACTGGGTGTCTGCTAAGAAGGTGGTAAGAGAGTCTAGGCAGTGAGGGACAAGATCAGAAGCAGGGAGACCCCTGAGGAGCCCATTGCAGTTGTCCTGGACAGCAGTGTTGGTGTCCTGTGGGAGGATGCCAGGGAAGAGGAAAGAAGTAAACACATTCAAATTAAAATGAGCCGAGCTGATCAGACTTGCTGATGTGGGGGAGGGGGTAATGAGAAAGATACCTGTTTGCTTACTTGAGCATCTGGGTGGATAGGAGCCAATAACTTCGATGGTGATCAGGAAGCTCATTAGAAGACAAGGTTGGGGGTAAGAAGGGAGGAGAATTCTCTTCCCTCGACTTTCAGAATACTGCCTTCCATTGATTTTCTTTTTCCCCTCTTTGCTTCTTCCTCCTGTGCTTCCTCTTGCCTCCTCTTCCTCTATCCACAGAAACATTGGCATTTCATAACCCTTTCTTCTTGCTCTCCACGCTCTCCGTGGGTGATTGCATCCATTCCCAAGACTAATACCACCTGCATGCATCGCTACCACATGTGCATGCTCAGTCCAACCTCTCTCCAGAGTTCCAGAAGTTTTCAACTGCCTGGTAGATTTCACACCTGGAAATTCAAACCAAGTGCCCAGGCCTCTCTAAGCCCAGCTGGATCAGTCCCACCCTCAAATCTACCCAACCTGGGCTGGGGATATAGCTCTGTTGGGTAGGGTGCTTGCCTTGTAAGCACAAGGCCCTGGGTTCAATCCCCAGTACCGCAAATAAAAAAAAAAAAAAAAAAATCTACCCAACCTATGGGCTCCAGCACTGCTCATGGTTCAGCCATCCATCTGACCTCCTCCCACTCCCCCCCACATTTGTCCCCAGACCTCGTGATTGTCAAATGTGAGATATGAGAACTACCACTGTGTAGAATAAACGAAGGAGAGGTTTAGGGATTCAGATTTTAAAATAGCATTAATGACAGAAAATTCTGTTTTCAAGACATTATTCTGAGGTGATATGAAATATTATAAGGTTATCTGAGTTAATCATTGGGATATTTGCTTGATGAAAACACAAATTTCCTAGAGGAAAATAGAGGAGAAAAATTTTCCTGAGCCAGAAATCAGAAGCCAAACATTTATGTATTTGCTTTTTCACTTCTTTGCCGCTTGTTCTAAGTCATTTGCTATCTCGGTATCTCAGTTTTCTAATCTGTCAAATGGCTGTAAAAGTTAATGCTATCCCTACTCAACTCACAGGGATGTTTTACTATAAAGGAAAAATGAGTGTTGCCATCAAAAGTGGTAGGGAGGAAATGGACAGAATCAAACAAAATATCAAAGGAATAATCCATCATGATCAGGGAGGATTTATTCCAGAAGTAAAGACAGTTTAGTATTACTCACCACATTAGCATATCAAAGAAAAGAAGTCATACAATCAAGAAAGATGACCAAATCCCATTTGAAAAGAATTGGCATGAATTTATGATAAAATAAAAATTCATCAAGTCAAAAAACTTTCTTTTAATTTCTGACTTGCTCAGTTAGTATATGATCCACGTTTCTCATACACATTATTATAGGGTGAAGAGTTTCAAAAGCCTGTGCTTTTGAAAATGATTTTCATTTATAATAAAAGCTATAAAAAATGCTTTAGGGTGATCACAAACATAAAGGGAAAGAATTTGAAAGAGCTTTATTATTTGAAACTATTCTAAAGGTTTGTACTTGTTGCACTATTTTCTTTTGATGCATGTTATTGGTCGTGGCCTTAATTTATTAGTGCATAGTCTTCAATCAGAAATGCAGTCTCCAATAACAACCGGGCGAAAGAACACTTACTCTGGAGGAAGGGCTGAGCTCAGCAGTATAGAAGCAGGGACAGAAAATGAATTTTTAATTTTTTTATTTTTTTTTTTTTTAAGGAAATTGACTGCAGACATTCCTCTCTTTCTAACAACTCAAACTGACTATAATTGGAACACAAAGACCAGTCATTCAGCTCTCCCACCCCTGGCCTTTCCTGCTTCTCCACACCATGGAATGAATGCTGGCAGCCCTGAATCATTCCAAGTCACTGGTAATGCACTGCAGTTAGCAGAGCTTGTATTTATGTCTACTTTCTTCAGTGTAAAAGGGAGAATCACAGAGCATTATTATTGAAAGGGCCTGAGAAACCCTGTCTAGACTAGTGGTTTTCAATTCTGACTGCATATTAAAATAAAGACAGGTCTTTTAAAAAAGTTAATGATGCTCAGGCCTCAGCTTCAAAGAGTCAAATTTAGTTGGCCTGGTAAGAGGCCCTGGCTTTCCTAATTTTGAAAAGCTCCCCCAGGTGATTTTAACATAAATAACCACAATTAGAAACCACAACTCCTGCTTAGTCTTTTCATTAAATGAGCAAATGAGGACACAGAATGACCAGGTAGGAAATGATCACATTACCTTATAGGGAATTCCTGTGCTAAGACAAGTTTTTCAAAACTTGGAAATAAGGTGAAATGATGACACAATGCCTTAATAAAAACACTTAATAAAATATAAGCCTACACAAGGGCCATCTGACTCTCCAGGGAAAGTAATTTGTATTTTTCTAACTATTACCATTAATTAAGGTCCAGATATTTTTGTCAGCAAAGCTTAGATGTTAACATGTGGGAAAAGAATACAATATGATGCAAACAAATATTTATATACTAGAAATAAAAATTATTTTTGTTCTACTGAGATGATAAACCCAAAGGTTATGAGTTTATTGCCCTGTGGGGACATTAACCAATTTTATATCTAATTTATCAATCTTATTCCAGCATATTTTTCTATTCCCTACCCCCACACGTATCCTCTCTCCCTCTTTCTGAAAGGTCATTGCCTTATCTTTCTCCCACCTTTCTTTGGCTCTAGCATCCTCCTAGTTAACTGATTAATGAGAAAGAAAACTTTTGACACTTGCTTCCTAAGTATTTGTATGAAAATTATGAGTATAAATTTACAAGCACTGTGTCTTAACACTTGAAAATGATATAAATTTTAGTAGGGCATCTTAAGCCATTTGGAAAGCTTTAATTGATCATTCAAGATGTAATTTACTCTGTTCTCCAAATATATTACTCATCAACCACATTCAGAAGCCAAAAGCTACAGCCTTTCCCTTCAGGCAAAGTGGAGTAATAAAGACCGAGTTGACCCTCCCTCATTCAAATAACTAAAAACTAAATGGTCAAAATATATGAAGCTATAGTGGATATTAGGCACTGGGAGCCCAGCAAAGTTATCTGTCAAGGGGTAACAAATGAGGTGAGCACTAAGATGTGCCCAGCTTACCACCTAGAAAGTTTCCAAGTCAGAGTGTAGAGACGAGGTGTCCTTGAGTTGAGGAGGAAGCCAAGGCATGTAGAGTTCTCAGGACAGAATATCATAGAGTACAGAACTGCACAGAGAGAGCTCCAGACATCTGAGAGGGCATCCCTAGCATCTTCAGTCAGGATCTGAACAGGATATACATGGAAGGAAAATACCTGAGGCTGGCGTAAGATCAGAGGGAATGATATCGGTTGCCCACACCTGGATGGAAATGGCTCCTCTTCCTATTAGCCAGAATGGAAAACCAAATATTGCATGGCCTACTGGGAATAGTATACATAGTAAAGAAAAATCATCCCTAAAGTCTTCTCAGATTCCAATTAGCAAAGTTTAAAAGCAAAACTCAAAAGAATCAAACTGTTTCCAAATAACTGTATCCTAGAACCAACATTAAAAATATTTATGGGAACATAAAAATAACCTGCACACAATAAAGTAAAATTTAAAATGTCTTGGTATTCAATCCAAAATTACCAGGCATGCATAAAAAGGAGGAAAATACAATGAAAAGATACATCGATCAATAGAAATAGACCCAGAAGTGACAGAAATGTTAGAATTGGTAGACAAGGACATTAAAAAATTTATAGTAATTATAACTATATTATATATGTTCAAGAAGGTGGATGGAAGATTAAACATGTTAAAAAGAGATGTGAAATATATTTTTAAATGACCTGGATAGAACTTCTAGAGATGAAAACTAGAATGTCTGACATTTAAAATATTCTGAGTAGGATAAAGAGTGAATTAAACACTAAATAGAATAGAACTAGTGAACTTGAAGGCAGAGCAACAGAAACCATCCACAATGAAGTCCCTAGAGAAAAAAAAAGCCTGAAAAAAAAAAAAAAAAAAAGCAAATGCACAGACCCATCAGAGACTTTCAAGTGGTTCAATTTACATGTACCTCTAGAGAAATGAAGTTTCTGATGGAAAATGGGGAACAGGAAAAATATTTGGAAAAACATTGGCTTAATTGTTTTCTAAATTTGATTAAAGTTGCAAACCCATAGACCCAAGATTCCCAATCAACCCAAGCATACCAAACAAAAAGAAAATTTCATTAAGACACAGTACAATTAAATTGTTCACAATAAAGAGAAAATGTTCAAAGTCCCGAAATAGGGGAAAAAACATGAAGTTGTGCCGTCTTCCCTTATTACGGAGTGCATGAGAATTACAATCCACCACGCATACTGAGCCAAATTGAAAGGGAAAAAAGGTCCTTTAATGAGCACACCGGGCAAGCCGCTGCTGGGAGCAGGTTAGCACCTCAAAGAGCTCCCAGCACCTGAATTTTGGAAATACAGAGTTTATAAAGGCAAAAACCACAAGAACAACTGAGGCACATGTAGGTCAGAAAGGAGACAGATATTTTGATTAGATTAGAGAATTGTTTTGATTATACATTTTAGAGTCATTTTGTTACTCATCAGGGCCATAATCAGGGATGTGGGAAGGTGCTCCTGTCCTGTCAACATGGATACAGCTTCAGGAGACTGAAAGGGAAACATTATAAGCAAGCATACAACAGAGTCAGGTCAGAACAAAATGGCATTTCTTTGGTTCTTCTCCATTTCACAAGGTCCATATACCGCAGCCTTGGGTAAACCACAGGGGTGAGAACCCTGGGCCTCTGGGCCTAAAGAACATGGCTTTATCTCTCACATAGAGTTCCAAATGCAAACAAAACTTCTAATGCACATTATGAATATTTTCCTTATTTGTTAATGTCTCTCTTTAGCAGGGCAAGAACTGGGACGAAGCAACCCATCAGGTATCAACTGTAAGGGGCACCAAACACACACAGACACAAAAACCTTAGTAAATAAGTAACGTTTTTAAGAATCAGAATGAAAGCAAGAAAATCTTTGATTAACAAAATACTAAAACTGTGAATAAAGACAGGATGTGACCCTGTGCTTGCATTACTCACCAAAGCATCTCCTTTTTTAGGGGGGGTGGGGGCTAGGTACCAGGAATTGAACCCAGGGGCCCTTAACCACTCAGCCACAGCCACATGCCCAACCTGTCTTTTAGTTTTTATTTTGAGACAGGGTCTCACTAAGTTGTTGAGGCTGTTTTTGAACTTGTGATTCTCCCGTCTCAGCCTTCTGAGTTGCTGAGATTACAGGTGTACACCACCACAACTGGCTCCTTCTTTCTTAATAGTTCAAATTTTCTTAATTTTTACCTCTCCTGAAGTCAAAAGGAATTATTTTCTTCAAGTTCAGATTATGTTCCTTCTTAAAATCATGGCTTCTGTGCTAGATTGATTCATGAAAGAATTGAAATCTTTTTTGAAAGAATTGAAAACAAGGTGTCCCTAATGAAATGGATAAGGAAGAATAGTGCAAATTTTTACTTGTTAGCAAAAAATAGAGTTTTTTGTTTTGTTTTGTTTTTTGTCTATTAAATACACAGAGATGTTGCAGTAGGGCTATTGTGTTGCCATGGTTGCAAGTTTGCCTTGGCATTTTCACTGGGAAACATGTGGCCTGAACATTCCTCCCACTTTTCACATCTGCCCACGTGCTCCAGACAGGGACTTGGTAAACTGGCTTTTAGCCCTAACCTCCTCCACCACCCCGGGGATGCAGATTTTTCAGCCCATTTTCAAAAATTCTAGGCTCCTCTGAGATGTGAAATTAGGCCTGGCTCCAACTCAGGATGCACACTGTCAAACCACAGGGTGCTGATCAGCTTCCTTTCTGAGGCTCCATAACCCTTTACCTCTTTGGCATGGTACATATACATGAGATCACCATGAGATAGTTCATTTAGTAATTGAGCTCTTTCAAATGCATTTTGAAATAAATTTAATCACCCAAGAAGTTACACAACTTGGAAATTCTGGTGTTTTTCTTAAAACAATTCTAGCAAAATATTTTTTTTGCAAACTAAGAATGACCTCTTGATGATTCTTCTTCTAAGTTTTAGACATTCACATATCTTTTCTTTTAAAAATATCTTTTTAGTTGTAGGTGGACACAAATACCTTTATTTTATTTATTCATTTTTATGTGGTGCTGAGGCTCAAACCCAGAGCTTCACATAGGCTTGGAAGGCACTTAAAACTGAGCTACAACCCCAGCCCTGACATTTGTATATCTTTTTTCTTTTCTCTCTTCCTCTTCCTTCCTCTTTGTCTCATCTTTTCCTCTCCTCCCTTTACCGATTATCTCATAACACTCACACGCATCGTCCAAGCTTATCTCTCTGAAATTTGAACCTCACATCTGATCACAGACACATCTCCTAAGAGGTAAAGAGGGAGTAGACAGAACAGTGCTGCATCGGGCTGCTAAGGACCTGCCCAGTGGCAGCAACGACACTAGTGATCCCCAAGCATGGGAAGATGTGCCAGCAGTGACCTTAGTTCAGGCCCTTCTATCTTCTAACTGGTCCCTGTTCTTGCATCTCCTCTCCAACTTCTCTCCATATTCTGACCCACATGATCCTTCTAAGCAGTAGTTCTGCCTGCATTGGGCCTCTGCCTGGACCCTGTGGCAGATTCCCATCCTCAATGAGATGATGTCTACACTCCTTAAAAAAGCACCATGAGGCTCCTAGTGATCTGGATCCTGTCTCCCACTCTGACCTAATTTCTTAGTGCTCATGTACCTCCCATCCCTAAACACACACACACACACACACACACACACACACACACACGCCACTCCTTAATCCAGCCACACTAAACTCCATGTCTGCCTTAACGTACCAGGTTTTCTTACGCCACCATGAGGTTTTGTCAACCTGGGACCTATTCTCCCTTGTCCCTCATCCCAGTCCAATAGTACAAAATTTAAAGAGAGTTTCAAGGCTAATCTTTTATCCTTAAAGAGCACACGTAGCACTCTGTCTCATACCTTCCATTGCTGCTGATCTTTGTGGCCAAATATATTTATAATTATTCTGACTGTGAATTGGGATTCTGTACAGTGTGGTTTCATGATGTCAGATGCCAGCAGGAAACTGAACACTTAAGTCAGTGATCCACATGTTTAAAAAATATTGAATGCTTGGCGTTGTGTAGCTCTGGTCTAAAAAGAAAAGAGTAATTTGTGAGTCCTTGGGTTCCACTCCCTGAAATCTTTCAAATATGTCCTTGCTTTCCCTGGCCCTCCTGCAGTGACCATGTGGCATCACCCGCATCCCCATGGCCTGTACAAAATGCCTTTTATGTGCAAAAGCAGCACAAATTCAGACTGCCTGAGCCATGGGCAAGTGTGTGGTGTGCCCTGATTCATGGTCTGCTGCTTCGCTGGGACACTTGAGCTATTCTAATCCTAATGTATAAGGAGGATTGTGATGTAGGAAGAGCACAAGACTGCAGGGGACAAGCAACCTGCATTTTAATTTCCCCTCTGCCTCTGTTGTGTGACCTTAAACAAGTCATTTTTTCTCTGCGTGTCTCAGTTACCTCATGTAAAATAGTGAGTTGGGTAAGGTGGGCGTTTCTCCAACTGGGACCACAGGCTGCCTACTTCAGAATCACCAGAGCTGCTATTCGGCAATGTGGCTACCTGGGCCTCTCTCCTGTCCTACTGAATCACACCATAGTAGGAAAGTGAGGAGGGAGTTCAGAGAGTAGGAGAGATCCAAAGTCAACATTGTTAAGAACTTCTAAGGTAAGTCTTATACTTACCAAGTTTGGGATCCACTAGAACAGATGATCTCTCAAGCACTGGTACCAGGTGCCTCATGGTGAGAGGCATGAGGGACCTCTGGGTTTTTTGTAGGGGCACTAATCTCCTACATGCAAGCTTTGCCCCCAAGACCTGCTCAGCTCCCAAAGGCCCCACCTCTAAATGCCACACCGGAGATCAGATTTGAATTTGGAAAAACATAACATTCCTTTTATAGCAACTTTCCAAATCCTGAATTTCTATTTGGTCCTTCTTTTATAATTTCTAACTCTTATATTATAGTCTTGTGTTTGGCAAGCCATAATTCAACACTATTTTTTAATTCTTTGGACATGGTCCCCTTTAGGTGTTTGAACACATATTTGTGATAATTAATTTGTAATTTGTATAGTAAGAATAACATCTGGGCTTCATTAGGGACAGTTTCATTCAATGGCTTCCCCCCCTTCCCCCCCCCCCCCCGTGTATGGGCCACACCTTCACGTTTCTTTGCATGTCTTAGAGTTTTTCAAAAGATGAATCTTTTAAATCATAAAATGTGTCAACTCTGGAAAACAGATGCCACTCCTTTCCTGGTGTTTGTCATTGTTGTCCTTTGTTGTTTTCATTGCTGTTATATTTTAAAATGATGTTCCTGGACTAATTCTGTCTAGTCTATAGTCTCTGTCCTACACAGGATGGCAGTTCGTGCTTGGTATCTTAAAACTCAGCTGGTAATGGAAAGTGATGCCCTTAAACACTCTGAACCAATGAACCTCCTGCCTTTGCCTACGGGCTGTGTGTGTTGGGCACACCTTCAATACCCTGGCAGGCCATTTCCAACTCTGCCTCTGCCTTCACTTCACTTCAGTTCTCGTGCAAAGCCTAGGGTCAACCCAAGGTGAGAGCTTAGGACCTCCCAAACCTTTCTTGAACATGTCACAGCCCTGAACATGCAGGTGGACTTGTAGACACATGGCCGAGCTTTTCAAAACTTCTTGTAGACATTGAATTCACCAGTTTTCCCCCTAAGTTTGGTGGTCAGTCTCTCATTAGCCCCAACTGGTATAATATGGCTTGGATAATACAATGTTAATTTCTTTTTGTTTTATTTTGATAAATGCCCTATGGGTAAAGTGTTTACACAGAACCAACTCTGGGGCAAGTCAAACAAGGATAAGACCCGAGAATAAAGACTTCCAGTGAGATGCCCAAAGGTTCAATAGTGACAGTTCTCTGGCGATGGGGTTTTTGGGGAGCTCTGAGCTTGCTCTGCACCCTGAAGTGGCTTCTAGATTGCTATTTTCATAGCTACCACAGTTTCGAAGCTGTTGATTATAAAGCCTCCTGAAGCTGTGAGTGTGGGATGGGAACCCATTTGGAATATCACAAGTCTTGTTCTTACTGAGAGAGATTCAGCCATTCTTCTTAAATAAACACTCCTCAAATTGTTGCAAGTTTTTAATTAATTCCCAGAGTTCTGAAAATGTTGATTTTGACAGTTCTAGCTGCTAGTATGGAGGAGCTGCCTTTTGGAAATCAAAGAGAGAAAATATGATTTTTCCTTCACCCTCATGAACTCATTGCTGAGACAGACTCCTCTGCAATAAAAGAAAGATAAACCAGAGAAAAGTAAGCGTGTGCTGTTAGAAGCCTGAATTAACGATATTTCAGCAAGGAACAATACATTTTAGGGAAATCACCAGACAAAGGAAAAGCAGTCCCAGGTTTTGGAGGTGGGAAAAGTGTGGGAAGGTAAACTTGGGGGGAGAGGGTCTGCTCGCAGGTTCCTCTGGCATCAGGTCTCTGAGCCGATGAGCAAGCATTATGAAGAATTCACATCCAGACTTTAGGTAGGAAAAGGAAAGAGGAAGGTAGAAAGACCTTTTGCCTCTGAGAATTTCTGTCCCACTTTTAGACAAATAGTAAGAAGGCAAAGCTTTCCCGAGTTTTAATTGTCTTCAGCTCAACAACCCTTCCTATTCTGGGGAGAAATTTGATTTCCTTCAGATGTCTTCATTTCACTATTCTAGAAGCTTCCCATCTCCCCCGCCCACCCGCCTCCTTACTTGTTGGCTTTGTTTTTGTTTTACCTCTTGCCCTTCTCCGAATTTCACCTCACCTTGTGCTCCTAGGCAGTCCTCAGCAGGGAGTGACTGGTGCTAATCCTCTAGGTGGATGCTTCTGAAAACTATTCTGGAAGCTTCTCAGAGGTCTTAGGAAAATACAGCCACCATTGTTTAATGTGAAAACCTCATAGTGCACCCTTCTGTTAGCCTGCCTTCCTGCCCTGCCTCACTCTCCCACTCCTGCACTCCTGCTGCATAGGACCACCTCCACATAAAGACCCGCACCCAAGCTCAGGTTCTACTTCGGAAAGGACCCAAACTGAGACTGCTGTCAGTCCTAGCAAACTGTATAGCCGTGGCACTCACGACTTACTGTGGTGCTTTGCTCCACCACATTTGCTGAATTTTAATCAACTCTGGATATATTAAATAAGTGTATGTGGCACTCACATGTATCCCAGCATAAAAGGGGAATAGGCTTTACAAAGAGGTGTTCCTAAACACCATCATCTCTAGAACAGAAAAAGGACTACCAGCACAGGAGGAGAAAAACAGGTTATCTCCATTTCACAATCCCTCTGCTCCCTAACCTAGATTTTGAAACAGAAGAGCAGTCTCCCTTGCACCGAGTTCATCCTGGGACCAGAGAGGATGCAGCGAGTTCTTTCTCTGCTGAGCCCTCAGTAATCACCACAGGGCCATAACAATGATTCAGAGGCAGCCCGCCACAGAAGCAGCAGTCACCATGGTGCACTGTTCACCACACAAGGCACTCTGCAGTCCCCTCTCTCTCAGAGCCGTCACCCCAGCCATGGAAAGCCTAGATGACTCCCACTAACCAGCTACCCGCAATGGGAGCATGCATCTGATGCCTTCATCAGAAGCCAGAAGGCCACCATGTTTGTCTAAATTGAATTTAGATTTACAAAAAAGTACATGTAAGAATTCCAAATGTTCTTTTTAACTGTAAAATCTCACTTGCAGCATCCTTCCATCTGGAGATTCTTGTTGCTACTCCAAGTGGCCAAGAGATGCGCTAGCCATGGGGACACATGGTTACTGTTACCAGGTGCTCACAGAAAAAATAACAGTTTCCGCCAAGAAGCCTAGCAACAGACCGTGGAACAATCTGAGGGGTCCGTGTCATCCCCTCACATATAGGTAAGGGGTGACTTGCCTGCCAGCAGGGAGCCTTGTAGTTACAGCTGAGCAGAGGTATGACCTGTGTCACTGGTAGACTAGAGAAAACATAGGTCAAGTCCCTGATTCAAGGACCAAAATGCATCTCCCAACTAAGGACCTAAAAGAAATTGCTTTTAAAAGAGTAGAGAAGTACTGGATCTACTTTGTGGGCTAAGATGCAGTTTTCTGTGCTGTTTTCTATGACTAGTATTCAGCACCCTGGAATGCCAATTCCTTTTCACGACAATGATCGTGAAGCCCTTTACCAAGAGTGGCTAGCTCTAGGCCGAACACCTAATAAGAGCGACAGGTTCTAGTTTGTAAGAAGTTCCACGTGTCTGGAACTTCACATTGATTATTTCTTACCTTCAAATGTATTCTGTAAAGTAAGTAGTATCCCCAGGGCAGGCCCCATTTTCCATATGAGAAACTGCCCTTCAGAGAGGTCAATCTGCCTGATTTAGTATGTAATATTCAACGACATGAATAGTAGTATGAATGAATTAATGAAAATGAAAGAATGGATGAAATTAACTAATTAAATGAAATGGTAAGTTGGACTATTCCAGCCCTGGTCTGGTAATCAATGCCTCTGTTTTTGTCATATTAGTAATGAAGTATCCTCCCCCGCACACATGCCCCTTTCTTTCTTACCTTATGCCAGGCTGCTGTTTTCCTGATAATGAATCCAAAATACAAATTTCAGAGCACTCTCGTATTTTCCCATCTGAAATGTCGTATGGTTTTGCTCTTTTACAGAGATCTTTGACCCAATTAAAAACATATAATCTACTGCTTAGAAGTGATTTTAAACTTGAAATACACTTGAATTTGAAAAAAAAGATTTCTTTTTTTCATTATAAAAATAGTAAAAATTAATTATAGAAAGATTGATCAAACAGAAAATAATAGAAATATCAATTTATAAATACGCATAGTATCACTTTTGAAGAATAACCATTTCTTAGAATTCGGGTGCATTGTACATCCTTCTAAGCTTCTTTCTATACATAGGATTTTGCTGGGGTGGAGGAGAGGGTTGGGTTTGTTTTTGTTTTTGTTTTTGTTTTTTCCCTATCATTCTTTCTCTTACCCATTAGTCTTGAGAAAAGTTTTGGCTGTCCTGTAACCTTCTGAAACATCATCTTTAATGATGGCACAAAGAAGATACTTACTACATGAGTATCTTCAATAGTTTGGGAAAGAATCTGTATGTCCTATAATTAGAAATTAGTTAAACATATCTACCTGAAAACATTTAGTGCAAGGAGTTTCAGAACTTAGATATGTATGTAAAATTCTTCACCCTAAATTTATAAGCTCTTTCCTCTCTTGCCTTCTGATTATTAAAAATCATCTTGTTGACATACAAGCCATCCATTTGTCTCCTAAGCATTTGTTATTTAACTATTCTATGTTCACAACTGCTTCAGCACGCGGCCATGCGAGAAAAGACGCCACATCCTGCCAGTCTCCAACACCAGGGCCTTCCAAAGAAATACAGTTTTCCTGTGTTTATTGCAACAAGTTGAACAACACAGTTCAAAAACACAAAAAGACAGAGCTAATTATATCCCTCCCTTCCACTTCCACCCCCTGAGGTGACCAATGGGAACAAACCAGCATGCACCTTTCCACCTTTTTCCTCCTCACTGGCTCATGATTCCAACGCAAGCTTTCATAAAGAGGTATGTTGGAGAGTTTATAGAAATGTTTCCAGATGAAATTACATGGTATTTGAAATTTGCTTTAATTTTTTTTTTTACTTAATTTAACTAACTCGAAACAGAGAATTTATATATAAATATACACATCCTTTTGCCTATTTAGGATTATATTTTATGTGTTAGAATTTTTTTTTTCAATAAAAGAAAAGATTTTTATTTTCACTCACGAGTTCAGGGGTTTTAGTCCCAGGTCACTTGGCCTTGTGCTTTGGGCCTGTGGCTGCAGAACACATCATGGTAGA
Organism: Sciurus carolinensis; assembly: GCF_902686445.1. Taxonomy (NCBI): domain Eukaryota; kingdom Metazoa; phylum Chordata; class Mammalia; order Rodentia; family Sciuridae; genus Sciurus; species Sciurus carolinensis. The sequence continues at coordinate 150,858,976 of NC_062215.1, read as the reverse complement.
AGTACAGGGTGAGGGCCTGTTGGTCTCATGGCACAGGGAAGCAGAGAGCAGGAAAGAAGAGAGAGTAGGGTGACAATATCCCTTCAAGCACATGAGCTCAACGACCTAACTTCCGTTGTGAGACCTCTTTAAAACAGAGTGTGTTTTAACCTGCTTGTCTCCCAACTCCATGCTTGTTCCACCCGCCCTGACCTGCTCTGCACACTTACACCTATGTCAACGACCAATGAGCACCCTGTGAAGTTTCCATGTACATGAAGCCATACAACCATACCTGTGTGTGTTCATAAATTGTCAGACAGTGGGATTTAGGGCATCATTAACTTTTCAAAAATGGGGCCCTGGTACCTTCTCTCTGAACGTTACTTTTCTTCTTTGACAATACTCTGGGTGATCCTAGCACGCAGATTGTTTTCCTTCTTTCTATTGACTATGCAATACTCCATGGTATGAATGGACTCTGAATTCTTTATCCATTTGCTTATCTCTAGAGTTTGTTTCCATATTTTTGTCACCACAGAAATGCCACCTTTCGCATCTTGCACTCATATTCTTACTTAGTGCTGCTTTCATTTCTATGACATCGTTTCTCCAAAATGGGATTGCTGGGCCAAAGGGCACATGAATTTTTGGTTTCAAAAGATGTAAGGAAAGTGCTTGCTTCAAAAACTGTAAACCCTTACAACGTCAATGTGTACGAATTTCTTTTCGCCCTGTCTCCATCAACAGAGGTATTTTCAAACCAATCATACCAACTGCTGTTATTTGTTCAAAAGAGAGACATCTTATTCTTCAACTTGCATTTTGTACTAGGTAGTTTGAACATCTTCTCATGTTCTATTGACTTTTTAGAGTTACTCTATTAAGAATTATTTATTCAGACCGTATCCTTATTTTTTCTATGAGTTGTACATATAAACCATGTGAAGGATGTGCAAATAACTTTTTTCCAACTCCTTTACTCTTTCTTTTTTTTTTTTTTTTTTTTTTTTTTTGCTGTTATTGTTGTTTATTTTGGGGTGTTTTTTTGGTTTCAGTTTTTGGTTTTGGTTTTTGGTTTTGTTATTGGGGGCACTTTACCACAAAGCTCTATCTCCAGTCTTTTTTAAACATAGTGTCTCGCTAAGTTGCTGAGGCTGGCTTCCAACTTGTGATCCTCCTCTCTCAGCCTCCCAAATCACTGGGATTACAGGTGTGTGCCACGGTACCCAGCTATTTTTTCCAACTCTATATTTTGCCTTTTGAGTTTGTTTATAGTATCTTTTGCCTTGTGCAGAGGTTCTAAAAACTCAGAGGTTCTAAAAATGTCAAATGTTTGTCTTTTCTAGCTCTTCTGTTGCCTATTAAGTTCAGAAGGTCTCCCCTACCTTCCAAGTCATATTAGGTAAGTCTCCTGGATTTTTTTCTAATATTTTTACTGATTTTTAATTTTCTTATATTTAGATCTTTAATTCATCTGCAATTTATTTTAGTAAACTGTGTGCGATAGAGACCTAACCTTATTTTCTCCAAGAGAAAAAACTAGGCCCCTTTTATCAAATAAATTGTCCTTTTCTACTGAATTGAAATATAATTTTTGTGATAGTGCTATATTCTGTTTCACTGATTTCTTTGTGTATGCCTATGCTAAAACCACAATGATTTGATTTATGAAATTATAGTATTCTTCGATATCTGGAAACAAGACCATTGCATAGTGGTGAAGCATACTGACTTTGGAGTAAGACTACCTGAGTTCAAATCCCAGCTCTGACATGTTGTAGCTGCATAATAATACAAGAGTAGTAATATTTCTAAGCTTCAATTTTATAATCAGTGAAATAGAAAAATAAAACTCACTTCATTTGATTACATGAAGATTAACTAAGTTAATGTATACAAAATGGTTAAAACACTGCTCAAATAATAGTAGTTACTAGAGCTGGGTTCCAACCCCAGTGCTGGAAAAGTTACCATTTTTCATGTTTTTCTCAGCTACTCTTGAAAATTCATTCTTCCATATGTACTTTAAGATGTTTCCTACAATTCGAAAAAATCTTATGAAATTGCATCATATATATGTTGTGGTGGTTTAAATGTGGTGTTCCCAAAAGCTCATGTCTAAGACCAATACAAGAAGATTCGGAGAAGAAATGATTGGGGTACGAGAGTCCTAACCCAATCAGTGATTTAATCCCTGATAGGGATTAACTGAGTGGTAACTGAAGTTGTAGAGTGTGGCTGGAGGAGGTGGGAATTGGGGCGTGGTTTTGGGTATATATTTGCATCCAGAGAGTGGAGTCTCTCTCTGCTTCCTGATCTCATATGAGCTGCTTCCTTCTCTTTGCCACACACTTCACCATGATGTTCAGCCTCACCTCAAGCCCCAAGGAATGGAGCCTGCCTCCTATGGACTAAGACCTCTGATACCATTAGCCCTCAAACTTCATCCTCTACAATTGTGCTGGTTGGGTCATTTAGTCACAGCAGCTAAAATGCTAACTATAACATGCACACACACACACACACACACACACACACACACCTATCTATATTAGTTTGAGGTGAATGAGTTTTATACTAAAAAATGTGATTTCTTTCCATTGGATCTTATTTTATAAAGGTTAATAAGATTTTGTAGTTGTTTCCTGAGAGTCTTTGCCTCTATCATTACATTTATCCTTAGTATTTTATAGATTTTTTTGTTTATATGTAAGTGGAATCTTTTCTTCTCAATTCCATTTTTAAGTACTTATTGAGATATATAGGAAAAGATTCTTTTCTTCTTTAAATAGTTTATTTTTAGTTTTTCTGTTTTATTCCACATGCTACTACTATAAGGTAATGTTAGGTAAAAATAATGATAGCTGGCATCCCCTATTTGGTGTCTTCTTTCAATTGAAAATGTTGGCAAATTGCAACTTATAATTATATTTGCTATTAGTTTTCAGAAAACAGACTCTATAATATTTAAATAATCTCATTTCACTCCTATTGCATTTATAGTTTTTATTAGGAATAACTATCCAATGTGTAATCAAGTGTCTTCAGTTTCTACTGATATGGTCCTACATATTTTTGTCAATTTATTAATCAAATAATTACCATTGGTAGAATCTTGTTTTTAAGTCATTCTTGAAAATATAGAATAAATTCTATATGGGTATAATATACCATTGTTATGATAAATTACTGGATTCTAGGTGCTATTTTATTAGATCATTCCATCTATATTCATTAGTAAGTTTTTTGTTTCATACTGTATCAAGTTTTAGTATTAATATTATGCTGGTAAGAATCTTTCCATAATTGCCTATGGTCTGGAATAGTTCATAATATTAAAAGTCTGCTATTTAAAGGCTAAATAGAATTCAGGTATAAAAACATCAGGTCCTAAAGCCCTTTCTTATATAGTAGGTCTACAATCACCAATCCTGTATCTTCCATGGCAGTGTTTCCTAACTTTAAGGATGATAGCAATCATTAAAGCAACTAACAAATGTTATTTTTTTAATAACAGTGCTAGGGATGGAACCCAGGGCCTATACATGATACACAAGTGCTCTACATCTAAGCCATACCTCCAGCCCTTGACAAACATGAAATTGCTAAGCCCCACTCTAAAGATTCTGGTTCATGAGCTCTGGGACAGGGTCAGCTATCAAAATTTATAACTTTCAGTCAAGTAATTCTTATCACAACTCTATAGTAACTAGTCTAGTTAGGTTATCCAGTTAATATTGAGCTACTTTGGGTAATTTTATTTTGCTAGAAAATGATTCATTTCTTCTAAGTTTTCTAATTTGTTGCTATTGAGTGATAAATAGCATTATCCTATAATTCTTGTAATTTCTGGCATTTCTGAAGTTACACTCCCTTTCTCATTTAAATATTAGATAACTTTGCTCTTTTTCCTTTAATTTAAACCTCAAAGGACTTATCTGTTTTATCAACTTTTACAAAGAACCAGTTCTCAGATTTTTTTAGCCTTTGTATCATTTTAAAATTCCTTTTTTATTTCAGTGACTTTCTATTTAAGTTTCCTGTTAGGTTGTAGACACTCAGATAGGATTGTGTGTTATATGCTGTGATTTAACAGTGTACAGTTAAATAGATATAGTTATCCATGTTGATTTAACCATATATTTTAAGATTTTTATGTCAGTGTTTTCTCCTCCATCTTCCCTCATCTAGAGGTCTTTGGATTTTTTGTTGTTTGTTTTAAATCTTTCCTCAAGTAAATTCCTAAGTTTTTGTTGTGTGGGGATTTTTTTAACCCAGGGGTGCTTTACCACTGAGCCACATCCCCAGCCCTTTTTATGTTTTATTTAGACACAGAATCTCTCTAAATTGCTAAAGTCCTCGCTGAGGCTGATTTTGAACTTGTGATCCTCCTACCTTGGCCTTCCAAGTCACTGGGATTACAAGCATGTGCCACCACACCCAGAGAATTCCTAAGATTTTGTTAAGGTCTGCTCTGATTCTTTTATTTACACTTCCTCTCTAAGGCTATTGGCCCAGAGGTGCAGTGTGATTTTCCTTAGGTTTTGAAGATACTGTAGCAATGGCAGCCCTGAGAGTGGAGAAAGCCCAGCAGTCTCTGATCCTAGGCCCACTGTGCTGGAGAAAAGACTTACAGTGCCCTACTGGGCAGTTGGGAGGATACTGCTCTTCCCCAGGGACCAGAGGGGGACTACCCAGCATTCCCCATCAGCTTCCTAGGGACCAAAGAAGACAGGTACATCCACGCTAACCAGGGTCCGCCTTCTCCCTGCGTGCTTGGGGCTATCCATGGACCAAGCCCTCCCCAGGCTACAAATCTTCCCCCAGACTTTATCTGGTTTCTATCTGACTCTAGGGTGTCAGTGGGAGGGAAGCTCAGCAACAGGTCTCTGGTTCATGCCCTTCAGATCCCATCTGCCTCCCAGCTCCTAGTTATCCCCAGAGAGGTTTCAGGCTGGAGTTATTAGTGAAGAAAGGTGAAGAAAGCTGAGGCTCGTTGAACCAACAGCTTCCCAGCATGCCCTGTTCCGTATTTTATATATACCTTAATTATGTAAATACTGCAAAGATTTCAAGTTGTCATTCATTGATACAATATGTCCCTTCTTCAGACAGTTCCCTCGTGTTCCCAGGTTCTCCCCAACCCAATTCCACCTCCCCAAAAAGCTCCTGCTTGATTGAAGCACCAAGAAATCCAGCTCCAAAGAACCTGGTCCAGAAAACACCATCAACATTTATCTTTATCTTCTTGAACACCCTTTCTCTGGGGGACAATTCTTCACTGTCTGTATCTTAAAGTGGAAGCTAAAAGAATCCAATGATTTGCCTCTGCCCTGGTCGATGAGGTACTGGATATAAGTTTAGCCAGTCAAGGGCTTTCATCAGGGACTTCAGCCCTTGTGGTGGTGACAAAGATCTCGAGGTGGCTGATAAATTGTTCTTGTTGACAGCACCCTCGGCCCGAGTCTGCGGTGATGACAGTGAAAGGCGGTGAACCCCAGCCATGTCTGTCACAGCCAAACCCCCCTGGTTCCTCTTGTCCAAACCTGATTCTTTAGATCGCCCATCGATTCTGTGAGTTGCCTGGCACTTTCTCTTTTTTATGCATCTAATGGGTTTACAACCCAAAGTCCTGATGGGTACAAAATACCAGAAAAGTTCTGAGTCTAGGAACAGCTTAGAGTGCAGTGCCTCACCCAAATCAGCTTGGTTTGCAAAATCCTCCGTGGTATACTAAGCTCGTGAATCCGGCTTCAGCCACTTCCACACAGTACCAGGTTCTCATCTCCCTCCCTTTAAATGCCACTGTACTCCCAGCACACTCACGTCCCAGTCATTGGGACCCCTGAAATGACCAGGATTATTATTTTAAGCTCACGAATATTCTTCTTGAAAAGCAGCCAGATTAGGTCATAAAAGTAAGGAAATATAATATTGCAGATTTTTTTGTTCTTATTTTTCTTTTGAGATAAGAATCTCTTGATTTTGCAACAATATCCTCTGGGACATCATTGGCTTTAGTGCAAGAAAATATAAAATATTAAGATGATAAAAAATCAAGCTGAAACCGGGCAAAACAACCTGGTAGATATTATTAGTGGCTATCATATTGGGAATATTTTTATTTGTTCCACACATTTTTCTTTAGATTTAACCATTTTGATTAAGGTTATAATTAATTTAGTCCTAACTCTCTTCTTTTTCTTCCCATGTGCACCTAAGGTAAGAAAACAATAAATACTCAGCAGATTTTTCAGCACCAAAAGCATTGGAAAGTGAGAATTAGTTAATTTATAAATTTCTTATATGAAATTTCTCATCCTACCTCACCACCCCAATACAAACCAACAGAGGTAGTTTTCCCAAAGAATTTGATTAATGCACACACCATGCATTGTATTTCTAAATTAATTACATTCCTATAATAGAATGGATTATAAAACACCCAATTTCCCTCTGGTTTTGACCTTTAACCTCCATGATTTTTACACTCTATTTAAACAGATAATCAGGATAATGACCAATCTTTATCTTTGTCAACCTCACAAGATCACTTTTAAGCTTTCTGGCCCATATGATAGAAAAAAGTTCATCCTCAACTTAAAGCAAATCATCAGGAACTGCCCATCATTTTTTCCCCTTGTGGAGTTAATGTTACTGATGTAAACTTCAGCATTGTGTCTTGGGCAGATATTAAAGTATCTAGTAAGGAATGACCCTAGGAAAGTTCTTTTCGTAACATACATAAAGATGGTGTAAGGACTATGTCGTGGATATTATCCACTGACTGGTGCTATGATTCATAAAAAGTCACTGTTATCCCCTCATGAAGCATAGCAGAATCCCGTGTGGGCTGGCCTCAGCTGTCCTTACACTTCAGCCAAAGGGCAATTGTCCGGATGATGGATTTTAACACTCCTTACAGAATACATGTTTGGAAATCATTACATTAGCCCCTAGGACAAAACCCAGAATGAAGTGCCCAAACATTTACCTCCAGGGAAAGGGCTCAAAGTGTGTCAAGGGGACAAAAGAAAGGACCCAAGGTAAATACACACACACCGATCAGAAAGAAGAAAGAGAAAAGCAACTCAGCCCAGGAAAGAAATACTTCCAACCCAAAGCCCTCCAGGCCTTGGCAATGGTGGGAGACCCAGCCTGCCTTCCTGCTTCTGCCAGGAAAAATTTGCTTCTGACAATTATCATCAGTCTGAAAAAGTTTTCCCAACCCCACTCGTTGGCATCTTAGGACAGACATGGGAGCTAGATTGATTTTTGCTTTTTAGCAACTGTTAAACCTGCAAGCTGAAGTTCAGTCTGCATGATGAAGATAAGAGAATTTTTGTATTTAAACTGAAATATGAACAACAAAAGGGATGATAATAATAACAGAATCTATTTCTTAGAGATATGAGGAACAAATGAGGTAATATATGTAAAGCCCTTGTCTAACACATAGAAAATCTTGTGTGAGTGATTATTATTAGCAGAAGAGTCTTGTGTCAGCCAAAATGAACTGGTCTTAAGATATTATTTAAATAGTCAAAGCACACAATAGCCAAGCTATGGAACCAACTTAGGTGCCCTTCAACAGATGAATGGATAAAGAAAATGTGGTATGTATTCACAATGGAATATTACTCAGCCATAAAGAATGAAATTATGACTTTTGCCAGTAAATGGATGGAACTGGAGGCTATCATCATAAGTGAAATAAGTCAATTCCAAAAAACCAAAGGCAAATGTTCTCTCTGATATGCAAATGCTGACTCACAATACACAGAGGGGAGGGAGAAGTGGAGGTTCACTGGATTGGACAGCGGGGAATGGAGGATAGGGAGGTGAGATGGGAATGGGAAAGACAGTAGAATAAACTGGACATAACTTTCCTGTGTTCATATATGAATACATGACCAGTGTAACTCCACACCATGTACAACCACAAGAACGAGAAGTTATACGCCATGTACATATGGAGTGTACTATGTCAAAATACTCTCTACTGTCATGTGTAACTAGAAAGAACAAATAAAATAAATAAATAAATGATCAAGGCACCCAGTCCAGCAGAGGAGAGGAAGTGAGAGAAGGAGGAGGAGGAAGAAAGGGGGAAAGAGGATAGGGAAAGGGGATTGATAGAAAATGAGGAAGAAAATAAGGATATAAAATCTAGAGCCTAAATATGATATTAAAGATTATCTTTTAAGGTCTGGCATTTGTCTCGTGAATTAGTCTAAAATTTCACTAAATTCAATTTAAAAATCGATGTTTTGATAAATACTTGCTAATCAGAGAGCCGGAAATTTCTTTTTTTTTAATTTATTTTTATTGTAAACAAATGAGGTACATCTTGTTTCTGTTTGTACATGGAGTACGGCATACCATTTGTGTAATCATACATTTACATAGGGTAATGGTGTTTGATTCATTCTGTTATTTTTTCCTCCCCCCCCACCCTTCCCACCCCTCTGTTCCCTCTATACAGTCCCTTCTTCCTCCATTCTTGCGCCTCTCCCACCCCCTTTATGTGTCATCATCCACTTATCAGCGAGATCATTCGTCCTTTGGTTTTTTGAGATTGGCTTATCTCACTTAGCATGATATTCTCCAATTTCATTCATTTGCCTGCAAATGCCATAATTTTATTATTCTTTATAGCTGAGTAATATTCCATTGTGTATATATATATATATATATATATATATATATATATATATATACCACAGTTTCTTTATCTATTCATCAATTGAAGGGCATCTAGGTTGGTTCCACAATCTGGCTACTGTGAATTGAGCAGCTATGAACATTGATGTGGTTTTATCTCTGTAGTATGCTGATTTTAAGTCCTTTGGGTATAGGCCAAGGAGTGGGATAGCTGGGTCAAATGGTGGTTCCATTCCAAGTTTTCTAAGGAATCTCCACACTGCTTTCCAGAGTGGCTGCACTAATTTGCAGTCCCACCAGCAATGTATGAGTGTTCCTTTTTCCCCACATCCTCTCCAACACCTGTTGTTGCTTCTATTCTTGATAATCGCCATTCTAATTAGGGTGAGATGGAATCTTAGGGTGATTTTGATTTGCATTTCTCTTATTACTAGAGATGTTGAACATTGTTTCATATATCTGTTGATTGCTTGTACATCTTCTTCTGTGAAGTGTCTGTTCATTTCCTTAGCCCATTTGTTGATTGGATTATTTGTAGTCTTGGTGTAGAGTTTTTTGAGTTCTTTATATATACTGGAAATTAGCGCTCTATCTGAAGTATGATTGGCAAAGATTTTCTCCCACTCTGTAGGCTCTTTCTTCGCATTGCTGATAGTTTCCTTTGCTGAGAGAAAGCTTTTTAGTTTGAATCTATCCCAGTTATTGATTCTTGCTTTTATTTCTTGTACTATGGGAGTCCTGTTAAGGAAGTCTGATCGTAAGCCGACATGTTGAAGATTTGACCTACTTTTTCTTCTATAAGATGCAGGGTCTCTGATCTGATTCCGAGGTCCAAGAGCAGAAAATTTCTAAAGAGCTTAGGAAATTATGTCAAGAAGTGAACAAATCCATAGACACAGCTATTGTATGTACGTGTTGAAATCAACAAAAAAAATTTGAAAGTATTACCAAATTCTTAGACACTTCTTATCACTATCTCCTCAAGCAAAAGACACTGCTATCTGGGAAAAGTGATAAGAAAATCAGAGCACATGATGTTCTTAAGAGATTCATCCTTCTCTTTCCAATAAATGGCAGGCTCATTCCTGTCACTGAAAATGAATAAAGACACATGTCATTTTCACGGACTTCCTAAATGGGCACAAGGAACACAAACACGAATACATTGTGGTCCCATCCAGTCCCCTTGGTGGACTCAAAATGAAGGAAATCCTTCCACAGGAGGAAGCTATGCCTCCTATAGAGTTCATTAGGAATATACAATGAAAATAAAATCACATAAAATTGCAGTAGTGACACAAAAAAATCAAGTAGGATGACTGTCACCTGCAAAGGCTTTGAGAAGGAACTGGATTTTGAGCCGTGCCTGAGGATATGGGGGAAGGTCTTCCAGGTAGAAGCATAAGCAGATTTTCAGTCAGGAACCTACATCCTGGGTAGGAACAGCTAGTGAATCGACTTGGCTGGAGCAGAAGAGCTCTAATGAAGAAGGTAAATTCCAGGTTCCTTATGGGAAAGAATCATAGTTGATCCTTTCAAACGATCCTCACAGTGCCTCGCACAGGACCTTTCATAAATAGGTAATAAATAAATTCTGGTTGATTCTCTGAATCTGCCTGACTCCAATGTAGGACTTACCCTAATAAGAAATGAAGTGAAGGAGACATGGCAGGTGGGATGGAGAGAGAAACCATCTCACGGAGGGAATATTGTTGGTCTTCCATTCTGAGAAAGTAGGGAACTGAAATTAAACTACAAAATTTAAACAAACTCATCTTGGTACTCCTGTTTATTTTGGTCTGTCAAGCAAAGGACAAGACATGCACAGAAGAATTCCCCCAAGATTCTGAATCCGAAAGACACCAGTGACTTCAATATAGAAAGCCTTCTCCTTCTCCATTTTTTCAACTCCTTGCTGTGCTTAAACAGCATGCCTGGCTCTCTTTCCACAAGCTCTTTTCCTACCTGATGCAGGAGGAGGATGGGACTTGTCCAACATTTGAACTGGCTCATGGAGAACCTCCTTTTTCCTTTATTAAAGGGTTCCTTCTTTAGCAATTAATTCATAGTCATAAAATATCCAGCAATATATTTGCCATCATTGTTAGATTAAAATATGAGAATATTCATATTAATCATCTGTCTTTGTTGCTTTGCATGAAACTGAATTTTTGAAGTAAGTTTTGACCTGGTTGTCATAAAAAGTGACAATTGCTTTGATTTTTAGGAGCTCATATTATTGCTTGCTTTCCTGAAAAAAAAGAAAAGAAAAAAAGAAAACTCGCAATTCCTAAGGATATCAGTTTGAATACTTGGACTATGGTGTTCGATACAGATTTAATATCACATAGCATGACTAGTTTCATTGCCTATAGGAAGCTTTCTTCTAGATCTTCCCTTTGGATATAAACACAGAACCTGTATTGAAATATAATATGGAAACATCCCCCCAAAATAATCCTCCAAATGTATCCAAATTGCTATTTAGCTTTAAGATTCAACTATTTTCCCTCAAGAGTACCCCAGGGCACAATGAATTATCATGGGGTTTTCCATACTAAGGAAAGTTCCAAAGTTGTGGATTGAAAAACTCCATTGAAACAAATGCATTATGTTACTTGAAATAAGAGCATCTGCAAATACTTTACAAAATAATGTTCTTTGTTCAGCAGAGGAAGGCCAGATGATGCAATATCTAGCTTCCAGCTGCGCTTTCCTCACTGGTAATTCAACTTCTAGTGCCATTTGAAAGACTCCTGACCACTCACTGTAAAATTTTGATGATATGCTTAAACTCAGTCCTTCATCTTATCACTTGTAAGTAAGAGGGAACAGAAATTGTGTGAGGATGCATGTGTGACCACAAAGCAACAGAAAGATGGTAATCTTTCTCTCTGGCATTATTCTTTATTTAAACACAAACAGATCTAAAGGAAGAGGGAAACCAGCCAGAGGCCTTGGGGGACTCAAAATGAAGGAAATCCTTCCATAGGAGGAAGCTATGCATCCTATAGAAAGTACATAAACAGCATCATAAGCTGGATATTGTTACGATTTCCCTGGAGTTTTACGTATCCCAAGCTTTTTAAACCATTAATCGCTTGATTTTGCCAAAAGATGAGCTAATAGTTTGGCTGCCTGTTTTCAGGTTAAAAGGCAAACACAGGAAAGGCCCCTGAATAAAACATAACCAAAATATTTTCCTTGACTTAAACATATTCTTAGCACTTAGAACTGATAATGTTATCAGAGCCAAATGTTAAACAACAAATAATCAAAATGAGTGTCGACTTGAAACAGCTGTTTAATCAGCCATTTAATGAAGGAAAAAATGTGTTCCGATGATTTTATGTTGTGAAGAAAAACATGTCTGATGAGATTTTTAACTTTTCAAATTGGCATGGGGTACACTGTGTGTAGACTTGCAATTGTTCAGTCTTCAGTCTGAATACAAAGTAGTTTTGGTTTTTTCTTACTCTCTATAACTTTACCCCAAGATAGATGTCCTGTGCTGAGGCATAACGAAAAATTTTAAAGATAAATAAACAAGGCTCGTGACTTGGAAATCTCTTTGTGCGTCAATACCAAGCCCCCAAATTTGCCACTCTTTGACCCAAAAAACAGGTGGGTTTTTGTTGGTTTGTTGATGTTTCTGTTTTTGAAACTGGACCCAACCTGTGGTGACAGCGATGGAAAAAGCAGAAGGAGCTCTCTGATCTGGCCCTGAACTGCCCGTCACCCATATGTCCCCCCAGCACCACAGGGTTAGTTTATGGTGACGACTGGCAGGTTTAGATTTCTCGGATGGAGAAAGAACTTCAGGGCATGAATTCTTCTCATGGAGACACAGGCTTTAAACTCTGTGTTTCATAACTGTGAGTAGAATCAAAAATGGAACCATTTAAGGATACACTTAACGTTCTTGGGACTCTGGACATACCACAATGCTCACATAATTCTGTAATCAGAATGAGAGAGTAGACCTTTTTCTCTCAGCAATTCTAAACAGATAACCTTGAGTAGACATGGAATCAAGTATGTTCTAAAGAGAAATACTGCCTGTATCTCCTCGATTCTTTAAATTAGTATATTGAAGATGTCTAACATGGTTCCTGGCCCACATTAGACCTTGTAACCTTCGCCTTCCAGATGAGCTGCAACTCCACACAGGTTGTGAAAGGCCTCTAGCTAGTGTCCAGGAGGTAAGCAGATCTTGGTTAAGAAGTCCTCATATGTCATCCCATCTGTGTTTTTCAAAATCTGACCCATAACCATGTCCATCTCAAATGCTTGTTGGGGTGAGGGTTACAAATGCGGACTTCCGGGTCCTTCTTGAGAACTACTGGATACAGAGCTCCAGGAAAGGGGCCTGAAAATTTACCGTTTTATCAAGCGCTCAAGGCAAATCACTGGAGCTCAAGTCCCTGATACAAAGCTTCTATTAACTTAGGCCCAGGAAAAATAATGTGTGCCCTTTATCAAAGAGCCTCTTATAAAATGACCTTATTATTACTTATTAAAGTTAGGTTTTGTCTTTATCGGTGGCTGATTCAAGAACTATCTGAGGACTCACTTCAATATCTTTTATAATGAAGTTAAGGTTAAGATTCTGTTCACTACATAACTCTTTGCTTTATACAGAATCCATGCCATTCATTTGTGATTTCATTTACTTGTGTGTGTGTGTGTGGGGGGGGTGTCTATCTGAAGATGAATTTACTTGCTTCCTATTGTTAGAAAATGAAAAATGCATAACTATTTCTCTTATAGGTTTAGCAACTGCAAATCATATAGCAATTTTCCTGCCCAAATGTGGCAATCTGTTTAGTTCTGTGGCCTAAATATATTTACTCCTTTTCCTCCTTTTAATTGAACTCTGTTTTCTCTTACATGTAAATGATATATTATAACTATTGTGGTCTGTGGTAACCTCTGAACCACTTTAGACAGGGTATAAATTTTTACAAACTAGAGAGTACATGTTTCTTGTAGTGTTTAATTTTTGGCATGCAACAATTCCTGAATAGCCACTTGACTCAAGATTAAAACCATGTTTGTTACAGGATGCAGGACTAGTAGTACTGTATTCAGTCCAACTGACTCCCTTAATTGATTTGGATACTTGGATCCAGTCGTATTTGTTTTGCACATCTATTTCTACTAACACAAGCCAGAGGCAGGGAGGAAGGGTGCACTTCCAAGACTTTCAGCATCCCTTCTCCCTTTGCAGGCTATGAATTTCTGAAGCAACACAGCGTCTCCATGGCTACCTGATAAAATTACTAAGGCTTCCAGCGCCTGCTTCTGTGAGACTGAGCGTGAACTAAACAAATTACTACAGCCACCACAGGTAGAGGATTTGCATCTCCAAGCCCTGTAGGGGGAGATGTTGAGCATCCAACTGACACCCAGCAATATTCCTGGCAGTGAATCAAGATTTGCTTTGGTGGCAACAAAGCCTCATGCATAGAAATAGCACCACAGGTCATTTTGTTCCCCAAATATCTTGAGGCTTATTCATCACTGATGGCAACAACACATTTATGGCAGATATTTTTTGTTGGACCAGCAATGGATTATGCTTAACTCTTCTTCCCTGTATTTCTTTGCTTTCCTCTGCATCCTTCAACACAAAAGCACTAGTTGCTTAACAAAGCCTCTTAATGTTTCCAGAAATTTCTTTACACATTCCTGTCATGAAACAGCCTCCATCTCTATCCAGCTCAGACACAATGAAGAATTCATCTTCAAATATCCCTGCTGTCCTGTCATTCATGCTAACTAATAACAAAATTCCTTTAAAACAGCATGGCAGAGGGTTTATGTGCATATGCTTTGGGTTCAGAAAGACTAGATTGAAATCCTGGCTCTGACTTTTAGCATCTGTGTGTCTGGGCAAGTTATATAACCTCTCTAAGACTTAGTTTCCTCATCTGTGGAGTATAAATATTAGTAGTACTACCTCAAGAGTGGTTGTTATAACTAAATGACTTAAGAATTTAACACAAAGTCAGCGTTTGATAAATTATCATTTGTTAGTACTCACCAAATAATCTGTCGTGAGATGAACAGCTCTATTGATGGCAAGTTCTTTCTTCCATTAAACAGATTATAAGAAGCTACCCAGAATAGGTATATTCCTTCCACACACTATCACTTTAAATATTTAAGACAGCTCTCGTGTCTTCTTTCATATATTTGAGGACTGCCATCATTTTTCTAACTAGACTATGTATAATTCTTTCAAATATTCCCACATGTATTTTGCTCCATCACCATCTGAGGCGGGCTTCCTGATCGGTTTGCTCTTTTTGGACACACAGCAGTACCCGAGAAGACTTTACACAGGACCCATAGGTTGTGGCCATGTGATTGGATGCTGGCCAATAAAGTAAGAGCAGAAGGTATCATATGTGTTGCTTCTAAGCCAGATCATGTGTCCCAGGAGATCCTCTTTGCTCTCTTTCACTTGCTGGTCTGCTTAAGGCAGAATGTAAAGTGGAGGACTCTGAGGGAAAAACACAGGGCACAAAAGCTGGAAGACAGAAGTTTGAAACCCTGAATTTTCACATAGGGTTTGAAACTACCTGTCAAACACCCGTCAGACTGTGACCTGAGTGAGAAATAAACCTTTGTAATATTAAACCATGAGAGACTTTATAATTCACTACTGCAACATATCCTAGCTTACAATGGGCTAATATAGCTTCGTAGTTACCCTTCTCTGGATAGATACCAGCTTGTCAATGGCACTCTTAAAAGATGATCTTCAGAACTAACACAATTTTCACCAAATGCAAACTTCCCCAGATGGAACAAAACTGGATGATGTGCTTTGAATATAGTGTGGGTGTGTCCCCCAAAGTTTCATGTATTGAAGCTTGGTCCTCAGCATGGCAATGTTAGGAATTTGGTAGCACCCTTGAGTGATGGGACTCAGTTCAAGGTAATTAGGTCATTGCTCTGCCCTTGCAAGAGAATCAGTAGTTCTGGTGGGACCCTGGTTAATTCCTGAGAGAGTGAGTTGCTATAAAACAGTGAGTCTGCTCCAAAATGCTTTGTGGCTTCTTAACTTGTTATGTGATTTCTCCATCTTGCATGTGTTCCTGCCATTATACAATGCACCCAAGGGCCCTAACCCTTCACCAGAAGCCAAATGGATGAAGCTGCCCAATCTTGAACTTTCAGCCTCCACAACTTTGAGCTAAATAAACTTCTTTTATTCATAAAGTACCCAGTCTCAGATATTTTGTTATTGCAATTGAAAACATTAATACATTGGAAAAATCGTTCCTTCTTTTGTTGTTATTGTTTTTCTGAGCACTATTAGTTTTATCAGCTTTCCAAAGTTGCTGTATGCTTGGCAACCACAATACATATACACCAGTGGCACAAGTTACCTTCATAATTAACTAAAAACACTGAGACATTTTCAAGTCAAGTGCTGGGAAGTGAAATGTGGCAGTTAGTGCTTCCCTGTACTTCCCAGCCCCTCACACTTTGGTTGGAGCCATGTTTATATTTCTAGGAACAGAAATAGCCCATGTCAGTTCTGGGTTGCAGCAGTTATGAGACAGTATGCCTCTTCTGTTCCTCTCTTCCCCTGCTGCAGAAACTTTGGGTGACCATTGTAGATGAAGGCAGGCTTCTCATCAGATTTTGCATAACTGAGAAATAAACATTTACTGTGTCACTACCCTGACCTCTAGTTGCACAAACTAATTTGGGGTTGTTAGGGTTTATGTAAAAGAAATCACACAGTGTTTTTGCCCAACATTACATTGGTGACGTTCATCCACACAGTTTTATATGGCTATTGTTGGTGTATTATCTTTACTAAATAATACTCCATTGAGTAAATATGCTGCCTCTTTATTCTTACTGGTATAGTTGATAAAAATAATTTCTTAATTTTAATATAGTTCAAGTAACCAATTTTTTCATTTAATATTATCACATTTTAATCCTATTTAATAAACCCTTATTTACTACAGAATTATGGGATAATTCTATATTTTCTTTTAAAATATTATTGTTTCACCTTTCAAATTGAGTTGGGTAACTCATGTAAAGTTAAATTGTGGGATATTAGGTAAGGATCAAGATACAGTTGTTTTGCATTTGGAGATTCAGTTGACCCAACACTATTTCTTTAAAAGCCTTTCCTTTGTATTGAAGTGAATGACTTCTTTGCCATAAAGTAGATAATATGCATCTTTGGATTCTTTTCTAGACTTTCTATTCTGTTCTTTTGGCCAATTTGCCTTTCCTTGGCTTATACTACTTCTGTGCTATACTATTTAGCTATACTAAAATAGTATAGCTACACTATACTCTTATTAACCTTGACACGTCTAATAATGTTTATTTTCCTACTTAGTTCTTCTGCTTCTAAAATGCCTTTTTGATTCTTGATTCTCCATGTTTTACATGTATTTTAGAATTGTCTAGGCATTCTCCACAGAACAATCTTGTGGTGTTTTGACTGAATTTTGTTGAATCCATACATTAATTTGTGTAGAACTGAATTCTTTATAATTTTGAGTTTTCTGATCCATTAGCCTGGTCTCTTCCTCCACTTGCTTAGTGTTGTTTAATTTCTCTCAACAACATTTTGTAGTTTTTAGGGTAAAAACCTTGTATGTATTTTGTTGAATTTATTCCTAGATAGTTAATGTTATTTTTTAATGCTGTTGCAACTTGCATCTTTTTGTTATACTCTGGTATATAAAAATACAACTGATTGTGGTACATACGCCTTATATCTAGAGCCTTGCTAAATTCTGTGAATAATGATATTTTGTTTCTTCCCTTCTAATTCTTATGCTTTTCTCTGTTGCATTTTATCTTTCACTTTTAAGTCTAAAATTCCAACTAGTTGAGGTAATTTTAAATCATGATTTTATAACTCAGAATATTATCTTCTTCCCCAGCAATTTATCAAATTTGTAGATGATAAACATGCATTCCATGTGCTCTTTCAAATCAGTGTCCAATAGAAACTTTTAAACAAGAGAAGGCTAAAAACAGTCATGAGCATGCACCAGGAAACTTGCTTCCAATTTGAAACTAACCATTAATTAATGCTCTTTGGGTGCAAGAATTCAAACAGTTGCTAGATTCACCTAAATAAGTCTCAACCAGCATCTATTTCTTCGCTAGAATATCACAAGTTTTTGTCAAATTTTACTTGAAATTCTTATGGATTATGGACCCACAATTATCTTCTCTTTATATGGAAGATCCCATGTTAAATGTAAAAAGTTATGGAGCAAGATAGTGCATGGCCATAATCCCAGTAACTGGAGACTGAGGCAGGAGGATCTCAAGATCGAGGTCAGACTGGGCAACTTAGTTAGGCCCCGTCTCAAAATACAAAATAAAAAGGACTGGGGATGTTAAGTGCCTCTGGGCTCAATCCCGAATACCAAAAAAATTGTAGGAAGTTTTCTTCTTTCCCTTCATGAATCTGTGCTAGCTTCTGAGTGATTACTTCTCTTTCTAAGTAATCATAAAATGTCTGCTTAAAAATTAATTCTAGCATTTAATCAGGAGCCTGTTCTCATGGATAAGGGTTTTCTGGGAATCACTTTTCTCTCATTTTTGGAACTTACAGGACCATGATGTTTGTCTCTAGTTTCCCGACATGCCTCTTGTGTCATTGTGCCATTGACAATGATTGCAAGAGTACTAATGGCAAGCCATTTCACTTTTGTACGTTATTAGATAATTCAGCTATTTAGTAATTCTGCTGAATCTAATAATTCATCTTTCTGTAGCTGAACAGCAAGGAAATGCCTTACTATAGCCTCACTTAGTCAAGGTCCTGACAGGACACAGAATCCCCTTTGTAACTTAGAGGAATAACATGAGGAGACTTCAGGAGAAGAACTACTTACTGGGACCTGAGCAGGGTTAAGTAAGCACACAAGGATGGGGGAGCACACAGACAATGGGAAGATGATAAGACCCTCAATCAGTAAGGGTATCAGCAAGAAATGGATGACACATTTAAACTGGGTCATTGGAGGAAAGGATTCCTTACAAAGCTGAGGGCAGTGCTCAGGGGTAATAGGAAGTGATAGTGTGGTATCTTGGGGCTAGTAAGTATAGAGTGGAGAAGTAGTTCCTGAGCCTGAATGAGTCAGTGAAGGGAACTGTTGCTAGAATAAGGAGAAATTGTAGGGTGGGATAGCCCAAGCAGCAGCCCACAGTTAACCCAAGACAGCGGGCAGGTGGGGAGACAGGGAGAGATGGTGTTATGGGTTGGATATTAAGTGCCCCCTATCCAAAACTCTTGTATTCACAGAAGAATATTCAGAGATGAAATGGTTGGATTGTGAGAGCTGTAACCTAATCAGTCCAACTTAGTTTGAATGGAGTGGGAGATAGCTGTAGGCAGGTGGGGCATGACTGGAGCTGAGTCACTGAGGGTGTATCCTGGAAGGACAAATCTGCCATGTGGTTTCTTCCCCCTCCCCCATCTCTGCTTCCCAGCCACTGTGTCCTGAGCAGCCTTCCTCTGCCACATTCTTCTGCCATGATGTTCAGTCTCACCTTGGGCCCACAGCAATGGAGTCAGACCAGCATGGACTAAATCACTTTCCCTCCTCCAAGTTGCTCTTGTCAGGTATTTTGATCACAGTGATGAAAAGCTGACTAACACAGGTGGGGAGACAAGAATAAGTACACCAATATCACTGTCCCCATTTCCACCCTCTGAAATCCTACTGTTGCTTCTCATTGACTGAACCCACATGAAAGCTGGAGAAAAGGGGGTCCTTGGGTGAAATTCAAACAGTTAGCCTCTTAGGCACACAGCAAGGTGAAGGATGGGGATGAGTAGACCCTTATGGGCAAAGAATAGTCATCAAAAAAGGGCAAGAGGAAGAAATGCTGTTGCTGGAGCCCTCTGCAAACTGGAACTAGAGGGGGGCGGGGCACCTGTGGAAAGGTGTTGGTGTGAAGAACAAGGAAGAAAAGCAATAGAGGCATATGTGCCAGGAAGCAGTACCCCCTCCTATCTCCCTGCCTCTCTCCCCACCCCCACACTCTGCCACCACACACATACCTCCTGGTCCAGTTCTCAACTTCCCACCAGTACCTCCTATTGCCCAGATCAAACAAGAAACCAGTTAACAAGGGAGCCCATTTGATGCAAAGGAGGTCCAAGATGGAAATTAATAAGATTTTTTTACCCTGTGAAATCCTTTTAACCATGTTTATTTTATATAACCCAGTGGAAAGGCAAGTTTCCAAACTAAAAAATACAGGGAAATGAAATCAGAATCTGATAATTCTATTTTCTTAGAGTCATCCAACATACCAAACTGCTCAAATAATGGGTTCTCCCTCCTTTTTCTCCTTTCTTTGAAAGTGTTTCACAAGTTCTTTTTGTTATCCTTGGAATTCCTCACAAGCTATTTCACTCTAGGGATCAGACTCCCCTCTTTAGCTAATGCTTATGACCCTTTGCCTAGGAGCAAACTCTGCTATGGACTCAGGAGATAGGGCCTCGAGAAAGCACTCCAAGGATCACCTCTACTCAAGGTGCTACAGAACACTCTTCCTCCTACCATCCCAGGGAAATCATTCTAATCTGGGAGAGTCCCACCCAGGGACTCTGCCCTACCCAAGAAAACTCTCTTCCTTTTTGGTTTGAGGTCTCCTAAAGGTCCAAATTCTTGGAAACAAATACCAAAGAGTCTTTTTAGATGTTCCATCATACCATAAATTTCTTCTGAGACTGTAAAAATTTACAGTCGTTTTCTTAACTTCAGTGGAGAAAAGAGGATCGGAAAAAAAAAAAAAAACTGAGGAAAAAGAGCCTAGGAATTGATATCTCAAAATATGATCCAGTGGTAATGGGCCACTTTCTGGTCTCTTATCTTTGGATATGCCCATTAAATGTTGAGCTCACCAACAAGCGTCCTGCAACTCCACTGGCTTTCTTGGTTTTTTCCCTTTTCTTCCTGCTATATCATTCACAACACAGTCTCAGTATTTCATTTTAAGAGATTCTCATCCATTTTTGCATTATCTTCCCCTTTGGAGTCTCTAGTTACAAGAAAACTCTCCAAAACATTTTGAAATCAGTTTTCATATGCTAGAATTAGCCCAATATTGTCTTCATTGACAATTTTATGAGCTCTACAATGAGGTATAGTTACTTTTCCCCCAAGGTTTTCTTCACTTTCACTGCAAATACTTTTCCATTGCTAATCAATTAGTAGCTACATCCTAAAAGACTGAGTCATCAATAAATCATGTTTAAAACAGGAAAATGTTTCAGTTGTTTTGTAGGATTTGAGACTTCCAGCAAAAATCCAGTGGCACTATTCATAAACAAAAATACATACTCAACAATAAATAATGGCATAATAGACATATCAATGTGGAATTCTCAAGCTTGTCCATAAGGGTGTCCCAGACCTTGTAGAAATAGTCCTGTGCTTATATTCTCACCCTGGCTAGTCATTGACTATGAGCAGCCCACTAAAAGTTTGGCCTAAGTGTACACATAGTGCTGGTAGCAGTTGGGGCCATCAGTTAGTTATGCTACATACAGGAAGAGATCTGAGTGACAACTTGTCATCAGAAACCATCAAAACCACATTGGTAGATTAAAATTAGAAAGGCCCTAAGAGATTAGTTTTAAAAGATGAGGGGGAAAATATTTGCTTACTTTTTTAGTCAGCTTTCTCACTGTTGTGACCAAAAGACATGACAAGAACAATCAGAGGGGGAAAAAAAGTTTATTTGATTCATGGTTTCAGAGTTCTCAGTCTATAGCTGGCTGACTCCATAACTACGGTCCCCAGGTGTGGCAGAACATCATGGTGGAAGGGCATGCAGAAAGAAGGCAGCTCAGGACATGGCAATCAGGAAGCATAGAGAGCTCTGCTCACCTAGGACCAAATATATATCCCAAAGGTATACTCCCATGGACTTACCTCCTCCAGCCATACCTTACCTGCCCACAGTTATCACCCAGTTGACTCCATATCAGTGGATTAAGTCATCAATTAGGTTATATCTCCCATAATCTAATCATTTCACCTTTGAATGTTTTTTGCATTGTCTCACACATAAGTTTTCATGGTACACCACATATTCAAACCATAATGCTTTCATTCATTGTTCATTCATGATTTTTTTAATCTTTAGCAAATAGGACTACAAATAAACCCACTTAACTTGTAAAGAGTGTCTACCAGGGGCTGGGGATATAGCTAAGTTGGTAGAGTGTTTGCCTTGCAAGCACAAGGCCCTGGGTTCAATCCCCAGTACCGCAAAAAAAAAAAAAAAAAAAAAAAAAAAGAGTGTCTAACAAAAAACCTAGAGTAAATCTCAAACTTAAGAGCAAATTTTGAAATCCTTCCCTTTTAAATTGAAGCTCTTGGTTACAGCAAAAAGCAGAAAAAAAGAAGAAAGAAGCATTAGGACTAGAAAGGAAAAGGAAGTTGTCATTATTCACATAGAAGATGTTCATGATTACAAATACAACACAAAAGAACAGTCAGAAAAATTACTATAATTAAAAAGAGTGGCTAGATTATTGGAAACAAGTTTGATATAAAAAAGCCACTTACATTACTGTACACTAATAACAAAACATTAGAAGTATATCTTTAATAATTATTTTTCTT
Source organism: Sciurus carolinensis (assembly GCF_902686445.1). Lineage (NCBI taxonomy): Eukaryota > Metazoa > Chordata > Mammalia > Rodentia > Sciuridae > Sciurus > Sciurus carolinensis. The sequence goes on along the minus strand of NC_062215.1, from coordinate 150,836,681 downwards.
TTCTAATTTTAAGTTGTTGCATGTATTTTCCAAATTTGTTCCTAGATACTTTATTTTATGACTTTTAAAAATGTCATATTTTAGAAGATTAAAATACATGCAGAGATATGCCATATATTTAGATGGGGAACTTTAATAATTTAATATGTTAGTTCTCCCCAAATTGACCTGTAACTTCAATGAAACTCCAATTCAAATGCCAGCAGAATTTTTCATGGAACTTGATAAGTTAATTCTAAAATCCATATAGATAATTAAATAGCCAATATACTCCCAATGAAAAAGCCCAGACTTGTTATTAAACCATAGAAATCAGGGGAGGTCAGTTTTAGTTGAAACAAAATAGCTCAGAAATAGATCCATACCCATATGGAAGCTTGACGGAAAGGTGACTTTGGATACCAGTGAGGTGAAAGGAAGGAAGAAAAGAAGGAGGAAAGAAGGGAGGGAAAAAGAAAACCTGTATTTCAACCTCATACTATACTCAAAAATTTGTTTCAAATAGATTATGGACTTAATGTGAAAAGCAAAACTTAAAAACCTTTAGAAGAAAATACATTCATGATCCTGAGAGTTTTTAAAACTGAGGCGCAAAGAGCATATACCCAAAAGATTTGTGAACAGAAATATCAAATTTATCTTAGCCAAGTTTATTAGAATATACCATAAAGAGCATTTAAAAGTAAATTTAAAATGGAGATATTTATAACATATATAAATTTAAAAGAACTGGAATTCGGAAAATATAAAGAACTCCTCAAAGCATGTGAGAAATGGAAGAGGGTCCCAGGGGACAGAAAAATTTGTTAAAAGACTTGTATAGGCATTTCACAAAATAGAGAGCATTAAGTAGCCAAAAATAAAATAAAATAACAAAATATGCTGAACCTCATTGGCATTCTGAAACACAAAGTAAAACTCATTCAGATTCTATTGTATACCCATCAGACTAGCAAAAATTAAATGGCAATGCTGTTGGCAATGATGTGGAAGGGGAAATCTTTTTTTAACAGATCTCCTGAGGTACAACAGACATATAAAGAACTGCACATATTTAATGTGGGCAATTTGATGAGCTTGAACATATGCAAATATTCATGATGTCATCACCACAATCAAGGTAATAGACATATTCAACATCTCCTAAAATCTCCTTGTATCCTGTTTTTATTTGGGTTTGCTTTTTTTATTTTTACTTTTTATGGTTTGGTTTGGTTTTGCAATAAAAATACTAAATATGAAATTTCCCTCTTACACAATTTTGAAGTGCAGAATTGTGTGTTGTAAACTGTGGGTATGATGTTGTACAGCAGGTCTCTGTGACTTATTCATCTAACATGACTGAAATGTAATACCCACTGAATAGCAACTCCCATTCCCCCCAATGCCCCAGCCCCTGTAAACCACCATGGTAATCTGTTTCTATAGTTTAACTATTTTAGACTTCATATAGAAGGAATCATGCAGTATTTGTCCTGTGATGGTCTTCTTTCACCTAGCGTGATGTTTATCCATGTCACTGTAAATGGAAGAATTTCCTTTTTAAGGCTTAATAACATTCCATTTTATGTATATTCCTTATGTCCTTTATTCATTCTTCTGCAGGTGCATGCAGGCTGCTTCCATATTTTGACTTATGCATAATGCTACAGAGAACATGGGAATACAGATAGGTCTTTAGGTTTCTGCTTTCAATTCTTTTGTATATATACCCACATAGGTGGATCATGTAGTGGTTCTAGTTTTAATATTTTGAGGAATCCATACTATTTTCCATAGTACCTGCACCATTCTATATTCCCACCAACAATGTGTAAAGTTTCTAATTTCTCCATAATTACCTTCTTTTAATAATCACCATCCGAACAGGCATGAGGTTATATCTTATTTTGATTTGCATTTCCCTGATAATTAATGATGGTGGAGCATCTTTCCACATACTTGTTAGCCATTTGCCTGTCTTCACTGAAGAAATGTCTGTTCGAGTCATCAGTCCAATGTTTAAATTGGGTTTTTTGGCTTTTTGTTGTTGGGTCATAAGAATTGCTTCTACATTTAGGAAATTAACTCCTCATCAATTATAGGGCTTACAAATATTTTAACCCATTCCATTGCTTATTTTTCATTCTGTTATCTTGTTTCCTTTTCTGTGAAAAAAGTTTTTAGTTTGAGGTAGTCCTGCTTGTCTATTTTTGCTTTTGTTGCCAGTGTTCTTGGTGTTAAGAGCACAAAAATCACTGTCAAGATCAACATCAAGAAGTTGTTTCCCTGTGTTTTCTTCTAAGAACGTTACAGTTTCAGTCCATTTTTTTTTTTATTCTAAACAAATGGGATACATGTTGTTTCTCTGTTTGTACATGGCGTAAAGGCATACCATTTGTGTAATCATAAATTTACATAGGGTAATGTTGTTTGATTCATTCTATTATTTTTCCCCTTCCCCCCACCCCTCCCAATCCTCTTTTCCCTCTATACAGTCCTTCCTTCCTCCTTTCTTGACCCCTCCCTAACCCTAACTCTAACCCTAACACTAATCCCTCCCACCCCCCATTATGTGTCATCATCCACTTATTAGCGATATCATTCGTCCTTTGGTTTTTTGAGATTGGCTTATCTCACTTAGCATGATATTCTCCAATTTCATCCATTTGCCTGCAAATGCCATAATTGTATCATTCTTTATGGCTGAGTAATATTCCATTGTATATATATGCCACAGTTTCTTTATCCATTCATCAACTGAAGGGCATCTAGGTTGGTTCCACAATCTGGCTATGGTGAATTGAGCAGCCATGAACATTGATGTGGCTGTATCTCTGTAGTATGCTGATTTTAAGTCCTTTGGGTATAGGCCAAGGAGTGGGATAGCTGGGTCAAATGGTGGTTCCATTCCAAGTTTTCTAAGGAATCTCCACACTGCTTTCCAGAGTGGCTGCACTAATTTGCAGCCCCACCAGCAATGTATGAGTGTACCTTTCTCCCCACATCCTCGCCAACACCTGTTGTTGCTTGTATTCTTGATAATCGCCATTCTGATTGGGGTGAGATGGAATCTTAGGGTAGTTTTGATTTGCATTTCTCTTATTACTAGAGATGTTGAACATTTTTCCATATGTTTGTTGATTGCTTGTAGATTTTCTGTGAAGTGTCTATTCATTTCCTTAGCCCATTTGTCGGTTGGATTATTTGCATTCTTGGTGTAGAGTTTTTTGAGTTCTTTATAGATTCTGGAGATTAGTGCTCTATCTGAAGTATGATTGGCAAAGATTTTCTCCCACTCTGTAGGCTCTTTCTTCGCATTGCTGATAGTTTCCTTTGCTGAGAGAAAGTTTTTTAGTTTGAATCTATCCCAGTTGTTGATTCTTGTTTTCAATTCTTGTGCTATGGGAGTCCTGTTGAGAAAGTCTGGTCCTAAGCCGACATGTTGAAGCTCTGGACCTACTTTTTCTTCTATAAGATGCAGGGTCTCTGGTCTGAATCCGAGGTCCTTAATCCACTTTGAGTTTAGTTTCGTGCATGGTGAGAGATATGGGTTTAGTTTCATTCTGTTGCATATGGATTTCCAATTCTCCCAGCACCATTTGTTGAAGAGGCTATCTTTTCTCCATTGCATAATTTTGACCCCTTTGTCTAGTATGAGAAAATTGTATTTATTTCGGTTTGTGTCCGTGTCCTCTATTCTGTACCATTGATCCACTTTCTATTTTGGTACCAATACCATGCCGTTTTTGTTACTATTGCTTTGTAGTAGAGCTAAAGATCTGGTATTGCGATATCCCCTGCTTCACTCTTTCTGACAAGGATTACTTTAGCTATTCTGGGTTTTTTATTCTTCCATATGAATTTCACAATTGCTTGCTCTATTTCTGTAAGGTACATCATTGGATTTTAATTGGAATTGCATTGAATCTGTACAGCACTTTTGGTAGTATGGCCATTTTGACAATATTAATTCTTCCTATCCAGGAACATGGGAGATCTTTCCAACTTCTAAAGTTTTCTTGAATTTCTTTCTTTAGTGTTCTGTAGTTCTCATTGTAGAGGTCTTTCACCTCTTTTGTGAGATTGATTCCCAAGTATTTTATTTTTTCGATGCTATTGTGAATGGGGTAGTTTTCCTAATTTCTCTTTCTGAAGATTCATAACTTATGTATAAAAATGCATTAGATTTATGTGCTTTGATCTTATATCCTGCTACTTTACTGAATTCACTTATGAGTTCTAAAAGTTTTCTGGTGGAATTTCCTGGTTCCTCTAAGTATACAATCATATCATCAGCAAATAGGGATAGTTTGAGTTCTTCTTTTCCTATTCGTATCCCTTTAATTTCTTTGGTCTGTCTAATTGCTCTGGCTAGAGTTTCAAGGACGATGTTGAATAGAAGTGGTGAAAGAGGGCATCCCTGCCTTCTTCCAGTTTTTAGGGGGAATGCTTTCAGTTTTTCACCATTTAGAATGATATTAACCATGGACTTAGTGTAGATGGCCTTTACAATGTTAAGGAATGTTCCCACTATCCCTATTTTTTCTAGTGTTTTGAGCATGAAGGGGTGCTGTATTTTATCGAATGCTTTTTCTGCATCTATTGAAATGATCATGTGATTCTTGACTTTAAGTCTGTTGATATGGTGAATTACATTTATTGATTTCCTGATGTTGAACCAACCTTGCATCCCTGGGATGAAACTCACTTGATCATGGTGCACTATCTTCTTAATATGTTTTTGTATGCGATTTGCTAAAATTTTGTTGAGAATTTTTGCGTCGATGTTCATTAAGGATATTGGTCTGAAATTTTCTTTCCTCGATGTGTCTCTGTCTGGTTTAGGTATCAGGGTAATATTGGCTTCATAGAATGAGTTTGGGAGGGTTCCCTCCTCTTCTATTTTATGGAATACTTTGAAAAGTATTGGAATGAGCTCTTCTTTAAAGGTTTTGTAGAACTCGGCTGAGAAACCATCTGGTCCTGGACTTTTCTTTGTTGGTAGGCTTTTGATGACTTCTTCTGTTTCATTCCTTGAAATTGGTCTATTTAAATTGTGTATGTCCTCCTCGTTTAGTTTAGGCAATTCATATGTCTCTAGAAACTTGTTGATGTCTTCAAAATTTTCTATTTTGTTGGAGTATAGATTTTCAAAATAGCTTCTAATTATGTTTTGTATTTCACTTGTGTCTGTTGTGATAAATCCTTGTTCATTCCGAATTTTAGTGATTTGGGTTTTCTCTCGTCTTCTCTTTGTTAGTGTGGCTAAAGGTTTATCAATTTTGTTTATTTTTTCAGAGAACCAACTATTTATTTTGTCAATTTTTTGTATTGTTTCTTTTTTTTCTTTTCTCTTTTTTTATTGTAAACAAATGGGATACATGTTGTTTCTCTGTTTGTACATAGAGTAAAGGCATACCATTTGTGTAATCATAAATTTACATAGGGTGATGTTGGTTGATTCATTCTGTTATTTTTCCCCTTCCCCCCACACCTCCCATCCCTCTTTTCCCTCTATACAGTCCTTCCTTCCCCCATTCTTGCCCCCCTCCCTAATCCTCACTCTAACCCTAAAACTAACCCCTCCCACACCCCATTATGTATCATCATCCACTTATCAGCGAGACCATTCCTCCTTTGGTTTTTTGAGATTGGCTTATCTCACTTAGCATGATATTCTCCAATTTCATCCATTTGCCTGCAAATGCCATAATTGTATCATTCTTTATGGCTGAGTAATATTCCATTGTATATATATGCCACAGTTTCTTTATCCATTCATCAACTGAAGGGCATCTAGGTTGGTTCCACAATCTGGCTATTGTGAATTGAGCAGCCATGAACATTGATGTGGCTGTATCTCTGTAGTATGCTGATTTTAAGTCCTTTGGGTATAGGCCAAGGAGTGGGATAGCTGGGTGAAATGGTGGTTCCATTCCAAGTTTTCTAAGGAATCTCCTTACTGCCTTCCAGAGTGGCTGCACTAATTTGCAACCCCACCAGCAATGTATGAGTGTACCTTTTTCCCCACATCCTCGCCAACACCTGTTGTTGCTTGTATTCTTGATAATCGCCATTCTGATTGGGGTAAGATGGAATCTTAGGGTAGTTTTGATTTGCATTTCTCTTATTACTAGAGATGTTGAACATTTTTCCATATGTTTGTTGATTGTTTGTAGGTCTTCTTCTGTGAAGTGTCTGTTCATTTCCTTAGACCATTTGTCGATTGGGTTATTTGTAGTCTTAGTGTTGAGTTTTTTGAGTTCTTTATAGATTCTGGAGATTAGTGCTCTATCTGAAGTATGATTGGCAAAGATTTTCTCCCACTCTGTAGGCTCTTTCTTCGCATTGCTGATAGTTTCCTTTGCTGAGAGAAAGCGTTTTAGTTTGAATCTATCCCAGTTGTTGATTCTTGCTTTTATTTCTTGTGCTATGGGAGTCCTGTTGAGAAAGTCTGGTCCTAAGCCAACATGTTGAAGCTCTGGACCTGCTTTTTCTTCTATAAGATGCAGGGTCTCTGGTCTGATTCCGAGGTCCTTAATCCATTTTGAGTTTAGTTTTGTGCACGGTGAGAGATATGGGTTTAGTTTCATTTTGTTGCATATGGATTTCCAATTTTCCGACCACCATTTGTTGAAGAGGCTATCTTTTCTCCATTGCATATTTTTGGCCCCTTTGTCTAGTATGAGAAAATTATATTTATTTGGGTTTGTGTCCGTGTCCTCTATTCTGTACCATTGATCTACCTGTCTATTTTGGTACCAATACCATGCCGTTTTTGTTACTATTGCTTTGTAGTAGAGTTGAAGTTCTGGTATTGCAATACCCCCTGCTTCATTTTTCCTGTGAAGGATTGCTTTAGCAATTCTGGGTTTCTTATTCTTCCAGATGAATTTCATGATTGCTTGTTGTACTTCTGTAAGGTACATCATTGGGATTTTAATTGGAATTGCATTGAATCTGTATAGCACTTTTGGTAGTATGGCCATTTTGACAATATTAATTCTTCCTATCCAGGAACATGGGAGATCTTTCCATCTTCTAAGGTTTTCTTTAATTTCTTTCTTTAGTGTTCTGTAGTTCTCCTTGTAGAGGTCTTTCACCTCTTTTGTGAGATTGATTCCCAAGTATTTTATTTTTTTCGAGGCTATTGTGAATGGGGTAGTTTTCCTAACTTCTCTTTCTGAAGATTCGTCACTTATGTATAAAAATGCATTAGACTTATGAGCATTGATCTTATATCACGCTACTTTACTAAATTCATTTATGAGTTCTAAGAGTTTTCTGGTGGAATTTCCTGGTTTCTCTAAGTATATAATCATATCATCAGCAAATAGGGATAGTTTGAGTTCTTCTTTTCCAATTCGTATCCCTTTAATTTCTTTGGTCTGTCTAATTGCTCTGGCTAGAGTTTCAAGGACGATGTTGAATAGAAGTGGTGAGAGAGGGCATCCCTGCCTTCTTCCAGTTTTTAGAGGGAATGCTTTCAGTTTTTCACCATTTAGAATGATATTAGCCATGGGCTTAGCGTAGATGGCCTTTACAATGTTAAGGAATGTTCCCACTATCCCTATTTTTTCTAGTGTTTTGAGCATGAAGGGGTGCTGTATTTTATCAAATGCTTTTTCTGCATCTATCGAAATGATCATGTGATTCTTGACTTTAAGTGTGTTGATATGGTGAATTACATTTATTGATTTCCTGATGTTGAACCAACCTTGCATCCCTGGGATGAAACTCACTTGATCATGGTGCACTATCTTCTTAATATGTTTTTGTATGCGATTTGCTAAAATTTTGTTGAGAATTTTTGCGTCGATGTTCATTAAGGATATTGGTCTGAAATTTTCTTTCCTCGATGTGTCTCTGTCTGGTTTAGGTATCAGGGTGATATTGGCTTCGTAGAATGAGTTTGGGAGGGTTCCCTCCTCTTCTATTTTATGGAATACTTTGAAAAGTATTGGAATGAGCTCTTCTTTAAAGGTTTTGTAGAACTCGGCTGAGAAACCATCAGGTCCTGGACTTTTCTTTGTTGGTAGTCTTTTGATGACTTCTTCTATTCCATTACTTGAAATTGGTCTATTTAAATTGTGTATGTCCTCCTTGTTTAGTTTAGGCAATTCATAGGTCTCTAGAAACTTGTTGATATCTTCAAAATTTTCTATTTTTTTGGAGTATAGATTTTCAAAAAAGCTTCTAATTATGTTTTGTATTTCACTTGTGTCTGTTGTGATATTTCCTTGTTCATTCCGAATTTTAGTGATTTGGGTTTTCTCTCGTCTTCTCTTTGTTAGTGTGGCTAAAGGTTTATCAATTTTGTTTATTTTTTCGAAGAACCAACTATTTATTTTGTCAATTTTTTGTATTTTTTTTTTTGTTTCAATTTCGTTGATTTCAGCCTTGAGTTTAACTATTTCCTGTCTTCTACTACTTTTGGTGTTGGTCTGTTCTTCTTTTTCTAGGGCTTTGAGCTGTAGTGTTAGGTTGTTTATTTGTTGAGTTTTGCTTCTTTTATTAAATGCGCTCCATGAAATAAATTTTCCTCTAAGTACTGCTTTCATAGTGTCCCAGAGATTTTGATATGATGTTTCTTTGTTCTCATTTACCTCTAAGAATTTTTTAATTTCCTTCCTAATATCTTCTGTTATCCATTCATCATATAATAGCATATTGTTTAATCTCCAGGTGTTTGAGTAATTTCTGTTTTTTACTCTTTCATTTATTTCTAGTTTCAATCCATTATGATCTGATAAAATACAAGGTAGTGTCTCTATCTTCTTGTATTTGCTAACATTAGCTTTGTGGCATAATATATGGTCTATTTTAGAGAAGGATCCATGTGCTGCCTAGAAGAAAGTGTATTCACTCTTGGTTGGATGGTATATTCTATAAATGTCTGTTAAGTCTAAATTATTGATTGTGTTATTGAGATCTATGGTTTCTTTGTTCAATTTTTGTTTGGAAGATCTGTCCAGTGGTGAGAGAGGCGTGTAAAAATCACCTAGTATTATTGTATTGTGGTCTATTTGGTTTCTGAGAATGAGAAGGATTTGTTTGACATATATGGGTGAGCCACTGTTTCGGGCATAGATATTTATGATTGTTATGTCTTGCTGATTTATGGTTCCCTTAAGCAGTATGAAGTGTCCTTCTTTATCCCTTCTGATTAACTTTGGCTTGAAGTCCACTTTATCTGAAATGAGGATGGATATCCCAGCTTTTTTGCTGGGTCCATGTGCATGGTAAGTTTTTTCCCATCCTTTCACCTTTAGTCTTTGGATATCTCTTTCTAAGAGATGAGTCTCTTGCAGGCAACATATTGTTGGATCTTTCTTTTTTATCCAATCTGCCAGTCTATGACTTTTGATTGATGAATTCAGGCCATTAATATTCAGGGTTATTATTGAGATATGATTTGTATTCCCGGCCATTTGACTCATTTTATTCATTTATTTGTTTATTTTTGACACGACTTGGTTCCTCTTTATTTGAGAGTTCCTTTAGGATATCTCCTCCCTTTGCTGATTTGCTTCTTTGTTTTTCATCTCTTCTTCATGGAATATTTTGCTGAGAATGTTCTGTAATGCTGGCTTTCTTTTTGTATATTCTTTTAGCTTTTGTTTATCATGGAAGGATTTTATTTCATCGTCAAATCTGAAGGTAAGTTTTGCTGGGTATAAGATTCTTGGTTGGCATCCATTTTCTTTTAGGGCTTGAAAAATGTTATTCCAGGCCCTTCTAGCTTTTAAGGTCTGGATTGAAAAATCTGCTGATATCCGTATTGGTTTCCCCCTGAATGTAATTTGCTTCCTTTCTCTCACAGCCTTTAAGATTCTGTCTTTATTTTGTATGTTAGGTATTTTCATTATAATGTGCCTTGGTGTGGGTCTGTTGTAATTTTGTGTATTTGGAGTCCTATAAGCCTCTTGAACTTGATTTTCCATTTCATTCTTCAGATTTGGGAAATTTTCTGAAATTATCTCATTGAATAGGTTGTTCATTCCTTTGGTTTGTTTCTCTAAGCCTTCCTCAATCCCAATAATTCTCAAATTTGGCCTTTTCATGATATCCCATAGTTCTTGCAGATTCCGTTCATGATTTCTTACCATTTTCTCTGTTCAACTTTGTTTTCGAGGTTAAATATTTTGTCTTCAATATCTGAGGTTCTGTCTTCCAGGTGTTCTATCCTATTGGTTGTACTTTCTATGGAGTTCTTAATTTGGTTTATTGTTTCCTTCATTTCAAGGATTTCTGCTTGGTTTTTTTTCAATATCTCTAACTCTTTATTGAAATGGTCTTTTGCTTCCTGTATTTGCTCTTTTAACTGTTGATTGGTGCGTTCATTCAATGCCTGCATTTGCTCTTTCATTTCATCGTTTGCTTCCCTTATCATGTTGATTATGTACATTCTGAACTCCCTTTCTGACATTTCTTCTGCCATGCTGTCGTTGGATTTTATTGATGTAACATCCAGATTTGTTTGGGGCATTTTCTTCCCTTGTTTTCTCATGTCGTTCAGGTATCAGTGGACTGCAGAGATGTTGCAGATTTCCTCTATTGACTTATAATGTCCCTGAAGATTGCTAGTGTATTCCCTCTTATCCTTCAGTAGCCTGAAGTCTTAGAGGAAGTTGATACTGTGGTGTTCCCCTAGGAAGCTGCCTCTCTAGGGGTGGTGGTCTTCAGGTGGGGTATATTCCCTGATAGTGGGCAGAGGTGCCTCTACTTGTTGACCAATGGTCATCCAAAGGGGAACTAGGCTGCGGGCTGAGGCAAGGCCTGTTTGTGCCTGTGTCTCTGTTTTTACCATCCTTGTGGGAAAACCTCACCCAGCGGGGAAGACTCACCCGGTGGGGAGGTCTCGCTGGTCAGTTCCCCTCCTAGAGGTTCCCTTCAGTCCACAACTACCGCCTGGGCAGGGCAGCCTTCCCAGGCAACGTTCCCAGGGTCCTGGACCTACCTCCTGGGCCTGGGAGCCCTGCCCTTCGCAGACGAGTCTCCTTAGGCTGCCTCTCCCAGAGAATCTGACCGCAGTCCTGGAAACTTCACTCCGCCCCTCAGCTTGTCTCTGTGTAGCTCTTTCAAGAAAAGGTGCCTAGGTCCCCGGACCAGACCGTGCTTTGCACCTAATCACCTGGCTATGCGACCCCTCCTCTGAGCAGCCACTTGGAGCCTCGTACATAAGCTCCAAGTCCCAGTGACCCGCCACTCGTCTCTTCCTCCAGGCAGCCACCTGGTGTTCTGTGTGGGCGGTTGGAGACCAAGCAGCTCACTGCGCACCTCCACCTCCTCCAGGACAGCCCCCTCCCCGTTGTTCAGGCGGTTGCTGAGTCCAAATAGCTCGCGGCCCAGCTCTTTATTTGGCAGCCGCCGGAGCCCCAGCAGATTGCTCCAAAACCAAGCGGTGTGCTGCATGGCTTCCTCTGCAAAGTTCCCTGCTTTCCGAGTTCACTGCTCCAGTGGGGGGAGGGGTGTCTTGCCGCCTGGGCAGGGCAGCCTTCCCAGGAAAGTTCCCAGGGTCCTGGACCTACCTCCTGGGCCTGGGAGCCTCACCCTTCGCAGACGAGTCTCCTTAGATTGTCCCTCCTTGGAGAAACTGCCCGCAGTCCTGGAACCTTCGCTCCGCCGTTTCTTTGCTCCGTTTTTTCGCTCTGCTTCGCTGTCCGTGTTTACCGCTCCAGCGGGGGGAGGGGCGTCTCGCCGAGCCACTCTGCTTCACAAAGTTCCCTGCGTTCCAGGGCTACCGCCCCATCCAGGATGCCTCCCCAATGGGAGAAATTCACCTGGCGGCTTTGAGTTGGTCCCAAGTCACTCACTATCTCCTCTTTTGAATCTTGAGTCCTGACAATGAGCTTCAAGCCTCCAGCAGGCGTCACAGGACGGGATTTGCCCCACCCAAAGATCGGAGCTGCAGCTTCCAGGATTATCCAATGTGGCCGCTCTGGCTTTGAAATGTGTTGGCAAATGGGGAGCTGCAGCTCAGGGGTGGACGTGGTCAGCTGGAGGTCCTGGAGATGGGATGTGGTTGGTCAGGCAGGGGTCCTGGAGGTCCGGTGTGTTTGGTGTGGTTGTGGGATCCTGGAGGCTGGGTACAATCAGCTGGTCTGGGGTCCTGGTGATAGGGCGCAGTCAGTTGGTCTGGGGGTCCTGGCGGCAGGGAGCAGTCAGTCGATGTGAGGGCCCCAGAGGCAGGGAGTGATCGGTCGGGCTGAGGGATCCTGATGACAGGGCTCAGTCAGTCCGGCCAGGGGTGCTACGGGGCCTGGCTGTTCTGTATTGTTTCTTTTGTTTCAATTTCATTGATTTCAGCTCTGAGTTTATTTCCTGTCTTCTACTACTTTTGGTGTTGGTCTGTTCTTCTTTTTCTAGGGCTTTGAGCTGTAGTGTTAGGTCGTTTATTTGTTGAGTTTTGCTTCTTTTATTAAATGCGCTCCATGAAATAAATTTTCCTCTAAGTACTGCTTTCATAGTGTCCCAGAGATTTTGATATGATGTTTCTTTGTTCTCATTTACCTCTAAGAATTTTTTAATTTCCTTCCTAATATCTTCTGTTATCCATTCATCATATAATAGCATATTGTTCAATCTCCAGGTTTTGGAGTAGTTCCTGTTTTTTACTCTTTCGTTTATTTCTAACCTCAATCCATTATGATCTGAGAGAATACAAGGTAGTGTCTCTATCTTCTTGTATTTGCTAACATTAGCTTTGTGGCATAATATATGGTCTATTTTAGAGAAGGATCCATGTGCTGCTGAGAAGAAAGTGTATTCGCTCTTGGTTGGATGGTATATTCTATAAATGTCTGTTAAGTCTAAATTATTGATTGTGTTATTGAGATCTATGGTTTCTTTGTTCAATTTTTGTTTGGAAGATCTGTCCAGTGGTGAGAGAGGCATGTTAAAAACACCTAGTATTATTGTGTTATGGTCTATTTGGTTTCTAAAATTGAGAAGGATTTGTTTGACATACATGGATGAGCCACTGTTTGGGGCATAGATGTTTATGATTATTAGATCTTGCTGATTTATGGTTCCCTTAAGCATTATGCAATGTCCTTCTTTATCCCTTCTGACTAGTTTTGGCTTGAAGTTCACATTATCTGAAATGAGGATGGATACTCCAGCTTTTTTGCTGGGTTCATGTGCATGGTATGCTTTTCCCCATCCTTTCACCTTTAGTCTATAGGTATCTCTTTCTATGAGATGAGTCTCTTGCAGGCAACATATTGTTGGATCTTTCTTTTTTATCCAATCTGCCAGTCTATGTCTTTTGATTGATGAATTCAGTCCATTAACATTCGTGGTTATTACTGAGATATGAGTTGTATTCCCGGTCATTTGGTTCTTTTTTTTTTTTTTTTTTTAATTTTTTTTTATTTTCTTTTTTTTTTTAATTTTTTTTTAAAGTTTATTTATTTATTTTTTTTTTTTACACAACTTGGTTCCTCCTTTATTTGACAGTTCCTTTAGGATAATTCCTCCCTTTGCTGATTTGCTTCTTTGTTTTTTCTCTCTTCCTCATGGAATATTTTGCTGAGAATGTTCTGTAATGCTGGCTTTCTTTTTGTAAATTCTTTTAGCTTTTGTTTATCATGGAATGATCTTATTTCATTGGCAAATTTGAAGGTAAGTTTTGCTGGGTATAAGATTCTTGGTTGGCACCCATTTTCTTTCAGAGCTTGAAAAATGTTTTCCAGGCCCTTCTAGCTTTTAGGGTCTGGATTGAAAAATCTGCTGATATCCGTATTGGTTTCCCCCTGAATGTAATTTGGTTCTTTTCTCTCACAGCCTTTAAAATTCTGTCTTTATTTTGTATGTTAGGTATTTTCATTATAATGTGCCTTGGTGTGGGTCTGTTGTAATTTTGTGTATTTGGAGTCCTATAAGCCTCTTGAACTTGATTTTCCACTTCATTCTTCAGATTTGGGAAATTTTCTGATATTATTTCATTGAATAGATTGTTCATTCCTTTGGTTTGTTTCTCTAAGCCTTCCTCAATCCCAATAATTCTCAAATTTGGCCTTTTCATGATATCCCATAGTTCTTGCAGATTCTGTTCATGATTTCTTACCATCTTCTCTGTTCAACTTTGTTTTCAAGGTTAAATATTTTGTCTTCAATATCTGAGGTTCTGTCTTCCAGGTGTTCTATCCTATTGGTTATGCTTTCTATGGAGTTCTTAATTTGGTTTATTGTTTCCTTCATTTCAAGGATTTCTGTTTGTTTTGTTTTCAATATCTCTAACTCTTTATTGAAATGGTCTTTTGCTTCTTGTATTTGCTTTTTTAACTGTCGATTGGTGCGGTCATTCAATGCCTGCATTTGCTCTTTCATCTCATCATTCAATGCCTGCATTTGCTCTTTCATCTTGTTTGCTTCCCTGATCATTTTAATTATGTATATTCTGAACTCCCTTTCTGTCATTTCTTCTGCCATGCTGTCATTGGATTTTATTGATGTAACATCTAGATTTGTTTGGGGCATTTTCTTCCCTTGTTTTCTCATGTTGTTCAGGAATCAGTGGATCATTAAGATATTGCAGATTTCCTCTATTGACTTATAATGTCCCTGAAGATTGCTAGTATATCCCCTCTTATCCTTCAGTAGCCTGAAGTCTTGGAGGAAGTTGATAATGTGGTGCTCCACAAGGAAGCTGCCTCTCTAGGGGTGGTGACCCTCAGGTGGGGTATATTCCCTGATAGTGGGCAGAGGTGCCTCCACTTGTTGACCAATGGTCATCCAACGGGGAACTAGTCTGCAGGCTGAGGCAAGGCCTGTTTGTGCCTGTGTCTCTGTTTTTACCGTCCTTGTGGGAAAACCTCACCCGGCGGGGAAGACTCACCCAGTGGGGAGGTCTTGCTGGTCAGTTCCCCTCCTAGAGGTTCCCCTCAATCTACAACTACTGCCTGGTCTGGGCTGCCTTCCTCTGCAACATTCCCAGGGACCTGGACCTACCTCCTTGTGCCTGGGAGCCTCACCCTTCGCAGATGAGTCTCCTTAGGCTGCCTCTCCTCAGAGAATCTGCCCACAGTCTGAACATTCGCTCTGCCCCTAAGCGTGTCTCTGTGCGGCTCTTCCACCAAGAAGCCACCTAGGTCCTGGGACCCTGCTCTGCACCTAATCGCCTGGCTATGCGGCCCCTCCTCTGAGCAGCCACCTGGAGCCCCGTACAGTCGCTCTGAGTCCCAGAGACCCACCACACACCTCTTCCTCCGGACAGCCGCCCAGTGTTCTGATGCAGTCACTAGGAGTCCAAGCAACTCACTTTGAGTCTCCTCCTCCCGCCAACCACCCGTAGCCCTAGGCAGTCACTCCAAGTCCAAGTGACCCGCCCTGTTCCTTCTCCTCCTCGGGGTAGCCCCTCGGGTGTTCAGGAGTGGTCGCACCGAGACCAAGCAACCCACCGCACTCCTCCTCCAGGCAGGCCACCGGTGTTCAGGAGCGGTCGCTTTGAGTCCAAACAACTCACCACTCGCCTCCTCCTCTGAGCAGCCACCCGGAGCTCTGATGCAGTCACTCCTAGACCAAGCAACCCTCCGCTCTCCTCCTCTTCATCTGGGCAGCCCCCCGGTGTTCAGAAGCGGTCACTCTGAGTCTAAACAGCTCACTGCGCAGCTCCTCCTCTGGCAACCGCCTGTAGCTCTGGTGTAGTCCCTCCGAGACCAAGCGACCAGCCGCGCTCCTCCTCCTCTTCCTCCGGGCAACCCCCTGGTGTTCAGAAGCGGTCGCTCTGAGTCCAAACAGCTCACCACACAGCTCCTCCTCAGGCAGCCGCCCGGAGCCCCTGTGGTTGCTCCGAGTCCAAGCGCTGTGCTGAGCAGCCACCTCTACAATGTTCCCGTGTTGTCCGTGTTTACCGCTCCAGCGGGGGGAGGGGCGTCTTGCTGGGCAAATCTACTTCACAAAGTTCCCTGCGTTTCGGGACTACCACCCCATCCGGGACACCTCCCCAACGGGAGAGACTCACCCGGTGGCTTTGAGTTGGTCCCAAGTCTCTCACTATCTCCTCTTTTGAATCCTGCGTCCTGGAGCAACATGAAATGCAACCACCCTCTAGTCCACCATCTTGAAACCTCTTCAGTCCATCTTAAATGCTGGGATGAGAAAGAAATTTGATACAATAACTAGTTTCCATTATTTAAAAAAGTTGAAAATTAACATAACCTGCAGTACTGCAGTTCCACTCTAAGGTATGTAAAGAAAATCTTCCACACAGTCACAAAGAGAGACAGAATAGCCTCATTCCTTAAAATAAGGGGAAAAAACAGAAGGGCAATCATCAACAATACAAATAATAATAAATGTTGAAGAAGATGTGGAAAGAAAGGACCATTTACACCTTGTTGGTGGAACTGCACATCAGTACAACCACTATGGAAATCAGAACAAAGATTCTTCAAAAGACTAGGAATGAAACTACCATATAGCTCAGCTATTCCACTCCTTGGTATTTATCCAAAAGAACTGAAATTAGCATACTGTAGCAATACCTGCCTTCTAATGTTTATAACAGTACAGTTCACAGTCACCAAGTTATATAACCAGCCTGGGTGTGTATTAAAAGATGAATGGATAGAGAAAATGTGGTATATATACACAATGGAGTATTGCCCAACAATTAAGAAGAATAAAATTAAGTCATTTGCTGGTAAATGGATGGAACTGGAGAACATCATGCTAAGTAAAATGAGTCAGGCTCAGAAAGTCAAAGGTCAAATGTTTTCTCTCATGCAGAACCTAGAGAGAAATTAAGAATTAAAAAAGAAGGATCTCACAAAAATAGAAGGGAGGACAATAGAGTTGAGAAATGGATCCAGGAGGAGGATGGAAAGGAGGAAAAGGGTAGGAACTTCAGAATGAAATCAACCAAATTATGCTATTTGCGAATATACCACAATAAAAATCCCACTTTTATGTGTAAGTATAATGCACCAATTTAAAAAAATTAAAAATTAAAAAAAATAAATAGAAGTTAGACCAGTATAGTAGTAGAAGGAATCAGGAGGAAGGGGGAAGAATAGTATAGGTAAGAATAAGTATAGGAGGGGAAGGGGAAGTACTGGAGAATGAAAGAGTATATTTGTGTACACATGAATACATAACAATGAACCCCACTATGATGAATAATTATAGTACTAGTAAAAACAAAATTTCTAAAAAATAAGGGAAAAAAACCAAAACAACTCAAATTGGAGGTTGAACTTCTATGTATTCAAATAGTAGGAAAACCATAACTTGGTGAAAATGAATATCATTAATATGGATAAATATCCCAATTCTAATATTGAATGAAAAAGTAAATTATAGATGAAAACATATAAATGACTCTACATAAAAGTAAAAAATATGCAAAAATTAATAATATTTTGCTTAGCAAGACACAGTGGTGCACACCTGTAATCCCAGCAACTCAGGAGGCTAAGGCAGGAGGAACACAAGTTCAAAGCCAGTCTCAGAAATATAGCAAGGCCCTAAGTAACTTAGCAAGAGCCTATCTTTAAATGAAATATAAAATAAAACATAAAAAGGGATGGGGATATATTTCTAATATATATACATATATACAGATAGATAGATATAGACATAGATATATATCTTAAAGTTCCATATATATATATATGATAAAAACACAAGTCAATGATTTTTCTTTTCTTGTAAAGAGAGAGGGAGGTAGGATAAAGGAGGAATTCAGGTTACTGGTTGTGTTCTATTTCCTACTGTAGGTTAAACAGGTTTTCATTACATTATTTTACTTTGAACAAAATATATATTTGTGTACCCATGCACATGTTATACATATATTGTTTGGATTTTATATGTATGACACATTTCATAATAAAAATAATACTTTTGAGAGAAAAAAAAAGGAGAAGTGTTCATGAAGACTTTTGACCCTTCAGCATCCTTTTGGAGTGTTATGGATATTATTCCCAGAAATGAAGCAGATGACTTGCTATCTCAAGGACAGTAGCCACATACTAAAGATGGTGGCATGGAAGACAGAGCAGCCTGGGTTTTGATCATGCAGTTGAACCTTATAACCAGTCCTAGACAGTCTACAAACTTGAACTCTCAGTGAAAGGAAATCTTTAAGGGTACAGTATTATTGAAATTCTAAGGATTCTACTCCCAAATGTAATCTTCTGCCATTACATTCATGTCAATGTAGTACATTGACATGTACTACACCCATATCCCTTTCTTGTATAAGACCTAATAAGGACAGATTGCCTATAAAGCATTAGAATTTCTCTGATGCTTGATGTTCCATTTTAAATCACTTTTCAATCCAACCGCTGCTTCATTAACTATACATCTATCAAGGCTGCTCATTATGCTGTTACACATTACTACACAGATCCTGCAAATGCTGAAAATTCAGGATATGCAATGCTCCCACAGGGAAATATGTACTAGAATGGTATTTGCAAATGTCTTCTATGAAAGACCACTGTAAAATGTTTTTTATATCTATGAAGAATATATTTTGAACGATCTTCATACTTGAGGCAGGAAAAAAATATGGCTGCCAAACACAGTGTGACCTGGATTTTTCCCTTCATATTCATAAGTCTTTTTCTTATTATGATTGTTTTTTTATTCATGTGAGGAAAATCTCTCCTTGAAATCAATAGCTTGACCTAAAATTGTGTTTCTTAACTTCTAGTCTAGCTATATCATGCTTCATGTGCCTAAACACACACACACACACACACACACACACACACACACACACGATTAAACCTTTTATTCTGACTTTATAGTGAAATTTTAAATTTCACATGCCAGAACCACTACAGATTCTTTTTTAAAACTTTTGGCTGTGACTATTTAGAAATCAGTCTGGAAAATGACAAATTTTATTTCCCTTGTTCTGTCCATGGTCCAATTAGCAAATACAGGGATTCAGTCCTCTGCAATTCAGCAATGGGGTTTCTTATGTTCTTTCTTCCCCATGATGAAAGTGTTTGTATATTTTTAAATACTTTTAAAGTTTCAACTGAATAAATTAGATAAACACAGAGTCATTATAGAATCCAAGTTAATAAGCAAAATAAACTATATTTTTCTGATCCTCCAGAGTGGACCTAGATGACCCTTCTATCTTTAAATCACTTTAAAGAAAAGGCAATTCTCTGGACCTAGATCCTGGCCCCAGAAGAACAGGAGTCTATATCATCACATCTTCTCTCTCTCTCTCTTCCCCCTCCCAGCCAGTTTCACACTTCTCATAGAGTACATGTATTTGCACAAAAACACTTTCAACAATGTGATCAATATGGGTTTGCCATTTAGATGCAGAAAACTAAGGTTCAAATCCTCTTTCTTCTCTACGTATTGCCATAACAATCAATTAAACTCCTCAACCTCAGTTGTGAAGTTGAAATAATAATGTCTACCTTGGAGCACTGCCGTGAAGATTAGCAGAGAATATGTATGTGATAGCACACCATAAACCGAAAAGCACTATGTAATGTTAAATTGTTGTATTATTATTAGTATTATTACTTTACTTCTCAGCTTCAAATTAGATACAGTGAGCATTAGCAAACTTTAATAGAGGTCAATAGTTGACCAAGGAGAGTCCTGGATCAACTCTCCAAAACGAGGCCCAGAACATCAGCTCCTTGAGTCAGTGATAGATGTTACAAAAAAAAATTAAAATTAAAAATAGCAAGAGGAAAACATTGGTTAACAGGGTTAGATCTGTTTCTCTATTCCAGGACCTTTCAAAACCTTCTTCTGCTAACATACAAAGTGACAATCCGAGGGGAATATTGTCAACTCCCATCCTCTTTCTCGTTGCAAAACACTATCTCTAACAAGCACAACTTGATCTTTCTGTCTTCCTGATTCCTATTACCCAATTCCTAGAACACACTCTCTGATTTTTGTTATTTTGCTTTATCTGTTAGCAGTCAGGGAATAACAAATTTTCCCAAACAATGTCTTATTGCAGCAAAGCTACACAACTAGCCCTGCCATATAGAATACAATGTAGAATCATGTACAGGAGCTCAAGGATAGAAAATATTAACAAGAATCCAAAAACACAAATTATACTATAGCAACCCTTCCTTCTTCCCAATCTACAGAGCTGATTTTCATAAAGGAATTTCATCAATCAACATAAGAGGGGTTTAAGGAATAGTACTGTAATATGAAGTCTTAATCATTAGTCTCTTTGGCGTGGAGTTTTAAAGCCCAGTGTCTCCGTCGCATACTTCTGAATTGTATAATATTGTTAGTGTGAGTAGTCTATGCAACATGGAACTCCACAGCCCTCAGTTTGCATTCTAGTACAAAAATAGAACACTTACTCAGTTTTTCACTTAGCACATTTCAGACCTCAGAACAACCTAAGTGACGCTCACTTCCTTATCTGGGGTATGAAAAAGTTCCAGTACATTCTCAAAGTCACAACTTTGCTGTCATGTGTGTGTGCTCATATCTTCCTAAAGAACACACCTTCTTCCCCTCTGTCAAATGTTTTTATGTCTCTGTGAGTCAGATCATAAGTTCTTGGGCCAAACCCCAACTCCTTGCCCCTCTCTTTTTCCTTTTGTATCATATTAAGTGTTTACAATTCCTCTCAAACACCCGGAGGCCACCCAGGTGTAGGATACCTCCAACTGCAGTAGTCGTTTCCAAACATCACCCACACCTCCCCAGCATGGCCCCCCAGAACTCTCACAGACCTCCATGGCTCATTTTCTCCACTCCAACTACACCAGCCACATACAAGCTCCACCTAATTTATAAAATGACTGTATTCTTCAAAAGCCTATCTGGAGTCAGAAAACAACCTGGGGTTTAATTTGAATGTGAAAACCACTAGAGTTACTTGTTTGTTAAAAGAGTTATGAGGTATTACTTTTTTCAATTTCTGGACCCCTTACTCTCACCACCCACCCAAAAAATGATCAAAAGAAAAACAGGTAGTAAGGAAATCTCCTAGTGTTATTTCATCCCCTTTTGGTACCCTGCCTTGATGCAAAAGTTAGTAGACTTGAAACTCTGAATGAGAAGGGGTCTTTGGGTTGAGATGGTTTAAACACCTAACTGATAATCAAATTGACATGTGTACTTCTAAAAAGAGAATGAACTTTGAAGCAGGACAAACTAGGTTCGTTTTGCCATTTGACCACCAGTTGCTTAACTTCCTTGAATCTGCATTGCCTCAACTATAAAATGGAGAAAACGTTGCACAGGTTTATCACGAAGATATGAAGTAATATACTTAAGATGCTTAACATTGTTCCTAGCACCAAATGAATGGCAGCTGTGATCTTATTTCTTTTCTGATCTAATCCCTGAGTACCTCACAAATGGTGTTACAGCTACTTTAACCCCCCAATGAAGAGGAACTCATTGCTTCCCTAGTTGGTCTATTCCATCCTTGGAAAACCCTTCAAGTTATAAAGTGCATACTTATTGCTGGGATTACCAACTGTCCAGGGTGGTAGAGGTTGAAGGTGAGCGATAGCAAAGACTGTATTAAGTGACTGACAGAGGAGGCTGTAGATTTGAACAGGGAAAAAAATAATTCAGACTCAATCAAATCAACATCTGCTAATTAGCCATCCTACACATGCACACTCTTCCCTCAAGCCCCCTAAACTTTTTCGAAGAAGACTGAAAAAATTTGATAGTCTAGTTGCTAGCAAAAATGTGAAGGGTTAGGTATGGTGAACACTTCAAAACCACCAATATTTGAGCAATGTGCATCAACCTGTAATCAATGAAAATTAGAAGTAAATGTGGTCATGTACAACCACAAGATTGGGAAGTTATACTCCATGTATGTGTAATATGTTAAAATACATCCTACTGTCATGTATAACTATAAAGAACAAATAAATTTAAAAAAAAAAGTAGATGTGGAATGTCTTAGCTTGGATTCCTCAGACAGCAAAGTATGTAAGAATACTGTGTTGGCGAGTAGAATCCAGGGAGCAGAAGAGGTGACCAGATGACACAAAACTGGGAGAGAGCCAATTCAAGAATGAGTTATTAAATTAGCTGCCACTATATGTGATTTTCTCAATCCCTCAGAACTATATGGTATGAAACCTCGGAGTAGAAAGGAGAAAGCATTTAACCACTGTCTTCCAATTCCTATTGGTTAAAAGTTCATCCACAGGATATTAACACCTCACACCTGATTGAACATATTAACTAATTATTGCTGCAATAATGTATAATAACACCAAAATTTCAGTGACTTACAAAATAAATACTCATTTTCTCACTCCTGGATCTATGGTTCTGCTGGCCATGTTCTGCTTCAGGCTGTGAGTGAGTTGGGTTCAAGTCTGGTACACATGTCTCTCAGACTAGAAACTTGCTGGTACACTCTCTCTCGTGGTGAATGGTGGAAACATAAAGTCAATTCAAACCACACAAATACATTTAAAGTCTCTGCCTGCATCCCAAAACTAGTCACATAGCCAAACCCAGGGTCAAGGAGGCCCGGATTAAATCTCCACCTATTCTACTGGAAGGCACTAAAAATGAAAACAGCTGGCAATGAGTTTCAATGTGCAAATTCTATTGTAGGGAGGAAAGGAAGACTGAGGGAC
The DNA here is from genome assembly GCF_902686445.1 of Sciurus carolinensis. Taxonomy (NCBI): domain Eukaryota; kingdom Metazoa; phylum Chordata; class Mammalia; order Rodentia; family Sciuridae; genus Sciurus; species Sciurus carolinensis. The sequence goes on along the minus strand of NC_062215.1, from coordinate 150,814,116 downwards.
ATAATCTAATCCAGAAAGCATAGATGGGCACCGAGTATGATTCTGAGGAATCTACACTAAGGTATCAGTACAGAAGTCCTTGAGCATCAGATGAGAGGCACCCAGGTGCATCTGAGATGAGGCGACGTCAGGTTGAAACTACACGAAGCTGTTTTCCTCTGCAAATGGGGGAAAAGACATGGGCACAGTTGAGAAGATTTGAACTGATATGGAAGAAATGGCCAAGACACATAGTCAGCTCTGATGATCAGCCTTTATAGCATGGTAAGGAAAACTACTTCAGCATAGTATATAAGAAGGAAGTCCATTTCTACTGGGAGTTTGTGCTCCTGTTTTTCCTGTGTAGATAGGAAGGAAATCATATGAATTGAAGCAAGGAGTCATCATTTTCCACTCCACTGTCTCAAGAAACTTAAGAGGAAGAGAAGTCTGGTCCCTCTTAAAAGAAATGAGTTGTTAGCCAAGGCTCTGATGTCAGATATTGGAATATTCTTTGGGAACTATGTGGGAACCATGTTCCCACTAAGAGACCAGGCCTTTCTCCCTCCTGCTGACCTCGGGTGAGAAATTTGGGGACAATATACCCTGGTGCCATATTGTAAATAGATCACTCCTCCTGAGACCGACCAAAGCAACTCCTTCTTGCCTTCAACATACAATACTTGTCATTTTGGAATGAAAGGAAACAGCTTCAGCAGTGTCGAATTAGTCCCTCTGGAAGTTCATGTCACTGGCCCACAATACATCTGGGCTTCATAAAATGGAACCCATCTATCTCCCTTCTACCCAGAGGTTTCAGAGACTAAAAACAAATTCAAAATCAAACATAGTATGGAAGGATCTCGTCTGCAGTATGTCAAACGCACTGACATCTGGAAACACATAAGCCGCTAACTGAAACTTTCTTTTTATTTGAACAGAAATGACTTCAGACCTGTGTATCTTTCTATGAATTGATTCAACATGAGGATGGATCCAAACATACACTTTCCTAAGGCAACCAACAGCAGATCCCTTGACATTTGTCAATATGTCCAATTCTACAACACCCTTAATGACACACAATTTTCTTTCTTAAAATATGTCCTCTGCATTGGCTTATCAGGAGTACCTCACATGTCTAAGAACAATGGTAAATTACCATGAAAGAAAAAGGAAATGGTTTATGTGTATGTGCTTTTGTCTGGGAAGAAATTTCGTGACTTTGAAAAGATTCCCCAAAGAGTCTATGTGCCATCCAACGATTATGAACACTTGAACTTGGTGGCGACTCCAGTATATCATATCAACAGCACCACAATATACTTTAAATGGAAAAAAAGAGAAAGATTCATGAAGCTTTTCCAGTGAATGAAGCAAGGTGACATTCTAAAACTTCTATTTCCTTATGATGAACCACATTTATTTTATTTATTTATTTATTTTTAATTGTGAGACAGGGTCTCGCTAAGTTGTTTAGGTCCTCCCTAAGTTGCTGAGACTGGATTTGAACTTATGATTCTCCTGCATATCCTCCCTAACTGCTGTGATTACAGATGTGTGCCACCACACCCAGCTGAACAGATGTTTCTTGGATCTGTGTTAGACACAAAGGGAGTAGCAACTCAGCTGACATTGATTTCTCCAGAAACTGTTCCTGCACTCTGCGCCTCTCCTTCCAACAAGATTCCTTTCCATTGGCACTTGATACAAGTTGAACATGTCATGATGACTCCATGAGATTTTCACACAGAATCGAAGATGATACTCTTCTTCTTTGATCACTCTCCTGAAGTGATATGAGCCCAATAGACTATATGACCAACCACCAAGTATGCCTGATCTTGTGGAGAATGGAGAAGAGAGTGGAGCTTGTATCTGGAAGGGAACAGAAGCAAAAGGCAGAAAGAGTCCTAGAAACATGGGGGTCCTGGTTCCATCATCCCCTCCCTATCCCAACCACATGAACTACCAAATCTCTTTCACTACTTAAGCTTATTTAAGTCATGTTTGTCACTTGCAACCAAAAGTTTTCAGCATCAGCTGCTGCAGTTATCTTCATTTTCAAGCCACTTCTCAATAAGAAACAAGGATTTTTGTCTTTTTATCTTGTCTCAAGAATTACTGCAGAAGTTGCCTCACAAGAAAAAGGACAACCACCCTGGTATGCTTTCAGTGTGGTTTAATCTCTAGATAAGTTGAAAACAAATGAAGGGAGACCCAGGAAGCAAGGACATTGATGCTATTTTAACATCTCCCCCTCCAGTCTTCTAAGGACATAGAGAGTGTTAAAGTGATCTTACATAGCAAAGTAGTCACCAAGTCAAGTCTTCTGACTCCCAGTCCAATGACCTTTCCACTTTGCCATGAAGTTTCATCATATTATTCCTTCATTTGGAATACAGTTCTTTCAAAAGTCATGATCTGCCTCCCAACTTGAAGTAGAGTCTCATTCTCTTCTCCTTGAATATGGGCTGGTCTAAGTGATTCACTTCTGACTTTGAAGGCAAACAACTTCTGCCTTGCTCTCTTCAGGAGCCCTTGATCTTGAAAACCTTGTTGTTCTACAGTTGTGAAGCCCAGGATGTATGGGCCAACAGTCTTACATAGACCGACAACCTCCAACTAATAGCAATATTAGCTGCCAAACTATATGAGGAAGTTTTCAAGATGGCCCCAGAGACCACAGGTGAGGATAAAGATGCTAAACCTGGTCAATCCTAGAACTATAAGAGAAAAGAAGAAGAAGAAGGAGGAGGAGGAGGAGGAGGAGGAGGAGGAGGAGGAGGAGGAGGATGATGATAAGGATAAGGATCTGTTGTCTTCTGCGATTAAGTTTAGTATAGTTTGTTACACGTAAATAGAAAATATAAAGCGGGTATATAGGCAGTAAAAATTTCTTATACCTTTGGGTATTATTTATCAGTATAAACAAACACCCTAGAGTTTGTTAATCTCTCTTTTGAGCAGAGGGACACGTAGGGAAGAGCCAACAGATCTGTCCACATATAGAAGGAATATAGTGCAAGTTCTAATGATTTGTTTTGGCACCTCTGTGCATCTTGCACCAAAAGAAGAATAGAAGATCTTGCCTTGCAGAAAACAAGTCCTCCATGGTCCAATTCTTTCCATCCAACATACATGGCAGCAAACAGGTCAGGATGCTCAGTAGTTGGTCAGGATACTCTTTCATAGCCCTAAGAAGCCTGGGTACTTGGTGTGCTCTGTAGACATGTGCTCTTATGAGAAGGTCATGCCAGACTAAGATTTCTGAAGTTCATTCATTTTTACGGAAGAAAACACTCAGTGTCCCTCAGAAGGGAACTGTCCTTCAGAGGGACAGTAAAGGAAACAGAATTGAGGCAAGGAAGAAATTGAACTCTGATGCAGTTGCAGTTAAAATAGAAGCCTCGGTTAATACTATGAAAGTTATGAAGCAGGTACTGATGACACTTCTGAACTGTCCCACAGTGGCACTTCCAAATTGACAAGTTATTAGACAGATGCTGCTCCCAGAGAAACGGCATGATCATGGGTGAGGCAGCTCCCTTCAGGGGGAACAATTCCCATGGAGGGACTCTTGTGAGCCATCACAAGCAAACTCTTCAGTAGCTGCAGGAGTGAGTGCCGTGGTGGACAGCACATCTGTCCATTCCATTCACACGGGAACAGCATGGGCATCAAGTGGTAGAATTGCAAATATTTTTGTGTTTATAAAATACTGATATACTTGACTTAAATCCTCAAAACATTAAAGCAATTTTAGTTTTACGTTAATAATGTTTTTCAGTTGTCAAGGAAAGTCTCTGAGATGGCACTAACATGGTTGGAAAAAATGACGTAAATAAGACAGAATGTTGGCTCCCAAAATACAGAAGCTACATAGGACTCTATTTGTATTCAGCATTAGGAGACATGACTTCAAATATGCTGATAGCGATGACATTCTTGGAAAAGATTCAACAATTATACAAAATATTTTATAGATCTACCAAAAGATAGACATCTTGATGAAACACATCAAATTTGACCTTATGGTTTGTTTTGAACACATGATAGTGTTGTGGACTGCATGTTTGTGTCCCACCCAGAACCCACATGTTGAAATCCTACCCCTCACTGTGATGATTTTAGAAGTGGAGCCTTTGGGAGGAAGTTTGGTCACAGGAGTAGGGCCTTTGTGATGGGATTAGCGAGAGGACTTGCTTCCCTTCTCTCTGTTCTCTGCCATGCTAGAACCACAGCAAAAAATGGCCATCTGCAAACCAGGAATTGGGTCCTCATCAGACATTGGGTCTTGGACTCCAGTCACCAGAACTGTGAGAAATAGATTTCTGTTGTTTACACTACTCAGTCTTTGGTAATTTGTCTTGGCAACCTGAACTAAGACAGATGGGAATGCCAACTAAATACTATCGAGGCAATTAAATTTAACTTAAACAAGATCTCATATACATTTGAAGGGGTAGGCGAAACCACAGAAGATCCTCAGATTGTAGAATTTGTCAGAAAATGAAATTATTTCTGTATTAGTTCTAGCTATAGTTATTTGTTATCAACTATTACTTGCTATTTATTACCAAAAGAAACAGATCTAAATGTGAATGTTTATGTTTTAAATTTTTTAAATATTTTTTATTTAGAATAAATGAGTTTTCCATATAAAAATAAACTATGTGTGGAAACTAAACACAACTGAAGTGGCACTTCAATAAAACACAAGGAAATTAGAACAAAAATAAAACTTCATGGACCTGAAGAAGAGGTTCATAAATAATAATTTTAAAACTACTATTTCTAGAGACTATGTTATGACCAGTTGAGATAAAGGCACAATCTCATTTGAGGGTAAGAACAAAAAAATATTTGAAGGCAAGTTGTTTAACTTAATATTACAGTCACTGATACGCAAATTATGCGGAACATCTTGCAGAGACGTGTTATTTATGCTAAAACAAAGGCAAGAAAAATAAGTTTTGTGGCATAAGAATTTGTAAAAAAATTTTAAAAGATTTTGCTAACATATAACCATAGAGAAAAGCATGCAAATCACATGTGTATAGCACATTTTCCAAGTGAATAGTAACCAGTACCCAGTTTAAGAAGCGAATATTATATCTCCACAAAGATTAGAACTGGGTCTACCCATTACTTCCTCTTCAAATGCCCTCTGCTCACCTGCCTGAGCTCCTTGAGACCCAGCAGGTCCAGACCTAGAGAAGCTTTGCTGTCCATATGTTTCCTACCCACCTCTTGGTCTAAATGTGGTTCATACTATTACTCTCTCACATAAGCCTATGTTTTCTCTTAGTAACACCTACCACAATCTATAATTACATATGTCTTTGTGAGTGTATGCGTCTTCTCCAGCTCAAAAACTCCATGAAGGGAGGAAAGCTACCTGTTCTCTCCCCCTTTTGTAGGCAACATGTAGCTCATAGAATGCATTCAATAAATAATTTTTAAATGAAGGAAGGAATAGAGGAATGAGGAAATGAATAAACTGTAAGTTGATGACTGAGTCACAAATCTCCCTGTTCTCTGCTCACTCATGGGTGCCATAACTCTGTGTCTAACTGCCTCATAGAGTATCTCTACCTAGATTCCTAAAAGCTTGTCAAATTCAACATGCCCAAGTAAAATTCAACATCTTTCCTTCCCACTAAAACCAACTTTCTTCTCCTGCATACCTTTTTTAGAAAGTATAAGTACCACCTGCCATGAAACCAATCAAAACCCAGGGGTGACCTTCTTCCTCCCTCTAGCTTCTAGAACCCACTGATCCTCAACTTTCTATCCACTTAGTACTTTCAACAAACCCATTTCTCCAACTCACATTCTTGCTTGACTTACTGAGACAGCTGCCACATCAACCTCCGTATGATAGCAAAACAATCTTTCCAAAGTGCAAATGCAAATGTGTACCTCCTGTGCTTAAAACCTTCCCCCCAGGGGGAAAAAAAATCAGAAAGGTAAGAATTAGTAGAAGTCTTTCTTAATGGAGAGTCCACAAATTTTGGAAGTTTGACAAATCAAGAAATAGGGATAAAAACATATAACGAGTTACAGAGATAAAATAACTTTCAAAAGCTGATAAACTCTGAAGAATAGAACAAAGGGGGACAACAAAAAGGAAGATATTTATTTTTCATTGTGTAGATTTCTATATTGCAAGATTATTGATTTTTACATTGTAAATAATTTTAAATGCTGATTTTGACAATATATCTTTTATTAGCTTTCTAGTGCCTTCGAATTAACCTCAAAATTCCTTGGCACAAAGAGTTTGTCTTAATATGACATCAGTCTATATAGCTAGTCTCATCTCCTACGCTCTCTCACACTTAACCTGCTCTCTGACACTCTGACTTCACATGCTTGTGCTTTTGCACAGATTGGTTTCTCCACCTGAAATGTTAATTCTCTGCTTCACCACTTAGCTAAGCCTCTCTGATCCTCTAAGTTTCAGCTGGTGTCACTCCAAGAGTACTTCTTCCCTGAGCCTCTCCCTCTCCATCTGTGGCGTAACTGATGCTCCATCTTTGAGCTACGATAACTCCCTGAGCATAGTTCTATCATACACTAGAGAGCCATGAGAAGTATTGTGGCTCCCATAACCTGGGAGTTTCCTAAGGACAGGACCTGTATCTAACTCCTATGCCAAATTCAAGACAAAACATAGAATAGGTATGCCAATGAATGAAGAACAAAACAATAAACATACATCTACAAGCAAAGGAATAATTTTCTTAAGGAAGTCATGCATTAAAAACCAACAACACAACTGAAAAAATGGGCAAAAAATATGAGTAGACAATTCACAGGAAAAGAACCACAAATGGCTCTTAACCATATGAAAAGATGATGAATCTGATTTGAAGAAAATGAAATGCAAATTATCTTGACTGAGATACCATTTTAAACTATCAAATTGGCAAAGATCAAAAGTGTCGATAACTCTGTTAACAAAAATAAATGAGGTAAAATGCTCTCTTGTATGTGACTGATGAGAGCATATATCATTAAAATTTCAATGCAGAGCAAATTGGCAACATTTCTAAGAATTAAAAATGCAAGTACTCCTCCTCAAAGCAACTCTACTTCTTACAAGTTTGAAAAGATATATGTTTAATAACCTTTATTTCAGTCTAGGACCCTGAACTTCAATTACCAATCACCTAATTGGAACTTAGTGTGTGCGCCACCTTTATGACCAGTTATTTCCTCAACCAGATGGTAAGTTTCTGAGGTCAAAACTATGTCAAATTTCTTTCTCTCTTTCTCAGTGCCCAGCACTGTATTGAACACATGCATGGTTCACAGGACCCAAACAGAAAATCCTCAAGCCACTCTGGAAGTTAACAGGCTTCTTCCAGGAGGTTCCCCTTCTTATCAGTTCACATGCCAAGAGGAAGATAAGGAAAAAGTTTTAATGATCTCTTATGAGGGGACTTGTACCTTCTGCTATTCTGTGACCATAACACCCCCAATAGGCAATGTGTTTGTTTTAGTGAAATTTTTCACTGCTGTGACTAAAAGACCCAACGAGAGCAATTTTAGAGGAGAAAAAGTTTGAGGGATCATAGTTTCAGAGGTCTCAGTGCACCAAAAGCCAGCTCCATTCTTTGGGGCTTAAAGTGAAGCAGAACATCATGGTGGAAGAATGGGGCAGACAGAAGTGGCTCACATGATAATTAGGAAGCATAGAGAGACTCCACTTGCCAGATACAAAGGCACACCTGCAATGACCCACCTCCTCCAGCCACACCCTACCCACCTTCAGTTACCACTCAGTTAATCCTTATCAGGAGATTAACTCACTGATTGGTTATGGCTCTCATAACTAACCCAACCTTTTCTCCTCTAAACCTTCTTGCATTGTCTCAGACCTAAGCTTTTGGGGGACAACTCACATCTAAACCATAACAGTGTTCAGAGAAGAAAGTTACCCAAATATCACATATACACCAATATGAATGTAATGATAACATTTGGTTCTTAGTATATTCAGTCAGAGACTAATAACTGAGCAGGTAGATAGGACAAGATACTGTTGAATGAATCCTTTGTATTCTCAAATAAAATAATCTATGAGTATTTATACACATGATACAAACAGGAAGGAGTCATCAGAATGTTTTAAGCTTCGTGCAATAGAAAATTCAAATCAAAATGCTTAATAATCAAGCTGTTTATTGTCTCACATGTCAAGAAGTTGAAGGAAGTATCATTTCAGGGTTGGTTCAATCTGTCCGGGTTCCAGCTTCTTTCCCTCTTCCTCCTCTACATACCTCAACATGTTCTTCTCAGGCTAACTCCTCTCATGGCCTGAAGGGACTGTTACAAATGCCCCTGAAGACAAAACATTCTATAGCTGAAAGGAGATGGTTTATTCCCAAATATCTCTTTTAAGAGCAAGGAGAAACTTTCCCTCAGAACATACCGTCAGGTTCTGGGTCAGAATTCTGTCATGCATCCATGCCTAAACCAGTCATTGATGAGAAGGCTGCAACTACTACTCTGGCTTAACCCAATCCTTATCCACTCCTTGGAACTCCTGGAAAATACATGGAAGGAGAACATCTAAGCTCAATTAGAGTTCTCTTTGTTGCCAAGGAAGAGTAAACAGCTTTTGCTTCTGAGTGCCTAACAATGTCCTAAGAGGCATATAAGTAGAATATACTTCAACAGTTTGTAAAATTGTACATGTTTATCAATACTCCTCAATTTTCCCAAACCTTTTCATAATACCAAGTTCATCTAATTTGTCAAAATCAAGACAGCTTTTAGATGTTTATCAAATGAAAAATATTCATTCATTTATCTACTCATTTATTCATTCAGTCAGGATGTTCTGAAGATCTATCATATTCAAGATATACCTCACTATGAAGAATTCAGGAGCCTCTAAGTTTATGTCATCAAGAAGTTTATTTTTTGGAAAATTTCAAACAAAAAAAAATTATGGAGCAGTTCCTCATGCTATAATGTGAAAGGGTCTTTCAAATTAAATCCACACTGAAAAAAAAAATCACAAATTCCACAGCATTTTCAATATATATAGCTTAAGCCAACAAATAAAATTTGTTATTTCTTTAAGAGAAAGTGATTCATAATTTTAATTAGTTGATGCGGTAGTTAACAGAAAATTATAGATTTGTTCAAATAATCTCAATTGAAAAATCTCAAAAATAAAATATTTATATCCATACAACTTAGAAATGTGATGATAAGAAAAATACAAAGTAAGCGTATTTATTTGTGGAAGAGAATTCTGGAAAAGTTATAATATGGAATGTGAAAACTATTATAGGTCTCACACTTGAAGTCATTTAGTCTAGTCCCCTCATGCAGCAGCAATTAGGAAATAGAGTAAAATCTGCCCTTAAGTGAAAAATTCCAGGGACATTGAGAACTAATTTGAAACCGTGTGTTCTAAAAGTCACAAAAATTATTTATTTGTTTTCCCTCTGAGATCTCAACCAGGAAGTTTATTCTCACTTTACTAACCTTATCCAAGAAAAACCAACCAATTGAAAGTATACAGAGATGAGGGGAAGGAAGGACCAAAAGAAGGGACACAAAGAGAAATGTTTATGGTATTAAGAACCATTCTGTTCTGTTTTGGTAGGGTTTGCCTCACTTGTAGTTCATCCTTGGTCATTCCTAGTTTGAGGATGGGCATATAACTTATTCTATAAAGCTCAGTAACCAAGTGGCAGAAAGACAAGCATCCCGTTGGGGCCTCAACAGCCTCTACACATGGGCAAAGGTGCTTTCTCCTCTATGGAACATAGCTTACTAAAAGGAGTCCAATTGGATTTCAGTCCCCTTTGCCCCCTTTGCTAGGGACCCTTGCTCAGGGCACACAATGCGTAAATGTACAGTATTTATCCTCCCTGATAAATAAATAAATAAATAAATGTAGGTAAGGGCACAGTGGCCCTACATTCTAGAAAAGAAAAGTCTTGGCGTTCCTGAGGTTGTTTGCCCAGACTCAGAACTTGAATACCATGTAGGAAGTCAGAATTATCCATCCTGGAAAACTTTCTTCATTACTGACATCCTAGACTGTTGGCATAGTGATCTTAATCATCTGACCTTTTGGAGGCAATTTCCTGCATTGGCAGCACAAACCAGGCTAAATGCCACATTTGGCCCTATTTTTAAATTGTCCAGATGGTGTGAATGGGTGTGAGGCTCAGGGTGCCCCATACACTGGGCTGCTTCCAGGAAGGACTATGTGTACCTTGGGTGTGACCAGCAGCTGTAGATGGGGGTGGGGGAGGAGGAGGAATAGTAAATATCCAGTCAATGCTTTTCTGATCTGAATGAAACGGATTCCACCAGTTACCTGTGAAATGTTTAGATTCTTAGGAGGTGGATTTACTCTTGGGAACTTATAAAATGGTAGCTAAGTGCAGATAGAAAAAGTGACAAGGACAGAAACTAGGAGGAAGACAGCCCTGAGACAGCTGCTTCTGCTCTCTGCTCCATCCACCCCAAGTTGGATCTGGGTGTGCTACTTATGGAAGAATTAGCAGAGAAATTCATCCTTTTCATTACTTTGGACAGGCCATTTTTCTGCTCCCTGCCTTCTATGAATAGAAATTACTTTTGTTTCCTTGGAGATTATAAGGATTTGATAAGGATTTGCCTAGAAAAGAGAAGAAAGAGCAAAGAGGATTTGAGACAGGTATAACCACAATTCCCAAGATTTTTAGACTTTTAGCAAGAATATACAGAAGACTCTTTAATCCTGAAACAACTTCTCCTTCCCTTTATTTTCAATTTTCCTTTTCTTCTCCCTAAAATGACTTTTCCCTTGGATGAGATTCCTTCTTCCTTCATTGATCCATGACTTTCTTTCAAAATAGAAACTTGACACCCAGCACTCCCAAGAAGCCTTAATACACATCCAAACTCATTCCTTCCAGCCCTAACCAGGTAGATGGTGACTGGAACTCAAAACAAGCTTATAGTGAAAATTGTGGGTTAGGTCAGAGGTCAGCAAACTGTAGTTCACAGACCAAATCCAGCCAACTGCCTGCTTTTGTCCAGCCCACAAGCTAAGACTAGATTTTACATGTCTAAATGGTTGGGGAGGGGGGAATTAAAGGAATAGTAATATTAACTGCCATGAAAAGTATATAAAATTAAAGTACCCATATTCATAAATAAAGGCTTATTGGAATGCTCATTTGTTTACATATAGTCAGTGACTGGTTTGTACATCATGGGAGGCTTGCATAGCTGCAAGACTATACAGACAGAAGGCCTAAAATGATTAACATCTGGCCCTTTATAGAAAAAAAATTACTAATTCCTGGTCTAAGACCTTAAAAGTGTGAGAGCTATTAGGTAAGAATCTCAGAGAAATAAATTTTAGGCAAACCAATAAGGCAAAGACTGACCAGTAGCCACATTGAAGTCTAAGTTCCATAATCAAGACTAAGCAGTTACCCTGAGGAACAAAATATAATAATCAGAGAGGATAAAATGAAGGAATATACAAAGTATACACTTTATATTTTAAAAGTGCAGAGATAATAATGTCCATGTTGCTCATTGCCATATCTCCAGTACCTAGGCAGATTCTCAGGGCTAAATAGTTACTGAATGAATGAAGAGGAAGAGAGCAGAGAGAAACAAAAAGCTAGTGAACCAAGACTTGCACAGGGTTGGGAATGAGAGCAGGTCCCCAACAACCTCAAGGTTGTTGCCCTATGTGATATGTCACAGGTTTGTAAAAGCAAAAAATCCCTACTTTGGAAGCTAATGTAGCAATTGTTAAGTGTGTGCCCAAGAGACTCTTCAGTGACTGACTATGACAATTGTCCTGATGTCCATTCAAGTCAACTTTTTCCACCCCCTTCCTCTGTCACTAGCCGCTCAGAGATTTAGTCCTAAGACTAAATTCAGATGTGGAGATTAGCGAGGGGAAGGAAATAGAATCTTAAGTTCATGAGATAAACAGCATCACTTGTTACTGTTGATCATAGTTAGCTGGCTCTTCTTTCCAACAGGGCCTCCCTCCTGTTCTCTCTCCCTCTCTCTCTGTCTCTGCTTGCAGGTGACACCCACACATATCCTTCAGCGTTGGCAGAGATGCTCACTCAGATAACAACTGGAGTTCATGCTGCACATTTTCATCTTCGTTGTCATCATCACCATGTAAAACCACAACTATAGGAAAACAAAGCTGTTTGCTGCTCTTCTGTCTCAACTGACATTTCCACCCAGTTCACAGTTTGTTCTTTGGAGACAGTGTTTAAATCTGTCATTGAGATAACTCTCCCCAGTGAAGTGTTAAGTAAAATCCAAGCACCCTACCATGAGATCACTTCGACTTTTTACAACTTCTTGTCCCCTTGATTTTCTGACACTCCAAACCCTTTCACAAAGTTTAAACAGACAAATAGAACTGGGGAAATGGCCTTCAGGAAGCATACACGGACCTTGGTGTTGCATCTAGAATGAGGTCAGCTTGGAAAAGACGATAATTCTCAGATCACACGAACATCATCCCAAGTGATTTTCAAGCACCTTGAAATGAACAAGACATTCTGAGAAGTGAGCCACATTCTGCTCTGGGCAGCTGCCTGGGTTTCTAAGTGCTGGAAGCCAGTGAATCTTCGAAGGGAAAACATATTTCTTCTGAGATGTCAAATCAGAAAAAGTGGAGGGGTCCAGTCACTCAGATGCATTCCTGAGGAACAAAACTTTAAGCACCCCTGCTAAGAAGTCAAGAGTTAGACAGAGTCTCAGTTTAGGAGAGACAAATAGAACTGAAGAGACACAAAGTTACCAGAAAGGCTCTGATGTGGTTCCTAGACCACCCCATTTGCTAGTGCTTGGTGTGGTGATCAGGCCCCCATTGCAAAGGACCCAGAAGTTTCTTTGATTTTTCTCACCCATCCATTATCTCTGTTCAAGATAAGAAAGGACAGAAGGTACTGCTTAAAAGGGAACTGGGTATATTTGATTGGACTGTATAACTAGAACATGGTGGGAGGTTTGTTAGATAAAGTCGAACTTGAGTTTCAAGGTACTGAAACTTTATTACAGAACTAGGTTGTGTTATTTTTATTAGTACTGTAAAGGAGTGCTAATGGAGCAGGTTTATTTAATGGTTGATTTTTTTTACCACTCTGGTTCCTTTCCAATTGGTTTGAAATTGGACCACGCATGAATGACTGAGTTCCATCTTTCTTGAGTAGAAGGAGATAATTAGCTCATCTTTTTGAAGCTTTCCATTACGTTTACTATTTGAAAAGAATCAGTTTGAAGATGAATGCATTGTGTAAAATTTGCAACAAGGAAACAGAGTCTGCTAAATGAATTATCAGACAAGCTCCCGAGTTTGTTGTTCAAGGCCCACCTCACAAGATGATAACGGAATGTGTGTGTGTGTGTGTGTGTGTGTGTGTGTGCGCGCGTGAATTTTCCACTTGCTTCAAATACCCTGTTTTATTTGTTGTTCTCTTGTTTTGAAGCTCTTGCAAACTATTAGAGTGCTCAGTTGTGACATGAGTTTGACAGGTGAAGATGCTGACGTTTGTTTTCTGTCCTCAGCATTCCCATTTTTGAGCTCTTTTTGAATCAGAGCCAGACCAGGCGTTTATAGATTTTGTTGGGGTAAAACTGCTCCATAGAAAAGAGCAGCAGTCCAGTAGTAAGATGAGATTTTTAACCACAAAGGCAATATTTTCAGAAGACTTGGGTTAAAGATGTGTTTAAAACATAGTTGGTGCTCTCTCCAGAGGGAATTTGGAGACTTCAATGGAAAATGAAGTTATTCCTGACTATGGTTTATTTAGGATGATTCTTTCTAATAGTATTAGTTTTCCACACAGTACAAAAATTTCTTAAATGTAAATTAACTTACATTCATCAGTTTTTCTTTCCCCAGATTTAGCTGTGTATATGTTTCACTAATAAAATGAGTTTTTGACCTTGGAAAATGGAAAACAAAAATGGCTCTGTCCTTCTTAGAGTGTTCAGACCACTTAAACTGGCCATTAATTCATAAACCCATGTGAAATTCATTTATTCATTCAACAAATATTTATTGCACTTTAGGCACTATTTTAGGCACTGGAGATACAGCAATAAAAGGAAACAGGTGGACTTATTTGCCTTATGGAGCTTAAAGTCTAGTTTGGGGAAACAAACAAGCAAATAATAAATAAGTAAAATATCTAGTGTAAGAGGTGATAAAAATGCCTTGGAAAAAAATAAGCAAGGTAAGCAGAGTCTATGTGGGGTGATAGAGAGTGGGAATTAACTAGGGTAGAGGATGAGCCAGGAATGAGGGAGGTGGGGGATCAAGCCAAGTAGATATCACAAGTCTGAGATGGGAATGAGCCTCTCCAAAATCACGCATAGACATACTTATGAGATAGAGATTTTTCTGAGCCACAAATGGCCGTGCAGAGACCACAGACTCATTTACCCCAGGCTTGAGAAAATCATGCCACTGTCTTTACCTGGGTTAATGGTAGATCTATGTCAGTGAGATCCTGGTTCTAGGTCCAACCCTGGCACCACCTCCAACCTCCAACATGTAGGTGAATAGAACACTTTGGGATCAGTCCCCAAGCCTGCTGAAGTTCCCATCCAGCAGGGCAAAAGGTTGGGAAGAAAAATCAGACATCCATTTGACCATTGATATGCCCATTAAAATGGCCATGCAGACTAGAGCCTCAGTTAGTTAACAGTTGGGACTGACAGACTCAAGGCTTAAGTTCATGCTTTCTCATATAGCATTCCCATCACACAGAAAGCACAGGTGAGCCCAGTCTGACATCTCAGAGAAGTAAACCATGGTCTGCTGAGAACTGTGATAGAAGCTAAGAGAACTAATCAGATGTGTACCTTGCTTGAAATGAAACTAATATTAGAAAGTCTGGCTTTTAAAAAACAAGGCTAAAACAGAAACATAAAAGGATTTACCCACATTTCTTTTAAGCAGCAAGTTTTCTCCAGATTCATTACCAAAGTGAAGTATACCTGCCCTGAAGAGAATATCAAAGAACAGATTTAAAAGCAGACACAACAGTCTGGCAATTGGATCGCTGCATATGGAATTATATGGAATATAATGTCTATGTGGTCTCTTTTTTTTTTTATTCTTTTTAAATATACATGACAGTAGAGTGCATTTTGACATATTATCCACACATGGAGTATAACTTCCCATTCTTGCAGTTGTACATAATGTGGAGTTACACAGGTCATGTATTCATATATGAACATTGCAAAGTTATGTCCGATTCATTCTACTGTCTTTCCTATCCCCCATTCCCCTTCCCTTCTCTTCATTATGTGATCTCTTTAAATTGGCATTCTCAGCCCCAAATAAGAGAGCTCACAATAAAAAAATTAAAGGAATGTCATTAATTATAAGACTATTATAATAATAGCAGCAAATGATATTGTTATTCTTCATAATTACCAAAACTGCAAAAGCATTACTCCAACCCTGTTTTTAAACCATTCTTCATTCATAGTAATAGTGAAAATGAACTTCCCTGCGTAACATTTCTGCTTTGCTTCTGTTCAGAGTGAGTAAGAAAAATCTCAGGTATGATTCATCGTTAGTAAGCCTACTTTTCCAGTTAGAAAACAAAATTGTTTACTACCAAAGATTAAATCTTTCCATTTTTAAAAATTCATTTATATATGTGCCATGCCCCTTCTCAAAGTTCTCCAGCTCTGTTATTCTCAAATACAATATGATAACTTGGATTAAAGAACTCTGTGTGCCAGGAAGCTGGCACAAATGCAGATGTAAATTCAATAGTTCTTCATTATCCATGTACTGTTGAGTTTGACCTTTGGATTTAAAAATCAACCAGAATATAATATTTTTCATCTGGAATCATAATATTCTTACCCCTCCCACCTCTCCACATTAACAATAAACTTTTTAAAGACCTCTTTATGTAGAAAAAAGTCAGGGAGAAATGCCCAATATTTCATTACAATATAAAATATTCCAAGAGACAAGAAAATGATGGAAGTTAACCAATTTTATAGCAACTCATAAATTTGGGTTTAAATTTATGTTACAAGTTTCCTCCCTTCTTAGGTCCTTGTCCACTTTAATTTTTATAAATTCATCTATAAAACAATAAATTATAACATTTATAAATTTGTAAAATTGGCAGTAATAACAAGAACTAACATTGTTTATCAGGCATGGTAAAAATGCCAGTGACAATTAAGACAGTCATATTTGGTCAAGCCTTTTGAAGATTATAATGTAGGAACTGAAATCTTTGATTATTGTGTCCACTTAAGAACTACAGTCTTAGATGAGCAATGGCTTGCCTAAGACCACCTAACTAGTAATGGGATTTGAACCAGGTCTATCTGCCTCTAAAACCGAGGGTCCTCTAACAACCAACCAAATGAAAGAGCCAAATAAATTGTAAAGGTAGCAGTAGAGACATTCTTTATAGTCCCAGACATATTCCAGTTGACTCAACTGAAGCCAGAAAAATATCCATGGTCACTCCAGGGTCAAGCCTTGCAGAGGCTCTTGAAAACTTTGATGTTCTCTCAAAAGATATACTTCAAAATAATCTTCCAAGTAAATGTACCTCCAGGGTACACAGAGGCTGAGCCCACAGAGTTCTGCAGCTCTGAGCCCTGATACACACAACCCTGGAAAAGAGCCCTCACCAGTGCTCTTTCTGCCTGAGGCATTCAGGAAAAAAATTCTACCAAATGTCAGTCACCTCCTTAGCACAAGGCAAGAACTGCTTCATTCCCTTTCATTCTTCCTTCTTCAAAAGAATCTTCTTGGAAGTCTGTCCCCACACCTACTGAATGCTAACATCCCTTTTCACAGTATCATAACTTCTGAGAATTCTCTGTCACCATTCCACTTCAGATATCCATGCAGATAATAAAGTGACCAACAGTGCAAAGCTGAAACCTACAGGGCTTGACTAGAAGGAGTCACTAAACAAATAATCCTTCATAGCATTCACATACTTTTGACATAAAGTGACCTTATTTCCTGACACATTCTTCTTGATGGGGAAATCAGTTGTGCTATTTTATTCTTTTGAAATCAGGTTGTGAATGCTAATACTGAATTCCTATTAGAGCTCATGAGAAAGCAAAGTCTGAGTGTTGTTTTAAGGGAATTCCATTGGTCAAAATGATTAAAAATTGTCAGAGTTTGTCAAAGACAATGTCTACATCTTCCTACACTAAGAAGAAAACAGCATTAAATAGAAACTAAGTGGCTCGTTTCATGAGTGGGAGACAGTGTTTTAATGGTTTAAAAATATTGAAAGTTCCTCTACCCCTCCCCACTCTGACCTATACCCACCCTAAACACCCATTTTATTTTTAATATATATTTTTTATTTGTCCTTTTTAGATACACATGACAGTAGAGTGTATTTTGACACATTATACATACATGGAGTATAACTTACTCTCATTAGGATCCCATTGTTGCAGTTGTACATGATGTGGAGTTACACTGGTTGTATATTTCATATTTTAACATAGGAAAATTATGTTTGACTCATTCTCCTGTCTTTCCTATTTCCATCCCTTCTCCCTGTTTATTCCTCTTTGTCTAACCCAATGAACTTCTCTTCCTCCATCCCCGCGCCTTTATTATGTGTTAGCATTCACATATCAGAGAGAATCCTCAGTCTTTGGTTTTTTGGGGATTGGCTTATTTCACTTAGCACAATAGCCTCCAGTTCCATTCATTTACCAGCAAATGCCATAATTCTATATGACTGAGTAATATTCCACTGTGTATGTGTACCACATTTTCTTTATTCATTCATCTGTTGAAGAGTACCTAGGTTGGTTCCATAATTTGGCTTTTGTGAGTTGAGTTGCTATGAACACTAATGTGGCTGCGTCACTGTAGCATGCTGATTTTAAGTCCTTTGGGTATAAACCAAGGAGTGGGATAGTTGGGTCAAATGGTGGTTCCATTCCAAGTTTTCTGAGGAATCCCCAAACTGCTTTATAGAGTGGTTGCACCAATCTGCAGTCCCACCAGCAATGTATGAGTGAATCTTTCCCCCTACATTCTCGCCAACATTGATTATTACTTGTATTCTGGATAATTGCCATTCTGACTGGAGCAAGATGGAATCTTAATGTAGTTTTAATTTGCATTTCTCTAATTGCTAGAGATGTCGAATATTTTTTCATATATTTGTTGACCATTTGTACTTCTTCTTCTATGAAGTGCCTATTCAGTTCCTTCACCCATTTGTTGATTAGGTTATTTGTTTTTTTTGGCGTTAAGTTTTTGAGCTCTTTGTATATCCTGGAGATTAATGCTCTGAGGTACAGGTGAGAAAGATTTCCTGAAGGCTCTTTTTCACATTCTTGATTGTTTCCTTTGCTGTGAAGAAGCCTTTTAGTTTAATTCCATCCCATTTATTGATCCTTGATTTTACTTCTTATGCTTTAGGAGTCTTGTTGAGGAAGTCAGTGCCTAAGCTGACATGATGGAGACTCAGGTCTACTTTTTCTTCTATTAGGCACAGGGTCTCTGGTTTAATGCCTAGGTCCTTGTTCCACTTTGAGTTGAGTTTTGTGCAGGGCTAAACACCCATTTTAAAAGGGAATGTTTTCTAGCCTTTCTTCTCCATCTAAAACAGCGCTGGATATCACACTTTGCTTGACTGAAATACACAGGTGAGTGAGAAGGGAACAGGGCTTAGCCCAACAGCCTGGAAACAGAGTCCAAAAGCTCCCAGAATCCACTCACTTTTGTTTTCTACTCTAACTCCTCAATCAAGTCAATAAATACATGATAAATTTGAATTTGGGTCATGGCCCTGCAAGACCTAGCCTGCCAAAGGAAATTTCTTTAACTGAGTCTCAATATGATCTTGGTATTTCATCCACAGTCTCAAGAAAAATTGGTATTAGTGGCCCAACAGGGGCTCGAGGAAGCCGGCTGAAAATAAGTCGGTCCTTTCCTATCCAGAGCATTGATGTTGAGTGGGTGGAGTGCCAGCCGGCTGGCTTCTGGATAGGCGTCCTTGTCAGGGGCGGTAGGCTGCAAAGTCTCGTGCTGGGGCGTAGGGTTGGAAGTGTTTGCGGGTGGGCCCTGGCCTCCGGGGAGTCATGTTCATGTAGTCACTCTGAAGAAGCCTGGTTCTTTGACGCTTCATCTGCAGGAAAGAGAAGTGTTAATATGGAAGGACATGGGAGAGATGTCAGGGGAGGATTCTTGGATTCTTCAGACATCTATTGAGAATATCAACTGTCAGATGATGCTAAACCCGGCATTTCTTGAGCACCTTGGTCCGACCTCATTACTAACTCCTTTTCTAAATTAATTGAAAAATCTCAATCAAAGGAAATATTTTAGAGAAATGTCACTTTTAATGCTGTCATTTGACCTGAAGTTCAACAGTGTATCTAAATAACCTACTCACTAGTGATATTAATTAATCTATCTCTGAATGGATTAAGCATTACCATTTACATTAACCATTTGCTTAACAAGCCTTGTTTCCATAATTAACCAAAAAGGACTTTTCAGCTCCTCCAGAGTCTAAAATGAGCATAAATTCATAACAGTGAAGTTCAAATTAATAGAGATTTAGTTCTGGATAACTAGTTACATTCCTATTACCATATGTGCCTGTATTTCTATAAAGACAATTGGGTTACCCATCTTTTCCCAGGCCTCAGCTTCTCAGGAGGAACTCCTAGCAGGGCTGAGGGAAAAGGAAGGATACGGAACCTGAAGCAACAGTTATACTCACCATGACTCTTAGCAAAGTTTTTGTCCTGGGGCTAGGAGCATCATTTCTATATCAATAAGATGAAAAAAATGTACAGTTCTGACCAAAGTCCCATAGGAATTCTAAGATTAGAAAAACATCTGGATTTCTGGTTTCAAAATTCTCTATTATGGAAAAAAATGCCTATTTCCTGGCACACAATCTGATGCATAAGTAGATACACTGGACATGAATGAGAAGAAACCTGAATGAGTACATGAGTAAATGACTTCAGTCCTGGGCTCATTTCCATGCTCTCCTGCCTGACCCCTTCACAACTTCCTTGTTAACGGGGTATGGAGCACTAAAGAAAAATTTGAAAAATACTGCTCTCCATGTTACTGAATGAGACTAACATGTGTTCAGTCCTTCTTCAACTCTCAGCACATTCCACAGTCAGTCCTCTGAACTCCTGAATTCTTCATCTATGGATTCAACCAACCACAGATGGAAAATATTTTTAAATAGCTTTTTTCTTGTCATTATTCCTTAAACCATACAGCCACTTACAAAGCATTGACACTGTTTTAGACATTATAAGTCTAGAGATGATTTAAAGTACACAGGAGGATGTGCATGTTATATGCAAATATCACTCTTTTATATAAGAGATTTGAGCATCCATGGGTTTTTGATATTTGAGGGTGTGCTGGAACCAATTCCATTTGGATACCAAAGATGACTGTACAGTTGATTGCTCTCTCCTTTTTGAAACACTTCCTCTTTGTCTTCTGGGACATCCTGGTTTCTGTTCTACCTCTCTGGTCACTCCTTCTGTGCTTATTTTGCAAGTTCATCCTTCGCTAGCCATTCAATGTTAGAATTTCTCACTGCTTAATCCTTGGCCTTCTCCTCTACTCACTCAATCCTCTCTCCCTAGGCAATCCCATCCACATTCAGCTTCAGTGAGCACCTATTCATCTGAATTTCTATCTCAGGACTAGACCTCAAGGGTACTCTACATTCAACCTGTTCAAAATGAAACTCAAGATCATCCCCCAAAGTCTGTTTCTCTCCCAGTGTTTCTTATATCAGTAAATGACAGTTGCCCAAGCCAGACCTCCTAGGCCTTATCCTTGACATCTTGAGTTCCCTTATCATCTGTCCCAGGAAACATTTGGAAAAGGATGAAGATGTTTTTGGTTGTCACAATGCAAAGGAATCCTACTGGCATCTAGTGAGTAGATACCAGAGATGACACTAAACATCCTGTAACAGGTCAGCCTAATAATGAATTATCTAGCCCTAAACGGCACTAGTTTCAAGACTGGAAAATCCTGACCTAAACAGTCCAATCATGAAAATAAATGGAATGAGAAGAAAGCAAAGGATATAAAATATATCACCAAATTAGAATGATTATTGTTAGACTGCTTGATGACTCCTTGTTCAAACCCAAAGAGGAAGATGATTTGAGCCTAGTTGACCAGAAGTATGGCATCCCATTCATAGATGTAAAGCAAGACAATAGGAGAAGTAGATTTGAAAAAAAAAAAGATTATAAATTCAGCTCTGCATTTTATATTTGAGATGAAGGATGTGTTATCTAACTGGATCTAAGAAGAGAGGAGAACGTAATACATACATAATCGGGAGATTCATTCAGATAGAGATACACATGAAAACCAAGCATCTGAATGATGTTGCTCTTCAATATCTCTTACTAGAACTCTCTTGGGCATAGGGCTACAGCAGGGCAGTGGTGTGACCAAGGAAATGTCAGCACCTAAATAAGTATAAAAGGTTGCTGCTTCTGATACCCAGGAAGAATTTTTCATGCTTACTCCAATGCCTTTGCCAAACTCCCAAGTGACTGTTCTTATCTCTGGATACTGGAACAAAACTAGACAATAAAGAGAACCCAGTGATAAAGATGTCTTCTGAGGCACTCTTGAGTTCACACAAAAATAATGAAAGATCTGCTGCATTCAGTTCCCATTCTCACCCTCAAACTATTACCAAATGGTAGATTGAGGTAGTGTCATCCTTACTCTAAACACAACAGTGGGATGGAAATGACAGGTGCGTGGCTGAGAATACTATCCAGAACCCACAGTGCCCATAGGCATCTAGCACATGCACAGAGTACCCATCCGATGTGTCTGTGTGTTTGTCACATCTATTCCACCCCTTCAACAACGGCTTTGAAAGGTGGTGATTTCAGTCCCTCCATCTCTGCCTTTCCCCCTGTTTTCTGGGAGGAGCAGCAACACACAGAGCATACACAAAGCCATCTACTCAAAGAATCAGTCTTCAGAGTTTACTGAATTTAAAGGTAGACATTATCTGTACACATGCTGTTCACATCCTCCACATTATGGTCCATAGTGGGAAAGACCATGTGTGTTTTTAAAAAAGCCTTCTTTAGACTAGGAAAAGGAACAGGTTTACCAGCTCGGCTGCATGAAGGGAGAATTGAATGAGAGTAGCAGGTGCTGGCCCATGGCGGCCTGACCAAGAGAAGCTTTTTATTTACTCAAATGTCAACATCAGGTCAAGAACAGAGATAGAAGCTACAGCTGCTCCCAGAAACCCACTCAGCCTAGAACTGCCTACAGTAGCACATCGAGGGCCCTCAGGAAGTTCCGGAAAACAGAGACTTTCACCAAGGTGAAAGGGACCAGCCAAAAATAGGATCCCAGGAAATGGATAAATTCCCAGTGCCCTGATGGCCTCAATGCCTAGCTCATCAAGATGCTTATTGTTTAAACAGCAGTATAAAGATAAGATGAATTTCTGGTTTAAAAAAATGCTAAGTTAGTCTATTAAACTGAGGTATATTTTGATATACACTCTGTGATCAGAAAATCCAAGGACCTAGGTTTGAGATGCTAATAAAGGATTTCTTGCTGGAAGATCTGATTTGACTACTAGAGACCACAAGGAATGCCAAACACTGAGACTGTTCAACCCACGGGGAGCTTCTGAGATACAGTAAGACAAAGTATGTTTTCTCAAGACAAATAAGATGAACCTCACTATAAAGTAATTGTTCTACCAAAGAAAAATCAAGAGCATCTATGCTATATCTGAGTTGAAAGTGAGTAACTTAAACTCATTGAAAAAACTTTTTAGTTTGAATCTATCCCATTCATTGATTCTTGCTTTTATTTCTTGCACTCTGGGGGTCTTGTTAAGGAAGTCTGGTCCTAAGCCAACGTGATGGAGATTCAGGCCTACTTTTTCTTCTATTTGGTGAAGGGTCTCAGGTCTATTTCCTAGATCCTTGATCCGTTTTGAGTTGAGTTTTGTATAGGGTGAAAGATAGGGGTTTGATTTCATTTTACTGCATATGGATTTCCAGTTTTGCCAGCACCATTTGTTGAAGAGGCTATCTTTTCTCCATTGTAAATTTTTGGCAGCTTTGTCTAATATGGAATAACTGTACTTATGTGGGTATGTCTCCATGTCTTCTACCCTGTACCATTGATCTACCCGTCTATTTTAGTGCCAATACCATGCTGTTTTTGTTACTATTGCTCTATAGTAGAGTTTAAGGTCTGATATTGTGATACCTCCTGCATCACTCTTCCTGCCCAGGATTGCTTTGACTATTCTGGGTCTTTTGTTCTTCCAGACGAATTTCATGATTGCTTTTTCTGTTTCTATGAGAAATGTCATAGGGATTTTAATTGGAATTGCATTAAATCTATATAGTGCCTTTGGGAAGCTACTTTTGTTCTTTTTCTAGTCACTCAACAAATTAGTGCCTCATTTTAGTAACTGACATTCTAATGTATATTTACAATAAGTTATAAATGATGAGTAGTACCCTTTTGGCCACTAAAAGTTAAAGCAGTTCCCAAAGTTAATAAATTACTTTGAGTTAGGTCAGCATGCCTTGGGAAGGCCTATCCTGGAGGGGTGCCCAAAAGGCCATTGTACCTGTCCTTTAAGTTAGGAAGCTGAGATTCCCAATGAAAGGATTGGAAAGCCAAAGAGCGGGCCTAAAACTCAATGACCAGGAATTTAGAAAAATAAGAACAAAGAATCCTAAAAGTTCCAAAATCACTGGCAATCACCACAGAGAATCAAAATTGGAAGATACCTGGGATAAAGACCCCATGATCTAGGAAGATGAAAACAGTTAACTAACATCAGAGGCAGAACATAGGCAATATTTTGCTGTATTAAAACCCCCTCACCCCATTGGGATAGAGCAAGTTGCAAAAGGCAAGCCAGGTCAACTTCCAAAATGATATCTAGTACAAAGAATCCCCAGGAACAAGCGGCAACTTTGTTCCTTGCCCTATAGAAGGTACAGATTAGGTCACAGGCAGTTTGACAGAGGTCCTTCTGCCCCCTAGGGTCTTCTGAACTGCAAGGAACACGTGGAGAATAATTTATGGGCCAACTTTGACTACAGGCCAACAAAAGTTTTAAAGGCTCTACAACCTGATGAAGAAGAGCATAACTATGAATCCAGGACCATCCACATACCAAGGAAAAGTAAATAGGATGACTCCAGGTGGCATGGCTTCTATAAATCACAGACCATCTGTGGCTTAATTAAATAAATGGATTATGCCTCAGAGATGAGTATCACATGTCAGGTAGGCTTATTTAAATCCTTAATTTGACCTCTAAAAGGATTGTTCATTTATCCCAATGTCCAATAACCCAATAAGCATTCATCAAGCATTAATACCAGATGAACTGAAAATAACAAGAGAAATAGTCTTTTATCCCAGAGAGGCATAGATTTCTCATTGAATAAATGGCTCATATATACATCTAACTTCTAGAAAAACATTCAAAGACCACACAAAGTCAATACCTGATATATTTGTAATAAGAAGAAGGTATCTAAAGAAGAGATCCTTGCTAAGGAGGTCCCTTCTCAACAGTGGATTATTCATTAAAATGTGTTCAAACCTGGACCAAAATTTCAACATTGAAGAAGGTGAAGAAAAATAGACCAAGTTTATCACCTTAGCATTTGCAAAAATTGATCAACTCCAATTCAGTGGTGAGAGCTCAGAAAATTCTAACTCCCATCGTAGTTTCATAATGACAGCACCATGCTTGGCCTCACACCATTCAACTGCTTCAGAGGAGACAAAAAATATGACTCAGACAAACAGACCTAGTTTCTTCTAGGTTTGAATACACAATTTCAGTAGCCAAGTTTCTCATAATTTTTAAGCCTGAACCAAAGCTCTCCATTTGCTTCAGTTGCTAACTTTCTGACTTGTCTAGATTTTTTTACCTATATATGTTAAGATTGTTTTATGTGTCATAATTCAATTGCAAACTGGAAAGAAGAAAAGTAACAGTCTCTAATCCCCCCACCCTAATTTGCCCATTTAGCTTCTTATTCCACCCAACCATCTACTTAGTGCCTTCTGAAAAATAGAAGATAAAGTTGAACAGATGAAAAGAGAACCTATGAAGCTCAGCAGGGAAAAGAAAATAATAATAATCATATGTTAAACAGAAAATAAACCACATAGGCAAAATTCTTAATATGTTCAGATTGCATGTGCAGTAGAAAAGTTCCATAAAAGCAGTACAGCATCTCTTACCCAGAAATAACAAAGGAGCATTGTTGATAGCAAGCTATAGATACCCAGGACTCCACTAAGCACCACCAGTGCCCAAAAGGGCTTAGGAGACTCAGGAGATGGGACACCAGGACAGATATTTTTCTCTGAAAAATAGAATAGAGTGGATTAAATGATACAGGAATGGCAGTTGAATACATTTCCTTTTTTCTGAACATTAGAGAAGGATGTGAAAGAGTTTTAAAAAATGCAAAATATCACTAGCTTAGAATGTATAGACTTGCTCTTTGGGATTTATCCACCTCCCCACTGACCAGACTGGTCCATTTTCAAGACTGAAGTTGAAAACCAATACTACCTTAGGGTGGTATAAATGGTACAACTGCATTCACCCAATTTTGTTAAACTCACTGTGTGATTCAAAATGGTGCCTTCCAATGGCCTTAACCCAACTCCATCCCTTGCCTCCACCAGAAACCAGTTCATCTAGACCCTAAACTATATTTTTGGAAAAAGTTAAATGGTATACTGATATACATGTTTTCAAACCTTAAGAAAGTTATCAACCTAATATGACAGAACTCTGAGCTGGTAATCAGAAGATAAATGTCTAGCTACAACTCTAACAGCTTATGTTGTGATAAAAAAAAAAAAAAAAAAGTCACTTTATATCATCAGGTATCCCAAAATGGGAAGGAACATGTAGAGCTCTATTCAAAGTTGGAGACAATAAGAATTGGAAAGAACACCAAACACTAATCTATTAATTTTTATTCCTGGATGCACATTAGAATTGTTTGATAAAGTCTGAAAATACAACAATATCCAACGCCCCTTCCTCAGTCCATATCAATTACATCAGAAACTCAAATTTGGACCTTGTCATTTTTTTGTTTGTTTGTTTCCCTAAACCTATTCATATTTATAATATGCAAATAGACTTGAAGATTACTGAGTCCAGGATCACTGGTGTCCTTTCCAGTTCGGCTAGAAATGATATACTATGTGCATATGTGTGTATGTGTATATTATAGATAGATAGATAGATATGAAATACTATCCTAAAGTAGTATATCATTTATATAAGAAAAATATTTACTCTTTGCTTTCAAACTAGCTTATTTTCTTAAACTTTAACTTGATTCAACCAAACTATTCAGCCTGGACATTACAGAAATTAGAAATCTGAATGGAACTCAAGTCAAATATTCTCACATTAATTGCCTCTATTTTGCTAAAATACAACTATTCTCCCAAACTAAGTTAATGGTTCCTTTCTTATTTAATATTTGATTTTTTCCCCTGCATACCTTTGTTCTAGCATAGGAGAAAAAACATTTATTGGAATTATTCTAGTATTAAAAATAAAACTGAGCATACATTTTCTAAATTATTGTTCTACAGAGGGAAAAGCTATGGATGATGTATCCACAAAGAGTACCAAAAAAAAAATATTTATCTGATCTCTCTCATTTTTATGTGTTGATACCATGAACTGTATTTTTCCAAGTTTGGGGGTTTTTCGCTACCCAATATTTAGAGAGAACATGATCTCAATATCAGATCAATATACTTATTTCCACTAATTCAAGAATACTATTTAATAATATTGAGTTTTGGACCTTGAAAAATTTGGGCAACTTATCCAAAATGACAGAGTTGTTTAATAACAAATTTTTATATCCTCTGGTTTCTAGTTCAGCATCTTTTATATGTTTTGGAAAATGGAAAGGTATTTAACAGAGGAAGACTATGGAGCACAAAGAAAATTAGTTTGAATTACAACCCACTCTTCCTGAGTTCTGATACATTAGGCCCAGCTACTTCTTGGAGTTCACTTAGACTTATATTTTATCTTAAAAGGGCAACGTTTTTTTCTGCCATGACCCACTCAAATTGAGAATAATCTTAATGTTCACATGGGTTATAACTTTATCATTCATTCTCCCACTCCATGTCAGTGAGTAAAGATATTCAAAATATAAATTTGAATCTTTTCTAAAGTAAAATAAAAACTAAAAAAAGAAAAGAGAAGAAAAGAAAAAAGAAAACTTGTCTTTGCTAGATCACTCAGGGCTACTCCAGTCTCACCACTGATGGTGATCTCATTTTCAAGACTATAGTTGAAAATCATGACTTTACAGTGTATAAGGATAGAGTTGCATCTTACCTTTCACATGGATAATGGTTCCATTGCTCTTCTCATTGTCTAAGTAAGGAGGAGGATACATAACCTCAATTTTGCAGAAATAAATATCTGTTTGGTTAACATACAAATTCCGGAGATAAAAAGTCACTGTTTCGTTGCCCAATTTCCCATCACAGTTGAACCCTGTATGTGAGTGAAACTGAAGTTGATGGGAGAAATTCCCATTCACAACACAGACTTCCACAGCACTATCCACGCCCTTATAAAGGGATGCCCGGAACTCCTTTGAGAAGAGGTTGTAGGTGTACTTGCAGCTAAGGTTGACCTCATTGTTGTATACCACAATCATGGGTGACTGCTTCACCAATATCTTGTTTTCTAGAGAGAGAAAAAAATAATTTGCTTAGAACAGGAGTATAAGAATATTTTTCCCTGAAATCAAAGTATATTAATTAACCAAATAAACAGATCTCCTACAAAGGCTTTCTCTAGGTAGATGAAGATTCAGGAGCTATCAGAATGAGAATTATACCGCTAGAGTTTGAAAGTTTACATTTCAATAATGTTTTCATCCTCTGGTAAATGGGACATCCGAGCATGTTTTCACCTAGAAGGCAAAACTTGCCCTTCTGCTGGCATTGAGCACCACAGCTATGCACTCGGAATTTTTGAATCTGTATTGAGATACCTAAGATGTCAATCATGCATTGGGCTGATTTCCTGATTAAGTGATATTTTTGGAAGCAGCTTTAAAGCTTTGTGACACAGTTGCACAAATAGATGTATTTTTAAGTTGTGAGACAGGTTTTTGTGAAGGAATTTGAAAGTTTTAAGACATTTTTGTTTTTTAATTGGCCATTCCAAGAGTGAGATAAAGAGGTAAGAAAAAAAAATGTAACCCCAAAGAGTTTTCTATAATTTCTCTTCCATAGCAAATTCAGAGAATTCTCCTCAAGAAATTTGTATATGTGTGCCCTTAAATCATAGAGGATTACAAAAGTTCCATGAGAGTTCTCTCTCTGGTCATCTTCTTCTTTCATGCTATTCAAACTAAAGATCAAAGAGTATGGAGACTATCTAATTCAATTTCTCACTTTAAAAGCAAAGAAACTTAAGCTATGTAATCAACTCCAGAGGAAAAGAGAACAGATTGATGTTGTTTCCCACATTAATATTATATTCCCATTGCTTGAACATAGTAATATATTCCTTTTTTTAAAATGACTGCATACGACCTAGAAACATTAGATGTTTTTTTCTAAAATCACTGGGCAAATAAATGGTGAGCAAAACCAGAACTAAAAGCCAAGTCAGCCACACCACCTAAGAAACAGGTGCTTAAATGTAAGCATTGAGGATCAATTTTGCAAAGACCCTACAAACTGTTTTTGAAGTAAAAAATAGCTTTTTTTTGTCTTTGATTCTAATTTCTTCCTACACCAAAATATTTGTTGCTATTGTTTTAGGGGCATGCTAATAATTATCTACCTATTTGCATTTTTAAAAGGCTTTTTGACAATCCGGTCAATACATGGGCAAAGAAACTGAACAGATACTTCACAGAAGAAGAAATATGATTGGTCAACAAATAAATGAAAAAAATGTTCAACATCTCTAGCAATTAGAGAAATGCAAATTAAACTACACTGAGATTTCATCTTAATCTGGTTAGAATGGCAAGTATCAAAAATATAAGTAATGATAAATATTGGTGAGGATGAGGGGGAAAAGGTTTATTCATACATTGCTGGTAGGACTGCAAATTGGTGAACCACTATGGAAAGCAGTATGGCAATTCCTCAGAAAACTTGGAATGGAACCACCATTTGATCCAGCTATTCTATACCCAAAGGACTTAAAATCAGCATACTAGAGTGATGCAGCTACATCGATGTTTATAGTAGCTCAATTCACAATATCTAAACTATGGAACCAACCTAGGTGCCCTTCAACAGATGAATGGATAAAGAAAAGGTGGTGTATATACACAATGAAATATTACTCAGCCATAAAGAAGAATGAAATTATGGCATTTGCTGGTAAATGGATGGAACTGGAGGCTATGGTGCTAAGTGAAATAAGCCAATCCCCAAACAAAGGTTATGTGGATACTAACACACAATAAGGTGGGGGGCGGTGTGGAATAGAAGTTCATTGGATTAGACAAAGAGGAATGAAGGTAAGTGAGGGGTGATGGAAATAGGAAAGACTGTAGAATAAATTGGACATAACTTTCCTATGTTCACATGTGAATATACAACCAGTGTAACTCTGTATCTTGTACAACCACATGAATAGGAAGTTATACTTCCATGTATGTATAATATGTCAAAATAAATTCTATTGTCATGTACAACTAAAACGAACAAATAAAAATGCATAAAAATGGTTATTTGAAGCAACGCCCACTTCTCCACCCTAAAGAATAAAATAGAATCAGAATCTGTTAAAAATGAATTTTACAATTTTAACTGGGTTTAGTTTCCTGTATTCAGGTATTCTGTTTTTGTTTTGGGTAGAAGGCTGTGTAGACCTAAATGCCTAATAACTTTTTGTCTCCTATGTGATTATCAATACCACTATGCATAAAGAAATTTTAAGAGTAAACCTCACAATTTAAATAGACCAATTTCAAGTAATGAAATAGAAGAAGTCATCAATAGCCTACCAACAAAGAAAAGTCCAGGACCAGATGGGTTCTCAGCCGAGTTCTACAAAACTTTTAAAGAAGAGCTCATTCCAATACTTCTCAAAGTATTCCATAAAATAGAAGAGGAGGGAACCCTCCCAAACTCATTCTATGAAGCCAATATTACCCTGATACCTAAACCAGACAGAGACACATCGAGGAAAGAAAATTTCAGACCAATATCCTTAATGAACATTGACGCAAAAATTCTCAACAAAATTTTAGCAAATCGCATACAAAAACATATTAAAAAGATAGTGCACCATGATCAAGTGGGTTTCATCCCAGGGATGCAAGGTTGGTTCAACATCAGGAAATCAATAAATGTCATTCACCATATCAATAGACTTAAAGTCAAGAATCACATGATTATTTCGATAGATGCAGAAAAAGCATTTGATAAAATACAGCACCCCTTCATGCTCAAAACACTAGAAAAAATAGGGATAGTGGGAACATTCCTTAACATTGTAAAGGCCATCTACGCTAAGCCCATGGCTAATATCATTCTAAATGGTGAAAAACTGAAAGCATTCCCTCTAAAAACTGGAACAAGGCAGGGATGCCCTCTTTTACCACTTCTATTCAATATCGTCCTTGAAACTCTAGCCAGAGCAATTAGACAGACCAAAGAAATTAAAGGGATATGAATAGGAAAAGAAGAACTCAAACTATCCCTATTTGCTGATGATATGATTGTATACTTAGAGGAACCAGGAAATTCCACCAGAAAACTTTTAGATCTCATAAGTGAATTCAGTAAAGTAGCGGGATATAAGATCAATGCACATAAATCTAAGGCATTTTTATACATAAGCAATGAATCTTCAGAAAGAGAAATTAGGAAAACTACCCCATTCACAATAGCATCGAAAAAATAAAATACTTGGGAATCAATCTCACAAAAGAGGTGAAAGACCTCTACAATGAGAACTACAGAACACTAAAGAAAGAAATTCAAGAAAACCTTAGAAGATGGAAAGATCTCCCATGTTCTTGGATAGGAAGAATTAATATTGTCAAAATGGCCATACTACCAAAAGTGCTATACAGATTCAATGCAATTCCAATGAAAATCCCAATGATGTACCTTACAGAAATAGAGCAAGCAATTATGAAATTCATATGGAAGAATAAAAAACCCAGAATAGCTAAAGCAATCCTTGGCAGAAAGAGTGAAGCAGGGGGTATCGCAATACCAGATCTTCAACTCTACTACAAAGCAATAGTAACAAAAACGGCATGGTATTGGTACCAAAATAGAAAGGTGGATCAATGGTACAGAATAGAGGACACGGACACAAACCCAAATAAATACAATTTTCTCATACTAGACAAAGGGGCCAAAAATATGCAATGGAGAAAAGATAGCCTCTTCAACAAATGGTGCTGGGAGAATTGGAAATCCATATGCAACAGAATGAAACTAAATCCATATCTCTCACCATGCACGAAACTAAACTCAAAATGGATTAAGGATCTCGGAATCAGACCAGAGACCTTGCATCTTATAGAAGAAAAAGTAGGTCCAGAGCTTCAACATGTCGGCTTAGGACCAGACTTCCTCAACAGGACTCCCATAGCATAAGAAATAAAAGCAAGAATTAATAACTGGGATAGATTCAAACTAAAAAGTTTTCTCTCAGCAAAGGAAACTATCAGCAATGCGAAGAAAGAGCCTACAGATTGGGAGAAAATCTTTGCCAATCATACTTCAGATAGAGCACTAATCTCCAGAATCTATAAAGAACTCAAAAAACTCTACACCAAGAATGCAAATAATCCAACCGACAAATGGGCTAAGGAAATGAATAGATACTTCACAGAAGAAGATCTACAAGCAATCAACAAACATATGGAAAAATGTTCAACATCTCTAGTAATAAGAGAAATGCAAATCAAAACCACCCTAAGATTCCATCTCACCCCAATTAGAATGGCGATTATCAAGAATACAAGCAACAACAGGTGTTGGCGAGGATGTGGGGAGAAAGGTACACTCTTACATTGCTGGTGGGGCTGCAAATTAGTGCAGCCACTCTGGAAAGCAGTGTGGAGATTCCTTAGAAAACTTGGAATGGAACCACCATTTGACCCAGCTATCCCACTCCTTGGCCTATACCCAAAGGACTTAAAATCAGCATATTACAGAGATACAGCCACATCAATGTTCATTGCTGCTCAGTTCACAATAGCCAGATTGTGGAACCAACCTAGATGTCCTTCAATTGATGAATGGATAAAGAAACTGTGGCATATATATACAATGGAATATTAGTCTGCCATGAAGAATGATAAAATTATGGCATTTGCAGGCAAATGGATGAAATTGGAGAATATCATGCTAAGTGAGATAAGCCAATCTCAAAAAAACCAAAGGACGAATGATATCGCTAATAAGTGGATGATGACACATAATGGGGGGTGGGAGGGGTTAGTGTTAGGGTTAGAGTTAGGGTTAGGGAGGGGGACAAGAATGGAGGAAGGATGGACTGTATAGAGGGAAAAGAGGGGTGGGGGGAAGGGGGAAAAAATAACAGAATGAATCAAACAACATTACCCTATGTAAATTTATGATTACACAAATGGTATGCCTTTACGCCATGTACAAACAGAGAAACAACATGTATCCCATTTGTTTACAATAAAAAAAAAAAGAAAAGAGTAAACCTATGTCCAGGTCCCTCCACTCCGAGAAATTCTGATTTCATAGGATCTAGGCTGGAATGGGGGAATTGATTTTGGGCTTAGGGAGGATGGGTAACAACTTTATTGAGATATAATTCTTGTACCATAAGGTTCATCCTTTTGAAGTACACAGTTCAGTAGTTTCTTAGGATAGTCACAAAGATATGTCTAGATCACAGTTATGATTCCAGAATATTTTCATTATCCCCAAAAGAAACTTCATATTCATTAGCAATCATTCTGAATTCCTCCCTCCTTCCAGTTTCTGGCCACCACTAATCTACTTTCTGTCCCTATGTATTTGCATATTGAATACATTTCATTTCAATGAAATCATATAATATGTGGCCTTTATATCTTTTTTTTCACTTACATGCTTTCAAGGTTCACCCAGGTTGTAACATGTATCAGAACTTCATCAGTTTTTATAAATTTTTGTATATTTTGTTTTTCCTTGTGTGTCTGTGTGTCTGTGTGTGTGCGCTCACACACACACTAGGGATTGAACCCAGAACCTCATGCATGCTAGGCAAGCACTCTACCACTGAGCTTGACTTTTTGATGATTATGAATAACACTACTGTGGATATTTGTGTAGACATTTTTTATATGGACATGTTTTTAATTCTCTTAGATATACACCAAGAGTAGAATTGAGGGTCATATGACGAGTCTATACTTAACCTTTTGAGGACTTGCCAAACTGTTTTCCAAACAACTACACCATTTCACATTGCCACTGGCAGTACATATAGGGTCCAGCTTCTCTAAGTCCTTGCTGACGCTTCTTGTTGTCCCTCTTTTCTAGTATAGTCATCCTAGTGTGTATGAAGTGGCACCTCATCATGGTTTGGTTTGCATTTCTCTCATGACTAATGATGTTGAGCATGTTTGCACATGCTCATTAGCCATTTGTTTAAATTCATACCATTTGCATATTTTAGTATTGGGTTTGTCTTTTTATTGCTGAATTATCAGAGTTCTTTTCTATTTTTGAAACAAGTTCCTTATCAGATACTCTGTGATTTACAAGTTTTTTCTCCCATTCTCTGTGTTGTCTTTGGTATTGTCTTGAAAGTCCCCCTCACCATTAATTCTAACATTTAGTTGGAACTGAAACCACTATGGCCAAACAGATTTTTCCAGCTGATGACCTACTAGAATCACTGGGGAAATCTAAAAATCCTTGATTATCAGGACAATTAAGTCAGGATCTCTGGGTATAAAACCATGGCATCAGCATTTTTCAAGTTTCTCAGGTGATTCTAAATTGCAGTCAAGTTTGAGAAGCAGTAGGCTAACAGATGGAAACTTACTTCTTATCCTCAAATTCATAGGCCTCCACAGGCTTTTCCAACTTCATTTCCTCAAATCAAAACCCTCCCAATTAGCCAGATCCTTTAAGTCAACATCTTCAGAACACACTTTCGGACTTCCCTACTTTATCCACTGACTCTGTGGAGGAGAGTACCATTTCCTTCTTAGGTCTCACAATAATCACGGTATTGTTCCTATGCCATTTGGACATGTTTTCATCTTTTGAACACCTCTTGTTTCATGTTTCAATTTATTTAGCTTTTTTTGATCTGTGAGAATTTCCTGTAGGCCCTAGTTTCCAAGCCTCTTAACAGCAAGGACCATGCGTTATACTTCTTCACAGAACACTGTGAGACTAATAGGATCTCATTAAGTAATTGTTGAGAGAGAGAGAGAGATGCTGATTTTACTCTATCATTTCTATCATTAGCGAGGTCTCACTACCATCTCATTAAATCCTTGTTGGAAACCAGTGTCTAAACATCTTCAGCTTCATTTACCATTTGTTCAACAAATACTCTGTAAAAGCACTGCTAAGTAAACGTGAGGAATCTTAAAAGTTCTTCCAGTCTTGGTATGAAATCCAACTTGTTTCTTTGTTTTTGTTCATTTGGCTTTTTTTCTTTGTTTACCTAGAAGGAATCTTTGGGCCCGTTCTGTCAGGATGGGCACAAAATGGCAGCGTTTTCCCTCCTTTTCAGAGAGGACAAATTGGGCATTTGTATTTCCGCTTACTAAACCCTCTGGAAACTTTCTACAGCTAATTATTTGGATTTGGTTTTAATGGGTCTTCAAGATTCCTTCTGATCTCTCTTTGAGAGCAGATATAAAAGAAAAAATGAGAACAGGACTTCTTCATGGGGATTAAAAAAAAAAAAAAAAAAAGAGCTGTGGGCAAGGAAACTGAGTGAGGCTAGAGAGAAACCCCAGATGGTTACCCAGTTTGGCTTCCTCATTCCAACACCCAACAATGAGATGGAGAGCAGGTGGGAGGGGAAGAAAGAAGGGAAAATTCCAGCATGCAGATTCCAGTTTGCTTAGTGTGTCTTGTCTAATTCAGGGTGTGACATCTTCCCAAGACACACACAGGAGATAAAAATTGATTCCCCCAAAATGAAATTCTTGGGTAACTCACAGTCTGGAAGGGAAGAAAGATATATAAACCAATAGCTAATTTTAAAATAGTGGCATATTGATCTGCAGTTTCTGAGGGCAACTGGGGAACCGTGAAGGATCTCTGGAGAAGATGACCTCTGGCCTGAGATATGAAGGATGATGCACATATTGATTTGACAAAATTTTACCAACTAAACCTGGATAAGATATGCCTTGTGTTGGGGGTTGGGATAAAGTGGAAGAGTGTGTGTTGAGGTTGAAGATGAGTTAGGGGACTGTGGGAAAGGTAGGACAAAGAGAAAAAGAGGGCAGTCTAGACCAAGACTGTAAGAAGGTGAGAATGCCATGGCAGATTAGGGAATTACAGCTGGATCGTGGGTTATAAAAGACAAGATTGGCAAAGCGACTATAGTTCACCATGTTAGAGAACTTGACCCTCTCCTGCATTGATGGGAACTTACTGAAGGTTTTAAGCAGAGAAGTGGATGCACACAACTTTTCATTTTATATAGTTCACTTTAGCAAAGATGGGGCAGATAAACTTGGAGGATACAAGAGTGAAACTATGGAGTCCAGTTAGGATACAGTTGTAGTCTAGGCAGGAGGTGAAAGGGACAATATTTTAATAGGGTTTGAAAGAAGTGGATGAAGTTAAGAAATAATTACAGGCTAACATGTGCAAAACTTGACGTTGACATAAGTGAGGTAAGAGAAAAGGAATTTCAAATGACTTCCTTAGACCACACAGACCAACCAATAGCAACTATTTTCCTTCTGCCTATCTCCTTCGTTCATCTCTTCTTCATTATGTCATCAGAATAGATGGTCAGAAAGTGAGGTGAAATTTGGACATCAGAGATATATTTTAAAAAAATTTCTCCAGCTTCAGGGATCATTGCAAGGAAAATGTAAACTAATTCAGAGGTTACTAGGAGCACAGTTGATTCTCTGAAGCTTATACCAGTGTTTGCTGTTTCTCAGAAGGGAGAAGCAGCAATTTTTATCTCCTCAAACTATTTTCCTTCACAAT
Source organism: Sciurus carolinensis (assembly GCF_902686445.1). Classification (NCBI taxonomy): domain Eukaryota; kingdom Metazoa; phylum Chordata; class Mammalia; order Rodentia; family Sciuridae; genus Sciurus; species Sciurus carolinensis. Next base: position 150,777,854 of record NC_062215.1, on the reverse strand, counting down.
GCATAATGGGGTGAGGTAACTGAAAGATAGCTTTTTCTTCTGTCCATCATGGGGCCTCCAATTCAAACTTAAGCATTGTTGAGATTGACCTATTTCTCCTGAGCCTGTTGGACCTCAGCACAAGAAGTCTAGAACTTTCTCAGACAGGAGAAATTCAAGACTCCTATAGTAAAGCTGGCCATTACACATTCAATATCATCTTGATTGACTGAATATCCAGCCACTAAGTGAGGAAAAGGAAAATACTTAATTTTGTGACTCTGCTAAGATTTTTTTAAGGAAAATATTTGAAAACTATTGATTATAAGGCCATTTGATGAGGAGACATCCAATTTATTTGTCAATATTTACTTTCCTCTCTCTTCTGTGTCAACACAGATCATTTTTAAATTAGTCAACTATACATAGGTACAAACTTGAAATAACTACACATGTTTCATGCTGTGCTAATCTGTAGCTAATAGCCTCCTAACTTAGAGTTCAGGTTAAGTCTTGGCTGATAAACCTCTTGTTTTTCACTATTTATATACTTTTAGTACTTGGTCCCATTTGGGTGCATATCAATAATTTAGAAAAGACTGAGAAACTCTCATAGGACCTCAAAATCTATATCTGTTTTGGAGGATGCTGAATGAAAGAAAATAGTTTTTGTTGAAAACCAGTTACTTTAAGTAATATTGAACATATGTGATCATTATGAATTCCAGTAGATACTATAACTCTGATTCCTCTCATTTTCTCCTAAAATGGAGCATGTGTGAAAATTTATACCCCTCACTCTATGGGAATGGAATATAAAAACACAGATAAACCAAAGAAACTGATAACCAGAGCAACTGATCTTTGACTAGGATATATATTTTGGTTCTCTGAGTTTCTGGGAGTCCACAGTACTTCAAATAATTCAAGGACATATGATAAAATTTAAGGACATATCTAGGCTCAGAAGAAACTAGAAAATAAATAGCTTCCCCATACTACCTTCTGTTTGATTCCTTTCTACTTTCTGGATCATGATAGCAATGAAAAACATCCCTCTTAGCATACTTCGGTGTTAGAAAAGTCAGTTCTTTTCTTAGGCAAGGTCCATTTGGGTCAAATCTACTATGTTAAAAGAGAAATATTGTCAACTTATCAATTATATTTTATTCTGACATCAAAATGTTGAGTTGTCTGACATTTCCGTAACTGAATTGACAAGTTGTTTTGATGATGAATTAATGCTTTGCTTTTCAAAGCCTTTCCTAGCAGCTTACCCAACTAAAGGTGTGGAGACAGGAAGCAGTAACCTCAAACCTCTTTCCCTCACAGCTCCTGCATGACAACAGGCAACATAAAGATGAAGATTGGAGGTGAGAAGGTACTTATCTGCTGCTTATGAACAAGGCAGTGAGAACTAAAAGATTTCTCACAGATAATCTGTGGATCTTGTGACATAGACAACTTCTGGAAGGTTGAAAGTTGCTTGCGCTTCCATGAGAACAGAGTAGGGGTTGTGCGGGGGACTTGGTTATCAAAAAAAAAAAAAAAAAACCTTTGCCTATTGTAAGTGGGTCAATTACTATATTTAGTAACCAGGTCAACTCTGCACAGGTGGAATGGATAACCACCTCTAAGGTGTGGCTCCTAGCATCAAAGAGCCCCCACCCTAAAAGGACGCTCCTTGTCAGTTCAATTAATGCTTGCATTTTCAAAGAAGATGAAGCCGAAAATACAATGTGAGAAACGCATTGGCTTTAATGAGTAACTATGGCCTACATTCATGGGGCTATAAAATGCTTTCTCTTATTTTATCTCATCTGCAGTCATATGAACTCGTGAAGTAAATAGATAAGACAATCCTCCTTATGCCCAGTTGGTGAAGTGATGTCAAAGAAGCCCCTGAGTTTCCCAGGTTTCAGGACAAATGAGACTGGAGACCTGAGCTCCCATACTCTAAACTACTGGACTTGATCAAGAGGATGGTACCAAGCGTCTCAAGTGAGAGAGAGAACACCAGTAAGTAGGGAGTGAATGGAATGGGAAGAGGACTGGACCAAGATAAACTTCATTTTCTCCACCATTTTGATGGAGTCCCACCCTGTGGTGGTGGCCATTGGGGGGACTCAGCAGAAGGAAACTCGGAGATGATCTATGCCAATACCTTATTTTATAGAAAAGCCAACTGAAAGCAAAAGAAGTAAATGACTTTTTGAACAAGGTCACAGGAACAACTGAAGAACTGAAGTATTTATTTAGGTATCTAGGAGTAATGTTTTAAATCATGAATCAATAGAAAAACAAATTTGCTCATTTAATAAGATTGAACTGATTTCATGTTCTTATTTAAAGACAATATATTTCCTAACTTTTTTTTTGCAGCTATCTTCTTATTGCACATGCAGTAGTTCTTATCTACGATTTTGCTTTTTGAGGTCTCAGTTACTGACAGTTAACCATGATCCAAAAATATTAAATGGAAAATTCCAGAAATAAACAATTTATAAGTTTTAAATTTGTACCTTCATGCTACTGCATGATGAAATCTCATGCTGTCCCACCTGGGGTGAGTCATTCCTTTGTCCAGCTATACAGAGTGTACATGTTACCTGCCTATTAAGTCATAGAGTTGCCCTCTAGGTTATCAGATCAACTACTGAGGTATTTTACTGTTTGGGTGAACAATGCCCCAAAATGCAAAAGCACTAATACTGGCAACCTGGATATGCCAAAGAGAAGCTGTAGAATGTTCTCTTTACATGAAGAGGTGAAAGTTCTCTACTTAACAAGGGAAGGAAAATCATACACTGAAGCTGCTGAGATCTACAATAAGAATGAATCACCTGTTCATGAAATTGTGAAGAAGGAAAAATAAATGCATGCTAGTTTTGCTGTTGCACCTCAGCCTGCAAAAATTATAGCAATGGTGCATAAGTGTTAGTTGGAAAGAAAAGGCATTAATTTGAAGGATTTGGTCCTGAGATTTCAGACATCCCCTAGGGGTCTTGGAACCTATTCCCTGTAAATGAGGGGAGACGACTATACACAAAATGTTCTGCTTACAATTTGAAAGACCTCCTAAAGGTCATAGATAGATCCCAGTTAAGGTCTACAGACTGTATGTTTGCATGAAATGCCTCTTATAAATTATTTCCAATGCACAGCAGTAATTATACGATTGTAGTTCTTCCTTCTCAGCTTGTCCAAGGGTACAAAAGGGACTTTAATCAACACACAGAGTCATTTTTCAGTCTCACCCTCACTGGGTAAATCCTTAATTTCAGGGCTTTTGTGAATTACATTTGTTTGTCATATTTAAATTTACAATATTCCATCTTTTCTTTTCTGTATCATGAGCACCATTCACAAATAAAGTGGTATATAGAGACTGGTGGAGTCAGTAGTGGTTCATAAAGTTTGCACTGGTAAGCCAAAAAAGCAATTAGAAAGATACATGTTTACCTAGTGATTTCCTCCAGAACCTTTAAGAACTTTACAGCATTCCATTTATACATATCACAGTCAGAGTTTCTTTTGCAGTTGAAAAAAAAAATCAGGTTATAAGATCCTAATCATGTTGTTTCCTTTTTTTTAAATTCTGACTGAACAGAATTTAACATGTTAGGTAGGAACCAAAGAAAATGAAAGCTTTGTACTTTCGGCCATCTTTCCCTATGATGTTTGTGAGCAAATTACAAAGATGAAACTAGTTCCCCAGGCACAAAACACCTCCCTCCTGACCACAGAGCTGGTTAGGTTACTGTAACTTTCCTCTGAGTACATTTCCTGTTTAGCCTAGGATACCCTTCAGCGCCTGGTCATCTGACCACTTGTTCCTTTACAGGCTCCATAATGGGCAGGCTTCCCCACAGGCCAATCCAGCGTTTGCTCTGGAACCTGAAAGCCAAGCTCTGCTCTCCAAGAGTAAAGTGACACTCAACAGTCAGTGATTCTGATAACTAGCTGCTGGCTTGGCTTCATTCAGATATCAGAAAGAGGAGCACAGAATGTTCGCCAGTCTATAGCATCTTTTGTCATCCTTTTGAGCTACTAAGAAGATAAAAATGAAGCTACTAAAGACCTATCATGCATCAAATGGTCTCAGACTCTCTGAAATTCACATTAAAATGAAAAAAAAAAATGCAGGTTACAGCTTCAAAATAACTTTGTGATCATTTCATATGATTCTAGTTGATTATTATCTTGAAACTCTCCCAATGTTCACAAAGAACAGTGATTTAGGGCTGGGGATATAGCTCAGTTGGTAGAGTGCTTGCCTTATAAGCACAAGGCCCTGGGTTCAATCCCCAGCACCCAAAAAAAAAAAAAAGAACAGTGATTTAAAGAAAGTCTAAAAAAAAAAGACTTTGAGTAAGCATGATATGCATGCATACATCTTATATGCATATGTATGCATATAATCTCATTCAGGATTCCAACAGAAAACAGATGGCATACTCAAAATTGGGCAATACGGGAGGGTTTATTTATGAAAGATGACTGGTCAAGGTGTGGAGATATCAATGCTACAGTGCATACACTGGAAACAGCTATGGTACAAGACATAATGGGTGACCACCTCTGGCTTGTAGCAGCAAAGTTATGACCACCCTTAGATCTGAAGGGATGAAGCAACCAGGAAGTTAACAGAACCAGAAGGAAAGAGAATTATATAGAGGAGGCAAGCAAGACATCTGTTGAGAGAGTCAGAAGAATCAGCCAGCCCCATCTAAGATCCAGTATGTCCCAGCTATCAACTTTATCAAGCACATTAACTCTTATTAACAGAACATAAGATTTTTAAACAAAATCTAAAGTAACTTTAATTCAAACAAGGACAGTTGATTATAAGTAACAATAAAAATAGAAACCTAATCAATAAATTTACTAAGCAAGAAGTTGCTCTTGGCCAGCTAGCTCTAGACCTAAACCAGAGACTTAACCCTGTGTTCTTTCATAGACAGACACTATAGTGTAGAGGACCACTCATCCTCATCCTTTTAAAATATTATCATGCTACATGCAACTATCAGAAAGTAACTCAGAGGTCAGATATTTCCAGAGGAAAAAGTTCCATCTGAACACTTAGACCTAAGGCATTCATTTCTGAGAGAAAAAGTTATCAAAGTAATCAATGAATACTTTCTGGAAAAAAATTTTGATTAGTTGTCAGAGAATTGTTCTTTGGTATTCTGACTCCTGCAATGACAGAGCCATTCATTCAGCAAGTTAACAATGGGATCTAATGTGCTTGGTTTTGAGGAGATGGGAGGATGTAAACCACAGAGCTGCATCACCCTAGGAGAAATCCTAAGGCAGGTACAAACTTAGCTACACTCCAGACCCATGGAAGGTACATGAACCTTAGAGAGGTTCATTGGCAGTCACATGGAAGGGGCTGTGTTTCCAAATGGGGTGACTCTGGAAACTTTTGTAGGCTCTACCCTTTAGCTGGGCCATGAGGTCTGGGGAAAATTTAGACAAGCTGATTAAGAAAATGTCCTTAGTTTAAGTGTTTGTTGAGAACTAGCAGAGCATCTTATTTATGTAGGGGGAAATAGATGAATATGGCTGATACCAATTGTTGAGGGCCTTTAAGGCCACAAAAAGGCACATGGATTTTACCAGGAAAGCCATCGGAGATGTTGAGAATATCGATGGTGTGTGATTAGTGTTTCTTCAGGAGGGTTTGCACAGCAGCAAGGACCAAGGTCAGAAGCCAGGAGAGACGAATCAGGAGGCTGCTACTGCAGCATCCTCGTTAACTTATAAGACCTGAGCGGTGGAGGTGGCAGCTGTAAGAGGTGGACAAGACCTTGGCACTCAGTCTCACAGACTGGTGGTGAACAGGATTGGAAACTGACTAGGAGTTCATAGACTGGGTGAGTGCGAGAGCGGAGACTCCACTGACAAAAGTAGGTAAGTTAAGAGAGGAAATCCATTTGGAAAAAAGTTGAAGGAAGCTAGTCAGAGATAGAAACATTCATTGGAGAGTCATCTGTTTTAGGATGAAAGTTAATCTTAAAACTGCTAAAATGTCACTGCTTGCTCTGTGATCCATCCCTACCCCTCAGAGACACAGCCCAGTAATGCAGGGTGTGAGCACCCTAAAACTGAAACTCCTACATGCTCAGCTAGATGAATTTGTGTGCAATTTCACCCAGCCCTTACCATTCACATGTGGGCAATTTTCCTCTCATCCTCTAATATTAGAAGTATAATCTAAAAGGATAATCCTAACCCAAAGTGGATCCATACCAAAAATCACTGAACCATCTCCAAATCAAATTTTATTATTCTAAAAGTTACCTGTAATCCAAAGGGTAGATAAGCAGGGTTTATAGTTTCCCACATAAATATTATAACAGTAGTTCTGTTAACAAATCAAAAGAAAACTCAGAGGTATAAAGTGATCCCTTCTATTAATATATTGCTTTCTGAATATATATTTTAACCTAGTAACCAAACTTGGGAACCATACTTTCCTCCTGAGCCACCATTATTCTGAGCCTTCATTCAAAATCACTCTGTAAGGACACAGTACATGTTTCCTGTCTACTCCATTCTCTCTAAATCTTACACCTTTGAAGAGCCTGCTCAAGACCACTTTGGCATATACAAAATCTTCTAGGTAAGTGTCATGGCCCAGAAATTTGGAAATAACTACTGTGATAGACCTTAATATTGCATAGGAAATAAGAGATAGGGCAATATTGTCCCCCGAAGTGTTGTAGTCATTTCTAAGCATGTTAGCATCTAAGATCATGGTTATCCATCTTTCTAATCTATTTCAGAGATAACTGTCTTGCAATTCTTTGTATTTGTACTATTAAAACCATAAGAGCATCCACAGAGGGGTGAAGTGGGTGGGTTGCCATGTTAGAGCTAATAAAAAAGCTAGCATTTTTAAATTAAACTTTAGAAGCATTTTTAAGACAAAATAATAGACTTAAGATATCCTCTAGTTCAATTCCTTCATATATCAGATGAGGAAACTGAGACCTAAAAAAATCGAGTCCTGGTATGACAGGCCAAAGCTCCTAATCATGTCTCCCTTCCTTGAGAAGTTTTTGGCTTTAACATCTGAGTCTGAAAAAAAAAAAAAAAGGCAGAAAAACAGCAGACTTGATTTTCCCAAAGCCAAGGTCAAGCAGTCACATCCTTGTCCCAAAAAATACAGGAGATGCTGAGATTAACATCCCTCATTGGAAAATGGAGCCCTGCCCAGTTTGGACAGGGTTGGTTTGAACCTCGTGACCCTGTTATCTCAGCCAGGAGCTGAGGTCAAACCAGTCGAGTCGAGCAATTACGAGTGCTCAAGCAAAAATTTAAAGTACACGTGGGTTTAAGTCCTCAGAGTCGAGTATGCATTATCCCACTGGCCTTGTTGACAGAGGTTGACACAGAACTCTAGAACCAATCCCTAGAGAACTGGACACATGAACACACATTTAACAAAGCAGTCTTCAGTCTCGGGTCTGCCAGCGCGGTATGACTCACCTGTCCTAGCTTCACCCCAACATATCTCTGCCCCTGTAAGTCCTTCTCTTCCTCTCCCTCTTTGAGATTTGGCCTCCTATCTCTAATACTCCCATCTCCTTGTGAAAACTACTCCCACCCTCCTCCTTTCTCTCTCCCACTTCTCCATTCTTTCCTATTAGCCTTCCCCCTCCAGTCCTGCAATGCCACACACACACACACACACACACACACACACACACACACTCTCCAGTCCAGCACTGGCTCCTTCCACATGACAAACACGATGAAGTCATTCAGTCTGTAAACATTTATTACATACTGACTGTATAAAATACCACAGTAGGCATTGGAGGTGATCTAAGTTCCTAATCATCTTCACCATATCTATCCATCTCCTCTTCTTTTCGCTGTCTCTCTTTTGACCCACTCCACTTTTTCTTAACCCTGTTAAGTCTCATCTTCCTTCCCCCATGGCTCTGTCTACACTCCAGAGTCCCACTGGCCTCCTTCTCAAGCCATTGTTCGCTCCTCTTTCCCTCCTGCATTCAGTGCTGTTACCCACTGTCTCTTCCTGCCACTTTCCTCCCTTGACTTCACTGGCATGTCCCCCTCCTCCCTTTCTCACCACATTCTCTGTCTCCTCCTCTGGCTCTTCAGCTGACTCCTAACCAGAGCTGTTTTCCAGATTCAATTCAACTCACTGCTTTTCTAGTTACAACACTTCCTTTCAACTCCACCCTCCAAAGATAAGGATTCCAAAATACTATCTTCTTATCCAGTTCAACTGCTTCAAAATGTCTTGAAAATAAAGTTTAAACTTCTTTTATCAGCATTAAGACCCCTGCTTAATCTTATCCTTTCTCTCCAGGCCTCCATACCTTTGACTTGCCATCTGTTCCAAGAACATTGAACAACTTTCCTGATTTAGTTTCCTTATTAATATGACTTCTTCCTCAGGCAACATAGCATTGGTAAGAACATGGACCTGGAGCAAGACAATCTGGATTTCTATATCTACCAGCTGTGGTTGCAAGCTAATTACTCTGCCTGCTCAGTTTTTCAGTTTTCTTCTCTATGCAATAGTAACTACTCCACAGAAATTGGGAGAAGATGAAATAATTAATACAGGAAATGTCAGCTAGAACAATGTACGATGTAAGTGCAAAAGAAATGTTAGCAATTTTCATTAATAACAAAAGAAATGTTAGTTAGCAATTTTCATTAATAATATTATCCATTCAAATCCTGTCTACCATTAAAGTCCTGCTCAACTCTGAACTCTCCATACTTACTGTCCTACGTTAATCCTATCAGAATATTTCTTTCAGCCTTCCTCATTTTGGGGTTAGTTTGTTCATTTCCTTCTTCAACAAATATCTGTTGAGTACATACATGCTGCAGCATTTTGCCTAATACTGAAGATATAAGAGTGAATAAGACATGATCCTGCCCTCAAGGAGCTCATAGTTTTCTAGAAAACAAAAAAATGGATGGTCAACTCACACAGTAACAATTTTGGGAGCTTTGAATGATAAGGAAATCCCTTAATTTGCCATTTAGTGTCTCCAAAAGGACCTTCAGATGATAGGTAGAGGAATATTCCAGATTGCAAGAATAATATATGCAAAATCATGAAGGCATCAGTTAGCCATGGGTGGTAGGGGGATGCCTAATGTTATCACTTATCCACTTCCAGATGTTGTTATATGTAGCTTTCTCAACTAAATTGTAAAGCCCATGAAAGCAGAGAGAACTCAGTTAATTACATAAACAATACTTGTGTGTGAAGTCTTTATGTTTCTTTTTCTGTTCTATTTCCTCAGGCTCCAATAGACACTAAAATACAAGAGAGGTTTAATAAATATTTGTTAAAGTAAGTTACACTCCCATAGGAACTCCTCTTCTGAGTCCGCAATAAAGGCAGAAGTATCCTGGAGAAGCTTCCTCAGGGAGGTGGATCCTGTACCAAAGTCAGAAAGTGTAAGACAGGAGCATCTAGATAGGCAGAAATGGGGAGAGAGTGCAATCTAAGAAAGAAAGGGCTTCAGTCAGGTCACAAAGGGGGAGTGCAGGTGTGAGTCAATAAAGAAAGCACTAATGTGGGAGTTGGGGGCCTTATGTTAGGGCACAAATGAAGATAGTTGGAATATGCAAGATGGGACCAGCCTAAAAGGATCCAAAAATGCCAAAAACTTTTGCAATGTCATCTTCCTATCAGCATCTTCTAGAAACCATCAAAACACTATTTTTTGCAGGTTGAGCAATGTCTATGTTCCCTCTCATTTCTAAAGATACGTGGCTGAATTCCACATTTCTCCGGATGGTTCTGTTTATAATTGTTTTCATAAAATAAATTGGTGTGGATAGCATATTATTCACACTGGTCCTAATTTAAAAGAAAAAAAATTTTAGAAAGATTTCACAATTCTCATTTTTACTTGTGTGAATCTCAAAGTGGGTTTTTGTATCTGTCACAGAATCCAGACTAGTATCTTGCACATAGAGGACATTCAATAAACACCTGTCGAATAAGCATATTAATGAGGACCTGTCTTGCCAAAGCACAAAAAGAAACAGGACCTGCTAACACCCTATTTTAGTTCCCCAGGAGTCTCAGGGTAGAAGGAAACTCTCCTCATATACACCCAGTTCTCACCCACTTTCTGTGAGAGACTCTGTGGATCAGAAATGGAAACTTCCTGATCTTAAATTACAAACTCCTTATTAGTAGCAGTGTCCAATATCAAAGAAAGTTATCGGGTCCCTCAGAGGCTGCAAATGCAGCTAAGTGATGATCTAACACTGTATTGTGTATGAGGTATACAAACTTTTACCTTCTCAGCAAATTTTTAAAAAGTCAAACACCCACCTACATTCTCAATAAGGGAACATACGTCATCGTTAGAATGGGGGACGTGTTGCTGGTGTAATCTGTACGTTGTGTGGTGACTGTAAGTTAATGAGGTGATTCAGATACTGTGGACAGGGGCTCATGATTAGATTACAGACCAAAAGTAACCTGTGAGTAACTGAATGAAACCCTCAGGAACTATTAACCTGGTTACCTCGTCAGCCAAAGTCCCCAAGATAATGAAGATGATGACAAAGAAAAGATGTTGGTAATGGTGATTAAGAGATAAAGGAGTAGAGAAGAGTCAAATAAGAAATTCTCCACCACCTGGAAGCTTCTCCTCTAGCAGAGAGAACATAAATACACATAATTTGGATGGACAAACAGACTCAGCATGATATTAGTTGAATTACTAAGGCCCAAGAATTTGAAACTCTTTTTCAGAGAGAAAGCAAGTGGGTAGCTCTTGATCCCAACCAGCACACCTCTCTTCTAGAGTTCAGAGTCATCAAAATGAGAGTAACAAGCAAAAAGTTAGACATTCACTTGGCAAACACCTCCCCGCCCAGCCCCACTGGGGACTGAATTCAAGGGTGATTTACTGCTGAGCTAAGTATCCCCACTCTTTTTAAATTTTGTTTTAAGACAGAGTCTCACTAAGTTGACAAGGCTGGTCTCAAACTTGCAATCCTCCTGCCTCAGTCTCTGGAGTAGCCAAGATTACAGGTGTTCACCACCGCACCCAGCTTACAAACAAGCCAGGACCTGGGATACCTTCCCTCTGGCTTCAGGGACAGATTCTCTTTTAACAATCCTGACTAAAAGGTCTGGGTATGTTGGGGGTTTTTGTTCTTTTCTTAGCTTTTTGTGGGTTGATTGGTTTATTGGTGGTGATGGTGTTAATACCATAACACTAACCAAAAAGGAGTCCATGAAATCACCAAGAAAGAGACACACAGATACTTTCACACAGCACAGAAAATCAGAGACTCCTCCAGTCAGCCAAAAACCACCCAGATGTCATTTTTTTCTGATGATTGGCTAAACTCTCTAAAGAAATGTTCCAACCTCTGTGAAGTAAAAGCAAACAATAATTTAACAGAAATAAAAAGATCTTATCCCTTGCAACAACTGCCGTAAAATAATTGTGCTTTGCAAGAGGACCTGCCCTTTGAGTTTTACGAAGCCTGAAATGAACCGTGATCCTCATCAATGCCCATATTAGTTAACATAAAGAGCTATTGTTTTAGATAAGCCACAAATGGCATTTCTTCTGGGATTTTTGTGTCATCAAGGTTTTTTGTTTTATAAATGTCAGCACACTGCCTGCAGGAAACACTTGCAGGAAGATGTCCATGTAAGGGACAAGCCACATGGTAAGCATAGGGCATTTCTCAAGAAAAGAAGAAAGACATGAAACAGAAGGGTCCACCTCTAAAGAAAGAGAGGCAGCAAGATTCCCCTCCCACCCATAGCATGTGAGTACTTCAGAGTTCTGATCACAGATTCATTTCTATTTCTAATCTATCTGTGGCAATGACTCATTCAATTTCCTGGAATTGATATATTGATATTAATTTTATAGTCCTTGCTGTAAAAGCCCTTGCTGGGTGGTTGCTCAAAAAAAAGAAAAAGATAATTTATTATCTTAGGTCATAGTAGTAGAGTAAAATAAATGTTTAAGCAATGCCCATATTTTTAAAATATCCATCAAATTTACTTCAACTAATAAGAGACCAAATTCTTCTTTTAACAGTCAGAAAAACTGGCTGCAGTGCGTTGGAAATCAGGTAAACACAGCAATCTGTTGATTACATTGTATTTTTCAATGTTAATTTTTTCACCTTACTTTCCCAAGCCCCCAGAGCAACACTAAACTCTGAGCAGTAAATAACTATTTTCTTTTCTTATAACCGCAGAGAAGTCATTTGCTGAAGACTGAACTAAAGATAAAGTTTTTAATTGCTTCGTTTTGCCGATAAGACTTTTTTATTAAATGTCAATCATTTTCCTGCCTTCTGTGCTTCTCTCAGAAAAAGAAGAGCTGGGAATGCAGCAGCATTGGAAAGATCAGTCGTATCCAAACTGGTCATTTTGACGGTTTTTTGCTAAGGTTTGGGGAGAAATGAAAAGAAACACTCTTGTGGAAAAACAAGGGATGATATCCTGATTTTTGTCTTCATACTGAATGATCAGTTTCCTGAGAAATATAAACAATGCCAGATATTAGCCACATACACACCCCTTCTACCATTAATCATGAATCCTTTTTTTCCAGGCCATGCAGTTCCAAATTGGACTCACAGTCCAAAAGCCAACAAAATCCTGTCTTGTGAATCTCAGTTGCACAGTTATCCAAGTCTCATAGAAAACATGCAGCCTTAGCAAAGAAATTGTCCAAGTTTCCTCACTCTTCCTAAATAATTTCTTTAATTTAGCCATAAAGACTTTCTACAGCACCATCCAAATCATGAAGAGTAAGGTGGGCTTAAAGTAAGTACTTCCAGCCCTGCTGTGAACCAGTGAGTTAGAATTATTAAATCAATGTTAATAAAGAACTGTTTGTATGTACACACATACACACACACACACACACCTCAACACAGACAATAGTAGCTTCTCACAATGCAAAGGAGGACAATTCCATTTTGATCAGAGAATTTCCTTATCTATAATTTCTTCATGGAGGGTGAACACAGAAATAAAAAACACATGGAAGATTTTGCAGCATTAGAATGGATTGTATATTTTTGTATGTTGAAATTATCTTCTTTCTCATAAGATTTTTTTACTAAAAGAGGCATTTCAAAGTATGACTTCTACCCCCCGTCCCATTCAACTTTATTAGTGACCACACAGCATCAAATCCTAAAAGTTATTAGGAAAGAGAGCTGGCCTTTCAAAAGTAAATGTATCTCAAAGTAGAAAACAAATGTTTCACATGTGTGAAATCTCCAACCACTTTTTTAGTTACCCCCCTTTTAATAAATGTTCTAAAGGGAAAAATACAAAGCTTTGAGTCTTACCAAAAAAACTTCAAAAGAGAGTGAAAGAATTGATGACAGATGGTTGTTCCCAAAGCACATCAGAAAAGCATTTTGTGTGCAATTACTAAGGGTAAATAGTTTTTGGTCAGTCCCTTGCTGGCTAAAAATTAAGACATTGTAAATATTCTTTTAAAATAAATTCTAAAGATCCTTTAAACATGAAGTGAAAAGAAGTTTTCAAAATAAATTTTTAAAATTCTTTTATAATGTATTTAGTAGCTCTAAATGCTTGGTACCAGACACTAGGCACAACCTGTCACCAGCTAATGTCTCTCATTATATCAACACCTGTTGTAAATATACAGTTTGTGTTCACTGGCATATCAGACACCAAAAACAGAGATATGTGTAACTATTGTATTTCTACAGGTTGGGAAATTATACTTTTTGCACACCGTTGATGTTTAAGAACACCACCAGCAGGTCATGCTGTCTCTGTGCCACCAAAATAAATGAGAAAGAAAATTGAAGATGCTGGCCCTGCAAAGGATCTCTCAGGGAAAAAAAAAAAAAATAACAATCCTTACTTAAACACACCTGTTCACCCCTTCAGTCCAATTTTGGAGCAAAGTAAGGACCCTTTTCTAACTCCAAGAACAAGTTGAATGAATGTATTACTCCACCCTGCCAAACAAGCTTTTTCTGTTACAAACTGTGGTTTTCTGGAGATGATTCTACTGTGGATTTATCCTGGTCTATACAATTACAAATCAGATCACGCTGGGTGGAAGAGCCTAAGGGTCAAGATCACAGGCTGTGGAGTCCGGCTATGGTGGTTTGGACTCTGCCACCCACAACTGGATCCTGTGTATCCATAGGGAACTTAACATTCCCATCCCTCAGTCTCTTGATCTGCAATGAGGTTTACTGTGATAACTGCCTCCTGGATGTGAGAACTGATGCTGCTCCCAGTAGGTGCTCCTCAAGTGTCAGCTGTATCATCCTCCTCATCATAGTTACTGGGTTCTAAGGATTTTAATCTAAACAGATTTCAGCTGATAGTAAAAGAAAACTCACTTGTTAGCATTTGCATTGTACCAGCTTCTTCGGTGACTCCAGGATTCATTTTGGCATGCATTCAATTCAGGTAGAAATAGTAATAAAACCAATACTGATCTTGCTAGCCGAGCATTGACCCAACTAAGCATTTCACATGGATTATTTCATTATATCTCCACAATGACCTTAAGATGAGGTTTATTATCATTTCTATTTCACAGTTAGGAAACTGAGGTTTGGAAAACTTAAATACCCTTGGCTTAGTTAATAAGGACTGGATCTGTGATGTGAGCCCAGGCAATCTAAATTCAAAGCTTTCAGAGCAAACCTGCTTACAACAGTTTTCTTAAACTAAAGCGGGGGAAAGGTTTGTAAGCTAAAACTTCTTGGGACATTATCGACTAGTAGCTAAATAAAAGCTTATGTACTTCCAAAGAACTTTTGTTAAAGTACATTTCTGTATTCTGAGAATCAGGGAGTTTCTAAATTAAAGGTTACCATATTAAAGTCAAACTACTAATTTCACAGGTTATTTCAAATGTAAAATAAACCATGCTGATTGCAAGGACACAAAAGAAAACCTAGAGGAGGAAGAAAACAAAATTGTTTACCTGTTACTTGAATCGAGGGGAAGAAGTTGAGAGCCAAGAGCAGCAGCCTGAGCATCATTGTCCTAACAAGGGCCAGGGCTCCAGCCCCTCCTCTCTGAGGAACCCAAAGTGTGAAGTGAACTGAAGACACACCTGCCACTGCCTGAGAGTCTCCGTCATCCACGGAAACCCCCAACTCACTTACTTCCTTAGAGCACATGATCAAGGGACCCAAACCACAAGGCGCGGTGACTTTCACACCAGATGTTACATTGTTTTGATGACTTTAGATTTTTGCTTCTTCTTTGAAAGGCAAGTCTTTTCTTATCACTGAAAAAGTGATTCGGTCACTACATAAAGGGCTCGTGAGAATTATTTCCTATCGATAGGTATCAAAGCTATGAAAAATGGGTGTCTGAAATCCGGCAGGAGCTTAAGCATAGACAAGTGAGGTGTTATATGAAGAAAGCAAGCCCCTTGTAAAAGAGAAGTTCTCATAAGATGGGAACAGACCAGGTCTAAAAACAAGCATTGTACTGTAAGAACTGAGAAATGCCTGCATAAGTGTTTAAAGAAGTTATAAATGCCACGAATTAAAACGTTTGTATTGGTCGTCAGGTAGACCTATGGAATATTCAGCACACAGTGCTGGGTCTACACCAAACTTTTCCCAACTTACTTCTAGGAACTTGAACAGACTCAGCCCACTGAATGTCTGAAGGAGGTTTCCTAAGCCAAGAGGTCAAAATATGGCTGATGAAATCTTAGTTTTGATTTGCATTTCTCTAATTGCTAGAGATGTTGAACATTTTTTCATATGTTCGCTGATCAGTTGTATATCATCTTCTGTGAAGTGTCTGTTCAGTTCCTTAGCCCATTTATTGATTGGGTAATTTTTTTTATGTTAAGTTTTGTGAGGTCTTTATATATCCTGGAGATTAATACTCTATCTGAGGTGCATGTGGTAAAGATTTTTCTCTCATTCTGTAGGTTCACATTGATTGTTTCCTTTGCAGAAAAGAAGCTTTTTAGTTTGAATCCATCCCATTATTGATTCTTGATTTACTTTCATACACTTTAGGAGTCTTGTTAAGGAAGTCAGGTCCTAGGACAACATGGTGGAGATTTGTGCCTACTTTTTCTTCTAATAGTCTCAGGGTCTCTGTTCTAGTGCCTAAGTCTTTGGTCCACAGTGAGTTGAGTTTCATTCAGGGTGAGAGATAGGGTTTAATTTCATTTTTTTACATGTGGCTTTCCATTTTTCCCAGCACCATTTGTTGAATAAGCTATCTTTCCTTCAGTGAATGTTTTTTGGCACCTTTGTCTAGGATGAGATACCTGTATGTATGTGGATTTCATCTCACTCCAGTCAGAATGGCAATTATCAAGAATACAAGCAACAGTAAATGTTGGCAAAGATGTGGGGGGAAGGCTCAATCATACATTCCTGGTGGGAATGCAAATTGGTGCAACCACTATGGAAAGCAGTATGAGGATTCCACAGAAAACTTGGAATGGAACCAGCATTTGACCCAGCTATCTCACTCCTTGGTCTATACTCAAAGGACTTAAAATCAACATACTACAGTGACACAGCACATCAATGTTTCTAGCAGCTCAATTTACAATAACTAAACTATGGAACCAATCTAGATGCCCTTCAATAGATGAATGGATACCAAAAATGTGATATATATATATATATATATATGTGTGCATGTGTGTGTGTGTGTGTGTGTTTATATGATGGAATATTACTTTACTTGAAAGAAGAATCAAATCCTGGCATTTGCTGGTAAATGGATGGAGTTAGAGAATATCATGCTAAGTGAAATAAGCCAAACCCAAAAAAACAAACGCCAAATCTTTTCTCTGATATGCAGCTGCTAATTCACAATAAGGAGGGGGATAGGGAAGAATAGAGTTACTTTATATTAGGTAGAAAGGTATGAAGGGAGGGGAAGAGGTATGGGGGAAGGAAGGATAGTAGAGTGAAACAGACATTATTACCTCATGTACATATAGACTGCATGACCAATGTGAACCTACAAAATGTGTAATCAGAAAAATGAGATTACACTCCATGTATGTATGATCTATCAAAATGAATAAATGCATTCTACTGTCATGGACAACTAATTAGAACAAAAAAATAAATAAATAGCTGATGTTTTTAAAAAATAGCTGATGTTCTTAAAGGGACAGTGGGTGACCAAAAGTCCCTTGATAATTCATGCTTGCTCTGTCTCTCAGGAAACCACTTGGTGTTAGGTCATAGCCCATAAGAAGCAGCCTCATGGCAGGCTCCTCCAGGAGCCCTCTGCCCCTCCCACTTGCAGGCCCTTTGGAGAAAGAACCACTCCACCAGCCCCGCCCACTCCACCAGCCCCGCCCACTCCACTCTCCTCTCCTGGGGCCTCCTTTAGGGTCTTGTACTCAATAGCTTTCTCATAAATTCTCCAGTAATTTTTTTTCTCTTTTCCTGATAAGCTAACCTTTATACAATTACCATACTTTGCAATTTTGTGTATGGTTTTTAAAGATAATTTGTATTACTTTTTTTTTTTAGGGGTTAATATTTTATTTTTTTATTTTTTTTATTATTATTGTGTACAAATGGGATACATGTTGTTTTTCTATTTGTACATGGAGTCAAGGCATACCATTTGTGTAATCATACATTTACATAGGGCAATGATGTTTGTATTACTTTTTATTCTCACTATAAAAGTAAAACAGAATTCAGAAAAAAGATGAAATAGACATTAGATCAAGGTTCACCTATAATCTTGTCACCCAATGTATCCACTGTTGCTAATATTATCCACTGCTTTCCATCTGTCTTTTAAGATTTTTGCACATTTGCTGTCATGTTTTATTTATAGTTTTCAACATATATATTATTATCTGTTATATCTTAAACATTTTCCCATGAGATTTAAGTATATTTATTAATTAAATATATTTTAACTGGTACATTAAACATATTCTACACACTAATGGGGCATTACATGATATTTTGACACAAGAATACATTGAATACAATGTTTAAATCAGGTTAAGTGTATGTCTTCCCAAACATTTATCATTTCTTTTTGATGAAAACATTCGAAATCTTTTCCAGCTTTTTGAAATGTATAGTACATTATTGCTATCTACAGGAACCCTACTATGCTTTAGCATTTCAAAACTTCTTGTTCCTATCTAACTAGAGCTTAGTACCCATTGGTCGACCTTTTCTTATCTGTCCCTCCCGGAACTCTCTCCAGCTTCTAGTAACCACCACTCTAGTCTCAACATCTCTGTAATCAAATTTTTCTGTTCTGTTCTGCATGAGTGAGATCATGAGGCTCTTGTCTTTCTGTGCCTGGCTTATGTCACTTGACATAATGATCTCCACTTTCTTCCATGGCATCACAAATGACAGGACTGCGTTCTTTCTGTGGTCAGATGGTATTCCGTGGTGTGTATGGACTACATTTTCTTTTCATCTCTTCACGGGCACTTAGGTTGTCTCTGTTTCTTGGCTGTTGTGAACAGTGCAACAATGAATACAGGAGGGCAGATATCTCTTCTACGTACTAACTTCATTTCCTTTGGCTATACACCCAGGAGAGAGATTGCAGGATCACATGTATGTCTTCTTTTAAGAAATGCCAGTTAAGGTCTTTCATCTATTTTTTAATGAGTTATTTGGTTGTTTTTTTTTTCCTCTACAGAGTTTTTTTGTGTTCTTTATGTATTCTGGATATGACTCCTTGTCAAGTGTATAGTTTGCAAATATTTTCTCCCACTCTATAGATTGTCTCTTCATTCTGTTGATTATTTCCTTTGCTAATAACATTTGATTGGTTTTGCTTTTGTTTCCTGTGCTTTGGGGGATCTTCTGCAAAATTTTCTGGCCCATTCCAATGTCCTGAAGCTTACATACTTTATAAACATCATTTTAGTTGATGTATACTATTTTTTCTTATCCTTCAATGTTGTTATTTTTTATTTTTTGCTATTTTAAAATGTTACAGTAAACATCTTCAATGACATAACTATAAGGTAGTTTTAATGTCCCTCTCTCCTTATCTAATAAATGAGAAATCAAAAGTATTTCCTTTCCTAGTAGACCCCCTTTGTCTACATTTCAGTTTTCACACACACACAGTCTTCATGACCTACAATGACACATCCTTCAGTCCTATGGAGCAATTTGTCCTTGGAATTGATTCAGTCACACTTCTGAAATATAAGGAAGTGACAGAGTCATGCCCCTCATCCTGAAAAACATCTACTTCTAGATTTTAACTCAGTGTTCCTAGCTTTGACCTTCCATCAGGTTAGAAGATAGAAGGTCTTACTCAGGGTCCGATGTCTTTCTAGGGACAACTTAAAGAAGGAGTTTTTAAGAAGGTCACCAGTGTTCTAGAGCCACCAAACTATCCAGATCTAGAATGAGAACATCTGAGATTCATTATGCAGCCTAAGAATATGTATGGTAGAAATAAGGACCTCCGGCAATTTCCTATAATGGAAAGCTAAAGAGTAAGTTAATGGTGGTCTTCAAGCATATTAAAGATGCTTGAATATCACCTACTTAATATTATATACATGGTAATGCTTAATTGAATCAAATTTAGATGGAAAAAGCAGTACTATTATCTAACACCTTTACTGTGCAGAAGTCCTTTGAAGTAATTCGGCTTACACAAGTTCATAAAACAATTAAGTGTATTTGATTTTATCAGTTGATCAACTGTATTTGGTTTTATTCTGTAGAATAAAAAGGAACACAAACTGACGTTTGCATTCCCCCTTTTTAAAAAACATGTATCACAGTAAATAAGGAAACTATTTCCTTAGTAGTTTCACATTTACACTTAAAATTCGATGACATTCATACATCTACAAGGTAGAAATGACAGAGATGAAATAAGGAATCTTAAACCCATCAGTGCATAGGGATACCCTATTACATATATACCGATAATACTTTATGTACCAACTTAATGCACCAAAACAATAACGACAATGTACCACTTTACATTCCTGATATCATTCAATACTCACACAACCTGTCATCACAGAAGAGAAAACTGATGCCTGGTGAGGGTTAAGGCGCCTCAGGAAGCCACGGAGCAAGATCAGAATGTAGACACTTTTGACTTGAATTGCTATGTTGTAAGCAAAGCATGATGACGCCTCTTGACGGTCAACCCTCTCCAGTACTGAAGATTTCTTCAGGACAAAAAGGTAAGTCAAAACACGGGCAACATTAGGTCATAAAACACCTAACACTGTCTTATGAGAGCCTAAGTGACCTCGGTCACTTAGGTCACTTAGGTAAAGGGAGAGTGGCCCAAAGGACACAAGGAAGGCATAATTAAACTATGAACCTATATTTGTCTGGACTAATTCCATATTCATTAAAGTTCACACATGTTTTTGAAACTCAAGACATGTGTCATGATGAATCAAGCTACCTTACTCCATCAATGACAAGTATACTAAAGTCCCAACCACGTGGCTTATTGGGGAAAACTCAGAGTTTTCACCACATGTTCTCTGGCTAGGATGCTTTTCTCCAATCTGTCTGAGTAAATCACACTCATCCTTCCTGGGTCGGAGTGAACAGGACCTCTCAGAATTGCCTTCTCCCACCACCAGCACCCCCGCACACACACCCCCCACTCCCAACCCCTCTAAAGCATGTCTCCCTGCTCTCATTTTCACCACACTCTTTTCACAGTGTGGAAGAATGTCATATCGTTCTGTTATTTATTAAATGCCTCTGTCCCCCATAAGACCATAGACACAAGTGTGGGACCCATAGCTCTCCCATTCACAGCTGTATTCCTGTGCCCAGCTAGAAGACATTTTCTGAAGGAAAAACCCACAGCCAGTATGACTGTGATTGTGTCAATATGACTGCAATTGTGGATTTCTCTCTCTGTCACCGTTAACAGGATAATCTTTCCCTGGTTGACTTCCTAAGGATAGGACACTAGGAATAACCCAGCATAAAATGTACCTCATCACCAGCTAGGACATCAGCCTGTATTTCTGCCTGCTTCCCTACCCTGAGTTGTACTCAAATGTGTAGAAGACTCGAAGACCCACTTTCTTCACAACTCATTTCTCTTAAGGTCAAGTCCAGAATAACACCTAACCACTCAGCATTTGCCTCTCCTCTCTCTTGCGCCCGCCGTGAGTCCCACATGGCCCTTGAGAGATGGGGCTGCTTCCTACACAGACTGCATACCCAGACTCAACTTACCACTCTGACTGAAGAAGAGGAACGATAACTGACGTGGGAATTCCAGTGGCTAAAGAAGCACAGGAGTTGAAGTTTCACAACCTTAGGATCCAAATCCTAGTAGGGCCACTTTCTAAGCCATATGCTCTCAGAAAGCCATAGCTTCAGTTCCTCTTATGTCAAACAGGGATGAAAACATCTCACTCAACATGTCGTTCCCATTTCACATAGTGACGATCTCCCCCACCCTTAAGATTTAATGACTCATCATTTCATACCTCTTGTAGGAGCTGAGTAAATGTTTGTTGGATCAATCAGACTAGATCATTGAATATATGTACCACATATTTATGAGGTTTATTTTACTTTACAGCATGAGAGCCACCAAAACCCAGATTAGAAATTACCATAGTATTCCTTCTGGATGCACAGTTCTTCGGTAATAACACTACCAGTAAAACGATCACCCAACAGCCTTCAAAAATTACAGTTGTCAAGCTTTGAGTTCTGAGCAAGAAGCCCTGGCTATTCACATAGAGCGAGCCAACCAGGATAATATCTGCTTTGATCTCAATCTCAGCTAGAAACTTGCTTTTCATTTTCATTTCTAATTTTCCCCACAGCTCTGCCTTACAGAGGTTCTGGTGCTCACGTGGTGATCGTGGGAAAGTAATAAAGCCTGAGATTCTCTCTTTGGGTTTTATAGTATTATTCCAGCTGTTAGTATTTTTTTTTAATTTTCAAAAAATAGACAAAAATGAAGTTAAGAAAGTCATGCATATTGTCTCAAGCCAGCAGAACCAAAGCCTTAAAAAGAAAATTATGCTAAATTTTGAAGAAATAGGAAAAATCTGTGATACTGATGAACTAATTCTACTGAGTAAATAAGTATTACAAACAGATGTATTTGCAGGAATAATCTATGATGTTTTATCAAAGACTAAATATTGTGAAAAGTAGCTTAAAATAATCACCTACAGACCTTTGGATCACTGAGAGAAGCAGGTCTATCAGTCCAAGTTATGAAAGCAGTAGCTAAAATTTATTAGAAGTTCAGAGCTGCCAGTTATCTTGCTAAAAGTCATGCAGACTTTATCTCATTTAATTCTCACTATGCCCCAGGAGATTCAGACTATCATTATCTCCATTTTATAGATAAGGAAACAAAAGCTTAGCCAGGTTAAGCAACTTGCTCTCAATGGCACACTAAGCAGCTGTCTTAGTCTCTGTTCTGCTGCTACAATAGAATACCATAGACTGAGTAATGCAGATATTTATCACTTTATGCTTCTGGAGGCTGGGAAGTTTAAGATCAAGGGACCAACATCTAGCAAGGATGCTTGCTGCATCAAAGAGAGTACAAGAGATTGAATTCATAGCCTCAAATCCTTTTATAATTAACCCTTTTATAAACCATTCATGAGAATGGAACATTACATTAGGCCCCACATCCCAATACTATTGCATTGGAGGTTAAAAGTTTCCAACACATAGCAGTAGCAAAGAAGAAATTTGAACCCAACTGACTTGAAAAATTGAAATCAAACTTCAAGAGTCATGGGAGAGGTAACACAGTCCCTATCAAACAACAGCTTAATAGGCAATGATGGTGCAGTAGTTAGGAGCAAGGTTTCAAAAGAGAACTATACCTTTTTCTGGGCATATCTGACCTTCAGCCACCAACTTCATAAAGATATAGCTAGACTTCTGTATGTGTTTGTGAGATCTTCCTTTATACAAGAATATGTGAGATCCAAGATGGCGGACTAGAGGGAGGCTGCGTTCCTTGTCGCTCTGTACATAACTCCAGTTTCAAGCAGAGGATATCTGTTTCTTGGTGAGGTAGTTTTTGTTGCTTATCTATCCCCTGCTGTTTACCCCTTTTGTCTACTGTGATCACCTGTAGTCTGCCAGCATATCGTCGTCTTTTTTGAAAGCAGATTGCTCACTGTCAGGCGCCTATCATCCGACATTTGCCTGCCTCTCGCCTGTCCATCGTCTGCCTTATACTATGCATCACCCACCGCACGAGGTTCACCTCCCAATCATCCTACAACAGTCAGCAAACTGATTGCCAACTGCCAGTGGAGCACCAGCTGCCTGCTGTTGCCTGGAAGTTCACTGTGACAGTACCTGCAGGTTCAATTACACGTGGCTGCCGCCATTTTGAGACAACAGTCAGGACCCGTAGGACCCCTGGCCGGACTGACTGAGTCCCGTCTCCAGGATCCCTCAGCCCGACCGATCACTCCGTGCCTCCGGGGCCCTCACATTGACTGACTGCTCCCTGCCACCAGGACCCCCAAACAGACTGACTGCGCCCTATCACTGGGACCCCACACTGACTGATTGCAACCAGCCTCCAGGATCCCGCCACAAACAAACCACACCAAACCACACCAAACACACCTAACCTCCAGGACCCCTACCTGACCAACCACACCCCGCCTCCAGGACCTCCAGCTGACCACGTCCACACCCTGAACTGCATCTCCCCATTGGCCAACACATTTGGAAGCCAGAGAAGCCATTTTGGATAATCCTGGAAGTCGGAGATCCAATCTTTAAGTGGGGCAAATCCCATCCTGAGATGCCTGCTGGAGACTTGAAGCTCATTGTCAGGTACCTTTCATGCATCAGGCTACTGAAGACTGGGAGGTTTCATTACTATATGACTGTTATACTGTAGATTTTCTTTTTTCTCCTTATTACAATTTTAAGTTCTTATTTCTTTACTTTTCTTGCAGTCTTTTCCTTTTGTATACCTGTTCCCTCAGTGTCTCTTTCTCCCTTTTTGCATGCTAACATCCAATTTCTTTTGACTATACTCTCACACTTTCTATTATCTAGAACTTCTCTATATTCTTTTCTTATCCCATTAACAGCTACATCTTACATCCCTCTGCATCCTCTTTGTCCTCCATTAGAAACTGCAGACCTTATTGCAAATCTGTTTGTTATACTGAAGGTAATATTTGAACTCATTCTGTTTATTATGACAGTATTGTTAATGTCCTCATAGGGGCTATTTGGTCTAGGATTGCATAGTGTCTGAATTGGGCACTGCTAATATTGATCTCCCCTTAAAGAAAAGGTTTTGGAAACCTATAGGGCCACTATAAACCTTTAGGGGGGAATCTGCAATACCCCAGATCTGCACTGCTAGAGGGGAAGATACATGAACAACATGAAAAAACAAGGGAAGAAAATGATCCAAACAAATCTAGATTCTATATTAATAGAATCCAATGAAAGTATGGTAGAAGAAATGTCAGAAAAGAACTTCAGATTATACATGATTAAGATGATTCATGAAGCAAAGGATGAGATAAGAGAGCAAATGCAGGCAATGAATGGTAATGCCAATAAGCAGTTGAAAGAGCAACTGCAGGAAGCAAAAGATCATTTCAACAAAGAGATATTCTCAAAAAAAAAAAAAAAAAAAAAAAACAGATCCTTGAAATGAAGGAAACAATAAACCAAATAAGAAACTCAATGGAAAGCATCACCAAAAGACTAGACCACTTGGAAGACAGAACCTCAGACAATGAAGACAAAGTATTTAATCTTGAAAATAAAGTTTCCCAAACAGAGAAGATGGTAGGAAATCATGAATAGAACCTCCAAGAACTATGGGGCATCATGAAAAGACCAAATTTAAGAATTATCAGGATTGAGGAAGGCACAGAGATACAAACCAAAGGAATGATACAAACAAAACTTTTCAATGAAATAATATCAGAAAATTTCCCAAACCTGAAAAATGAAATGAAAAATCAAATACAAGAGGCTTATAGAACACCAAATGCACAAAATCACAACAGATCCACACCAAGGCACATTTTAATGAAAATGCCTAACATTCAAAATAAAGATAGGATTTTGAAGGCTGAGAGCGAAAAGCATCATATTACATATCGGGGAAAACGAATATAGATAGCACCAGACTCTAAAAGCTAGAAGGGCCTGGAACAACATATTTCAAGCTCTGAAAGAACATGGTTGTCAACCAAGAATACTATACCCAGCAAAACTAACCTTCAGATTTGAAGAGGAAATAAAATCCTTCCATGATAAACAAAAGTTAAAAGAATTTACAAATAGAAAGCCTGCACTACAGAATGTTCTCAACAAAATATTCCACGAGGAGGAAATGAAAAACAAGGTAGGTCAGCAAAGGGAGGAACTACCGTAGAGAAAAACCTACTCAAAGGATGAACCAAGCCAAGTTAAAAACCAAATATAAGCCCAAATGACTGGGAATACAAATCATATCTCAATAATAACCCTGAACGTCAATGGCCTAAACTCATCAATCAAAAGACATAGACTGGCCTTTCTACACAGAGCCAGCCACAAGTCGCGGAGCCAGTGGACAGCTCTGGCCCGCAGGCAGCCTCTGGGACAAGGGCAGGGCAACCAGAGACTTCTCCAGGTGGCCCTGCTCCCTCCGGCTGCAGGCTCTTTCCACAGGGTGATCCAAGATGGCGGACTAGAGGGTGACTGCATCTCCTGTTGCTCCAGAACCCAGGAATCAAGAAGGGGAGGCATTGAGACACTCGGACTAAAATAGAGCCACGGGGTTAGTCTCCCCCACTGGGTAAACCTCGGCCCAGGTGGCAGGCCTGGATAGGAGCGGCTTCTCAGAGCAGGGCAGGGCAGCTAGAGTCTTCCCCAGGTAGCCCGGCTCACTCCGGCGGTGGGCTCCTCCCACACAGCCAGCTTCTCGGAGCAGGCCCCCCAGTGAGAGCCTTTCTGCACAGAACCAGCTCCAAGTCCCTGAGCCAGCGGCGAACTCCAGCCCACAGGCAGCTTCAGGGATCAGGACAGGGCAGCCAGGGACTTCCCCAAGCAGCCATGCTCCCTCCAGCAGGAGGCTCCTTTCACAGCCAGCTTCTCGGAGCAGACCACCCAGTGAGAGCCTTTCCAGACAGAGTCAGCTCCAAGCCCTGGAACCAGTAGCAGGCTAGGGGCAGCTTTCTTCGGAAGCACTGCATTATCAAGTACCTCCAAGACTTCAGGCTACTGAAGGCTGGGAGTTGATATACTGGAAATCTATAAGGACACTATAAGCCAATGGACAGGCAGAATTAATATCATCAAAATGGCCATAGTACCTAAAGTGCTATACAGATTCAATGCAATTCCAATTAAAATCCCAATGATGTAACTTACAGAAATAGAGCAAGCAAATATGAAATTCATCTGGAAGAATAAAAAACCCAGAATAGCTAAAGTAATCCTTGGCAGAAAGAGCAAAGCAGGGGGTATTGCAATACCAGAACTTCAACTATACTACAAAGCAATAGTAACAAAAATGGCATGGTATTGGTACCAAAATAGACAGGTAGATCAATGGTACA
The DNA here is from genome assembly GCF_902686445.1 of Sciurus carolinensis. Lineage (NCBI taxonomy): Eukaryota > Metazoa > Chordata > Mammalia > Rodentia > Sciuridae > Sciurus > Sciurus carolinensis. The sequence goes on along the minus strand of NC_062215.1, from coordinate 150,751,299 downwards.
GAATAGAGGACATAGACACAAACCCAAGTAAATACAATTTTCTCATACTAGACAAAGGGACCAAAAATATGCAATGGAGAAAAGATAGCCTATTCGACAAATGGTGCTGGGAAAACTGGAAAACCATATACAACAGAATCTCTCACCCTGCACAAAATGGATCAAGGACCTCAGAATCAGACCAGAGACCTTTCATTTTGTAGAAGAAAAAGTAGGTCCAAATCTTCAACTTGTTGACTTAGGATCAGACTTCCTTAACAGGACTCTCATAGCACAAGAAATAAAAGCAAGAATCAACAACTGGGATAGATTCAAACTAAAAAGCTTTCTCTCAGCAAAGGAATCTCTCAGTAATGTGAAGAGAGAGCCTACAGAGTGGGAGAATATTTTTGCCACTCATACTTCAGATAGAGCACTAATTTCCAGAATATATAAAGAACTCAAAAAACTCTACACCAAGAATACAAATAACCCAATCAACAAATGGGCTAAGGAAATGAGCAGACACTTCACAGAAGAAGATCTACAAGCAATCAACAGATATATGAAACAATGTTCAACATTTCTCATAATGAGAGAAATGCAAATCAAAACTACCCTAAGATTCCATCTCACCCCAATTAGAATCGTGATTATCAAGAACATAAGCAACAACAGGTGTTGGAGAGGATGTGGGGAGAAAGGTACACTCATACATTGCTGGTGGGGTTGCAAATTAGTGCAGCCACTCTGGAAAGCAGTATGGAGATTCCTTAGAAAGCTTGGAATGGAACCACCATTTGACCCAGCTATCCCACTCCTTGGCCTATACCCAAAGGACTTAAAATCAGCATACTACAGAGATACAGCCACATCAATGTTCATAGCTGCTCAATTCACCATAGCCAGATTGTGGAACCAACCTAGATGCCCTTCAATTGATGAATGGATAAAGAAACTGTGGCATATATATACAATGGAATATTACCTCCACCATAAAGAATGATAAAATTATGGCATTTGCAGGCCAATGGATGAAATTGGAGAATATCATGCTAAGTGAGATAAGCCAATCTCAAAAAATGAAAGGACAAATGATCTCTCTGATAAGCGGATGAGGACATATAATGGAGGGTAGGAGGTGTTAGCATTATGGTTAGGGTTAAGGAGGGTGGTAAGAATGGAGGGAAAAGAGGGGTGGGAGGGGTGGGGGAAAGGGAAAAAATAACAGAATGAATCAAACAACATTACCCTATGTAAATTTATGATTACACAAATGGTATGCCTTGACTCCATGTCCAAACAGAGAAACAACATGTATCCCATTTGTTTACAATAAAAAAAAAAAAATAGACTGGCAGAATGGATTAAAAAGAAAGACCCACAATATGCTGCGTGCAAGAGACTCATCTCATAGAAAAAGACATCCACAGACTAAAGATGAAAGGATGGGAAAAAACCTACCATGCACATGGGCTCAGTAAAAAAGCAGGGTTTTCCATCCTTATATCAGATAAAGTTAACTTCAAGCCAAAGTTAGTCAGAAGGGATAAAGAAAGACATTTCATACTGCTTAAGGAAACCATAAATCAGGAAGACATAACAATAGTAAATATTTATGCCCCAAACAATGGTGCATCCCTGTACATCAAACAAATCCTTCTCAATTTCAGGAATCAAATAGACCACAACACAATAATTCTGGGTGACTTTAACACACCACTGTCACCACTAGATAGATCTTCTAAACAAAAACCAAACAAAGAAACCATAGAACTCAATAACACAATCAATAACCTAGACTTAATAGACATATATAGAATGTTCCATCCATCAATAAGCAAATTCACTTTCTTCTCAGCAGCACATGGAACTTTCTCAAAAATAGACCATATATTACGTCACAAAGCAGCCCTTAGGAAATGCAAAAAAATAGAGATACTGCCTTGTGTTCTATCAGATCATAATGGACTGAGAGTAGAAATCAATGACAAAATAAAAAATGGAAATTACTCCAACACCTGGAGACTAAATAATATGCTACTGAATGAAACATGGATAACAAAAAACAACAGGGAGGAGATTAAAAAATTCTTAAGAGGTCAATGAGAACAAAGAAACAACATATCAAAATCTCTGGGACACTATGAAAGCGGTACTAAGAGGAAAATTCATTGCATGGAGCACATTCAACAAAAGAACGAAAAGTCATTCAAGTGACCTAACATTACAGCTCAAAGCCCTAGAAAAAGAAGAACAGAATAACAGCAAAAGTAGTAGAAGACAGGAAATAATTAAAATCAGAGCTGAAATCAATGAAATTGAAACAAAAGAAACAATTCCACCAAAAAATTGACAAAACAAAAAGTTGGTTCTTTGAAAAAGTAAACAAAATAGACAAACCCTTAACCACACTAACAAAGAGAAGGAGAGAGAAAACTAAAATTACTAAAATTCATGATGAAAAAGGAAATATCACAACACACACCACTGAGATACAGAACATAATGAGAAGCTACTTTGAAAATCTGTATTCCAACAAAATAGAAACTACTGAAGACATTGACAAATTTCTAGAGACATATGCTCCTCCCAAGCTGAACCAGAAGGACATGCACAATTTAAACAGATCAATATCAAGCAATGAAATAGAAGAAGCCATTAAAAACCTACCATCCAAGAAAAGCCCAGGACCAGACAGATTCTCAGCCGAGTTCTACAAGACCTTCAAAGAAGAACTCATTCCAATACTTCTCAAAGTATTCCAGGAAATAGAAAAGGAGGGTACCCCACCAAACTCATTCTATGAAGTTAATATCACCCTCATACTCAAACCAGGCAAAGACATATCAAGGAAAGAAAATTTTAGACCAATATCCTGATGAATATAGATGCAAAGATCCTTAACAAAATACTGGCAAACCGTATCCAAAAACATATTAAGAAAATTGTGCACCACGATCAAGTAGGGTTCATCCCTGGAATGCAAGGATGGTTTAACATCCATAAATCAATAAACGTAATCCATCATGTCAGTAGACTTAAGGATAAGAGTCATACAGTTATTCCAATTGACGCAGAAAAAGCATTTGACAAAATACAATACTCCTTCATGCTCAAAACACTAGAAAAAATAGGGATAGTAGGAACATACCTGAACATTGTAAAGGCTATTTATGCTAAGCCCATGGCCAACATCATTCTTAATGGAGAAAAACTGAAACCATTCCCTTTAAAAACGGGAAAAAGACAAGGATGTCCTCTTTCACCACTTCTATTCAACATTGTCCTCAAAACTCTAGCCAGAGCAATTAGACAGACTAAAGAAATTAAAGGGATACAAATAGGAAAAGAGGAACTTAAGCTGTCACTATTTGCTGATGACATGATTCTATATTTAGAGGATACAAAAAACTCCTCCAGAAAACTTTTAGACCTCATCAATGAATTCAGCAAAATAGCAGGCTATAAAACCAACACGCATAAACCTAAAGCATTTTTATACACAAGCAACGAAACATCTGAAAGGGAAATGAGGAAAACAACTCCATTTGCGATAGCCTCAAAAAAAAAAAAATAAAACAAAATACTTGGGAATCAATCTAACCAAAGAGGTGAAAGATCTCTACAATGAGAACTACAAAAACTGAAGAAAGAAATTGAGGAAGACCTAAGAAGATGGAAAGATCTCCCATGTTCTTGGATAGGAAGAATTAATATTGTCAAAATGGCCATACTACCAAAAGTGCTATACAGATTCAATGCAATTCCAATTAAAATCCCAATGATGTACCCTACAGAAATAGAGCAAGCAATTATGAAATTCATCTGGAAGAATAAGAAACCCAGAACAGCTAAAGCAATCCTTAGCAGGAAGAATGAAACAGGGGGTATCGCAATACCAGAACTTCAACTATACTACAAAGCAATAGTAACAAAAACGGCATGGTATTGACACCAAAATAGACAGGTAGATCAATGGTACAGAATAGAGGACATGGACACAAACCCAAAAAATACAATTTTCTCATACTAGACAAAGGGGCCAAAAATATGCAATGGAGAAAAGATAGCCTCTTCAGCAAATGGTGCTGGGAAAACTGGAAAACCATATGCAGCACAATGAAACTAAACCCCTAGCTCTCACCCTGCACAAAAATCAACTCACAATGGATCATGGACCTTGGAATCAGACCAGAGACCTTTCATTTTGTAGAAGAAAAAGTAGGTCCAAATCTTCAACTTGTTGACTTAGGATCAGACTTCCTTAACAGGACTCCCATAGCACAAGAAATAAAAGCAAGAACCAATAACTGGGATAGATTCAAACTAAAAAGCTTTCTCTCAGCAAAGGAAACTATCAGTAATGTGAAGAGAGAACCTACAGAGTGGGAGAAAATCTTTGCCATTCGTACGTCAGATAAAGCACTAATTTCCAGAATATATAAAGAACTCAAAAAACTCTACACCAAGAATACAAATAACCCAATCAACAAATGGGCTAAGGAAATGAGCAGACACTTCACAGAAGAAGATCTACAAGCAATCAACAGATATATGAAACAATGTTCAACATCTCTAGTAATAAGAGAAATGCAAATCAAAACTACCCTAAGATTCCATCTCACCCCAATTAGAATCGTGATTATCAAGAACACAAGCAACATTAGGTGTTGGAGAGGATGTGGGGAAAAAGGTACACTCATACATTACTGGTGGGACTGTAAATTAGTGTAGCCACTCTGGAAAGCAGTGTGGAGATTCCTCAGAAAGCTTGGAATGGAACCACCATTTGACCCAGCTATCCCACTCCTTGGCCTAAAGGACTTAAAATCAGCATACTACAGAGATACAGCCACATCATTGTTCATAGCTGCTCAATTCACAATAGCCAGATTGTGGAACCAACCTAGATGTCCTTCAATTGATGAATGGATAAAGAAACTGTGGTATATATATATAATGGAATATTACTCAGCTATAAAGAAAAATAAAATTATGGCATTTGCAGGCAAATGGATGAAATTGGAGAATATCATGCTAAGTGAGATAAGACAATCTCAAAAAACCAAAGGACGAATGATCTTGCTGATAAGCGGATGATGACACATAATGGGAGGTGGGAGGGGGGCAAGACTGGAGGAAGGAGGGACTCTATAGAGGGAACAGAGGAGTGGGAAGGGTGGGGGGAAGGAAAAAAAATAACAGAATGAATCAAACACCATTACCCTGTGTAGATGTATGATTACACAAATGGTATACCTTTACTTCATGTATAAACAGAAACAAGATGTATCCCATTTGTTTACAATAAAAATTAAGTTTAAAAAAAAAAAAAAGAATGTGTGGTTCTCTTTACTGTGGACCCAGTCAAGAGAAAAAGCAAAACTTGTATAGTCTTGATATTATTTTAAAAGCATTAATTCTGGCCAGACTAGGAATTAGTGTCCTGTCAGCAAGAGGGACACATCATGAACCCAGGAAATGTTGATCTGAGCTTTAGGATGATTCCATGACAAAGGTTTCATCCACTTGATAATCTGAAAAGAAAGCAGAAGGAGGGGCATCATTAAAGATCATGAAAGAGTGTCACCAATCAGACTCCAGCTAAGCTGTTATGATGGGTAAACTTAAAAGTCTTAGGACCCACAGAGATTGCTGTTAGGAAAACCTACTGTGCTTAAAATCCTATTTTTTTGAGAAACTAATAGTTTCACTGAACTGTGTTCTTTTAGTCTCAGTGAAGACCAACCACCTGCCTCATCACTGGCATGACACAAAGTTACCAAGGGCCCTGTGTCTGGATGATTTTTTAATTTTCTGAAACCACTGGGGTGCTTGAATATTTTCTAGAAACAGGAATGGTAATTAAATATGACTGGGGCTGGGAGGGCAAGGTAAGGAATGTATTTCACTCTATGTCTTATATTGAACCTGATTTGACCCTCTTCTATTTCCAACTGTGCAATCAGTGAAATGGTTGGAGGCAACCTCTGACCCCTTTGGGGACTGCAGTTCTGTCCTAGTCGTGGGAAAATGACCATGTTTGGGTTTCCTCCTTTTGGAATAATTTTAAGGGCCTTCATTCCCTAACGTGTTGTTTAGCACAGCACCTCCAGGAAATAGATCCGTTAGGTTCAATGTTGCTTTCAATGTTCTCTCAAGTTACTGGCCCTCATGGGAAGCTTCTCATCCTCCCCCTCATTGTGTCTCCCTACCCCTCCCCCTTTCCACTAGTTCCCACACTCACTGAGTAAGGAAGGTCAATCTGAATACATCTGTCCACATCTCCAGAATGTCACAGAGGAGTAACAGCTGTTGACCTCTGTTCCAAACACATTATCCTGTTTGTCCCAAAAGTAGCTTGGGTGAACTCCAACGGATATATACAATCTCTACCTCCTATGGGGAATGTAGAGCCAGGAGATTATACTTCCCTCACTTGCTTTGGTAGTGGTATAAGTACAATCCATTTTCAAAAGACTGGATTCTATCACTGCTAATGATAATGTTAATAATTATAATGATAATTGTGGTTGAAGTTTATTAAGAATTTGCTGTGCCAGATATAGTGCAAAGCTAAAAGCATTCTAAACTTTCAATCCTTTATTTTTCCTTTAAGTGTTAGAAAAAGCAGTATTTTCTTTCTCCCTGATACTCTCCTTCAGCATCTTAATACATACACAAATACAACACACACACACACACACACACACACACGCAATTTCCCCTAGGTACAACTGAGAAAATAGAAGATTGCATGTTTTCACACAACACTGGAGGAAAAGAAAAAAGAACTTGGGGAGGAGGGATAAATCTGAAACTGACAAGATATCCAGTCTTAACAGCAAAGAGCAAGAATAAGAAGGTTAAGATCTCAAACGAGGTGCAGACAAATCTAGTATTTGTCTATGAATCCACCCAGAAATATACCATAGGACCAATGGGCATATGATGTCTTTTATATGTTGTCTTGAAAACAATTCCAGACTAATTTGTTCTCATTGAATGTAGTTCCCATGATATTACAGGTTGCTGAGAGCTGGAGTGACTGGAAACTAGCCCATCAATCTCCTTATCGAGGCCCAGAATTGACATTGGAAACATGGGGAAATCTCATTCTCTTCAGGAGCCTAAATTAGGCTGGTTTCTCATGTTACTGTTCATTGTGCAAAATTTTTGTTAGGTCAAATTGTTACATGGCTCTTCTAGGAAAATTAGAATTGTTTAGCTGAGTTGTAAGTGGAGCAAACAACAATAGGAAGACCTGTAATTGTACCTGAAAATGGACTCATTTGCCTGACTTACCTGTGTTCTGGTGACTTTGGCACCAGGGAGATTAAGGCATTCCCCTTGTCCCCAGGGAACTCAGGTCTGGAAGAAACACTGAGAAACAAGACTTTAATGTACCAGGAAAGGCTTCTCAGGGTGGGGTTGCTATGATTTGAAGGATAAACAGAACCAGCCAGTCCAGTCATGGCAAGAAAAGAAATTTCCTTCCAGGCAAAGTGTGCCTAACAGTGCATGGCTTGCTTAGGGACCCACAAAGAGCTCAGCCTGGCTGGAACAGAAAGGACACTGAGGTGGTCAGGGGCCAGTCTGGAAGGGTTTTCTGTACAATGCTAAGAGTTTGCTCTCTCTACTGAGTTCAGTGAAGAAGCCTCACAGTAAGAGTGAGTGCACAGGTGTGTGCTGCTATTACAGATTTAGGAGGCAGCAGAATATTAGATCCAATATTTCAAATAGGCTTATTTCATATATCAGCCCCAAATGATTGCCATCAGGGACCAGAATTACTGTGTCCACTGGGATTTCTGAGAGGGTTTGGGAAGGGGCAAGGGTAGAGGGAGCATAGGCAGTGGCCCTCACGGGACTCCCGGATCAGGATTACGATACAGCCATGAACTCAGGTAAGATTGCAGACTGCTCTTTTCCACCTATCCTTTCAATCTTGGCATTTTTCCATTGTTGGGAGACTAAAAATGACTGACTTCTACTTGCTAGTTCAGTTCTAAATCAAATAAGAGAGACCAAGAAAGATAAAGGAGTCAGGCTGATAGACATGAAAATATCACTGAGAGAAAACTCCTAGAGAATGTAGCTAAGACCTGTGGCCACAAGTGTCCCCAAATTCAGCGACTTACCTACTAATCCTGGGCATTTCTAGGAAAGTGCAGGCCAGGGCCTCCACAGAGAGTCTTTACCACCAAGCTCTCAGGTGACCCAAAGCACAATGTTGACACACTGGTGCTCTGTAGGAAGTGGTCCCAAAGGTGGGAGTGAGGGGCAGCAGAGTCAAGGAGAGACATGATATCAGGAAAGGGACTGAGGCAAGAGAGGTGTAACCAAGTACTTGTACTCAGTAATGGAACAAACAGAGAGAAAGACTAAAGACAAAGAGATGAAGATAATCTTAGGAGATGAGAGGAAGTGGTCCTTAACAGGAGGAAACTGGCCTAGGAAAACAGAAGTTATAGCAGTTACAGATTTACTAACATTGAGCAGTCACTTTTCAATGCACACACGACCTCTCATGAAAACCCTGCATAGAAGTCATTATAATTATAATCCATGATATGGACAAGAAGACATAGTGAGTAGCAGAAAGGGACTCAAACTCACTTCCTCCCGCTCTGAGATCATGATCTTTGGAAAACTGATGAATCGCTTGACTGACTTTTCGCTCTTTATCATCAAACCATGGCTTCAGATGAGTTTCCACTAGACTATGTAAATCAGTGGGAGAAGAACTGGAAATCATGGTTCAGTTGGTGTAATGGAGGGCAGAGGTGAGTGAATGACCTCTCAATCTTTTAGTTCAGTTTCTAAAGTCTCCGAAGAAGTTAACAACATTTCTTCCCTCTCCTCTTCCTCCCTCCAAGATGCAGAAATAGAAGCATTTTAATTTCAGCAGAGGGGAATGAAAGCATAGTGCTCATCTCTGGGTGCTACCTCAGACACTGGGAAACAAGGCTGACTTCTCAGGACTTGCTAATAGTGCTGTGTCTCGCTGAGAAATTCATACATCCTAAAAATAGCATCCATAAGGTGACTGAACAGTGGGAAGTGGCAGACTGGCTAATGAGTTGCACTGTGCTTGCAGATGTTGTCTCTGAGGACTCTGAGTCTATAGCCCAGGGGAATAGGGAGGGCTTGGGCTGGTTGCATGGACTCTCTCCAGGTCCTGGAGGTCAGTGTTTCCAGAAAATTATGTTAGTTCTTTTCTCAGATCTTACTCAGGGAACATTTGTGAAAATGCACAAATTGTACCCAAGATAGTGGGCATGTCCTCTCAGATCCATCTAGTCTCTACATCTATAACACTCAATTATTTCTTATAATCTCAGACTCTGAAATGGACAAACTGGACAAAAATATGCATGTTGTTTCTGTGCAAACAGGGAATCAATAAGTACTTCTTGCTTCTTCTCTTTCTCTATTCAGTAGGAATGCACAAAATTGTCTCATATGAGCCAGGTGTGGTGGCATATGCCTGTAATCCCAGCTACCTGAGAGTCTGAGACAGGAGAGTTTCAAGTTCAAGAACAGCCTGGGCAATTTATCAAGACACTGTCTGCTTTCTAGCTGAGGAATGCTCAGTTCCAGTTTTCAATATGGCAGGTTAGAGGAAGGCTGCATTTCCAGTCACCCTCAGAATTCAAAGGGCAGGAATACTGCTTCTCAGCAAGGTGAGCGAAAGAGGAAATTCACTGAAATTCATTATCAGACAATCAGCATCTCTTACAGACTCTGAAATTCACATGCAGTGAATGAGTAACAAGGAAGAATATATTGGAGCCAAGCAGGTGGTGGCAATGGCCATGGTGCCAGTTCAACAGAGAGAAGAGGGATAACAGAGAGAGAGAAAGAGAGAGAGAGAGAGAGAGAGAGAGAGAGAGAGAGAGAGAGAGAGAGAAACACAATGGACAAATTTCACATGGAAAACCCTGTAGAACAGAAAGGCAGTCAGAATTTAGCTGATCCACAGGCTGCACCACAAATTGGTGTTTGAAAAACACTCAGTTTCTCAACTAGCAAGTGGAGAGCTGAGCCATCTTGAAGAAGCTATGCTGCAGCTTGCTGCTGCAGGAGCCTAGGAGATTATAGCAAATGTGGCCATACTGTCCTGGCAAACCTCTACCACATGGCCTAGGGTGTACCTAGAGGGACATGAGTATAACAGGCACAAAGAATATCATATCAAAAATATATATATATCGTATCCGAGGGGGTGTGAGTCAGAGACACAAAGGGGACAAAGAGGAGTGCATCTCACTTTCCCTTTGAGTCTGGTCACTCATGTGACCAGCTGAAGAGGGTCAGGAAACTGAACTTTCGAGAGTGATTACACTCAGGAACTATAACTGGAAGCCCATATTCATGGGCAGTTGCATGTGTGAGACCTTTGGCTCCCCCACCCTATGAGTGGAATTCTCAGGAGGCTCCTTAGATCTGGGTTCCTGACCAGAGATCAGCACCTGCCTGACCCGAGGGTGTATTGATCAGTCCCAAAGGCCTGATTAGACCCAAGTTCCAGCCACTGGAACTCCACACTTAGAATTCTGTAGCAGTCTCACCCTAGGAGTGCATTGATCTGGTCTTTCCAGACAAAATCCCAATTGATAGTACTTCCCATTCCATCCTACCTTCTACTGGTGAGAAAAGAAGATGAAAACTATTTGAACCTCCTTCAATTTTAGGTTACTCCAGTTAACAACTCAGGGAACAACACAAAAGGAGGAAGGGGAAGGAGTTAACAACCCCCAGCCCTTGCTTTCTCTAAAGGGCACAAAGAATAGAAGAGACAAAAATCCCAAACTAACAATCAGGCCCCAAGTAAGAATGGCTAGGGGCCCCCTCAGGTCCCACTCATGGACATCCACTTCTACAGCAGAAACAGAAAATTAACCAAAGGTTGTGAGCCCTAAACCTGTGGGGAGTCTCAATCTTCATCAATTTAGAATATACAGAGTTGAGTAAGGAAGGTCAATCACAGAGGCTCTTCTCCACATTCACTGCACTGCTGTATGCAACACAATTTCCAGACCTATAAGAAGGACCCACACTCATTTGAGACTTAGGAAAAGTGGAATTCTCAAGCTCATCATGACACAATACACACTATCAAAATACAATAATCATTACCAAAGAACTACCAGGGAAACTATACTACAGAGCCCACATGGAAATATACAGGCAAATTCATAACATCCTGATATCACAAAACACTTTGGCAAGAAAAGGCTGTGCCCTAAAAAACCCACACATAAGAGTAAAGGAGAAATTCACTCCAACAGATGCATAAAACCTAACATATGAATACAAGAAACAAGTTTTTTTCAAATTTCTTAACTAGCACATTACCTTTAATGTGTTGCCTCCTGAAGTTAATAATTTATCAGAAACTCTCCAAAGATATCAAACTTGATGAAATATCAGATAAAGAATTCCAAAGAATGATTATAAAAATTATAATTTTGAGAGAACACAGAAAACAACTAAATGAATTATGGAATTCAGTACAGGATATTAATGAAAAATTCAATAAAGAGATAGAGATATCAAAAAAGAACCAAACATAAATCTTAGAAATGAAACACACAGTAAATAAAATCACCTGAAAGTCTCTTTAATAGAGTAGACCATGCTGAAAATAGAATCTCAGAGCAGGAATACAAAGCAACTGGCCTTGAACATTCAAATAGTATTAAAGAAAAGAAAATGAAAAAGAGGAAAAAAAAAGAAAAGAAAATGAATAATCATGACCAGAATATACAAGAATTCTCGGACAACATAGAGCCCAAATTTAAGAATCATTGAAATCTAAAAAGATTGTGAATGAAATATTATTATTCAGGCTTAAAAAAGAATGAAATTATGGCATTTGCCAGTAAATGGATGGAACTGGAGAATATTATGCAAAATGAATAAGTCAATCCTAAAGGACCAAAGGACAAATATTTTCTCTGCTATGCAGATGCTAATTCACAATAAGGGTGCGGGGGAGAATAGAGGTACTTCAGATTAGACAGGGGGAGTGAAGGGAGAAGAGAGGGTGTGGGGATAGGAATGATAGTAGAATGAATTGAACATTATTATCCTATATGCATATATGATTTACATGACCCCTGTAACTCTACATCATGTACAACCAGAAGAATGAGAAGTTATTCTCCATTTATGTACGATGTGTCAAAATACATTCTATTGTAATGTATAACTAGTAGGACAAATTTCTAAATAAAGAAATAAATAATGAATTTTAAAAAAGATCGTGAGGCTAATGGCATCAATAACCTCTTCAGGAAAATAGCAGCAGAAAATTCTTCAAACCTTGAGCATGAGATGGACATCCAGATACAGAATTGTTCAGAACCCCAGATAGACAAGATCAAAAAATACCCTGTGCACAACATTATAATTAAAATGCCTAACAGACAGAATAAAGATAGAATTTTAAAAGTCTGAAGAAAAAAACATCAGGTCACATTTAGAGGCAAACTGATGAAAATTACTTCTAATTTCTCAGCACAAACTCTAACATCCAGGCAGACTTGGAATGATGTATTCCAAGTCCTGAAAGAAAATAACTGTCAACAAAGATTACTATATAGCAGAGCTATCCTTCACTGAAGGAGGAAAAAAAAAAAAAAAAACTCTTATAAGATAAGCAGACATTGAAAGAATTCATGACTACTAAGCCAAAACTAGGAAAACTACTTAAATAAACACTTCACACAGAAGAAATCAAAAACAAACTCCAGAACTCACAAATGAACAAATCTCATTTGAAGATGGTTAAAGAAATGTGAAACACAACTGAATAAAACATTAGGAATAAATCAAAATGGCAAGAATTAGTAAATATCTCTCTACAATTACATTGAATATGTGTGCTCTCAACTCTCCAATTAAAAAACACATGCTGGCAGAATGGATTAAAATACAAGACCCTTGCTGGGCATGGTGGTGCATGCCTTTAATCCCAGTGACTAGAGAGGCTGAGGCAAGAGGATCACAAGTTCAAGAGCAGCCTCAGCAACTTTGCAAGACCCTAAGAAACTTAGCAAGACAAAATGTTCAACATCTCTAGTAATAAGAGAAATGCAAATCAAAACCACCCTAAGATTCCATCTCACCCCAATTAGAATGGCGATTATCAAGAATACAAGCAACAACAGGTGTTGGTAAGGATGTGGGGAGAAAGGTACACTCATACATTGCTGGTGGGACTGCAAATTAGTGCAGCCACTCTGGAAAGCAGTGTGGAGATTCCTTAGAAAACTTGGAATGGAACCACCATTTGACCCAGCTATCCCACTCCTCGGCCTATACCCAAAGGACTTAAAATTAGCATATTACAGAGATACTACCACATCAATGTTCATAGCTGCTCAGTTCACAATAGCCAGATTGTGGAACCAACCTAGATGTCCTTCAACTGATGAATGGATAAAGAAACTGTGGTATATATATACAATGGAATATTACTCAGCCATAAAGAATGATAAAATTATGGCATTTGCAGGCAAATGGATGAAACTGGAGAATATCATGCTAAGTGAGATAAGCCAATCTCAAAAAACCAAAGGAGGAATGGTCTCGCTAATAAGTGGATGATGACACATAATGGGGGGGAGGGGTTAGTGTTAGGGTTAGAGTTAGGGTTAGGGAGGGGGGCAAGAATGGAGGAAGGAAGGACTGTATAGAGGGAAAAGAGGGGTGGGAGGAGTGGGGGGGAAGGGAAAAAAATAACAGAATGAATCAAACAACATTACCCTATGTAAATTTATGATTACACAAATGGTATGCCTTTACTCCATGTACAAACAGAGAAACAACATGTATCCCATTTGTTTACAATAAAAAAAAAGAAAATGTGGTACATATACACAATGTAATATTACTCAGTCATAAAGAATAATGAAATGATGGGATTTGCCAGTAAGTGGATGAAACTGGAGGCTATCATGCTAAGGGCAATAAGTCAGTCTCCCTCCCCCCTCAAAAAAAGGACCGAATGTTCTCTCTGATATGCAGGTGCTGACTCACAGTAGGGGTGGGGAGACTCACCAGATTGAGACAGAGGTGATGTGGGGAAGGAAGGGAGATGGGAATGGGAAAGAGAGTAGAATGAATCAGATATAACATTTCTATGTTACTATATGAATGCATGAAAACCACAAGAATGGAAAGTTATACTCAATATATTTATGATATGTCAAAATACATTCTATTGTCATGTATAACTAAAAAGAACAAATTATAACTAAAAAAAAATTTTAAAAAGGAATGAATCACTTACAAATTCATTCTAAAAAGTCAGTATAATCTTCATATCAAAACCAGATTAGGACACATCAAGGAAAGAAAATACAGACCAATATCCCAATGAAATTAAATGCAAAAAAAACTTGATAAAATATTAGCAAATTGTATTCAACAACACATTAAGAACATTGTACATCATGACCAAGTTGTTTTTATCCCTGGGTTGCAAGGATAGTTTAATCCTACATAATTAGAATTAAGAGTGAAATCACACAGTCCTCTCAGTAGATGGAGAGAAAGCCTTCTACAAAATTCAGCACCCATTATGATTTTTTTAAAAACACAGAAGAGCGGACTAGAGGCTGCATTCCCTGTTGCTCTGTCACTCAGGTTTCAAGCAGAGGAAAATCTGTTTCTCTGTGAGGCAGTCTTTACTGCTCATGAATCGCCTGCTGTTTACCCCATTTGTCCATCTCGAACACCTGCAGTCTGCCAGCATATGGCCTACTTTTTGAGTGCACATCAATCACTGACTGCTGCCTATCATCTGCCATTTGCCTGTTTGCCTGCCTCTTGCCTGCCTATTGCCTGCCTTTCACCTACCCATCACCCACCACCCCAGGTCCACCTGCCAATCATCCGCCGGTAGCCTGCAGACCACCCACAGACCGTCAGCAGATCACCAGCTGCCTGCTGTTGCCTGGAAGTCCACTGTCACAGTACCTGCAGGTTTGGTTACACATGGCTGCCGCCATTTGGGCACAATAACCAGGACCTGCAGGAACCCTGGCCCAACCAAACACACCCTGCCTCCAGGACCCCTGGCTTGACCAATTGCAACCCACACAGACTCGGCACCCACACCCTGTACTGAAGCTCCCCATTTGCCAACACATTTGGAAGCCAGTATAGCCATCTTGGATTATCCTGGAAGCAGAAGCTGCCATCTTTAGATGGGGTCAATCCCATTCTGAGACCCCTGCTGGAGAATGGAAGCTCATTGTCAAGTACTTCTCATGCATCAGGCTACTGAAGACTGGGAGGTTTGAATAGTATATGACTGTTATAGTGTAGTTATTTTTTCTCCTTTTTGAAATTTTTTAAGATTACATTTCTTTATTTTTCTCAGTCTATTTTCCTCTTGTTTAACTGTTTCCTCAGAGTCTCTTTCTCTCTTTTCTCATGCTAACAACCAACTTCTTTTGATTCCACTTTCATTCTTCCTACGATCTAGTACTTCTATATACTCTTTCCTTATCCCATTAACAGTTACATCCTTCAACCCTCCTCATCCTCTTTGTCCACAATTGAAAATCTATTTGTTATACTGTCTATAATAATTGAACTCGTCCTTTCTGTTTAATATGAAAATATTGTTAATGTCTTCATGGGGGATATTTGATTTAGGGCTACATATTATCTGTACTTGATCCTGCTAATGGTGATCTCCCCCTTAAAGAAGCGGTTTTGGAAACCTGCAGGGTCACTATAATCCTATGGGGGGAAATTGCAATACCCCAGATCTGCACTGCTAGAGGGGAAGATATGTGAACAACAAGAAAAAACAAGGGAAGAGAGTGTTCCAAACAAACCAAGATTCTATATTAATAGAATCCAATGAAAGTATGGTTGAAAAAATGTCAGAAAAGGAGTTCATAATATACTTAATTAAAATAATTCATGAAGAAAAGAATGAGATAAGAGAGCAAATGCAGGCAATGAATAATCACTCCAATAAACAGTTGAAAGAGCAACTGCAGGAAGCAAAAGACCATTTCAACAAAGAGTATGAAAAAAAAAAAAAACAGAAATCCTTGAAATGAAGGAAACGAAGGAAACAATAGACCAAATAAAAAACTCAATGGAAAGCATCACCAACAGACTAGACGATTTGGAAGACAGAACCTCAGACAATGAGGACAAAATATTTAATCTTGAAAATAAAGTTTCCCAGAGAAGATGGTAAGAAATCATCCAAGAACTATCGGACATCATGAAAAGACCAAATTTAAGAATTATCAGAATTGACGAAGGCACAGAGATACAAACCAAAGGAATGAACAACCTATTCAATGAAACTATAGCAGAAAATTTCCCAAACCTGAAGAATGAAGTGGAAAATCAACTACAAGAGGCTTACAGAACACCAAATGCACAAAATTACAACAGATCCACACCAAGGCGCATTATAATGAAAATGCCTAACATCCAAAATAAAGATAGAATTTTAAAGAGAAAAGCATCAGATTAGATATAGGGGAAAACCAATACAGATATCAGCAGATTTCTCAGCTCAGAACCTAAAAGTTAGAAGGGCCTGGAATAAGAAATTTTAAGCTCTGAAAGAACATGGTTGCCAACCAAGAATCTTATACCCAGCAAAACTAACCTTCAGATTTGAAGACAAAATAAAATCCTTCCATGATAAACAAAAGTTAAAAGAATTTACAAATAGAAATCCTGCCCTACAGAACATTCTCAGCAAAATAGTCCATGAGGAGGAAATGAAAAACAACAATGTAGGTCAGCAAAGGGAGAAAATACCCTAAAGGAAAAGTCAATCAAAGGAGAAACCAAGTCAAGTTAAAAATCAAAAATAAGCCAAAATGGGAATACAAATCATATCTCAATAATAACCCTGAATGTTAATGGCCTAAACTCATCAGTCAAAAGACATAGCCTTGCAGATTGGATTAAAAAGAAAGACCCAACAATATGCTACCTTCAAGAGACTCATCTCATAGAAAAAGACATTCACAGACTAAAGGTGAAAGGATGGGAAAAAACATACCACACACAGGAACTCAGTAAAAAAGCAGGGGTTTTCATCCCTATATCAGGTAAAGTGGACTTCAAGCCAAAGTTAGTCAGAAGGGATAAAGAAGGACATTTCATACTGCTTAAGGGAACCATAAATCAGGAAGACATAACCATCGTAAATATTTATGCCCCAAACTATAGGGCATCCATGTATGTCAAACAAATCCTTCTCAATTTCAGGAATCAAATAGACCACAACACAATAATTCCGGGTGACTTCAACACACTGCTGTCAGAATGCATGAGAAAATGTTTTCCCCTCCAGAGTCCTATCAGTAGAGTATGTTAGCTAACTTAGGATTTTTGCCAATGGAGAGAGAGAAAACAGTCTTTCATCCACAGTTTTACTTTACATTTCTCTTTTTTAATGAGTGATGTTAACTATCTTGTTGTTTATTATTAGCAAATTTTATTTCCTTTTTCTATGTTTCAAAAGGGTTATGATTTTATCAATTTACATGTTAGGAAGGATAGCTCTTTGTGATATGAGCTGTAAATATCTCCTTTATCTTTTTTAAAAGTTTGTTTATGATGCTTCTTTCCATAAAAAAATCAACTTTTATGTAACAAAAATTATCAGTGAAATAATTTATGACTTGGGAATTTTGAGTCATGAAAGGTTAGATAGTTCTTGCTAACTCCAGATTTATAAAGAAAAAAATTTCAAGTTTTCTTATTATTATTTAATGGTTGTGTTATTTTAAAAAATCTTTGGTACATATGGAATTTATTATGGTATATGAGGTAAAGCGGGGATATTATTATACTTATTCCTATAACATTTGTTGACTACTTCTTCTTCCCAGTGATTTAAGATTATGTCCTCTTTATACATTCAATTTCTATATGTATTTGAGTGTACTTACTGAGCAGTCTGTTTTGCTAATAGACCAATGTGATACTCTTAAATTATCTAGGCTTTTAAAAATGCCTTAATATTTTTTTTAAGGGAAGAAACGATTCTGTTTATTAACCTCACTGTATATTCAGAAAGGATTAAAAAACACTTATTTCCTGGACAAAAACTGTACCAAAAGTATTTCCTTACAAAATAATCTCTCAGACCAATAGTATTGGATTTACACAGACATATGTACTGACACACATTAGCTTGAACTAATACACAATTTAAACATTTCTGCAACAACAGAAGAGTTCTACCAAACTCTTATTGCATTTATGTGAGAAAGTATGTTTTCTTTAACCTCTTAAAAATAGTAATAAAAAATTACAAAATAATGTAATTGTAGAATTAAGGCTGAGACTATATAATCTAGTATTAATAAAGCCAAACAATACTTATAAAAAAATAATGCTGCATATTTTATTTGTATACAGAATAAGTCTTTGAAATCGGAAAAGCAACCTGTCACACGTTCTCACTCATCAATTTAAAGTTATTCTGTGTATTTTAAAATTTGAATTCCAAGATACCTGTGCTTTTTTTAAATCCTGAATTCTTCATTGATTTTCCTCATATATTTACAATTAAATATCTAGTCTCTAGAACCTTCCTTACACAAAGGACAAAACATTTTTGTTAAATAAATTCACACAAAAGAAACAAAAAGGCTGTTTTCAAGGAATAGTTCTAACACATTCATGATAATTATACTGAAAAATAGCACATATACTTTTCTTCAGGATTAATAGATGCTATGTGCCAGTTTTAGAGTCACTGACATGTGAGCATACTTTCTTCTGACACATTTGCAAGATAACGACAACCAAAGAGCAGGGTGACTGGATAATTCCAATAAATCCATACTGTCCACTGAGATTCGTAAAATGGAACAGTTGATTTTAGTCATCTGTAGACATGGAAATTCATTCTCAGATACTTGTACTGTCCCCAGAAATACTCAGTTTGGTAAGTCACCTTTTGTTCTGAAACAGAGATGCAGTGGCAGGGTATTCTTAGTGAGAACAGTGACCCCTTCTCTCTGTCACCTTTTATACATCTGTTTTAGTTGTAATCCATGCTCAAAATATGGAACGCTTCACAAATTTGCGTGTCATCCTTGCGCAGGGGCCATGCTAATCTTCTCTGTATCATTCCAATTTTAGTATATGTGCTGCCGAAGCGAGCACCTTAATATGTTTTGGTCCCACTTCTATGTTTATTTTTTTCACTACATTTAGCATCAGGTGATATAGCTTAAAACTGTCAAGTTTTCATTGAGATTTAGTTAAAGTTACAAATTAATTGACACAATAATATGGTCCTTCTATTTGTAGAATGGTTATTTCTTTTTTGCCTTCAGTGGTATTTTAATTTTTATTTTTTAATAGGTCTCACATTTTTATTGACAAAGATATTAATATATATTTCATTACTATTATATATGAAATCTTTTCTCCATTAAATCTTCCAAAAGATTCTTTGAATATAGGTAAACTACTGATTTTTGTATATTGATTTTTGTACTTGGTAATCTAATTGAGCTGTCTTACTGTTTGTAGTAGCTGTTAATAAAATATCTTGAATCTTCAAAAGGAAAAAAATGAAGTAATTATAGTTGAACATGAGTCAACTACCAGAATATTTAGTGCAGCATATTTATATAATAATAAATTGGAAACCCAAATAGACCCATAGGTGACTGGTCAAATATTATAATACCACTACATGGTGGTTTATTATGGAGTCATTAAAATTATATAGTGTAAAACTACTTAATATAAAAAAATGAACATTGTTGAAAGGGAAAAGCAAATTACAAAATACTGTAATAGTGTGATCTATGTATGTAAAAGAGAAAAATTGTATGTGTGTGTTTGTATGCATTTCTGTGTGTAACTTGTAAATTGATGACACGTTTTGAAAAAAAGACACTAAAGAAACTAAGAAACTAAGAATAGAAGGAACTTCACATCATAAAAGCTATATAAAAGGACAAACCCAAAGCTAACATCGTGATGAATGAGGGAAAATGGAAAGCATTTCCTTTAAAATCCAGAAAAAGACAAGGACGATCCCTCTCACCAGTCATTTGTAATATAGTAATAGAAATTCCAGCCATAACAATTAGGCAGGAGAAGGAAAAAGGGATAAAAATAAGAAAAGAAGGAATTATTCCTGTTTGTAGATGATGTGATCCTATACTTAGAAAATCCAAAAAGCCCCTCTGGAAGACTACTGGTGCTAACCGGCAAATTCCACAAAGTAGCAGGTTATAAAATCAACATACAAAATTATATAGCTTTCCTATACACCAATAATGAATCTGCCAGAAAAAGATGAAAAAAGTCAGGAAAACAATCCCATAGACAGCAGCCTCAAAAACATTAAATAAAATACCTAGGAATAAAGCTAATCAAGGAAGAGAAAGACCTCTGTAATGAAAACTATAGAACACTGAAAAAAGAAATTGAAGATGACACAAGAAGAGAGAAAGACCTCCTATATTCATGGATGGGCAGAATTAACATTGTTAAAATGACTATATTACCATAAGCAATATATAGATTCAATGTAGTCCTTATCAAAATACCAATGACATGTTTCACAGAACTAGGGGGAAAAAAAAAAAAAGAACATTCCTAAAACACATTTGGAAGAATAAAAGACCCAGAATAGCCAAAGCAATTCTAAGCCAAACAAAGGAACTGACTTCAAATTATACCACAGAGTTATAATAGCAAAAGGTCACTAACATGGAAAAAAAAAAGAAAAAAAAACAGAAACTATGCAAGTCCTAGAAGAAAATATAAGGTCCAACTTTTAGGCAAAGGCAATGACTTTCTCAATAAAAGGCCTAACGCTCAGGAAATAATGCTTAGAGTTAATAAACGGGACAACATCAAATTTAAAACTTCTGCACAGCAAAGAGAACACTTAGGAATGTGAAGAGAGAACCCACAGAATGGAAGAAAAATCTTTGCTAACTACCCTTTTGACAGAGGATTAATGTCTAAAATGTATAAAAAGCTCAAAAAATTTAACACCAAAAACAACCCAATTAATAAATGGACAAATGAACTGAACAGACACTTCTCAAAAGAAGAAATGTAAATGACCAACAAATATATGAAAAACTGTCTAAAATCTTCAGTAATTAAGAAAATGTAAAGCAAAACTACAGAGATTTCTTCTCACCCCAGTCAGAATGGCAGCCATCAAGAATACAAACAATAATAAATGTTGGAGAGGCCGTAGGGAAAAAGCAACACTTTTATACTGTTGGTGGGATTGTAAATTAGTAAAACCGATAGGAAATCAGTATGAAAGTCCCTCAAAAGACTAAGATTGGAACCATAATGACCCAGCTATACCACTCTGTTATTTATCCAAAAGAATGAAAGTCGTCATACTACAGCAATACATGCATATCTAGGTTTATAGTAGCACAATTCACAATAACCAAACTATGGAATCAGTTTAGGTGTCCACAGGTGGATGAATGGATAAAGAATATGTAGTATATGTAAATAATTGAGTTTTATTCAGCCATAAAAAAGAATGAAATTATGTCACTTGCAGGAAAATGGATGGAATTTTAAAATATTATGATAATAAAAATAAGTCAAGCTCAGAAAATCAAGGGTCATATGTTTTCTCTCATTATGTGGAAGCTAAAGAGGAAAACAGAAAAAAAAAAGGGGGGGGATGAGACTGGATCTCATGAAAAATCAAAGGGAGATCAATAGAGTAAAGAATAGGGACCAGGAGGGAGGAGGAGAGGAGGAAAAGGGGAAATACTGGGGAAAGATAATGGTCAAATTATATTGTTATCTCATGTGCATGTATCAATATGTAACGAGTTCCACTATTATGTGTAATTATAATACACTAATAAAAATATGATAAAAGGCTTAGAGAATTAAAAAGTAATAATAATAATGCTCAGTCCTATTGCTCAAAAAGGCCACACGTGTTGGGGAACTAACTCACCCAGAAACAGCTACCAGCCTGTGGTGGTGGGAGCAGGCGCGTAGATGCCCTTGGATTGCACATCTCTGTAGCATGTTCCTGCCATGTTCCAGAGACATCCAGAAGGGTTGAACTCCTCTTGCATGCAGTGATAATTTGCTTATTAGCACACCCTATATTGACTTTCTTTTATTTCTTGCTTTTTCACTTCTCTAACGTAATTTCCCCTGCACCCCCAAATAAATTATAAGCACTACAATATATTGTTTCATAATATAGTAATAAGCATGTTTACTAATACATAAAATAACATCTATAATATCTAGCTATGGCATGATAAATTCTATAATTTTGAAATAGTGATAAGTTAGTATTTGAGATACCTGCAACAACTATAATGTGATATAAAAATAAATACCTGTGATTTCTATTGATGACAAAGTCACAAGTACTGCTAAAATTACTGTGGTTCCTTGCCTAAATATATCATTCCAATGTTAAATTTAATTAGTTAGAAAAAGATAGCAAAAATGAAGATGTAATTTTTTTCCCAACCAGGTTTGCACAGGATTCCTACTTAGGAGCCCCTGGATAAGTCAGTGCATCTGGCTGCGTTCAGCATTTCGTCTACCTCCCTGTGGATGATGTACACAAACACACACAAAGACTGTAGGTTCTATATCTCAGCACTGGAATTTGACAACATCTTAATGATTTCCGAAGAGAGAACAATTACCAGATGGCTTATCTACTGAAAAATCAAGGAGCAGAAAGTGAAAATAACATGGTAGATATCAATATCAGTATTCTCTCTAGCTTCAGTTCCAAATATAAATTGGTGTGGATGGCCACTCCCCAGCCTTCATTTTCCTCCTTTCCTGCAGAATCATAATCTCCACAGGGTCACTTATACAGTACTTGCTTTTCTCTTGTATTTTAGATGAAGTTCAACTTTCCATTCCAGTATTACTCAGCAGGGTGGAACATACCAAAGTCCCTATAGTGGGAGTGAGGTCCACACTCAAGCTCAGACCTCTTGGTATGAACAGTAAAGCCTCCTGTCTATCCTTCAAACACTCAACATCTGCCTTTGCAAGTTGTATCCAGAGGATCCAAAAATTCTGGAAGGACATTTCTACTGTAGATTCATGAGTATTTTGTTTTGTTTTGCTTTGTTCATCCTCTGAAATACCATTTCTTTTAGGTCACAGGTACCTAACATGAATTCCCTCTGTGGGGAATTATCTTCCCTTTCCCAATGACTTCCCTAGGCTCACTCCTCCTCCCAATACTCATTTTTGACCACCCTATGAACTTCCATTTATTCCCTATATCCATATTCTTTATTTTTCATAAATGGTCAGAATTATTTTATGTATTGGTTTGTTTGTGTTTCTATGTCCTCTAGTAGAAGCTAAGCTTCCCAAGAGTGGAGACCATGTCTGACTTGTTTACCTCTGCACTCCAGCACCAATACATGCCCAGTACAAAACAGGCACTCCACAAAAATTTGGAAAGTGGATTGATTAGTAGTGAACACTCCCTCTTACAATATGCAGCTTTATAATCTGTAATGTACACTCTAAACTCCTATACCAAAGCAGTCAAGGAAGACAAGCAGGGTGAAGTATTACATGCTGTATATTCAAAAACATCCCTCTGCTTTATGGACCAGAGGTGGTCACCCAATAGGCCTAGTTTGTTTGTCTGCCGCCTGTTATTCCAGCTGCCACAATACACTCTACTTACAGTGCCAGAATCTCACAACTGGCATGGATAATCCCATACCTACTTCTCTGATTCGAGGATGAATGGCGATCTGAAGCAGAGTTGCTTAATCTCTGGAACCACAGAGGTCGGTGCCTGAGAGATATCTTAGTCCTGGCTCACCAGGTGCTCCTCCTGTCAGACTCTCATCTCAGTGCCACAGTACCAGGAAAAGTTTCCCTGGAGATTGAACCCAGGGAGGCGCTACCACCAGGATACAACCCTATGTCCTATTATTTATTTATTGTTTTTATTTTGAGACAGGGTCTCACTAAGTTGCACCCACTGGCCTCAAAGGTGCAATCCTCCAGCCTCAGCTTCCCGATAGCTGGGATTACAAGTGTGTGCCACCATGCCTGACTGGCTCTCAAGGTATTAATCTCCTTCCTGGGATTCATTTCCTCCCATTCATTAATTCAACAAATGATTAATGAAAATTGCAATCAGTGATAGACCCATTCATGAGGGTCGGGAAGGCAAAGGCAAATAAGTGTCTCAAGATGGACAAACAGAAGGTGAGTTTCTATTTTTATAATGATTGAAGCAGAGGGCACTATTTTGGTTCATATAGAATTACCTCTCTAAAATATCTATTCACTACTGAAATGAGCCAATGTGATAAGGGCACCCACGAAAGAGTTAATGTATGTGCGTATATGTAGTTGCACATTCTCATTTGTTCTCTCACAAAATCCCAAAAGTATCAAATGGGAAAATAAATTTCCCTCCCAGGGACATATACGTTCAATGCAATTAGCAACTACTGTTGCTTTAAGGGAATGTCTGGGGCCACTGCACTGCCGAGCCCAGCAAGCACAATGGAACATTTTCCTTGGGATGACCTCACTCCTGCTGACCCACACAGGAAATAATTATTTTCATAGTTCCCTGAAAACAGTGAAACACACTTGCTTGAAAAAAAAGCTCCTTTGACCCTGTAAGACAGTGGCTTCATAAGCATAGCTGAACCTAGCTTCTATCCAAATTCAACAATTTTGTACGTCAATGGTGCCTTATTCTTGGATTATGGGTTCCCAGATCCAGGCCACACTTCAGAGTTCTGCCAAAATGCCACCACAAACAGTGCTTTCCTTGTATGTCTAGCTGAAGAATGTACCATCAAAGAAAAATGATATTTCTTTCCTAAGATAGAATATGGAAATTCCACAGATGTCCTAGCAACAAATTTGAACACTCTCGTCGTGTCTGAGAAACACCCTTCCTCGTTCAGATTAGCCCTGGGGCGTGCCAGAGATGTCCACCAGCGTCGAAAGGAGTGACAGTTTGGGCATCAGGATTTGTGACTGTCAGTGAAAAGTCCAAATATCACAGTCCTTTCTTCCTTTCTTTATGGAGTCCCCAAAAGACAGCATCCTAAATGGAAGCCACAGAGAGTTCAAGGAAGCTGTCTCTGAGAGAAGCAAGGCTGTTGAAAGCAGAAGAGTGGGAGTAAAGAGGTAATGTCCTCAACCAAAATTGACTCTGTTCCACTAAAATCCCAAGTCACTGACTCAGGATAAAGACCTGACTGCTTGACAGAGACGTAGAAGGAACAGTAGTTTATACGTAATCGATGGTTTTCCCCATCTCACCTAGCAGTCTTGAACTAAGCAGTCCAGGACTGGTGTGGCAGGCAGGTCAAGGGCCAGGAACCCAGGTGCCTCTGTTAGGCACCTCTACCATCCTTGGACCTATCTGGGTCCAGAATCCTATGGCCAGCCCCTCCCCTTCCAGGGCACAACCCAGAAACAGTGTCGCTTCTGTTTAAATCCCATCAATCAATATTGTTTAATATCCCATCAACCAGAGCTGCATGGCTGATCCCGTCTACATATTCAGAATTCTATGACTATAGAAAAAAGAGAACCAATATTGGGGGACATCGAGCAGTTTGCCACAGTTGTCAATAGTCAAGATTATTCCTTTGAGTAATGGATAAGTTTTCAAAAGACATAGCCTCTTCTCTTGCAAAGCAATTATAGTGTCCAGCCCTCCAAATTACTCCATTTATCAGACTACCTGCCTGACTGCTTGACAAAGACCCTGAACAACAGCAGTTTAAACAAGCTAGATGTTTTTCCTATCTCACCCAACACCAATTCCTTGTTACAGCTAAGAAATGAAAGGCCATAGGAGAACTTCAGTGCCTTTGCACCTCTGTGTAAGAATACTAGGTCAGATCAGTAAACAGAGATGTCCTTCCTCCTGGGAAACTCCCCTGATGTTGGTGCTGCTTGGGTCTAAAAGTGGCACCTCTTATCCCATATACCAAGGACTCTGCTTTGATAACCGTAAGACACAGAGGTTATCCTGTGGTTGTGAGGATCACCTCTTCTCACTGTCTTTCTATATCCCTAATAGAAGGATGGTGTAGTACTGAGTCAAGGACTCAAAGCTCCTAGGTAGTTTCCACCTTGGGCAGGAGGAAGGATTTCTCCAACCCTAAAACCCTTCAAGGAGTAAACTAGTACAAGAAAGGGGTTACATGTCAGTTTGGGACTTCTCTGAGAATTTCTGAGATCATGACAAGAAATAGGTTGCTTGTAGACTTGGGGGTAATTGATCCGCCCTCTTCATGAGTTGTTTGGATGAGATTCACTGAGTTCTAAAGGTGTAGAGAATCCCCAAGGAAGCAAGGGCTTCCCTTCCATTTCATCCACTGAGGAGGGATGAACAAGGAGCTCTGTGCTGAATGGATTAGAATCCCACCTGGTGTTTACCCTAAACTACAGGATGTGCTGAATATCCTGGCAGGAATAAACCATCACTTGGCAGCAGCAGGCAGCACCTGTTTACAGTGTCCAGTCTGGCCAAATAAATGTAATGATATTTACTCTAATATCAAGAAACATAAGAACCAAATGTGTACTGTTCAATATCTCAAAGATAGGTTGAAAGATGAATCAGTAAAGGGGGCCAAATTGACATGATTTCTACCTAGAGGGATGAAACAGAAGTGAATTCGCTTTTTGTGTTATTAGCAGAAATGGTGATCGATTGCATAAATTATTATTGTTGCAGTAAAAAAATGTATTTGAGGTGAGGAATATTAATAAAGAAACAAATCATCTTCATTTGACATAGGCCCACAAACTATGGAAATGTTAAGATTTAACCATCCTCACAGCTGGTGCTAGTAATTATATATAGCAATTTATCGTGGCAGATGTAAAATATAAAATATAGTTGACACACATACATACTATAGGACAATAGAACCTTAATGATGATTTTAATTACAAAGCATTCCAAATTCCAAGTTTATTCTCAGTCAGGGAACATTAGCACATCCTCTTCCTGTTTCTGCCTTGTCCAAAAGTTGGAACAAAATTCTTGGAGGGGGTC
The DNA here is from genome assembly GCF_902686445.1 of Sciurus carolinensis. Classification (NCBI taxonomy): domain Eukaryota; kingdom Metazoa; phylum Chordata; class Mammalia; order Rodentia; family Sciuridae; genus Sciurus; species Sciurus carolinensis. Next base: position 150,724,244 of record NC_062215.1, on the reverse strand, counting down.
CAGGATGTCAGGAAGAAATTATTTTAAGTGTTGATATGTTTAGGAGGGGCGTGGGGATCATATCAGTTGGCCTCTACCTCTGAACCCAGGCACGGTAGTAATGATGCTCACCCTAGAAAGACTCCACTCTGTTCGTTTCTGGCAGTGAGCAAGGGAAATTTCACCCATGTCCTCCACACAGGCCTGTTGAGTCACTTCTTCCTCTGCACATGGTATAGCCCTCCAGTAGCACTTACCTCATTCATTAGACTGTGGTCCTTTGTTCACAGGCCTGTCTCCAGCGCTGGCCTGGGACATGGGAAGAAATTAGGAACACCAGCTCTGGAGCCGAACTGCCTACCTTTGAATCCTAGCTCTGCCTCTAACTAGTTTCTGACATTGAGCAAGTCCAGTTTCTTCATCTGTAAAATAAGGTTAACAGTAATATCAGTGGTATGGCAGCAGTATTTCATAACAAATGAAAAGCACACCCTGCCTTAAGGAGCATCTTCAGTAACTGTTAGGTATTCTTCCTATTTGGTAACCAAATACTAGAGAGAAATCACTTCCCATTCCTTTTTGCAGTCCCATCCTTTGTGTGCCTGACGTCTGAAAACATGTAAAAGTTGAATGAACCAATGAATGAGAAAATGTGAAACATCCCAAAACAGCGGAAAGACTTCTCTTCCTGGTAAGCTTGCACCCATCTTCCTCCTGGGAATGAGCTGACCTCAAAGGACACATGCCAGATTCAACTTCCACTTGCCTGCAACTTGCCAGGGGGGACAAAATGCCCACAGTAAAAAAAAAAAAAAAAAAAAACCTAACGTGACCCATCATAAACATGATATTATGACTTCCGCCTGCCATTCACTATTTTCCAGCACATTCTATTTACTGGGTCATCTCTATAACTCTGACATGGCTTAATAACAAAAATAATTTTTTTTTTCAGAATTTTAGTGTTTCAGAGTTTTAATAAAGTGCTACTGTTGGGGAAAAGGAAAAGCATGTGGACTTCTGAAGGATTCAAGAGTTTTTTAAAAAGTAGGATTTTGGTTGTTCTGGTAGGATCCTGTCTCTAGATCTGGTCTTGACTTTTCTGTTCTCTCTTGTGTTGTAGGAGTTGACCACTTTGAACGGTATCAGCTGGCTCTGTTGCCTCCAGACTTCCAGTTGGGTTCCACCAATGGGGAGAGAGAGAGAGAGAGAGACAGAGAGACAGAGAGAGAGAGAGAGACAGAGAGAGACAGAGAGAGACCGAAGTATTTGTTTTGTCTGCTCCTTCCCTGATGGCCTAGGTTAGGCAGTGATAGCAATCCTCTACTTAGAGCTGCAGTTCCTGTTGGAAGCCTCTCTCTGTACCTATGGCTCTTGCTGAGTTCTCTAACACCAAACTTACTCTCCTGTCCTTTCAGGTATAGGATGAGTGACAACTTCCCAGCACCACTAGTCTCCTAGGTGCTTTGTCATCTTTTCAATTTCTGTAACCTATTTTTAAAAATCCCTTAGTTGACGTCTTTTCTAGAAAAATCAAGCATGCCACCTCTTGCCTACAAGACCCTCATTGAAATAAAGGATCAAGGGGCTGGGGCTGTGGCTCAGTGGTAGAGCACTTGCCTAGCATGTGTGAGGCACTGGGTTCAATTCTCAGCACTGCATATAAATAAATGAATAAAATAAATGACCATAGACATCTTAAAAATATTTTTAATTTTTTTAATTAAAAAATAAAAATAAAAGATATAAAGGATAAAGGTAACAGGAAGATGCCGGGTGTGGTGGGGCACACCTGTAATCCCAGCAGCTTGGGAGGCTGAAGCAGAGGGATTCCAAGTTCAAAGCCAGCCTCAGCAAAAGTGAGGTGCTAAGCAACTCATTGAGACTCTGTCTCTAAATAAAAAACAAAATAGGGCTGGGGGATGTGGCTCAGTGGTTGAGTGCCTCTGAGTTCAATCCCCAGTACCCCCCCAAAAAAAAAAAATAACAGAAAGACTCTTTTAGAGATAGGTGCCTTGGGTATTTGTAGCCTGATATCAATAAATTTTGTTTTATCCAAAGAAAGAAATGATCCTTGTTCTGAACACACTCACCTAGCAGCCTTCTGATAACTTGACTTTCCATGTTATTCCAGCTAGAGATAGAAGACCCTAGTCAAACTGTCACTCTCTATAGGTACTTGTGATAGTTCAATATCTCATCTTAAATCAATAAATACTAAACGGTAAGACAGAGGGAAGTGGACATAAATTAACTCAGTTTACTTTTAGATCTATGAGGGGTAAAATCACAAATATGAAGGTGTGACATTCTAAGATAAAAAGTTCTGAGATCAACGTTCAAAGATAGAGAATCTGAGGTTTACCAGACAGGAGACTCTAGGAATACAGCCTCTCAATGAACCTGGGTGCAGACTCAAATTTTATTTTCTAACTTTCTCATCTATTTCTATCTTCCTTTTTATATATCAATGTGTTTGAGACTTTTTATATGTTTACAAATGTAGGCAATTTCTCACAGCTTAAAACTTCATGCAAGAATGAACTCTGGCTCAAAGGATAACATCAAGAAAGATCAGCCCATTGAGAGAATTCTGAAAAACAGCCGCCAAACAATAATTACTTTTCTACAGAAAAGTCAAATATGCAAAAAGCAAAAACATCCTCCATCCAACATTTCAAAACTTCCACAGTCTGAGGTTGCCATACCTTGTAAACTCACTGACACCCAAAACACACCACGTGCCCAGCACAGTGGTACACACCTGTGATCCTATAGATACTCAGGAGGCTGAGGCAGGAGGGTCTCAAGTTCTAGGCCAACCTAGATAGCTTGGCAAGACACTGTCTTAGGGGTGCAAGGCCCTGGGTGTGCTCCCCAGTACCAAACACATAAACAAACACAAAAAAACACATCATGCTTCTTCCTGCCATTGGGCCTTTACTCATTCTGTGACCCACTACCAGAAAGACCTTTCTCTGTCTATCCCAAGCTGACTTTTCAGTCTTTGACACTCGTATGCAAACCCTGTTCCTCCACAATGCTTCACCCAACCTGGAAAAAACCACGTCCTCTGTGCTCTGAGCAGCTCTGGCACTTACTGACTTGCCATTATTGAATTGTACAGCACTCTGTTTCATTTCCCTGTCTCCCACCGGCTCTCTTCCTGGGGTAATCTTTGGTGATCTCAAGAGCTTTCCCATAGCCTGGCTTCTCAGGTCCTTTGGATTCACCCCTATTGAGTAGTCCTCTATAACATTCCAACCATCCAACACCCCCTTGTCATTACCATCATCTTAATTTCTGAATCTCAGACATTCCATTCTCTAGTCACAACCTCCAATACCTCAGGTCACTGTTAGCCCAGTGCTGACTCAGCCTTCCATCTTTTAAATGCCTCTCACATCCTCATGGTCTCATTTTCCTTTCTGTCCAGCTTAAAATCCAGTAAGCATCACTAACCTCACTAACCTCACTAACCTGTATACATTTGTAATTCCTTGCATCTTCTCTACCTCCTTCAGAATCCTCTGGCTGAACCCCCAACCTGGATTAATCCACAGCTCTCCCAACTCCAAGCCTGGACTCGAATACGGCTGAGGACAAGCATGCTGTTTGACTATTCTCAATTTAAATTGGGATTCTTTTTGACTCTTTCTAATGTGTTCAACTTGGTTTTCATAGAAGCAATAATCCTCTTTCCTTCTATATTGATAACATACCTGCTAATTCATTAAATAATACCTAAGTACAGTAAAAACTGAAACTGGTATGCACAGGTAGGAGAACAAACCAAGCTGACTCTTAGAAGCATGTGAGTGATGTAGAGAACAGAACCTGGGGTACAATAGTGAATAGCCTACTAGCCTGCAGCATCCAAAGTGCTGTGGTCCTCAGTGAAGAGGTCTTGCAGGAGGTGTGGACAACCTCTGTTAATCTGGCAAGCCAATTAAGTGAGAGTCAGTTGAGAGAACTTCTACTGTACATGTACATATGATAACCATAGATTATGTAAATAAGCAAAAAAACTATTTGCCTCCCACCATTTCTTTATTTCCAATACAAATGGTCTGTCTGGATCTACATTTGTTGAATTTTTAATAGGCTATTGCAAAACCTATCAGTTCTCCATTATTTATTAGTCATGCTACCATTTTGCCTTTATCCCATACAGATCATCTCATAGTTGATGTTGTAGCATAAATATCAGGTTCTTTTAAGATTAAGAAGCTTTACCCCCCTCCCCCAAATCTGTGGTGGTATATACCTATAAAGGTTGTGACTCGGGAGGTTGAGGCAAGAGGATCAAATGTTCAAGGTGAAGGTCAGGCCCAGTAACTTAGTGAGACCCTGTCTCTGAACAGTAAAGCACCCCTGAGTTCAATCCCCAGTACCAAGGAAAAATAAAAGGAGAAGAAACAAGAGGAGGAAGAGGAGGAGGAGGAGGAGAAAGAGAAGGAGAAAGAAAAAGAAACTTCACACAGAAGTAAATTATCTCCTCTACACAGCACAAAGATACCACCAAGGGCAGTGTTCCTCAATCTTTATCTTCATTGTAGCCTTCCCAATAAAGTAGCTCCTCAGACATTTTTCCTAATTACTTCCTCCCCATGGAATTAGTACCACTGTTATGCTGTGTATCTGTTTGCATGCTGCTAATATGTCTATGCTTTACATATTAAAGAGTAAGATCACACACGCGCGCACGCGCGTGCCCATGAGGGTAATATCACCACTCTTCAGGAAGCCCGGTTCAGGGCATGTGAAGTGCATCCTACACATGGTTTTTATTTGGCTATTGTTTGTGACTAACAAGGAAACGCAGATAGACACTCATTAGAGGAAGTGATCTAGTTTACAGATGAAGCCGTCAGTACTTCCATTTTTTTTTCCTTCTTTCATTCTGTCTTTCTTAACTGTCTTTATTCTTACCAACTGAGCCCTCATGGTTCATTTTATTTGTTCTAATTAGTTATACATGACAGTAGAATGCACTTGATACATCATATATAAATGGAGTGTAATTTCTCATTCTTCTGGTTGTACATGATGTACAACATGTATTCTACATGTATTCTACATGATGTAGAATCCCACTGGTCATATAGTTATATATGTACATAGGCAATAATGTCTGATTCATTCTACTATTGTTCCTACCTCATACCCCTTCCTCTCCCTTCACTCCCCTCTACCTATTACTAGAGTTACTTCCCTAGTGCTCCCCCCTTTATGGTGATTTAGCATCTGCATATCAGAGAAAACACTCAGCTTTTGGTTTTGGGGGCTTGGCTTATTTTGCTTAGCATGATATTCTCCAGCTCCAACCCTTTACCAGCAAATGCCATAATTTCATTCCTCTTTAAGGCTGAGTAATAGTCCATTGTGTGTGTGTGTATGTATATATATATATATATATATATATATATATATATATATATATATCATATTTTCTTTATCTACTCATCTGTTGAAGAGCACCTAGGTTGGTTCCATAGTTAGTTATTGTGAGTTGAGCTGCTATAAACATTGATGTGGCTGCATCACTATAATATGCTGATTTTAAGTCCTTTGGGTATAAACCAAGGAGTGGGATAGCTGGATCAAATGGTGGTTCCATTCCAAGTTTTCTGAGGAATCTCCATACTGCTTTCCACAATGGTTGCACCAATTTGCATTCCCACAAGGAAAGTATGAGTGTACCTTTTCCCCTACATCCTTGCGAACATTTATTATTGCTTGTATTCTTGATAATTGCCATTCTAATTGGGGTGAGATGAAATCTTAGTTTTTTGAATTGCATTTCTCTAATTGCTAAAGATGTTGAACATTTTTTCACATATTTATTCATCAATTGTATTTCTTCTGTGAAGTGTCTGTTCAGTTCCTTAGCCCATTTATTGAGTGGGTTATTTGGGTTTTTTGTTGTTAAGTTTTTTGAGTTCTTTATGTATCCTGGAGATTATTGTTCTATGTGAGGTGCATGTGGTAAAGATTTTCTCCCAATCTACAGGCTCTCTCTTCACATTCTTGATTGTTTCCTTTGCTGTGAAGAAGCTTTTTAGTTTGATTCTATCCCATTTATTGATTCTTGATTTTACTTCTTGTGCTTTAGGAGTCTTGTTAAGGAAGTCAGTTCCTAAACTGACATTGTGGGGACTTGGGCCTACTTTTTCTTCTATTAGGCACAGGGTCCCTTGGATTGAGTTTCATGTAGGGTGAGAGATAGGGGTTTAATTTCATTTTGTTACATATGGATTTCCAATTTTCCCAGCACCATTTGTTGAATAGGCTGTCTTTTCTCCAGTGAATGTTTTTGGCACCTACGTCTAGTATGTGATGACTGTAGTTATGTGGGTTTGTCTCTGTGTCTTCTATTTTGCACTATTGGTCTCCCTGTCTATTTTCATGCCGATACTATGCCATTTTTGTTACTATGGCTCTGTAGTATAGTTTAATATCTGGTGTTGTGATGCCTCCTGCTTCACTGTTCTTGATAAGGATTGCTTTTGCTATTCTGGGTCTCTTATTTTTCCAAATGAATTTCATGATCTATATAATGGATATATATATATATATAAATGGATTCTGACTCACTAGACAATACCCAAACAACTATGAGACAAATCTGGGAAAAATCCAAGTACCACTAATCAATGTATTTAACAAAAATTGAATCTTGCTCTTAACAATTGAACCAAGCCAAGCAATTAAAATATCTAGAATGAACATTATTTTATGTCATTTTCCCTATAGAAATTGTGCTTAAAACTTAATCATTAAAGGAGGATATGAAGGAAGAGTGAGAGAAAAATAAGACATTTAATATAGACATCCAAAAACTAGAAAAATATAAAAAATAATTTAATATTTTACCTATATTTTGATAGAATTAAGAATTGTGCATTGTGTATTATTTATATAAATGCTGTCTTGCTCCATCAGACTCGACTAGAGCCAGTGCTTTGTCTAGCTTGCTCTCTACTGCATTCCACAACAGACACAAAGCCCGTACATGGCAGATGCACAACACATTTGTGCAGAAGGATTAAATAGATTGATAGGGAGGATGTCTTGATATGGTACTTTCCTGAATGCAAAATGATGCTGTGCAAACATTCATTTCTTTTACTCATCTGTCTTGATTACTTTATTTACTCATCCTAGAGCTATGCTGTACCCAAACAGAAACTATTAAGTCAAGTCAAATCCTTGACTTTAAGATTTATAGATTTATAAAGGGAGACAGCTGTAAACCAATAAATCATCAGACGGTGAGATATGAGAAATAAAATGTATGTAAGGGGGAGAGAGGGAAGTATCTATCCAACCGTCTTATGTTGAAATCACAATTGTATGTTGGCAGCCAACTATACAAGGATAGAAAAAAAAATAAATGAATCAGAACTGAATTTTTGTTTTCTTTTGTAACAGGATCTTTGAAAATGAAGTCAACACTGGATTAGGTAGCTTGTTGTGCCCTTCCACTAGACTAAGAAATCCATGAAGCTAAAGAACATCTCTAGTCCACTATTGCATCTCCAGAACCTATTACTCTCTCTGGTGCATAGTAGGTGCTCAGTAAATGTTTGATGAAGAAAGCCTCCTTGCTATGTATTTATTTGTCTTTTGCCAAACCAATTTATTTCATTCTTCCTTCTATAAATGAAAAAATCTTCCCCCTCCCTAAATAATGTTATCTACCTTTTCTTACAAGATGATTGTTTTCTCTAATTTTTCTAGACATTATCATTTAATAATTGCATTTTATGTATTTACACCCTGGGGGGCAATTGGACTTGAGTGTATCAGAGGTTTCTTCCACCATCCCTGCCAGAAGGCGTCTGTTGGTAGCGTCCCAGAATATTTCCCCATGGGTTTTCTCCACACCTCATGCACATACAGTATCCAACATAGTTAAGCTGAAGAAGAAAGATTCAAAGAAAGATGGATGTTCTCAAGGGAACTGTGAAAGGTCAACATTCACTTTCTGTGCCTGAAATTAATTCTTACTTTCTGCTTTCACTGAAGGGAGGAAGAGGTAAAGAAGAGCAAGATCTTGCTTTAGGGCTTAAAGTGGGACAGGTGTTTAAAAACAGAAATTTAAGGACCCTGAAAGAGCCTCCAGTCCTAAGGCGCCAAGTTCTGAGGTCAATGGATTCCGTGTCTGGTGGCTCCTCAAGCCATCTGGCAGCCAGAGAGAGTTATTTTAAGTCATGGCAAGGCATGTGGCAACCTCAAAACCACACCCCTTGAAGGTCAGTCTCCTCCGCCAACATGGGGAAGTCTGACAAGGGGCAAGAAACAAGTGTCGTGCTGTGGGGTTACCAGCCCTACTGAAATGCTATTGACAGTTTTTAAAATACACACAATTAGGATGAATTCCTTATTCTCTTACTTACTAAATGTCCTGCTGCAAACTGGAAAAGTCAAAATTGGATGTTTCCCAATGTCCAGATGTGTCCTAGATTCAGCCTAGACGTCAGAAAGAGACTTGAATTGATTTAAATATGGGTTTTTTTTTTTTCACTGTAGAAATATCTCTTCTGGATTATACATAGTCTTTCACATGACCCTTAGAGGAAACAGGAAAACGTAGTTACTGAGAAGGGATAATGTTGGTTCCCATAAATATTGGCTAAAAGTAGATTAGGATTAAAGAAAAAGAGTTTCAAAGTGTCTCTTAGTAGTTTCCTTTCCATGCACAATCAATTAAAATGGTTACTAGAGGAAAATATGGGTATTTTCTTAAGTTTATGAGGTATGTATTTTCTGCTTTAGTTGCAACACATAAGATGTTTTGCCTTTATATACCAGTTGTAACAACTAATGTAACTGAAATATACTGAAATTTCCTATTTATTTATATTCCTTCTAGGAATAGACTTCTCTTAGTTTCCTTAAAATAACTCAAGTTTAAGGGAGGATTACTACCTTATTTTGTCTCGGGTTGATAGCAGCAGGTAGAGCATTTCTGAATGACCTGAGTTCTAGTACCAGTTCTGCCATTTATTATTCACCCAAAAAATAGACCAAAGTTCTTATTCCCCAGTAATAATAATAATGATGTGAGGCAATGCTTATGTTATTAGTTTGATATAACCACTCTAAAATGTACAATACATTTATCAAAGCATCATTTGTGTTAATTTTTATACACTATCGGTGGGATTGTAAATTAGTATAGCCACAATGGAAATCAGAATGCGAGGGTCCTCAAAAAACTAAAAATTGAACTACCATATGATCCAATAACACCACTTCTCAGTATTGAGCCAAAACAATTAAAGTCAGCACACTTTCGGGATACCTGCATGCCCATCTTTATTACAGCGTAATTCAAAATGGCCACGTTGTGGAATCAGCTTAGATGTCTATCAACAAATTAATGAATAAAGAAAATGTGAGATAGATAGATAGATAGATACACACACAATGGAGTTTTATTCAGCCATAAAGAAGAATAAAATACATCATCTGTAGGCAAATGGATCAAACTGAAGAGCATCGTGTTAAATGAAATAAGCCAGACTCAGAAAAGTATCACATGTTTTCTCTTATTTGATAGGCAGAAAAATCAAAAAAGAGGGGGGAAAGGTTGTCATGAAAGTAGAAATCATTAAGGCAAAGAAAAGGGAGCAGGGGGCTGGAGGAGGGATGGCTAAGAGAGGTGGTATTGGGGAGTAATATTGACCAAATGATGTTATCTGCATGTACAAATATGCCACAATGAAACCTACTGTTCTATATAATTAATATGCACTGATAAATATTTTTTTCAGAAAACATAACTTTTATACCATAAACATATATATAATTTTTATTTGCCAATAAATAAATAAAAATAAACCAAAGAACATCTCAAATCGCCCCTTACACCAGTATACTATCTGTAGTTCCCTACAATTATTTTGGAATCAAATCAGGGGAACACTAGACCAACAGTCTGCCTAGCTACATCATGCAGCAATTTCTTCACTTAAAATTTTCAACCTTCTCCTGAACTTTGTGAACCCTAGAAAACTTGCTACTTTGTATTTTGTTTTTTGTTTATGTTTCTTATTTTTACAAGGATGAGTGCTGTGTTAACCAGCTTTCTGTCACTGAGACAAAATACCCAACCAAAATGACTTCAAAGGAAGGGAGATTTACTTTGGCTCATAGTTTCAAAGGTTTCCATCCATGGTCACTTGGCCCCATCACTATGAGGCCTCTGGCGAAACAGAGTAGAACATCATGGTGGGAAGCAGAGCAGGGTTATTCACCTCATAGCAGGTGGGAAGCAGAGAGATAAAACAAGGAAAGGACTGGGGACATGATATATCCCTGAAGGACACACCTTGATTCCTCCATTTAGGGCCCCCCCTTCAGTTTCCACCTCCTCCCAATAACATCATCAAATTATGAGTCCATCAATGGCCTAATCCACTGATGAGGTCAGAGCCCTCCTGACCCAATCACTTCCCAAGAGCCCCACCTCTGAACATGGCTGCATAGGGGACCAAGCCATCAACACATGAGTCTTTGGAGAACATTCCAGATCCAAACATAACAAGTATAAACCAAACAGATAACAGGAAATACTGAGAATACACCAGTTAACATTTCAAAATGGGAGTCACAAATTTTGCTGTTTATAAAATGTATTTGAAACCCAAAATTTGAATAAGTCACCCTGGAAAGATATATAGAGTGAGAAAATAATACTAAGGCCAAAACCTCTTTGCTAATTGGAAAGAGGTGAGCATAAGAGATATTCCAGAAGAAATCAGGAAGGGAGAATCAATATAGGCAGAAAGAAAACCATGGTGCTATAGAAGATGCCAAGTAGAGAGACTAAGGAAACAACGACCAATCAGGTCAAAGCTTTCCAGAGTCATAGAGGATAGGGTTAAGAAGTAATCATTAAACATAACACTGTGGAGCTGCTACTAGCAATGGAAGTCTCCATGGGTGGTGATGGCAGAAGATAAATGGCAAGCAGCTTGAGAAGTACATGAGCTGGAGCAGCAGACTGAGCTCATAGAGTCCTCCTCTTCACAAATAATCAAACACAAGGTTGCAAACATATGCAATAGATAACTGAGTTTAATTGGAGAAGGAAAGTAAAGTCAACTCCAAATGATACTATGGTTGCCTGAGAGAATAGAGCCTAGATGCTGGGGCTGGGGTCAAGAGTTATGGGACAAAAGATAGGACCTGCGCAAAGAAAGACATTGCGACAAAGGCCACTACATACATCCAAGATGCTCCGTGAGCTACTTAGTCAGTTAACATTGACTGCAGAACTGCACTATCCCGTACAGTAGACATTAACCACATATGGCTATTTAAATTTAAGTTAAGCCAGGCATGGTGGCACATGCCTTAACCCCAGTTACCCAGGAAGCTGAGGCAGGAGGATCACAAATTCAAGACCAGCATGCACAATTTAGGGAGACTTTTATCTCAAAATGCAATACAAACCACAGAAAGAATGTGAAAGGCACTTCACAAAACAGAAACTCTTATACTCTGTTGATGAGAATGTAAATTGCATATCTTAGGACCCAGCAATTCTACTCCTAGGTACACCCAACAGAAGTAGGTACACTATGAACTTGTACTTGTGATCATGAACCCAGAAATGGGACAAGACACATACAATGTGCATAAAAGGTTATTCATAACAGATAAACTAAAAACAACTTAAATGACTGTCAATAGAAGAATAGATCAATAAGCATTCATACGATGGATAATTTTAAAGCTAGGGGAATGAACCAACTACTACTACACCCAACAACAAGGACCAATCTCACAAAAATAATACTGAGGGAAATAAGTCAGACGAAAGAGTCCATCCACAACTAAAAATAAAAAATATTTTTTAAAAATGTTAAAAGCAGGCAAAACTAATCAATTATGACAGAGGTTAGGAAGCAATTACTTTGGGAGGAGTAGTGACTTGTAAGTGGAAATTCTGTGTCCCAGTAACATTCTATTTCTGGATCTATGTGGTTGTTACATGGGTCGTACTCCCTTTTTGAAAATGTTTCAAACCGTGTAGACATGATCTATTTATTTTTCTATATGCATATATAAAATTAAATTTTATTTAAGTAATAACTAATGGGAGGATTAAATAGAAGTGGAGCTAAAATTCTAGACACCAATAACATGGAATACATGGATGGAGTGGCCAGAGTCCAAGTATTCTATTATGTGTACAGTGTCCTAAGGGAGTATAGAAATATTTGTCAATGTGAGACTTTGTTGAGTTAACTAGGTCTGCTGAAAAGCCAAAGGTAACCAATAAAGAATGCAAATTTTTGACAAAAAGGTGAAGAGAAACAATTCTAAAGAATAATTAATTGATGTTTAAAAAAAAATGAAAACCGTTCCAGGCACAGTGGGACATGCCTGTAATCTCAGCAATCCCAGCAATTCTGGAGGCTGAGGCAGGAGAATCTCATGTTTGAGGCCAGCAACTTAGTGAGACCCTAAGTAACTTAGTGTGACCCTGTCTCAAAATAAAAATTAAAAAGGATTAGGTACATGGTTCAGTGACAAAGTGCCTCTGGTTTCAAGTCTCAATACTAAAAAAAAAAAAGAAGAACAGAAAGAGAAAACATTATAAAATCTGTTTTCAAAAAGATGCTATCAGTATGTTCAAATAAATCAGTAAACACAGTAACTGTAAACAAGTTAAAATCACCAACTTAAAAATTATTTATACTCAGATTGGAGTAAAAACAAAAATAAGAGCCAGGCACAGTGGAGCATCCCAAAGACTCTGCAGGCTGAAGCAGGAGGATCCAAAGTTTGAGACCAGCCTCAGCAACCTAGTGAGACCCTTAGTGACTTAGCAAGATCCTGCCTCAAAATATAAGACACAAAGGGCTGGTGATGTAACTCGGTGGTAGAGCACACCCAGGTTCAATTCTCAGAACCAAACCAAAAAAAACCAAAAAGCAGCTTGTAGGTATCTTAGAAGAAACATGCCTAAGCATAGTAGTACATGTTTAAAGTAAAGGGATGCTGGGTTGATCTAGGTTTGAGGATTTGGTGGACAATTGCCACAGAAGGAGAAACGGTCAGGAAAGAAAAATAAAGTGGTAAAGTGTTGAGAGAGTGATTGAAGGGATGGGCTTCAAGTCAATAAGGACCAGGAGGATGCCAACAGGGAAGAAACTGAGCAGTTGGGGAAGTGGAACATTCAGGTAAACAGTCAAGGGGGTCCCAAAGCAGGTATGCAGGGCAGGTGAGCAGAACAGGCTTGCGCTCCACTGGATCTAAACAGAGCATGACTTCCTTCATCTGGTCATGGTTTTCTCACCATGAGTAATCTATGGGGCTCTGTAAGAGAGAAAGAAAGGATTCACAGCAACACCCTCCAAAGTCGAAGGGTGTCTTTAGAAGTCATCAGTCTTTAAACTACAGTCAGCCTTGAATTCTATGTTAGAATTGTGCTAACAGGGTCAACAGTAAAACCAGTCATATGGTCAACAACCAAAATTTCATTGGTTCTTGGTTCAATTTTGATACAGAAATCTAGACCATATCCAAGTAATCTTTGGCCTTTTATGGAACCAAGTGTGATATACATTTCCTTAGATAAATTTCATTTTCATTTTTCTGAATTACATACCACTGATTTGAGGAGGAATACCCCTCACTGCAAGGCTCAGTAAGTGGGAATTTTACTTCTAGGTCGAGCACAGTAAGTACATGGTAATAATTCCCTTAATGGACCTCCATCTACTGAAATCCTCTTAATTTTCAAGATCTCAGCCCTCTTGGTATATCCAACTTCCTCAAGCAAAATGTATCTTTGTTTGATCTTCATTCCCCTTTCACATTACTAGTATGTTTAGCATCTCAATTATTCCATTCGGGTTAAAGTGTAATTGTTCACATAAATACATAAATCCTCATCTCTCTTAAAACCATGAACACCTCAGGGAGAAGAGCCATTCCTCAACTCTCTCCCTGAAGATAGCATGCTATCCTATAGAGGAAGAGACTGTAAGTGTTGAGTCTAGACACTTGGTCCATTTCCAGGTGAGCAAGTCTGACTACGTTCCATGGGCTTTTCACTTTTCTCCCGGAAACTGATTTTTCCAGAACGTGCTACCAACTTCTCTCCATTCAAAGGAACAGAAAGAACCAAAAAGCCTCTGAAGATACAGTTCAATACATTTTGATTTTACCTTTTTCTAATAATTGCTTCAATTAGGAACAAGTTTCATACCACACACACACACACACACACACACACACACGCACACACACACAAATACACACTTGAAATAAATTGCAGGAGTAAGTCCTTGTGAAGTCATATCACTCATGCTTGTCCTCCAGGGGTTTCTATACCAACCCAGAAATCTACCAGCATTCTCCTCTCCACCTTAACCTGAGAGATGTCTAGTTAAGAGCCATAATCTCTGGCTCTAAGAGTAATCCTTGTCAGGGGTCCCAGGGTTAGATTGGGACTTCAGATGTGGCAGGCTTAAGACAATGCAAAGCTTACAGAGACATATTACAGCCCATTGTTGTTAAAAATAACATTAAATGTGTTTAGGCACCAGAACTAGAAGCTAAAAATCAGAATCTAAGTCTTAAGTCTCTAATTTCTGTTTTTTCTGTAGCATAGCAAAGTAATTTGCCCTCCAAGTAAAACAATCATCTGTTTTCTAGATCAGTGGTTCCCAAAGTGAGGTGTCCAAATCAACAGTATCAACATCACCAGGGAGTTTGTTAGAAAAGCAAATCCTTAGCCCCACCCTCCACCTCTAGAAGCAGAGGTATAGTCCAGCAATTGTGTTTTAAACAAGCCCTTCAGGGGACTCATGCACAGTAAGGTTTGAGATTCATGGCTCTATACTAGACATAAGTGTGATCTGTGGACCAGGGCATTAGCATCCCCTGAGAGCTTGTTGGAAATGTAAAATTTCAGGCTCCAACCCAAACCTATGGAATGAGAAACTGCATTTTAACCAGATCCCAAGGTGACTTATATATTCATTAAATTTTGAGAAGCACACTCAAGGATGAAATTGAGAAGATTAATTCAAATAAATAAGTAAATATGGCACTGTGAAAGTTACAATGCACTTTCTTGTACCTTCCTCATTTAATCCTCTCAATAACCTTGTTGATCAGCTACTGCAGTAACCTACATGTTACCTGTGAGACCCAAGGAGAGCAGCCAATGGACCAGATGTCACAAAGCAAGAAAACAGAGGAGCCAAGATTGGAACCCAGCTAATTTGACTCCAACATGTAAGCTCTTAACCACCACCTAAGATTAATTATTCTGATTATAACTCCACCTATGCTCTTAACCACCACCTATGACAAATTATTCTGATTATGACTCCAACTGCCTAACAACAATTTCATTCATAGCAATCAATGAAGCCTTTTCCTAAAACTAAAAATATACATATACACGTCTATTTTAGTTGACAAATATTTGTTGAGGTCTATTTTATAAGACCATCCTAACCTAGTGGACTCATAGTGCAGGTTAATAAGTGTAGGTGCTCAATAAATATTTGCTGAACTAATGAATCAGTGAATGATTTTATTATAATATGCTAAGTTATACATGAGCAGAGACATGAGGCCTGTTTACATTCTGGAACCTCAGACATTTCCCGTAAATGATAAGTACCAAGCCGAACCCATAAGGAGAGGAAGGGTCAACCAGACATGAATAAGGGAAAGAGAATTCTAGGCATGCTAAAGAGCTGGGGCTTTATTTGAAGGTAATGAAGAATCACTACAGTATTTAAGGGAGTATACAGACAACTCAAATAGCTATGCATGAACATACATCTATGAAAGTGGATATACACATAAAATTCAAAATAACAAGAATATGCCCAAAGTCATGAGAACAAACCATCAGAATTTAGATGACTAATGATCATATTCTGGCAGTGTTTCCAGATATAAGGTTTGTAATTGAGGTCTCACCTCCCTCACATAGAGGAATAGAGGGGAAGTGTTAGTAGGCTACTTAGTAGCCTCAGTTGCCTACAATAATGAAGGAACCCAAAAAGACTAGAGGAAACAGAGACAAGGCCTGGGAACCTTGTGGAAAAGAGAGAAAGTCCCTCCCTTAGTTCCTAGAAACAGTGATAAAAAGTAGGAGCAGAAGGACTAAGTTAGAGTGACACATCCATTTTCTTTTTGACACCTGTCACCCCAATTAGATGTCTGTCCTTGAGAAGTCCCCAGAAAGTACCATTCCTCTCTTCCTTAGCCTCATGCACACTATTGGGGGAAGAAAAGTATATTTGCTTGGAATTTTTACTAAGAATTTTACATGCCCACAAATAATTTCCATAGCCTAGTATCTATACATGATAAAGGGGAAAAAAAATCTTTTCTTTTCTCTCCTATTTTTGCTTACATTTGGCTTTGTATCCAAAGAATCCAGAGTCCACTAAATAGTTTAAGTAACAGTACTTAGGAAAAGAAGAATTACTTGCATAATGTTTGAGATATCAAGGTATTTCCTCAACAAAAGAAACCAAATTTTCTTAAGTTATTAATTTTCTTATGTTTTAGTCAGCTTTTTCACCACTGTGACCAAAAGAATTGACAAGAACAATGTAGAGGAGAAAAAGTTTACCTTGGGCTCATGATTTCAGAGGTCTCAGTCCATAGATGACCAGCTTCATGATTCTGAACCCCAAGTGAGGCAGAACATCATGGTGGAAGGGTGGGAAAGCCCACCCAGGACAGGGCACTCAGGAAGCAGAAAGAATTCTGCTCACCAGGGACAAAATATATACCCCAGAAGCACACCCTCAGTTACCTACCTCCTCCAGCCACATCCTACCTGCCTATAGTTACCACCCTGTAAATTTGCATCAGTGAATTAAGTCATTGATTAGGTTACTCATCTAATAACCCAATAATTTCACCTTCACACATGAGTTTTTGGGGGACACCTCATATCTAAACCATAACATTATTTATTGAGGCTCCAGGTGTTTCCCTTGGGATGTTTTGTAAAGATCAGACGGATCAAAAGAAAAATGCCCTTCATTCTTAACCACCCAAAACAAAGTTCAGACTTGGAGGCTTCCTCATCAATAGGATGTTTTGAATTCTGTGATGGACTAGGGTCCACAGTTGGGAATGTGGGGACAGTGTTTCTTCCCTGTCCAGACCCCATTATGAACTGGAGATTCTCAAGAAGAGGCATGACCCAAAAGATCAGGGTGGGCCCTCAGACCAGCAGAGATCACAGCAGGTCTCTTCCTGAGACACACCTTCAATTCCCCAGTCTTTCATTAGGGAACATCAGCAGCAGCATGTGAGGCAGAAGGCAAAGGCAAAGGACAGGCGGGGGATGGACACTCACTTCCTGCCAAGAGGACATGAAAGCAACTCAAGAATGTCCCACCACCTGCATCAGCCTTGTTTGCCCTTAGACTTTTTGTACCCAAATATTTTAATGAAATATTTTCTAAGGTTGACTCAGAGTGTCAGAGCTACCTTAAACCAAACCAACATAGCAATGAGAAACCCCATTCCAAATATTCCTTGTATACAGACTTAGTTCAAAGATCAATTCTTGGGAGTTTTTTTTGTCATAAAAGCATAAACTGCATTAAACAGAATTTTGATAAATAAAATTTTTAACTATAAATTTCTATCATTTTAGTGCCAGTATTTTCATGTGTATTTATTGCAGACTTAATTATATGAGCAAGTGAATATTTATATACAAAGTTATAGGTCTACTTTTGAAAATACCTATGAAATGAATTTCTATTTTATAATGTACAAATGTCAAATAAATAACATATGTTTTAGTCAGTTATTTCACTGCTGTGAGTAAATGATCTGACCAGCACAATTATAGAGGAGGAAAGGTTTATTTAAGGGCTCACAGTTTCAGAGGTCCTAGTCCACAGAAGGTCAGTTCCATTCCTCAGGGCTCAAGGTAAGGCAGAACATCATGGCGGAAGAGCTTGGCAGAGGGAAGCAGCTCGTATCATCAGGAAGCAGAGAGAGACAGAGACTCCACTCTCCAGATACAAAATATATATCCCAAAGTCACGCCCTTATTCCTATCTCCTCCAGCCACACTCTACCACCTCAATTACCACTCAGTTAATCCTTATCAGGGGATTAACTTGCTGATTGGGTTAAGACTCTCACAACTCAATTATTTCTCCTTCAAACCTTCTTGCATTGTCTCACATGTGAGTTTTGGGGGGATACCACATCTAAACCATAACAGCATATAAAGGTTGTATCTTTATATACTAAAGTTCTTATTCATTCCTATTACCCCTAAGTTTTGGAGAGATAAGAAACACTAGTTATCACAGGATAAAAAGCATTTGATAAATATCAACTGCTTAGTTTCTCACCCTTAGAAAATTCTGAGCATATATTTTGGTTTTTACCTCTTAGCAGTTTAATATTTCTTAGTTTTATAAACAAATGGATTATTGAAGAGACTAATATGCTCACACTACATGTTTTTTAAATGCTTCTAACCTCTAAGATACAAAGTTTAAAACTAACAATTGCCATTCTACATAAAGTTGATGATCACCTAGACTGAGCTGTAGGGAGCCATGGTTGTCCCCCATAATGGTAGAAGATAATGCTTCTCCTTTATTTCCCATCTCAGAAAAAGAAATACAGTTCCCCTACAAGTCCCTTCCTATGTGCTCTCAATTCTACCTTCTCCCTTCTCCTCTGGGAGCTTTTGAGCCATTCATTATTCCAACCCCACCCTTACCCTCACCCATTTATCTACAAAAATGCCCAAATCTTTCTCAACCCTCAGCTACTACTTGATTTCTCTTTCTTCTATTTAGGAAATTTCTTGGAACCTATGGTCTCTGCCTCTACTTCTTCATTTATCCCAACTTAATCCTTGAAATCTGGCTTCAAAACTCTTAACTATAGCCCAGAACATCCTTTTCTCCATCTTAACATCCAAATCCTCTGGCCCCTTCTCAGTCCTCACTCCCATCTGCCTCCTTCATCTGAAACTGGTACCTCATCCCACTCTTAAGAACCTTATTTGCACTGTCCTCCACTTTCTCTTACCTGACTAGTTTCTTCTATCACTGTCTCCTTTGCAGATTCCACTTCCTCTTCTTGTCCTAGGAGTAAAGGCATAATGCCTGGTTCTTCCCTTGTGCTTCTCAACCCCCTGGTCCTCATTTCTTTGAAGATTCTTTATAAGCAAAAGATTCCCAAATGCTCCAGTTCTGACCTGAGCTCCAGGTTCACATTGCCTATTAGAGATTTCCACCTATATATACTTGAAGCCAGTATGTCCAAACTCATCTTTACCATCAACTTTATCTGTTTCTTTCCTAGGCACTAGGAGAAAAATGTTAAAGGTCATCTTTCATCATCTTTCTTCTGCAACTCCCAAATTGTGTTACTATGCCCTATATTTTCCTACAAATTCCCATCATCACTATTACCTTCTGTCTGAATTGCTCCAAAGCCAAGGGATGATTCTAGACACCCAACCTCTTCCTTTCCTACCCCCAGCATATCCTCTATCCTGCTTCCAAAGTAACCCTTAAAAACATAGTTCTTTATGGTATCACTTACCTGCAAAGAGAAGCCCAAATACCTTAACATGCTATTGAAGGTTCCACAAATGGCCTGTTTCTTACAGCACTTGCTCATGAATTCTCCACTATGATAATACTGGACACTTAAACCACTGGAGTGCCACCTTGCCAGTGTCCACTGCTGTTATTTCTGGCTGAAATGCTCTTTTCCATCTCTCAAATCCTCTTCACCCATTAAAACCAAAGAGCATTTCAAATGCTGCCTCTTCTGTGAAGCCTCTCCTGTTCTCATAGTAATTTTCCCTTTCTCCATGAAACTTAGGACTCTGTGACATTAAGGTTAAGAAACAGAAAGAAGTGTCTTTAATAAGTTCACAAGTGTGTGTGTGGAGATTCTATTTTTGTGCCAAACAACATATTCAGGATATAGAGAACACTCAGTCCCTGCCTTCCAGAAGCTTCTGCATATGGGAAACAGAAGACTAGCATACTTAACTAAAATCATGTGTGTGCATTCTGTGCTGGAGATATTCACAGAGGCACAGTGGAAAGAGCACAGAACCAGCCTGGGGCTTCAGAAAAATTTTCCAGAGGAGTTGAGCCTGGAAGGAAGAGTAATTACCCAAGCAGATATGGCCGGAAGAGCACTTCAGAAGTAGAGAATAGCACATAGAAAGGCATGGGAGACCATGTCCCAGTTCAAGAATTCTGGTGAACCAGTTGCCTGAAGTACAAAGTGCATTGGGATGGTGGACAAGAAGCTGAAAGGTAAGTAGGGACCACACTGCAAGGAGACTTGAGTGCTTCTTTCAGTCACCTATTGCCCCCATGATGCTACATTAAAAAATCATCCCAAAACGTTGGCTTAAACCAAGAGCCATCTACTCTCCCTTGTAAGTCTGGGGGTCAGCTGGGTAGCTCTTCTGTTAAAACCAGGGCTACTTAATGCAGCTGCAGTTCGAGTATGAATTGGGCAGGCACTTCTGCTGATCTTGGCTGAGCTAGTCACATATTTGGGTTTCAGCGCGCTGTCACTTGGATCTCCCCACATGTCTCTCACACATCTGCATCAGGTTAGCTCGGACATGTTCTCATGACAAGGAAGAAATGAAAAAGAGAACATACTGAATCATGTAAGAGGGCAAGAGGAAACACAGGTGCTTTTCAAGTCCCTGCCTGTATCTCATTTGCTCACATTCCATGGGCCAAAGCAAGTCAGGTGGATGATCCAGTTGTCAGACTTGAATGGACATAAAAAGGTTCAGGGCTAAGGCTGTGGTAACTGGGAGAGGCCATTAATGATCAATCTACATAGTGCATATAAAGAAGTGTGAATATATGCACCTATATACATGTTGTCCTTCCTATTGATTATAAACTCTCAAGCACAAGAACTGTATTTATTCTTACCATATCCCCTACAAGAGTTAGTATAATAACATATGCAAAGTTGGCACAGTAAATTTTGATCAAATATAACTGAATTCCTAGTTTGTATAATAATTTGTTATACATACATTAGCTTGAATTGTCTAAATCTTTTTCAAATATATTTATATATTCAATTTATATTATCATTGGGGGCATAGTTCTATAAATTTATTATCTACCGTGCAAAATAGTAATTCCTTTTCATTGTCTCAACCCCCATCCTTTAAGCTTAGCCGGTTAATCCTAATGTTGAGAGGATAGTGAACAAAAACATGGTTTTTTTTTTCCCCAGCCTTCATAATTTTGCAAATTTGAAGTTGGCCCTCACTCTTTCAGAGAAAGGATTTCAAACTTCTTGGCCTGCCCTCCAGCTGTTTAAATGAAGATTTTTCTTCTCTATACCCTCTTCTCTGACCTTCTCATCCTAGGGGAGGAGGAACCAGAGCTGCCTTCAGGATTCCAGGGGAAATGCTTTGGTTTGCTTTGAGGCTTCTCCAATGTCATTCCAGACCCAAGGCACCAAGTGGGTAGGTCAAACCAAAACAGTTTATAATTATGCACTGAAAAACAAGCCACTTAAATCCCCATTCTGTGACTATCCTGCCTCCTCGTGTCCTCATTCTCATCCCTATAAACCCAAATCATATTCCTCTAGAACTGCTGCCCAAGCAAGTGCCCTTTCTCTGGGCACCAAGTGGCAAGTACCTTGAAGTCACCTTTGACTTCTGTCTTTCACACTCCACATTCAGTTCAGCCACAAATCATGTCGACTTCATCTCAAAATATGTCCAGAATCTGACACTTCTCATTACTGCCACTCCTGGTCCAGACCTCCATGATTTCCCATTTGGATTACCAAAATAGCCTCCTCCGCACTCTCCCTCCCACCACGTAGAAGGCAAAATGTGAGTCTGATCCTGTCACTCCTCTGCTCAGACTCTCCAATGGGTTCTTTTTATTCAGAAAAAAAAAAAAGCCAAATTCAAACAGTGGTCTCTAAAGACCAACATGATTCTTCTCTACACCCATGTTATCACCTACAGCACCTTCTTGGCTCTTTGATGGAACCACAACAATTTTCTTGCTGCTCTTGAACATGCCAATCATGGTGCCCCTCTGATTTTTTGCCTTTGATGTTCTTCAGCCTGGAATAGTCACCACAGATGCCCACATGACTCACCAGTTCTCTGTTCAAATGTCATCTTTTCAGAAGTCCTTTCTTCTCTAACTACATGTTATGAATTAGTACTTCTGGCTCCCTCCCTACCCCATCGCTCTCTATTCCCTCCCTAGTGACATGTTATATTTTTATTTGCACACTAGTTTATCATTTTCCCTTCCCACTAAAAGTTAAATGAGTGACAGCAGGAATTAATCTGTCTTATTCACAGTTTTATCCCCAGAGACTAAAATAGACTCAGTACATGGTAGACTATCAACAAATATTTGAAACTGGTAGCTATGCCCAAGTCACACTGCATGTAATCATTAGGCACAGGCTTACTCAATAAAATGTGTGGGGTTTTATTCATTCTTTCTCTTTCTAATCCATTCCTCAAAACTACTCAGATTTGCACTTTGCCTGTGATTCTAAGAAACTTGAGGAAAATGAATTCTTCAGGATTTAAAAGGGATCAACTTTAGATATTTGCTTTTAGGAAAAGGAGAAGAAAGTTTCCAGTCAAATTCCTAAATTAATATGCCTAAGAATAAAATAAACTTGCCTAATCTCCCTGGAACCACTTAGGTAATTCTAAGCATGGAGTGATAATACCACAAACTTCTCTAAATGCAAGGCAGGCACTTGTCAACCTGATCCTTTAATACCAAGCAAGTGCCAACTTTTAAATATGTGTGTATTTAACGCTATTTTGCATATATTCACCTCTAAATCATCAAACTATAACAATCCACTGAAATTCTTGGCATATTATCCAGGCTTCACCAAGCCACCTCATGTCCATATGTCACTCAAAGCAACCATTTCTGATAGCCACTAAGTGGAAAGCAACCTCACATTGTCACCCCATGGAAGATAGGTAAAATTATCTTTCAGATGCCCTATAGGGCCATCAGGCAAGCACCCTCAAGTATATTTCTGGTTGTTTCCATTTTGCTCTTCTTTTTATTGTGATTTATTTTTCAGGTAGAAGGAAGTTGTCTTTGAAGAGTATGCTAGTGCACCCCAAACGGTATGGTATAGCACCCCATCTACTGTACAAATAAATTTTATAAAATTTATTTTAGTTGCAACTGAATATACATACTGCTCCACTGACATTATCAAGCTTTGTCTTGCAAAGAGCAAAAGGTGTAGGATAACGGCAAAGCAGCAACAAAGAACAATTGCATGTTTTCTGAAACATGTAAACACTTTGTTCTATGAATATATAAGACATCAAGATAAGGGCAGTAAACTGAGCTGTCTGAAAACTTGGATACTGAAAGACAAGCATCCTGCCTTGCTGGAGTTACTTTTAGGGACACCATGACATGTTGTTTTATTATAATGGAGTTGGAGGTATCATTTTGATTCCTTTAAGCCCTTTATTTGCGTTGCTAATAATTATAGCACTTGAAAGCACGCTGCAAACGCAGAAGGCCAAGATCCTCTAGTAGGTCAGGAAGCTATATACTCGTAGGGAAGTGGGAGTACAGACACATATTTATTCTGACTTTCGTTATCTGAGGATGCGCCTTCACACAGAATATGAAATAAGGAACAGTTTAATTTAAGGATGGACTCTGCATGCATCCCAGAGGCAATTTTCAGAAATGAGTAGTCAAATAAAATTAGACCAGTCCTAAATCTGATACCTCTATCATAGAACATTATATAATCTCAGAAATTCTCCTTACTCTAGTTTGTGCTTTGAGGCATAATTATCCCTGAGGGGTACCCAAAATAGAAGACTATGGGCATCACAGTGCCCAAAATTTCTGAAAGTGTCCGTCCACTTTCTACCTCTGTCTTTCATCTAAATTTTATTACAGTATTTTTTTTTTCCTCTGAAAGTTTCTATCTGAGCCAGAAGACAATGCCAGGGTTTCTTTTGGAGATTTTGCTTTGATAAATTTTATAAGAGAAATAAGTGTGAGAGCGTCCTTTCTCTGTCAATCATATTCATTCAAATAACAGCATTGTCCAGGACTGGAGTTCGTGGAGAGGGAAGAAAGAGAGTAAGGAGAAGGTAATATAAATTGTTCCCCTGCATTTGGCATTTCTCAGTAACAACTGCTCATATGAAACAAAAGATTGCTTCAAAAGCCCGGAGACAGATGAGGTAGGCCAAAAGAAAGAGATAATTATAATTATATTTTAGAGATCAAACATCTTGAACTTGCTTGAAACTTAAAGTTTCCTAACTGTTTCATACCTAACATAGCAATTTAACACACCCTACTATAATAATATAAATATAAGGACAATTATATATAATATTTCTCCAGGCATCTGTTACCATATAACAGGTTTCTTATCTTCTGCTGTCTTCCACAATGCTGGAGATAAAAAGAAAAGGTATTCTAACACAGGGAGGCAGTATAGTACAGTGGTTAAAAGCACAAGCTTGGTGAAGCACTGGAATAGAACCCCAGCCTTGCCTGGTTTTATGACCACTTGGTCTCCAAAGCAGCAGTGCCTTTGCTTGCAGTGGTTTATGGGGCAACTGAACAACCACATCAGGTGTGAGAAATCTGATGACCTTGGCCAAGTATTTAACCCTCCCAAAGACTCAATTTCCTCGACTACCAAATGGAGATTAGAATTTACCTCTCTTCGATATTGTAAGACCAAAGGGAGAGAATGCACATAAAGTTTGAGCAGGATACTTGTCCCCCAAAGAGCACTTAGTAAATATTTGCACTCATGGTCAACAAATGTATGAATAAACAAACACTGTGTCTTCCCTTAGGCCTCCCATTCTACAAAAAGGGAGGGAAGTAGTTGGAAACAGTTGCTGCATGCTTATCATGGCAGATCTCTGAAGGAGAACGAGATGACTCTAACATGGTAGGCTTCACTTTACTGTTGCATTAAGGGCCTGCAGCCCAGCTGTGTCCACTACAAGTGATTCCTCCTCTCTCTCCTTCTACCATGTCTCCTTTTGGCCTGCAGGACTCCAGGACACAGCAGTCACTGTACCTGTCCACATGGGTATTATGTGTAAGCATTATGTGTAAGTGCTCAGGGTGTTCCCATTGAAAGTAAGGATTACAAAGCTTTTATGAAGAGACATAGTCTCCTGGGGCAAAAGTCCACAGTGGTAATGAGAGACACACAGGGGAGGTAGGGCAGGAGGCTTCTGGTGGGGAAAAAAAAAAAAAAAGATTAAAAAAGAAAGATTTTTTTTTTAATACAAAGTGTTCCTAGTTTTAGATTTTAACCCTTTCCCTGAGATATTTGCTTGATTGTCTGTAACTTCTTCAGAACAGCATCAAGAAAGGCCCACATACCACATTCCCAGAACAAAGGACAAGGGAACATGACTTAGGTCTATGTGAATGAAAAAAAAGGGAGGAATTTTACAATTACAGGTTTCCTTTGACATAAGACCCAAAAGGAGGCCCTCTGTGCACCGAGTTGGTTTTATGACCACTTGGTCTCCGAAGCAGTGGGGCCTTCTCTTGCTGTGACTTATGCGACCAGTGAACATCCACACCAGGCATGAGAAATCTAGTCGCCTGCAAAATCCCAATGCTGCACCTAATGATGTGCTATTAAAACATTTTTAAAATGCTTCCTAAAAGAACACAAAAGCATAAACATGAAGGTATTGGCCTGTGTCAGAGGTTACAAAAGTGCTCAACGACACTGAGCTCAGCTGGCCTAGAGCCAAGTGAAGCACTTCATCCTGACAGAAATTACAGTGTTGTCATTGTGTTGTAATAAGCCTCTATAAAATGCAGCATTGTGTTTCTGCAGAGTCTTGAAGAAAAAAAAATGAGTCAGGATCTGGCTTCTGTAGAGGAAGGGGAGAAATGTATGTTCGCTTTCACAGAAGAGAAAATTCACTTGGTCCCATGAAGTTTTACTCATCTTTCTAAAATTCTGCCCTTCAGAGGCAGCCATCTTTTGCTTTGTTTTACAGTGCTGGACATGGAACCCAGGGCCTCACACAAGCTGGACAAGGAAACACTCTATCACTGAGAAAATCCCCAGTCCAAGGGAACTAGCTATCTTTGGCCCCAATTTGACAAAAAGCTAATAACATGCAGAAGATATTGCCATCTTTTGCTCTATACATTGTCAGAAGAGCATTTGCTGTGTGCAACTGAGTTCATGTGTGATAATTCAGAAGGAGGGAAGCAAGTATTGAAAATGAGATAGCCATCTCCAGCAACAAGAGCAGAAACCTCATCCAAGCATACTGAGCAAGTCCACAGGACGTTCTCACATCTCTCTTTTTTTTTTTTTTTTTTTTTTTTTTGCAGTGCTGGGGACTGAACCCAGGGCCTTGTGTTTGCAAGGCAAGCACTCTACCAACTGAGCTATATCCCCAGCCTCTCCCACATTCTTAAGACACTACTGTTGTGTGGAAAATAAGCTCAGACACATATATATGCTTGAGTGCAGAAAGGCAAACCTGGGGCAAAATAACTTAAGTAGACTGTCATCACGCTAGGTCCCTTGCCCATTGGGAAAGAACAAAGGTTACTATAGTTCAACATTTACTTCAGCCCCGCCCCACCCCTCCCTGGAGTTGTATAGTGTGGTGCTTTGGCAACAAACTTCCTGAAGTTATTTTTTTACCCTAATAAATAAGATACACTTATGCTCTATTACCTAGCCCAAACCTATTCTTCCCTATTTTAATATTTCAAGCTCCTCTTTCAACTTTGAAAACATAAAGACCTCGCTTTTATCAAATGAACTATGCTCCAAATTGATTTTATTGAGATTCTTAGCTCTGAATCTCTATTAACCTTTAGCTTCTTGTTGCCTTCCATCCAGAGATTATTGTGTCCACTAGAGAAGAACGCATGAAGTGACCAAGGGAACGCATATAAATACTGACCTATGAACCTTTAAGGAAATGGCAAAATATAACTACCATTTATCAAGTGTTACAGTAGGCACCTTGCTAACAGCTTTGAAAACATGATCTCCTTTAATCCGTATAACACTTTCTGAAATAGAATTGATTATCTTTACTTCATGGTGGAAGAAATTAGGACTTAGAGGAATTAAGCAATTTGTCCAGGGTAGTAGATCTAAAAAAAAAAAAAAAAAAAAAAATCAGAAAAACAAGAGTTAAAACAGGCTGATTTAACATCCATTACAAAATGCTGCCTCCCAAACTCCAACTCTTATTTGCCCTGGGCAAATATTACACTTATATTTCAAAGCTAAGGGAAAAGAGGGAGGTGGAAGCTGCTAAATGAGGGAGAAGCAAATGGAAATTTGTACAGCCCTTCGTTCATCCACAAAGTTTATTGAGAGATAAACACACTCTGTGAGATCCTTGCAGGGTTGCTGGGCAGTTCCTGTCTTCAGGGTGCTCAAGTTTTAATTGAAAAAATACCTAAGAATGTAAGTCAAAAATCAAACTAATGCTGCCACAGAGGTATACCCAAGTGTTGTGTGCATGAGCACAGGAAGAAGGATTTTCTCTCCAACTGCTGACAAACAGTTGGAAAGACTTGTTTTTCCCACTCATCATTAGTATCACATCTGTTTTCATCTCCTCATTAACAACATTTGACACGTGTTTGCCAAAATTAATGTACCATGTATTAATTCTGAATATTTGAAGGCTTTGAAGTCAGTGAACTGAAAATTCAATACTTTCAAATGCGGTCAGTAACAATGAAAGCTGGTAACATTTTTATTTGTTCTTTTTAGATATACATGACAGTAGAGTGTATTTTGACATATCATACATACATGGAGTATAATTTATTCTAAATAGGATCCCCTTCTTGTGGTTGTACATGATGTGGAGTCACACTAGTCTTGACAAGGACAGTAAAGTCATGTCCAATTCATTCTACTGTCTTTCCTATTCTGAGCCCCCCATCCCTTCCCTTCTTCCCCTTGGTCTAATCCAATGAACTTCTATTCTTCCACTCCCCACTCTACTTTTGGTGGAATAGCATCCATATATCAGAGAGAAGATTCAACCTTTGGTGTTTGGGGACTTGCTTATTTCACTTAGCATGATATTCTCCAGTTCCGTCCATTTACCAACAAATGCCACAATTTACTTCTTCTGTATGGCTGGGTAATATTCCACTGTGTATACATACTACATTTTCTTTATCCATTCATTTGTTGAAGGGCATCTAGGTTGGTTCCATAGCTTAGCTATTGTAAATTGAGCGGCTATAAACATTGATGTAGCTGTGTCACTGTAGTATGCTGATTTTAAGTCCTTTGGATATAAACCTAGAAGTGGGATAACTGGGTCAAATGGTGGTTCCATTCCAAGTTTTCTGAGGACACCTCATATTGCTTTCCACAGTGGTTGCACCAATTTGCAGTCCCATCAGCCGTGTGAGTGAATCTTTTCCCCCACATTCTTGCCAATATTTATTGTTTCTTGTATTCTTGATAATTGCCATTCTGACTGCAGTGAGATGAAATATTAGTGTAGTATTGATTTGTTTTTCTCTAATTGCTAAAAATATTGAAAATTTTTTCATATATTCGTTGGCCATTTGTATTTCTTCTGTGAAATGCCTGTTCTGTTCCTTTGCCCATTTATTGATTGGATTATTTGCGGGGGGGGTTTTGGTGTTAAGTTTTTAGAGTTCTTTGTATATCCTAAAGACTAATGCTCTGAGGTGTGTGTGGCAGATTTTCTCCCATTCTGTAGGCTCTCTGTTCATGTTCTTGATTGTTTCCTTTGCTAAGAAGAAGTTTTCTTAAAATGTTTTTGGAAACTAAACCACTAACATGGATCGGATTTCAAGGAATTTATCTACTTCATTGATACGCTCTTGAGGTAAGATTAGATTATATAATATATAGATATAGATATGAATATTAGCTCAATACTTGCTTACTATAATAGTAAATTTTAAAGAATCTAATGTCCACCAGTTAGAGATTAATTAAATTCTGGTACATCTGTACAGTGGGCAGTCATACAACTATTAAAAAGAATTTTTACATATTAAAAGAAAGAAAATATCCATGATACATTGCTGAGTAAAAAAACAAAGAACAAAAGAATATGATGTCATCTACATTAAATACACATGCATGTGCACACACACGAATATATGCATAGAGTAGATAAAATAAATGCCTAGAGATACATTGGGAAGGATGTTTACCAAACTTTAACATTGCTGTGAAATTGGAATAACTTTCATTTTTAAAACTTTCCTATATTGCTTCGATATTATGTATTAATCTATTATTTCTATAATCAAGAAAGGAAAACCACCTTATTATGGGATTGAAAAGGGAGATGCATCTCCTTTTAGGCTTACCTATTATAAAATGATATTTTCCAGAAATAGCATTTCAAAATATATTCCTTTTGAAGTCTTAAGAACTCACCTTAAAATATTTTCCTCATCAGCTAATAGATTTAAACTTGGTAGGTTGTTGTCTTCAAAAGACTCAACCACATCAAAGTCTGTGGACTCGAGATTGGACTGGGCTATTTGGTCCTTCAATGCAGAGATAGTAAAAAAAAAAAGAAGTCAAAGTTTCTTTTAGCCTGTAATGTATATTCTAGCAGAGAAGTTGAAGGCTATACATTTTGTTTGGGTCCACTGTAGAAGCAACAGGAATAAAGTGTCACTAACTTGAAGGCCTTTCTAAGGTGATTCTACTGACTCATATAACCTGGTTTCATGACCAAGTAACTGGAAGAAATATGCTGTACCTTGTTCTCCTTTTCTTTTTTCTTTACCACTGAGTCTACGTTTACAAACTAAATGACAGGAGTACCCAAAAGACATTCCTAACTTCTCATGCCTTATAACATATACCTCTAGAACCAATCCAACTAAGGAAATGGGCACTGCAACCTCATTCAATCAATAATAAAAAGAAACAACACCATTGACTTCAGGTTCTAAGGAGTCAAGATGCTGAAAAACCAATGGAAGAAACCAATGTGCACGAAGACGCCTTCATTTTGTTTCCTTGTGTGTAAAATTAGGCCTCTCCCATGGCTGACATTCTAAGATTCTTCCAGGAATTGCTTTCTTAAGGGTTTGAAAGTTGTACAGTTCTCAACTGATGACATTTCAGAGCAGAACTTATTCTATGGGAGTAAGCTGATTGTATCAGGAATGTGTATTCTTACTGCATTCCTATCATGTTGCTAAAAGAGCACAGTTAGCAATTTCTAAGTGGATCTGATATACCTCATGCCAAGTGCAAAGATGTAATAAAAACACACAGAACTCAATGATGAGAAGCAGAAAATAAAAGTACCAAGAGAAGAAAGAAAGAAACAAAGAAACAAAGAAAGAAAAAATGTTTTAAAAACTGAAAAGTATAGAAAAGGGAATTTAAAATATTTCTTAATGAATTAAGTTGAGGGGAGATGGTAATAAAAGGAAAAGTCTATCTCTATTACTAAAATGAGAGACTGATACAGAGGTTTATGTAATTTATATTTTTATATGAATTTTCCTGAATTGTCCCAGATCCTCTCTTTTTGTCAATCTGAACTATTTATATCACCTTCAAACAAATGATACATCATCCACAAGTTCCAAAACAAGGATAGCTCTCATACACATATCTGAGGTTAAAAACCAAATCATTTTCTACAAAAGCATATAATTTTCAAGTTGCCCCAAGGCCAAAATGAGAAAGAAAAAGAAGTTCTCAGACTCTCAAGAAGCTTTGTTCAAGAATGTTAAATGTTTGAACCTTTGACAAGAAACGTCTAAAAGTCTCTCCAATAGTTAAATTCTCATTTTAATGTGTATTGCAGAAGATATATATATAAAGAAAAACTTTGTTGGATACTCTGAAAATTAAAGGGAGAGGAATTCATTGCACAAAAGAGCTCTGGACTAGGAGACCAGGGGCCAGCCTCTTACCCAAGACATTCACAAAGGCTCTGAGCTCTACCTCCTTCCTCTCTAACAGTCTCTTTGCAGAATTTCATTTAGAACTTTATAGTCAGTTCAACTCCTGACCCGTTGTTGACTAAGTATGACTTTTTTGAGTCTGTCTGCTCATCAACAAAAATAGAGTAAAATACCTGTTTCACAGAGTTGTTGACAACTAAGTAACAAACCACATAATGTGCTCACAAGGTAGGATGTGTTTAATGAATGTTAGCTCCCTTCCTCCCCTACTCTCCTTTCTGCATCACTGTCCTATTACATTAGAAATATAATTAAGTACCTTATAAAAATCTTTAAAGTATAATAATTGTATTCAATTTTTTAAATTTTGGAATGAGAAGTGATTTACATACAAAAAAGTGCGTAAAGTACACACAAAAAAGAACACTTTTTTACATATGCATATTACCAGGTAATTGTCTCCCAGAGTCAGATACAGAACATTTATTTCTCACAGTGAGACACAGAACATTTATTTTCAGTACCCCAGAAAACTCTTACATGTCACCTCCAATCAGTACCCCTTCCGTGATGACCATTATTCTGACTTCCATTGTTATCACAAAATTTAAATATTGTTTAAATGATAACTAATCTTAAATATTTTTAAACAATATCAGAAATAAATGACATTATATCCCATACCAAGGAATTTAAAAAAGCAAACGTTAAAGCAAAGGAAGTAGAGCTACTTACACTAACACAGAGCGATTGCAAGATATAATGTCCTATATTGTAACATTATTATAATGTTACTATATTACTTTATCATTGAAGATTAATAGTGGAAATTTTAATAGAAAGGATGGGAGATGGAAAGAAGGAGAAGAAGAATATGACGAAGTTCTTCAAGTCACTTTTAAATCCTCACCAAGTGTGCCTCACTTAGCAACAGGGGAAACATTCTAACTAAAGTCGGCCACTAGTGCCTAAATTGGAAGCATTATAGGAAGCCTTGATGGACCACATATTTACAGAAGCAAGTGCCTTCCTCTCCCTCTGACTTGGCCACTGCCACATCCTGAGCTGAAACTCATAATCCCTGCAGATTCCCACCTTCCTTACCCCATAGCCAGAGGGTCAAAATGAAAGGCAGCAGAGCTGATGGGTTCAGATCTTTGCAGCCTTTCTGTGCAATAATAGGGACACCAGAACAGGGGGCTCTCAGCTCTTCCTAAAAGTCACAATC
Source organism: Sciurus carolinensis (assembly GCF_902686445.1). Taxonomy (NCBI): domain Eukaryota; kingdom Metazoa; phylum Chordata; class Mammalia; order Rodentia; family Sciuridae; genus Sciurus; species Sciurus carolinensis. The sequence continues at coordinate 150,692,045 of NC_062215.1, read as the reverse complement.
AAATGTAGTTCCTCCTGAGATGTAGGGAGTAAGCATAGCCACAGAGAGTGGGGTGATTTTACCTGGTGATTGATCAGAACCAGTCCAATGGGAGAAGGCCTTGTCTCAAAGTTCTGAACCTATCTAATTTACTTCTGTGCAAACTGACTTTTTGTTAATAACCTGGATTTAACCAGTAAACAACTAAGTTGTTTCTCCAGCAAGCAGTAAGTCACAGGCTTGTTTTCAAAGAAATGCAAATCAGGTCATTGGCTGCCACCCCCATTCTCCCCTTTGCAGGTAAATGTGGATGGGTGGACACACCACACCGTGAATCCTTTCTTGTTTTCAGTTGCCAGAACGAACCTTGAGAGCCTCCTTGTTAACAATTCTCACAGCCCAAAACCTTCTCCAGGGCAACACTCGTTTCTTTCGCTCTTGCTCTGTTATTTGTGGAGATGAGAAACTACCAAAGTCTTTCTTATAATGGCCCTTCAAATCAGTTGAACCTTTATTCTTTAAACTAAACACTACAGCTTTTGGCCATTCCTCAGAGCCCTTATTTTCCAATCCTTAATTACATTTTTGCTCCTCTCTGGAGTTCTGCCAGTCCCCCACATCCTCCTTAAAGGGGAGACACAAAGTAGCCACAGTTGGGGTCAGACCAGTGCTGGGAAAAGCTGACAGGCCACTTCCTGCCCTATGGCTTTCATACATCCCACTAACTTATTGGCTTTATAAATAAATAGCACTTATTTAAATAACTCCACAGGGCTGCCATATTGAGTTGAACTCCACCTTTTCCATCTTGTACCTTAGCATTTTTATTTTGTCTTCAACCCCTTGAACTTTTTTTAAAATATCTCATTCAAAATGTCTTGCCCAATGAATTATTCCTTCCTGTCTCTACTTCCCCACCAAAAAAAAAAAAAGAAAAAGAAAATTTCACAAATTCAGGAAAGCCCTCCAGAGGCCAAGCCATCATTCAAGATTTACCAAGAACCAGGTGCAGTGGCACACGCCTGTAATGCCAGGGGCTCAGGAGGCTGAGACAGGAGGATTGCAAGTTCAAAGCCAGCCTCAGCAAAAGCAAGGTACTAAGCAACTCAATGAGGCCCTGTCTCTAAATGAAATACAAAATATAGGACTGGGGATGTGGCTCATGGTCGAGGGTCCCTGAGTTCAATCACCTGTCCTCACCTTCCCCTCAAAAAAAAAAGATTTACCAAGAGTTTCCCTTTCTCCCCATGCCAGCCCCAAGGCAAATGATGTAACACAGTGGTAATGATGACCACTGTTTATTGAGAGATTATGCTAGGAAATGCAACATTCATATGGCCATATGAGGCAGACCTTATTCCCCATTTTATTGAAGGACCTAAGGTTAGCTAGAGTAAGTAATCTGCAGTGACCACAGAGCACATGAGAGCTGGATGCAAACGTGGATCTCTCTGATTACCAAACTCACCGGGGCCACACTGCCCCCCCAAATCACCGCTCACTGCCATTTGTCATTTGTGTGTAACCCACTAAGCAAATGTGACTCCATTCAAAGAATATGTTTGGTTTTCTCCAGTGGGTGCCTGGCAGACTTAGAGGGGAGAAAATGAAAGAACGAAAGTAAAAGAGAGAAGGAAGAGGCAGCAAGTCAGACAGGAAGGCGAGGAAGTTGAGGCAGCATTGAAGGACACTCAGATCTTTTAAGTGGTCCTCTCTGTGTAAGGCTTCTAGGAGCTCTGTCCTTCCTGATTATAAAATAATGTGGGTCAGAAACAAATTGTTTTATGGTCCCAATAGAATGTTGCACGCATCTCCCACAATGCTCCTTGAGCATAAAGAATTTGCCAGCTACCGGCAGGAGTAAAGTCTCCAGTGAAAAGGTTCTCTAATGAGATATTTGTTTAATCAGTTGCTCCAACTGTTAATTTACTTCCAAATAATTTGGAAGGGATCAACATTATTTACCATATTAAGTCTGCTACTGCATTATCAACAAAATGAATTTATGAGAATGGAGTATAAATGTGGGGGAAGGAAACTTGAAAGCCATTTGTCTGTATGTGGCAAGACAACTCTGTATACAAACATCTAGAGACAGGGCCAGAGCTGAGCACAGAACTGCAGTTAGAAGCCTCTCTCAAACAATACAACCCAATCTTTTATTACAAGATGTTTGTGTACTACATGGGTTTAAATTTTTTTAAATAAATTGTTTTAGCATTTCATCTGCCCAAAATCATTGTAAGTAATTTTTTTTATTTAAAGAGGAAAAAAAAAAAAGACTTAAATTCTGTGAGGAAAATATTAGGGAAAATACAGCAAAATAATATACAGTAAAATTTAATAAGAAATGTGGATTTGGGGAAACTTGGCTTTTGAAAATTGATTTCAGAGAATCAATTTTTAAAAACTCCTAAGCAGAAATAGAATTTTTAGTTCTTGATCAATATCAATTCTACAAACCCAATATTAATAGGAAGAATGACCCAAATGTTAAACTTTTCCATAAGGATTTGATGAACTTTCTCTCCTGTTTTAAAAAAAGAAATGTCCTACTTTTTAATACCAATTCTGACTAACACTAGACCCACGCTAAATCAAATAAAGATGACTTAAAATTTTTTAAACTAATTTCATGAGTTTTCTAATAACTTTAACCTCATAGATCTTAGTTACATTCTTATAGAAAATTGACAAATTTATCAATGTGTATTTAAATGCTAACAACTAGAGGACTGTATTGTGCAGCTGCTCTGGTACAGATGTTTATCTTTCAAAATAAAGACATTTGTTTAACTTTCTAAACAAATAGTTTCCAGATTTCTCAACAGTCCTTCTAAGGTTGTTTGTCTCCGTAATCTGCTTGCTTGCTTGCAGAAATAAATCCATTTCAATCACTACCTGGTCAAAGTTTAAACTTAAAAATAGACTCAGCAGTTAATCAATAGGTTGATCTGCTGATGCAGTAGAGTATAGCTAGGCCTGATCAGAGGTCACCCAGCTAAAACAGTCAACAACTTACTCTTGATATAATTCAGCATTGAAATTCCAACCTAGCAATCAAACCTCATCACATGGATTTAGTGATATGCAGGTCCTCAATCAAAGTTTGCTGGAATTGATGTCAAGTGAAATATGTGTGTGTTACACTCCTTCATTGTATGATCGCATGACAATAATCAATAAATAGTTCAGGTCTACAATTAAGGTATTCTCTGTTTTTCTACGCGATAATTCCTCTAACACTGCAGGGTTTATTAAGTAGTGTAAGAAAAGTAAACATATAAATGTACAGCTCTCACCAAAATTAATATACTCTGATTTAATATTCTCTTTGTATAGGAAAGTTTCATAATGAAAAAAATATAGAAATTGTTCTGTGCCACCTACATGGTTACCTGGATTTAAATATGATCTAATTAGGCCACCTTCTGGGTGACTCTGCATGAGGCTTTCAACTTGTAAGTTCAAGTGCTGAAAGAAACTTACATGGCAAACATCTCCTCTGGGTTTTATTTTTACAAAGTTGTATTGGCCTGGATCATCTATAATCTCCAGATGTTTGCAGATCTTTCACTGTAGCTTTGGAAAAAACATGTAGTAAGTTTGAGTACTTGATAAACTTTCCTCTTCTGTTAATGACTTAAGATGCCAATAGAACACGGAACAATTTAACATCAAGTGAGTTTCACATCTCTCCTTGGAAGTAAACACTTCCTAAAATCACTTATCCAACAAAGTCAGGCAAGTAACATCATCAGCATCTAACAGAAAGCAACAGGGTAGGAAGACCTGAATTTCCTTCCTCCTCTGCTAGAATGTGGTGAGCCATCATGAGGGACATTTTTAAAGTATCTGTGCCTCATCTTCATCCCCTTCCCTGCTCACAAGACACATTTGAACAGCCCTAGCAAGTGTTTTGAGTGTCTTGATGTCGGCACCTGGAGAGGGTGCCAGGGTCCACATAACAGACAAGGCAGGGCATATCAGCAGTCCCAGGCTGGGTCTCCATCTCACCATAATGGCAGAGGACCAGGGACAGAGACCCCAGCTATAAGTCTCTGAAAGGCAGTGTGGGACTGGTTGAAGGGCAGTACCCTGAAACCAGAGTACCTGGCTTTGTATCCCAGCTCTGGCAATTTGTAACCAGGTCACACTGAGCCAGTGTTTTACTGCTCTGGGCCTCAGTCTCCTCATCTGAAGAGAAGTGATACTGAATAATATCCACCTCAACATGTTATTGCAAATATTAACTAATGCATATAAAGTGCTGACAAAGTAGTTGGCCCACAGAGCATGCAGTCAGTGTCAGCCATTCCTCATTATAACTGGCATCCCAATGTCGCTATAAATCTCTAGATTGTTTAATGCTTGGATTTATTGTTATTGATTTTCAACTTAAGTCTCTTCCTCCTCTGAACCACCTTGCAGATATCTACCAACTGTGTCAAACTGCAGAGAACATATCAACTTGACACAGATATCAACTTTAGAAAGTTGAACTTTCTAAAAAGTCTCTTCTAGCAGTTTACTTCTCTGCTCAAAAACTTTTAATGGCTCCCTACCTCCAGGAATACACCCAAAATTCTCAGTCTAGTTTGAAAAACTCTCTATAATCTGGCTGTAACCTGCTTTTCTGATCCTCTGCTCCAGGTAGACTGATACCCCTCTTCCTTGTATCACACACCTGATACATATTTTTATTTCAATCTCCATATACATGCTACTAGATATACAATAAGTGGTTAGTAAGCATTAATTTTTTTCTGGCAGCCTGGAATTTGGATGTTTATGTCTGACTGTAGCAGAGGATCCTGAAGGTTGTGGTCTAGCCAGAGGGAAGGTTTACACAGCAAATTCGGTCTGACCACAGAAGATCCTGAGAAACTCAGCAACCATAACAGGAATAAGCTAAGGCCAGTAGCATAGATCACCCACATTGTTTATTTAGTCTCAGCTGTGCTCAGAAATATATAATATATATTAAAGCTATTTTAAAAGAATAGCCCTATGGAGGAGTTTGGAGAAAAATTCTAAGTGAGAGATCTAAAAATAAGGCTGTAGAGTCCTACAGGATTCTTAAAAGTAGTAGCTGAATCCTTGTTTAAATAGCTCAACTATAAATCTTATTCACTCAAACTTTTCCCCCAAGGGTTATCCACTTTAAGAGGAATTTATTTTGATTTATTTACACAAAGCAACAAAGGAATCTCTCCTTCTGATCAACAAAAACTTCCGCACCATTGACAAAACTGACTTAAAAACTCACTGTTAGGATGGTGTGCTTCCTCTATGGTGCCACTGGGGTCTAGGGAGGATATAGTACAGAGGCCAACATACTTGGGATTAAGAAGAGGCCCAGAGTGGGTGCCGATAACCCCTGAGGCCCGGAGGAAACTCTCGGAGTGTTTACCACCAGCTCTGCACTGAGGAAGCCAACAGCAACCCCCCTGACAACTCACAAGATGAACATCTTCCTTCCACTGTGCTGTTCATTTTGTGGCCATTGAAAAAGGACAAGAAAAAAAGAATCGGACTTAATTTTAGATCATGGCAGAAAGTTTGAACGATAGCTTCCCCTTATATGAAGGAGTCACTTTTAACAAATATGTACAGCCTGGAAACACAGACCTTCAATTTTGTGCTCTCACTAGCTACCAGTCACAAATTGGTAGCCCTTGAGCAAAATAGAGATCACGGAGGTTTTGTTTGGTCAGCACAGTGGTTTTATCCTTTTTTTCTTTTTAAATGCCTTTACACAGGATATGTTCTCTGCAGTTTGCCCCACTGCACTCGTGGTCTTACATCATCTCAAATTTATGTTATCTACTAGTTCCTGCCTGGAGGCGTTTGAGTTTGCAGTTTCTGGTGGAATTTACCCTTTTGGTCGGATGGCTTCTTATGAATGGACTTCAGTGATAACAGTTGGCATGTACCCTTACACATATGCTCATTTCCCTTCTACCTCTGCACACCGTTCTCTGCAAGACTCCATCAATGCAGACGTAGTTCCTTTTTTAAGCAGTCCATGGTACAGGTCCTTGGAAATCTGTTTTTTAAAAATCACCCAATGAAAAGGGGCCACTCCCACTTCCCACTCACCAATTCTGCTTATCTCCATCCTCTTTACCCACACAGCTCAACTAGGGCTAAAGGCAGTTGGGATTTCCAGGACTTGGTTTCTGAATTGATACTGAAAAACCAAGTCATTGAATTTGCCATCGATATCTTCCAGCTTTGAGTGGCAAGTTAGAATCTTCATTGTTCGTGGCTTTGAGCCTGCCGACACCTCACAACCATCTCTGTAGAACCATCTCCCTGGTCCAGCTCACCAAGAGCAAAGTGGCCTTTGTTGCTTTGGGTTTCACCAGAACATTTCATGTAAGTAAAATGCCTGGCATTCCATCTCTCAGCCATGGAAAGAGGAAGGACAGAGTTACCCTTTGACATAAACAGGACTCATCCAGCAAGTAGCCACAGGCAAATGCTGGCAACATGTAATTAGCCAGCTGGTCATCTCTATTTAAATCCACCCTCTTCTCTAACTGCCAAGCTTTGAAGAATTAAATATTTTCACATGCCAGGCATAGTTCAAAACCAGATATTTAAAATCTGTTTTCATGTTGTCTCCTTTCTCCTTAGCAAACTGGGGTCAAGTAAGTTAATACCTCAACTAAAAGGGTACTAAAGTTTTTGGTGGGAGCCAATTGTGAAGTCAATCTAAACTTTCCTTGAACTCTTGCTCAAGAAGAAAACTTCTCAAGTCTTAATTATCTTTGGGACTGGAATGTGCAGAGCCCATCTCACAGTCTAGTCCAGCTTCTTCAGTAGGACAAATATTTTTGCTTTTGGCCTGCATTGCAAAAGATATGCTTGGTTATCAAAACAGACCCAAAGCATGCATAAAGTAACTGAAAACCATGGTTGAGCTTGACAAAGCCTAGTTCTTATCTTTCTGCCTTTATAAATCCCAATCTCTTGTTCAGGAGTCTAGGAAATAAACAGCCATTCCTGGAACTTTGATACATCCACATCCTAGGTACCCCCACTTCTTTAGAATCAGCCTTTCCACATGCCAACTCTTCCTTGGCTTTCCCCTGGGGTTGTGATTTGTTTACTTAGTACAACTAAACTCAGATGACATGGTACTAATCAAAGCAAGAGCATTGCAAGTCATTAATTTTTCCATCCCCCTGCTGACATTCAAGTCTGAAAATCTCCATAATCTTGGACTTTCTTGAGCAAGAAGTTTACAGTAAGAGATCACAGGCGTAAGGGTTTAGTCTTTTATCATGGAAATATTAAGATTCTGTCTGACATCCTTCTCTGGCTAAAAAGTGGACAGTTAAGTCATTTGAGATTTCAGGAAAAACAACTTTCACAAAGAAAGAGCTGATGGAAAGTATCCTACCTTGGGACATTCGTTTACTGAAATAATTTCCAATTTTGTTATTATTAATTACTCATTCCAGTGAGTAATAAATTAAACATTTTTAGAATTCTAATTTTAAAGAGAAATGACAAGATGTCTTCTTTTATTTGTCAAACCAGAGAGCCATAGTTTATATATCAAATTTACCATATAGGCACTTATGAGAATTTAATCTCTGCCAAATATTCTACTACTTCTTAAGGGCTTTATTTGTCAAAACTGCAAATGCATGATTAGGACAATTGTAGAGTACAGCTTGATGTATTTGTCACAGATCTCTTTAGAACCACTCATTTTTTATTATATGGTTCCTAGGGGAAAAACAAATCCCTGGCCTTTTTTTTTTTTTTTTTTTTTCTGCCTGCTCCATTTGGAGATAAAACCCCAGATGTATATGTATCTGGTGTCAGATGCTAAGAAAGACCATGTTTTCAAGACAACCATATATGCTGTTATTAAACAGCTTGGGACGAGATGGAAGCCATTTGGTTGACTTTAGCAAAACTACTCGTCTTCACTAAACCTAAATTCCTGCCTCCCATGCCTGGCAACATTGCCCAATTTCTGAAATCCAGTCCCTCTTCCTTTCTTGTTTGTAATATTCACTCCATGTTCCTCCCCAGTTGTGCTTCCTGGATCCAGGTTGAATCTGTCCCCTGCCCCTGACTGCACAGGGTTGATTATGTCTCAAGTGGCCTCTCTGTCCAGTCATAGTTCACTGGGTGCATCAGCTTGTTATGGCCATTTCCCACAGTATCACGATATAACTATGTAACTCTTTATATATCTAATGATAGTTTCTGTTGTGGGTTGAATTACAACCCCCCAAAAAGATAATCCTAGTACTAAATCCTAATCCTAGTATCTGTGGATGAGATTTATTTGGAAATATGGTCTTTGCAGATATAATTGAGTTAAGATGAAGTCAGCCTGGATTAGGGTAGGCTCTATATTCAATAGTGGCGTCCTTATAAGAAGAGGGAACTATGGACACCAGGACACAGAGACACACAGAGGGAGAAACGCATGTGAAGATGGTAGCAGAGAAGGGATATTACCAGTGCAAGTCCAGGAAAGCCCAGGATTGTTGGCAACCAGAAGCCTGAAGGAGCCATGAAACAACCTCTTCCTCAGAGCCTTCCAGAAGGACCCAACTTCACCAACACTTTGATTTTAGACTCCCAGTCTCCAAAATCTTTAGAGAATAAATCTTTGTTAGTCTCCCAATGTGTGGTGTTTTATTATGGCAGCCCTAGGGAACTAATACAATTTCTCTCACACTTTGGGAGAATTACTCAGTTCATTTAACAAACATTTATTCATCACCTACTGTCTGCCAGGGGCTCTGATAAGTATTTTGAAAAGCACCATAAATAAAGCACAGTCTCTACTGCTCCAAGACTCCTAAGCCTGTTGGAGAGAGAATGCTACATGATAAGTACAGGAAAGGAGGTCACACAGGCTATTGAGAAAGCAGGGAGGACACTTATTCTAGCTCAGGGTTCAGGGAGGGCGAGATAATGCCTAGGGAAAGTCCTGAAGGATGCACTCCCCAGAGGAAATCTGCAGGCAGGGGGAAATAAACAGCTTCTCCTCTTCCACACCCATCTTGAAGACAGCCTGTTCCTGCAGCACAGGAATTCAAATGGCAAAGTTAAAGCACACTGCACCACATTATGATCTTCTCTGGGGGCTTTTCCGCAGCCTGAAGTTTCTTGCCAGTTTGGCTCTAAGGGAGAGAAAGTACATCCGTTTCTTCTTAGGCTTGATTTTGGCGAGAAGGGTAAGATCTGTTTATTTTTTACTTTTGTGTCTAGAGCTCATACAATTGGAAGTGTTAATGAAATACCACTTTCCTTTGTAGATAGTATTGCCTTTGAAACAAAAAATGTTGGGCTGAGGATGTGGCTCGTGGTAGAACACTTTCCTAGCACGCACAAGGCTCTGGGTTTGATCCCGAGCATTGCCAAAAAAAAAAAAAAGTGAAGCACAAAATGCTTTGAATCCAGATTAATTTAAAGAGAGTAAGGTGTAAATACTTTCAGACAGAAGTTTATTGAGTCTTCCCATGACAAAATTTACATACACACACATAGGAAAACAACCAAAAGAATGATGCATTGAAAATTTGGAAAATAAAAACACAGATAGATGATCTTTTTTAAGTATGCATAGCCTCACCATCCAGAGGTTATTACCATATTAATATTTTGATGGATTTCATACTACATTGGGGGTTTTTTTGGTACTGGGAATTGTACCTAAGGGTGTTTATTCACTGAGGCACACTCCCAGCCATTTGCCTAGGGTCTCACTAAATTGCTGAGGCTGGCCTTGAACTTGAGATCCTCCTGCCTCAGCCTCCTGAGTCGCTGGGATCACAGGCATGCACCACTGCACCCAGCTAGATTGTTTTTCGTACTTAGTTTGTACTTTTTTTTGTACTCCCATAAACAGTCTTGCATCCAGCCTTTTATACACAACTTAGAGCATAAATATTTTCCTAGGCCTTTAGAAACTCTTTATAAACTTAATTTTAGTTACTATAAAATATTTGGTTACACAGATGCCCATAGTTTACATAACCAGGTCTTGAGTTGGCCATTTAGGTTAGATCATAACTCTTAAAATAGCCTTAAGATGGGGCTGGAGTTGTGGCTCAGTGGTACAGCATTGCCTGGCATGTGTTGAGGTACTGGGTTCGATTCTCAGCACCACATATAAATAAATAAAGGCTCATCAACAACTAAAATAATATTAAAAAAGAAAAAAATAGTCTTAAGATAAAATTAATGAGTTAAGTGGAGATTTAAAATAATTCCATCATACACTTACATTTGCCTTTTTTGTGAAGACCATTTTATCATCAGGAAACTGATTTAAAAAAAAAAAAGACCAAGATTGGACACTGTCAGCAAGTCTTTCTTTCCCACCTCCAACACCCACCCCCATAAAGATTTTCCTATCATTGGAATATAGCTCTCTATTGATTGGCAATCATCTTCTAATTTCTTGGTAAAGCTAGATGTGAAGCAATAAGTATTCTGAGACCTCAGCCCTACTCCTTGGACTGAATATTGGCCAAGTCTCCCTATTCGGATCTATGGTGAGTGCTTCAGCTCTGGCCCAGGATCCTGCTTTGCTCTCTAAGGCATACCCTGTGGGATCACTCAAGTCTACCTTGCTGCTAGTCCCTCTCAGGACCCTGTTGGAGCCCAAATTTTCTCAAGTCACCATTCCCACCCCATCTAGTCTCTCTCCCTCTCTCTCTCTCTCCTCTCTCTCTCTCTCTCTCTCTCTTTCTCTCTCTCTCTCTCTCACACCACACACACGCAACTTTGCTTTTTTATCAGTTCCTATTTTTCTATTACAGTAACTATCTTAGTCTATTTCTGCTGCTATAACCAAATACCTTATACTAGGTAATTTATGAAGAACAGAAAGTTATTTCTCAACATTCTGGAGTCTGGGAAGTTCAAGATTAAGGAGTTAGCAAGTTTGGTGTCTGGTGAGCACCTGGTCTCTGTTTCCAAGATGGTGCCTTCTTGCTGTCTTCACATGGCAAAAGGGAAAAAACATGAACTCCCACAGCAGAACAAATGGAAAGTTCAGGCAGCACTCTGAATCCTCTTTTTTAAAAATATTTTTTAGTTGCCAATGGGTTTTTATTTTATTTATTTATATGTGGTGCTGAGAAGTGAACCCAGTTCCTCGCACACGCTAGGCAAGCACTCTACCACTGAGCTACAACTCAGCCCTGAATCCTCTTTATAAGAGTACTAATCCAGTTCATGAGGGTAGAACCTTCCCAGCCTAATCATGTCCCAAAGGCCCTAGCTGTTAATATAACCACCCTGGGGTTTAAGTACCAACATAAGAATTTTGGAGAGACACATATGTTTAAACCACGGCATTAACCAATCTACTACCAGTATTCCCTGATGCCCTAGACCTTACCATGAACCTCACCTGATCCATGTTACATAAACTCCTTTACCTGTGTTTATTTACCTGGGCTCTTGAGAATCACTTACCTGTGGAGACACAAAGTTACTTCTTAAATCACTGAGGCTAGATGTTGCGGCGCCCCTTGGTTTTGTAAAACTTCCAACCCTCCCAGCTCAAACTTTGCCATTGAGTAGTCCTCCAGCATATTCAGGGTCCATCTTGCCACCGCAGTGAGCAGTGCTAGTAGCAGTAGGCCCAGCCCCCTCCTAACTTGCAATACATGAACAGGTAGCACAGCAGCCACTTTGAAAAACACTTGGGTAACAGACCTAGGTACAAATCCACAGAATCAAAAGCAGCATTTTTTTCCTCCACAATTGTTTCTGCAGCAAAACCTGGTCGTGCTAGTTTCCTATGGCTGTTGTAAGCCATCACAAAGTTGGTGGCTGAAACATTAGAAATGTATTCTCTTACGGATTGGGAGATCAAAAGTCCACACCTTATTTCATGGAGCCAAAATCAAAGTGTTTGAAGGGCTGCACTTATTTCTGAGGCCCCAGGGGAGAAACTGTCTCCTACCTTTTCCAGCCCCTCGTGATCACCAGTGTACCTTGACTTCTGGCCACATCAGGCCAATTTGTCTGCATTGGAGGTCATGTCATATTTCCCTCTTCAAATCTCCCTCTGTCTTCCTCTTACACTGATCCATGTGATTAGGACCTGATATCTTTGGGTGGCCATTATTTAGCCTACCACGTTGACCTGAAAGAAAATGAGACTTTTTGTGATCTTTACCTAGCGTTCTTAATGTGAATAGTCATGTCTCACTAAAGAAATATTCATATGTGGGATGACAGAGTGCTGCTCCAGAGCCTCAGAGGGAGGTTGAGTAATGTGCATATAGGCACGGTTCTTCCTTCTAAAACTCAGACGAAGTCTGCATCATTCTGAAACACACTTGGCCCCAAAGTTTTCAGACAAAGGTCTGTGGTTCTAAATTCCCAGTCCTTGCCATCTGCATAGCATTTTGCAGCCTTTTCACCTACACATCACTCCTGTAAGCTACGCAGCGTAGGTATCATTACCCCTGTTTTAGAGACAGGAACTTGAGGGTTTAGTATCTTGCCAGGGTTCCCATATTAGTCAGTAGCAAAGACTAATTTTCCCAGAGTTCATCAGAGCCGCCTCCCCAGAGAGAGGCAATCTGAAGTCAATTACTCTAAAGCATACCATTTAAGTATTTTGACTGCTGAAGGTTTAGAAATAGCTTTCTGAATCTTGTCAAATGATAGAACAGATAGACCCTGAGCCAAGATTAAACAAAGGAAACAGGAAAGGTACGAGAAAATATTGTCTAGAAACTAAGGCAGCTATGGAGACCATAGGCTGATTGACTTGCCTTTGTAAACTCTGTAATTTTTTAAAATTCCTATTTATGCATTGTTTAATTTGGGGAGATGGAGGGGGAAGCTGCACTCATATAGAATTCACATTTTGTTGCAGGCAGGTTGACACACCATTTAAAAACCGAGGACAATAATGCTTCCTTTCCAGGATGATCATGAGAATTCAATGACTGTGTGAAGTGCCTAACACAGAGCCTTAAGAAGCAGGAGCTACCTTCCCCCTCCTTCCTCTCAAGCTCCTCCTGGTCTCCCCAGCACCTTATCCCAGTTCAACAAACCAACCTCATAAAGTTGAATTTTTGGAAATTCAACCTCCCCATTCCCAGGCTGCCAAGTCTGTGTAGAGGCCACCAATCCAACTTTCCCAGCCTGGCCAAGTCCTGGGCAGCACATCCAAGCACACATCCCGTTTGGAATTGACATGCTTCCCTGCCAACCTTACGCAGGCATAAGCATATCCTCTCCAGTCATCCCTCTCCCCTTGTGCTTTCCTTCCCGTGGTATTCCACCTCCTCCACACGCAATACAAATGAAATCTGGATAGTATGCCCAGAGGACTTGTGTTTTAAATGTGGAGAAGATTTAATATGGCATTATCAAATTTCTTCAAGCCCTATATTATCCTTTAATTACCGTGTACAAACTTGGCATCAAATTTCCATGTTCACTGGATGAGGTGACACATGCCTGTAATTCCAGCTACTTAGGAGGTTGAGGCAGAAGGACCACACGTTCAAGACCAGCTCTGGAAACTTAGAGCCTGTCTCAAAATAAAAATAAAAAGGGTTGCAGATGTAGCTCAGTGGTAAGTGTCCCTGGGCTCCCTCTCTAGTATTGAAAAAAAAATTTTTTTTTCCTTGAACTCCTCAACTCTAATCTACACTTCCACTCTACCTAAGTCACTCACTCCAGTGGCCTCATCCAGAGTCTTCTCAGGCCAAATCCCATTCTGCCTACTGCAGCCGCTTCCATCTAGAATTATGAGCACCGATGTCCAAGAGTCTCCTTTCCCTCCCGTTCCCTCATACCCACACTCTAGCTACACATGCTCTTCCTTGACTCTTCCAACTGAGACTAGACCAATCCCTTGCTGGCCTTATTTCTGCCCTAACCAACCTCCAAGTCTACAGCCCCTGATGGATCTCCTGCTCTGACGTGTTATCTCCACGCCTCACTCCCTTGCATATCTGTTCTATAACTACTTTCCACATGAGCAACGAAACTCCCACCTGGGCCATTCCCACCGACTATTCCCTCTGCCTACTAATCGGACTGTTACCTTCTAGAGAAAAATTTCATAACCCTGTAGAATTTTGCCACTCGATACTTACATTCAACAAGCTCTGCTTTTCCCTTCCACTGGTGTACAATTATTTTAACTGCATTGATCAGCAACCTCCCCCCTGTCTCCTAAGCAATTAATTACTTCCAAATTTCAACACTCTTCTTAAATCCCTAAGCTACGTTTTTTCCCTTCATTCTCAGCATATGGCTTTATCTCTCCATTGAGAATAATACTAAAGCAATGATTACCCATCTCAGCCTCCCAATGACTAACTTGCCTGTATTTGCCACAATTTCTGGCGTCAGAAAGTGAATCGTCACACACCTTGTCAAAGGCCAAGCCCTCCACCTGTGCTCTTGATTCCAATCCTCTGTTTGCCCCATCAGTTATTCCTTCTTATACTTCCCATCCTTCCCTCTCCAGTAGCTCCTTCTCTCAGCCTATTAACATGCTCTAATGACTTCCATTTACAAAAAGAAGAGGAAAGAGTGTTTGATCCTAAGGACAATTACTGTCCTTTCTCTGGCTTTTCCTTCTCAGCTAAGCTTCTTGAAGAAGTTATTGTTCTCCTCACTCTACCTCCACTTCCTCACCTCTCATCACCTTTCCACAACCCTCAGTAAAAATCTGTTCCATATCTGCTCCCAACCACCTCCAATTTCTGATGCCAGTGGGCAGTCCCCAGGCCTTAGTTTCCAGGACTTCTCTGCTACTTCTCTGCCGCCTTCAGGAACCTTCCCCTCTCAATTTCTGTGGAAATATAAATATGGCAGTAACTAACTTAAGTGGTCATAAATGACCAGTGGCGAAAAGAATCAGTTCACCCCTGAGAGTGTCTATGGAGAGGAAAAAAACAATTAAGAGGAAACGTGTGCAGTAGTGTCCTCTTTCTGCTATGCCCCTTTTCCTTTGGCCAATGTAGCAACCTTAACCTCCTCAAGAACAGAACCTCGGTATAAGGTCGCCGAAATGTCATTCCTTGTAGGACTTCTATAAATCCTTTAGTTCGAATCCTGAATGTGGACTGTGCCACCAGGGTACCCACAGCTAGGCCTGAAATGGGGCAGGGGCAGCCGTTCACATAAGTGTGGGCAGTGGCTATTTCTCTTTCTTTTTTTTAAATAATATTTTATTTATTCTTTTTAGTTACACAAGTCAAAAAAAAGGACAATAGAATGTATTTTGACATATCATACATGCATGGAGTATAATTTCCATTCTTGTGGTTGTACATGATGTGGAGTTACATCAGTCATGTATTTATATGTGAACATAGGAAAGTGAGGTCCAATTCATTCTACTGTGTTTCTCATTCCAATTACCCCTCCTTCCCTTCATTTCCCTTTGTCTAATCCAAAGGGATTAGACAAATTCCTTCCCTCCTCTACCCCTTATTATGTGTTAGCAACCTCATATCAGAAAGAACAATGATGTTTGATTCATTATTTTTTTCTCCCTTCCCCCCACCCCTTCCACCCTCTTTTCCCTCTATACAGTTCTTCTTTCCTTCATTCTTACCACACTCCTTATCCCTAACCCTAAACCTAACCCTAACCCTAATGCTAACCCCTCCCACCCCCCATTATATGTCCTCATCCGCTTATCAGCGAGATCATTCTTGCTTTGGTTTTTTGAGATTGTCTTATCTCACTTAGCATGATATTCTCCAATTTCATCCATTTGCCTGCAAATACCATAATTTTATCATTCTTCATTGCGGACACAAATGGTATGCCTTGACTCCATGTACAAATAGAGAAACAACATGTATCCCATTTGTATACAATACTAATAAAAAAAAAAGAAAAGAAAGAACATTCAGATTTTGGTTTTTTGGAACTTGCTTAATTCACTTAGCATGATAGTCTTCAGATCCATCCATTTACTGGCAAATGCCATAATTTCATTCTTCTTTATGACTGAGTAATATTCCATTACATATATATATACATATATATATATGTATATATATATATATATATAAAGAGAGAGAGAGAAACAGAGAGAGAGAGAGAGAGCTGAGTCAAATGGTGGTTCCATTCCAAGTTTTCTGAGGATCTCCATACTGCTGCTTTCCAAAGTGGTTGCACCAATTTGCGGTCCCACCAGCAATGTATGAACGTACCTTTTTCCCCACATCCACACCACATTTATTGTACTTGTATTCGTGATATTTGAGTAGGGCTATTTCTCCCCACGCTGCTGCTTTTCAACATGGAACGCCAACATTCAGTTGCAACAAGGAACTCTAAGGAGTAGAATTCTAAATTAACCTGAAGTTCCAAGTTATATGAAACTATATTTCAAGGTGGAGAGTAAAACATTATTTAATGGGTTACTAGCTTGGTTCATAACTTTTTTGTATAAAATATCTTTAACTTGGAATCTTATTTAATGGTAGCTTAGCAAAGTGTAGAATCTTAAATTTTCGGGTCTTTGAGGATAAAACCATTTTGATCTTTTTAAAAGTTTCTGTGAGTGTGGCAAAACGTACATAGCATAAAATAGAAATCTTGACCCTTTTTAAATGTACAATTCAGTGGCCTTAAATACACTCCCATCATAGTGCTACCATCATCACCATCTGTCTTTTCATCTTCAAAACTGAAATGCTACATATATTAAAAATACCTTCCCATCCTTTCTCCCCTTTGCCCTTAGTGACCATTCTCTCCTTTCTCTCTCGATGGATTTCCACTCAATGAGATGCCTCATAAGGTGCCTCTCTAAGTAGAATAATATGGAATGTGTCTTCTGTAACGGCTTATTTTCACTTATCATAATGTCCTCAAGGTTGATCCATGTTACAGTATGTGTCAGAATGTCTTTTTTAAAGCTAAATAGTATTCCGTGGCATGTATATACCACCTTTTGTTTACCCATTCATCCGTCAGTGAACTCTTGGGCTACTTCCACATTCGGGCTACTGTGAACAATGCTGCTATGAACATAGGTGCACAAATATCTCTTTGAGTCCCTTGATTTGTAACTTATAAATATTTCGACATAGAGTACAAGGTCTCCATTTGTACTCTTGCCTTAGACCCCACAATGTGGGAGCAAGCCTGTGTGGGAGCTAAGAATTCCTATTTATCGAAGACAACAACTAGCTTTCACCTGAGGTGCCAGCTCCAGTGGCCTCCTAGAACCCTCTACCTATATCCGCATTGAGAGTCAAGCAGGGAGGAATCCCAGTGATCAGTGATGTCCGCCAGGGCCACACCTAACACTTTTCTTAACTGAGTCACATCTCTTCATTTCATGTGGGAGGAAACTGGGGTCAAGAGCAGTTCAAATATTTTCACACTCTTCTGAGGGGCGGGACAGAATGAGGACTCTGTCCGGTGGTGGCAGGTCTGAGCATTTATTTTTGTAATGCTGGAGGTGGGACAACTTCATCCTCAGAAGGCACAGGGAAGAATTGCTTCTCCAGCTCCTCACAGAGCTGCTGGGCTTGTGTTCAGAAAGAGGATATAGCATAACGGAATAATTAATTCAAAAAGATGTCATGTGAGAAAAATTCAGTAACTGGGGTTTTCTAACAAAGCCGATAGTGTTCTGAATTATGGAGAAATTATTCTGGCTTGATTTTAATGAAAAGGATGCGAACAATCAGTTTGGAGACACAAGGAAACGTTTTAATAGCAAGACTGAGTTTGAGGAATTTAAATGAGGATAAATGAGATAGATCTTAGAAATGGGCTATTAGTGAAATATATAAGCTAATACTTAATGTTACTCGCTTAACTGTCACAAGACATGAGTGATAAACATTAGGTGAACAGAAGAGATGACAGACAATGGTCTGGAACTTGTATGTGTGGTTGACCTTGGACAAGATAAAGCACTTAATTACTCAAAACTTTAGCTTCCTCATTTGTAATACAGAGGCAATAATATCTACCTTCATTGTTGCTATGATAATTAAAGATAATGAGATAGAAAACACAAATGCAGAAAGCAGGGATCTGAGTCATTAGTTATGTAGAATCTGTACCGTTCACTTACTCATATAATGACATTTTACTAAGCATCTGTTAAGCACCAACCATAATGGGTTGGGGGGGGTCCCACTTCCCCATCAAGAAGGAGAACGCAAAATCAAATACCACTAAGATAGAGCCAGTATCCGCCTCACTAGTTTATAATCCTCTTTTTGCTCATTCAAATCTGTTGGAAATCTGTTGACCCTGAAAATGTTTCCGGTCTTCTTCGTGGGAAGCCACCCAAATCTCTGAGGACAATGCCAACAGACAGTGCCTTGTTTACTCTCAGAAGCAGTTTGGTGCAATGGTTAGACACACATGATACAGCAGAAATTTAAAGATATACTGCTTGGACTCAACTTTCAGCTGTACCAGTACTACATGCATGAGTCAATACTTAACCTTCATTTACCATGCCTCAGACTCCTCATCTGTAAGATGGGTATGATGATAATGCCTCTTCATAGAACTGATAGGAGGTTTAAGTGAATTAATATGTTAATGTAGCTATGACAGGTCTGGTACATGCTCAGTGCTTTATATGTATAAATATGATATTTATCATCATTGATATCTAATATTCTCCTGTTTCAATTACAAACTGAGCATTGCTTCAAAGGGCTAGTGTGTGAAGAATCTCAAACTATAGCACTAAACAGGTGAGCCAATTATAGGTACATAGAAAAATCTGATATCCACCCTGGTACAAATGAACAGAGGGTCAAACTTCTCCATAAAATCCTGTTTCATTGCCAAGAGGTCTAGCTCTTCTCCTTCAGTCCAAAGGTTAAGAAAAAACAACTTCAAATTTAGAATGAAAACACTCTCCAAATCCTTTGCACCAGTGATTCCCCTTCTGGCAAACGATCCTAAGGTAAATTACCTCCTATGAGAAATTCAAAGATAAATGTACAATATTTTATCTGGAATTAAAACTGAAGCATCAGCAAAGGCACCAAATTCCAAAGAAAGTGTAAGTCCAAACATAATGATTTAAAAGAGTTAGCTGAAAATTGGTTCAACTCTTTTGAATTCCTGACTCATTGAAGAAATAAAAGGGCTGAGAAAGAGTGAGTAAAAGGAGGGTGTGGGGAGAGAATTTCTTGGGAAGAAATTATACTGTGTCCCTCTTCCCCACTGAAGTTAGGAGAATGCTTTCCCTCTTTCCCCAGGAAGAGGACTCAAAGGGACTATTTTTTAAAGTTTGAGATGCACCCCTGCCGTTGAAAGCACTGGGACTGGTTTCTAACATATTTGGGGGAAAAATAGCAACTAGGAACCGGAAAAAAGGGTTTTGTCTAGGAAGTGGTGGAGGGTGGTGCCAGGAATCAGATGCAGGTCCCCTATGAGACCGACTTGCCTGGGGTCCTGTTACAAGGGATGTTATCCAAGACCACATGGTAGGCAATGATAGAGCTCAACAGAGAAAGTCTGTGTGGAATGAACTGCTGGAAGACAAGGGGTGCAGAGGAGATCAGCCGGCCCAAGGAGTGTCTCTATTCCAGCAAGGGTGCCCATCCCCAGAGACAGTGGCCAGCTGCAGCCCATCTTATGACAGTGCAGGTAAGCACTTCCCATCCCACCAAGAGGAAGCTGAGCACACCCACCACCAGCTCTCCTACCCACTACATGACGACTATAATGTGGCTTCCTGTTTGGGACTGGACACTTTCACTTCTGAATGGAGAATCTGAGACTTCGAGCAACTTTATAATCAGAAAAAAATCACAAACCTGCCCAAGTTTTCAATCAGGTTCAGGGGAATATTTTCCTTCCACAGATGAGTTTTTTTCAAAGTCAAAATTTTGAGAGACAAAACTATGACTGCCTTCTGATCACTTCCTATGAACCCAATTTTTAAAATATGCCATTTACATGTTTTGTAATGTAATTTGAGATGGAGTCTCACTATGTTGCCCAGACTGGTCTTGAACTTGTGACCATCCTACCTCAGCCTCCCACCAGCCTCGCTGGTACTGCAGGTGTGTACCACCTTGTGGCCTTACATGTTCTTATACCATACAGAAAAAACTGCAACTCAATTAAGTATCAATTAGTAGGAAAATAATTTATAATACAGAAGTACTATATTTAGCTTATGCCTTAAAGGATGTATATGTAAAGCATTAAGAATTCAGAATGCCAGATGATATATGTAGTATGAATATGAGCATATAAAATATGTGTATTTTACATAAAGAGCATAATTATACACACACACAGGAAAAAGATTAGAAAGCACACTGAATTTACTAAAGACATTGTTCATTACATTCCTCAGTGTCTCCTACTGAAGATTCATATATGAAATTTCTTTTAGGATTAATGCTATAAAAAGCGGTTTAAAATGTGGTATAATGGTATAAAAAGTGCCATAAAATGTGGTTGTCTATTTTGTTAATGGACATAGTTAACTAATTATCTTCTCTAATCAATTACACCATGAGAGTTATTACATCTGTATTTTCCTTTACTGTGGGTTCTTATTTCTTTTATGTTTTCTTGTACATCCTTTTGCAAACTGTTTAAAATTAATTGTAGGTGAATTAAATGTAAGTGCCCAATATAATAAAGTTTTCCTTTTATTTAAATAAAAAAAAAAGAGCCAGGCATGTGGTGCACACCTGTCATCCCAGCAGCTCAGGAGGCTGAGGCAGAATGATCAAGAGTTCAAAGCCAACCTCAGCAAAAGTCAGCTCCTAGCAACTCAGTGAGACCCTGTCTCTAAATAAAATATTTTAAAATAGGACTGGGAACGTGGCTCGGGTGTCGAGTGTCCCTGAGTTAAATCCCTGGTACGAAAAAAAAAAAAAAAGCACACTATAAGTTAAAAAATGACTATTTTAAGGTGGTGTGAAGCAGCAATATTTATTTTCTTGCATATAGTTCTCTGTATTTTTCCGTTTTGTCTTTCTTTCCCTGCCTTCTTCATACCTATGCCTCAGTCACACTTCTGGCTGTGCAATGGCATTGCTTAACCGTTGGCAGTCAAGAAGTCACTTGATGCCCTGGCATGGCCACTTGTTCAATGTTTTGCAACTGTGTTCTGTAAACTATTAATTCCAAGACATGCAATGCACATTAACACATTCAGTATTTTTAATTTCCCTGCAAAAAAAGAAATTCTTTGAAATTGTTTAACTCAGGTCTTTTCCACACCTTGTTTTGACCAAACACAATGGCAAAACAAAACAAAACAGAAAGAAAATATTAGTTGTTTAAGCAAATAGGATCTGGGGAACCCTGTTTGGGAAATGCCACCCTGATTTGTTGCTCACCAAGGGAGCAATGATTTCAATTAGAAGGTTATTGCTAAGGAACTGGACGGTTCTAGGAGGTTACTCCATTCTTTTCAGTAAGTCTGCCTGACATAAATCTTGCTTCTCTGCCGGTTAGTAGAAGACAGGAGAAACCGCCCACAACTGGCCAGTAGCCTCACCCCACCCATCTTATGCAAAGACAGATAAAATGAAGCAAAAATAGGCCTATGATTGATAGGTACATCGAAGCAGAGGACTTTCAGAAGGCAATTATAGCTTGAAGAGTTCTCTGGACTTTATACCTCAATGCTTTATCATGTTGAGGGTAATTTCTCCACTATCTTTCTGGTAAATGCTATTATTATCTTGTGAAAGTCCAAAGTCGAATGGCCTTAAATGAACCCTATAACTGTTATAACCCTAGCACCATAGGCAGGAAGGTAAAGTTGTGTAGTAGGAAGGAAGATGAATATTTATCTAACCCTATAAATTTAGGCACAGGGCTCTCCCTGTTCCTTAAACATGCCTGGAAGCCATGAGTCCCTAACTCCTTTCCTGTTGACAAATCCCAAGAAGCCATCGCCAGAGTCAAAGTATCTAAAGCACATAAAAACCTTCAGAGTCACCAGAGCAGAGGGATATCATACAGGCCCCCCAGAGTACCTGAAAGGGCCATTTCTCTTTGACAAACCATTTCCCACAGCGGTCCCACCCACCCACCTAAAGTCCTCTGCAGGAATTTATGGATCGCGTGGGACTTCATCACACACACCCAAACTCAACCTTTATGAATACACAACTTTACTCCTCCTGAGTGTAAAAGGGCCAAATTTTGTATTCCCTGACATATTTAAAGAGCTGATGTTATGTGTTTGTGTTTTTTTTTTTTTTTTTTTTTTGAGGAGAGAGGTATAATTTAACCATACAGTGCTTAAAACTTTCTTCTTATACAAGTGTGATACTTATGGTATCCAATTTTATGTATCTTAGACACTAATATCTTCAAACACTGGCTTTAATCTCCATGTTCCCACTTTGGAGACTGAGCAGGAAAAGTCCCAAGTGACAAGCATTAGCAGATAAACGCTCACATCCAGAGGGAATTGGAGACACTTTTAACATCAGCTGGAAATCATTTCATAAGCATGTGGGAAGTGTTTTCTTTTATAATCTATATTTCATTTAGGGCCATGCGACTGATAGTTTATGGTTAAAACAAAGTAAATGAGCAACAGAATACTGTGGCCATAGGGGGAAAAGATGTTATGTTAGGGAAAAAAAAACACAAAGGGCACAAATAATATGTAGATCACTCAATGTGAGCTACTAAGTCCCCCAGAATTATGAAAATCATTTGTTATGTATGGACCCATTTTACAAACCACTGTTCTTCCTCCTAAATGTGCTCTCTATGAATGATAGAAATCCCATGTTCTTCCTATGATAGTCTGGTTAATTCAGATTCAGTAATTTCCTAATGGAAAAAAAAAAAGAAATTCATAAAAATTGTTCACTGACTACCTGGCAAAGGGCCTGAGACCATATTCAGACTGTGATACAACACATTTATTTGATTGCTTTCTTTTCAACACACATTGGAGCTCTCCAAAACTGGTTTTGCCTTCATTCCAAACTCTCTTGGCACAGCCCTTTTCTAGGTCCTTGGATGGAGTGAAAGGCATCTACTGTTGGTATCTTATTCAAAAAAACAGACGAACATGCTAGTGAAAACATACTAGTGAAAAGACTCAAATGCAAACAATCTAATATGGACGTCATGTGGGAACTTTGGTACAAGGCTGAAAAGTCTTAAAACTAAGAATGCTCAAGTTACTTGGTTTCATAAACCAATTTAAAAACAAAGAGAAAGAGTGAGGTGAGTGAACACACTTTGGGTAGGAAGCAAGTAGGTGGAAGGACCCTACTACCTGAGTCCTGGGATAGGCAATGTTCAGACTTCCTGTCTCCTTCTCTGCCATATTAGCCTCCCCCACCAATGAGGTGGTTGGGAGGGCCAGCGAGAAAGTGACAAGGTTGCAGTAAGGGGACCCCAGAAAGAAGGTTCCCTGGGCCCATGAAACACTTGCTTTATCAGAGAAATTCCAGAGTAAGTACACCTGGCCACAGCTATAGCTTCTGCTGAGCTGCCCAAGGTGTTATGTGTCTCTTGGACAGTGGACATGTGGGAACACATTGAATATCAGCACTGTTTGTCCAATTTGGAGATGACATCACCATAGTCCCAAGGTGACATGATCAGGATTTGTCCCTTCACCCCTTTCTATCTATAAGTATTCTTTCTTTCCCCATCTTACATTCCACTTATTCTATTTTCTAATGTGTTTTAACAGACTACTGATTTATTGTCTGTATTTAACACATCTTATGAACTCTACCTTCCTCACAAGCTATTTCCTTACTCATTATCTAAACCGAACATCCTGGAATTTCCCCAGTATCTCAGGAGCTGCTAGCTCACTTGCTGTGCGGACTCAACATTTCCTGTGTGCATTGCTTTCCTTCTGCTTTTTTCTAGCAAGGGAATATACATTACATACGGACCTTCTTTGTGTCAGTCAGCAGACGCCACAGATATCATTACAAGAGACCATGAAACACAACACAGTCTTCAGAATCTTCTATCTTCCAAACTTTGATTCTTTCTATGAGAGTATGAATAATGATTTTAAGGATATTTTGAGTAACCCTCTTGGGAGTTTGGCCTGAAAAAGGGAACACTACTAGTCTATGCAATCTCTGGGACATGGAATCTTTTCACTTCAATTTTGGATTAGTCGCATGTACAAAACACAATTGTTGCCTAAACTTCTTTGAAAAATTCACTTAGTATGCTAAGTGAGTCATCCATATAGGTAGAAAAGGAGCCTGGTAGCTTCACCCCACAGAGGAAAGGTATAGAACTAACAGAGCATGATCTGGCTATGGTTCTGTTGATCATAGCCAGAACCCAGCATTCCTGGCACTGGGATGCCAGAAACAGAATCTTTCCATTGCTGATTCATTGTGAGATTCAGCCAAGGTATCCACTGCCATCTAGTCTCAGGTTTACGGCCATCTGTGCAAAAAAGACAGGAAAAATCTTCAGAAAGAAAAGTAAGAAGGACTTTCAGGCCATCTTACAAGAGTCTCCCCAAAGCTTAACTTTCTCCTGCATGGCAAGGAGGGTGAGTTCATGCCCAGTGTCTGAAGACACATGGCCTAAGATCAAATCCCAGCTCTCTGAAAGCTACTATTGTACAATTCTGAGAAAACCATTTAAGCCAGGCATGGTGGTGCATGACTGTACTCCCAGCAACTCAGGAGGTGGAGGCAAAGGAGGATCACTAGTCTGAAGCCAGCCTCAGCAGCTTAGCAAGACGCTCAGCAAGTTAGTGAGACCCTGTCTTAAACTAAAAAAATAAAAAGGTCTCGGATATGACTCAGTAGTAAGTGCCCCTGTGTTCAATCCCCAATACCAAGAAAGAAAGACATCTAACTTCTGTGAATCTTTTTCATTTATGATGATGATGATGATGATGATAATGAGATGCCCACCTACATGGGTTATGGTTAAGATCAAATGAAATTACTTGCACAAGTGGCATTGCATGCTATATCTAGCTCATGCTACTCGTATTTGCTGTAGTCACTGCTATTGCAATTATTGTTGTTGTTGTTGTCACTATTATCATTAGCAGGACCAACTTTCAAGTGAGAATTATATTATTTTGGGAGTAGAATTTCTAAAATGCCTCCATACCTATTGGCCAACATCCCAAATCTCTTTAATGAAATAAAGCATTTTATTTTAAAATTGGCAAAAGATCTTAAAATGAGAATATCTCCCTGGAATGGTGACACATTGATTTAAATTCACACAGACTTAAATGTCCATTAATAAATTTCCTTTCTGGGTGACGGTTTTGAAAAGAAATGTGTATTAGGTTTCTTCAAAGGAACAGAATTATAATATATAGATATGTAAGAGATTATTATGGGAAATGGCCCACATAATCGTGGATGCCAAGACGTCCCATGATAAACTATCCGCAGCTGGAGACCAGGAAAGCCAGCATTGACATCAGTCCAATTCAAAGGCCTGAAAACCAGTAGCCGTAATCTGAAGGCAGGAGAAGATGGATGTCTCAATTCAGGAAGAGAGAACAAATTCATTCTTCCTCCATGTTTTAGTTAGCTTTTCACCACTGTTATCAAAAGACCTGACAAGAACAATGAGAGGAGGACAAGTTTATTTGGGGGCTCACACTTTCAGAGGCCTAGCCAGCTCCATTCCGTGGGGCCCTGAGATGAGGCAAATCATCATGGTGGAAGAATGTGGTAGAGGAAGGTAGGTCAGGACATGATCACCAAGAAGTAGAGAGGGAGGAAGAGAGAGAGAGAGAGAGAGAGAGAGAGAGAGAGAGAGACTCAACAAGGACCCCAGGGACCCATCTCCAGCCATATTCTACTATCAGGGGATTAACGCCCTGATTGGGTTAAGGCTCACATAACCCAGTCACTTCACCTCTAAGCTTTCTTTCATTGTCTCGCACGTGAGCTTTTGGGGACATCTCACATTAAACTGTAACACTCAACCTTTTGGTTCTGTTCAGGCCTTCAATGATGACGCCTGTTCGTCTTCTTCACTCCATTTACTGATTCAAATGCTGATCTCTTCCCAAAACACCCTGACAAACACACCCAGAAATAATGTTTATCAGCTCTCTGGGCATCCCTTATATGTCAAATTGACATATAAAAGTAAACACCACAGATGCAAATAAGGAATAGAAGATATCTCGAAAAGGAGAGTCAGAGAAACTTTCAGCCAGGTACACCATTTTTTAAATCAGACAGAATGGGGTTTGATTCCTGAATCCATCACTACCATTCAGCCTCTCTGAATCTCAGCCTTCTCATTCATAAGATGGGCATAACTATGGTACCTACACACTAAGGCTCTTGTAGGGGTTCAAAAAGATACAGCATATGAAGCACACAGAAGTCCTCATTAAGGGTCAATTTTCCCTCCTGTGCATTTACAGCACCACCTGGAACTAATCCTATTTTCTTACCCTGGATTCTCTCTCATGACTACTGCTGGCTTTCCTAAAGATCACGAGCAGAAAGATTCAGAGACTTTAAAGATTATATTCTCTATGAAAGAAATAACAAATAGAAGTTGTATGTTGATGAAGCATTTAGTTGAGAAAATCTAGACACAATCATCCTGATACCACTAGGAAATTGTCTCTCTCCCTGGATGAAATTCCAGGCTAGAAGTCTGTTTCTTTAGGTTCATGTATCCTTATGTGACCTTAAGACTTGGCCCACTCTCGACTGTGGAATTCACCAAAGGTCATTTGATTGGCAAATTAAACTGAAAGTTCTGTTCTCTCTTCCACAGTCTGGGGTCTTCCCTGAGCTTCTGAGTCTTCCTCAAGAATCTGGAGTAAGCTGAGGCCTCCAAAATTCTTGGGCCAACCCTGAGATCCAGGACTGAGCTGAAGACGAGGTGAGAAGCAGAGAGGTACTATCGGAACTCTGCACAGATAAGGTTTCTGGATCTGCCACTTTGGCACCACTAAATATATTCCCCAGGAGAGAGAGAATGGCATCTCACCAGTTTGTGAGTTGGGGCTTCTCTATTAGGTCCAATTTAAATATAAAGGATAAGAAAGATAAATAGTCTGAGAATGCAAGTTTTGGGGTAGAGAATGGGGAGGAGGCAAGAGAAGCATTTAGTCAACAAAGTTCTATTTACAGAACAATGAAAGTAACACTTAATAGGTGATTGTACCCTAGCAGTGTTGTTGTGGGTTTTGTTTGGTTTTGCTTTTTAAAACTTGTTTTCAACATAACTGT
The DNA here is from genome assembly GCF_902686445.1 of Sciurus carolinensis. NCBI lineage: Eukaryota > Metazoa > Chordata > Mammalia > Rodentia > Sciuridae > Sciurus > Sciurus carolinensis. The sequence goes on along the minus strand of NC_062215.1, from coordinate 150,664,884 downwards.
GCTTAGAGAAATAGACTTATATTGGTTAACAGAATGCAATTTAAATATAACTTACCCTACACAACTTCAACAGAAGCTTCATACATGATTTAAGATTTTTTTTAAAAAATTGAAATCTGGCTTATTTTCATCTATTACAAATGAATATAAAAGATCCTCTGCTGAACCAGTAGAATACAAGAAAGGGACCAGGAGAAGGGAGGAGGAGAGAGAAGGGAAGATGCTAGGGGAACAAAACTGACCAAATTATAATGTCCTATGTGGGTCATGTACAAATATGTAACAATGAATCCCTACTATTATGTATAATTACATTGCACCAATTATAAATGATCCTGCCTTAAATGTTGCTAAAGAAAGCAGCAAGAACCTGGAGGACACGTACCTTTGGTTTGCCTTTGAAAATAGCACAAATTGCTCTGTAAAGATTTATAAAATTGGTGTAGCAAAACATGGTCATGATGTGACAATGCCTGCCAGCATTTTAAAGGCTTGTCTCAATCCTCACAAAAACCACACAAGTAGTTGATAATCTTCCCCCAGTTAAGTGTTAAGGAAATAGAGGAATAGAGAGGTTAAGTAACTTACTGAAAATTGTGCAGCCAGTAAGGGGTAAAGGTAGGATCCAAAGACAGAAACACCAGCACTGGAGTCTATGTGCTTAGCCACTGGGCAAAACCATAATGACAATGAACACTTACTGGGTCCTCTGTTCTAGAAACTGTGCTAAATACCTGTTTTGCCTGGTTCCTGTCATCTAATCCTTATAGTGACCCCATATGGTATCACTTGAACCCTCATTCACAGAAGAGCTAAGTGGAGTTGGATACATTGAGTAACTTGTCCAAGGTCCCAGAGGTCTAAAAGAAGAAAGTCACTAAGTTAAAAGAGCCCTTTGACTTCTCCTATCAAAAACCAAATGTTTTGGGTTGTTGCTAATGACTATTCATGAGACATGAAACAGTTTTTGCAACATCTACTTCAAAGAACCTTCCTCTCTGTTGTTTATGGATATCGGGGGCATATTCAAACAAAAGGAACTATTTCAGGATACAGAGGTTTCATGCTCCGCTTTTTTTTTTTTTTTTTTCTTTGTACTGTTGAGTAAAACTCCCATCTGTTTAGGCTGCACCATACTGTGACTTCATTTGTGTTACTTCCACCCAGATGTGAAAGACTTTAGCTAATGAGGTCTGCACTCATGGCGAAGAGGGAATGTGCTCAATTACTCCTTAGAACAGTTCCAGCAGCAACATTGTTTCCTCTGATCATCTGAAATCCATTCCAGCTGATAAATCTTGCCTATGGTCAATGGATCTGGTTTTCTTACTGATCAAAAAAACAAAACAAAAAAAAAAGGCAACTCTTAGATTCCACACTTTTTTTTATATTTAATAAATAAGACTATCTCAGTCTGGTTTTCTATTTTATTTAATCTTGTGTTTGAACATTTATTTATGTTGGCTGTGTACATTGCTTGTAATGGCTGCATAATATTTCATGGTTGATAACTGTCATTTTTTTTAATTATTTTATTTTTACAGACTGCATTTGATTATTATACACAAATGGGGTACAACTTCTTGTTTCTATGGTTGTGGCACGATGTAGATTCATACTGTTCGTGTAATCACACATGTACATTAGGTAATGACGTCTGTCTCAGTCCACATCTTCATACCCCCGCCCCTCCCCCGTCTCATTTCCCTCTATATAATCCAAAGTTCCTTCATCATTCTTTTACCCCCCACCCCACCCCCAATGTGCATCATCATCACTGATGAACCTTTTCCTTCTCTTTTTGTACCTGGTGTTAGGCAGCAGTCAGTTCCCTGTTTCTTTGGCAGCTTCCTTAATAGTGGTGGGTTGGTATTTTGGGTTTGGGGTTTGAGGTAAGGGAAGTTTTGGGGGGAGGAAACAATAAAGCAGCCCATGATTTCTTCTTAAGTCATGTGCACAATTTTTACACTGGCTCTAAAAAAAAAGAGAGAGAGAGAGAAGTTAACTGTAAAGGGATTGTCCCGGCCTGACTGACGTAGGAGTCTGATGTGGTTGCAGGACAAAGCTGAGCCTGAGTGGTGACAAAGGGCAGCATCGATTTGAAAAGTGAAGAGCAACGTTCTTGGGGACAGGAAGGATTTTTCCTGGGATTCTGCCCACAGGATCCAGTGAAATATGCCAGGTCATCTCCCAAAGATCTGTGCTGTTTCCCTTTTGTGACTCCAAATCCATGCTGAGCCCTGTCCTAATTTGACCCCTTAGCACATTCCTGACAGCTAGTAGGATCCAGACATGGCGAACATAGTCCAATAAGCCCAGGACTTTGGCCTGAGAGGGAGACCTTCTTCCTGGTGGTCAATAGTCTATGGATAGAGTTAAAGACTAGGAGCCAAAAATGCCCAAGAAAAATTCAAAGTCAGTAAATGGTCTCTGAATTTTCAATCTCTTTTGCTTCCCTCTCTTTTCCAAGCCTTCTCCCTTCTTTCTCCTTTGTAGAGCCCAAAATGTACAGCCATGTGGGACAATCCTGAGAACAATTTTTTTAAAAAAATGTTCAGCTTAATATAACCCACTGCAAATAGGCATGGCACAGAAACTGTCATCATCTGAAGGGGGCACGGTGGGGGGAAATGCTCATTCGTTTTGTTGGGAAGTGGGGGTTGAGCTTTGGACTCGTGGGTTTAGCTAGAAGGTCACCTTTTGGATGGGAAGGGCATTCCACAAGGAGAAAACCAAATAAGCAGACATGGAGGTGAGAAGACATAACAGTCTGCTACTTCTTCAAGCCCTTTCTTTCCCTCTTTTGCTTGTATGCGCCTTCATTTAAAATATTTCCTCAGATTCCTCAGCTTCATTAATTCCTTTTTTCCTCAGCTCCTGGTGTTCTGATTCTGTCAGTGCTAAACCTCCTCAGCGGTAAATAAATCACACCAGTCTCCATAGTTACTAACCTCGATCGTGTCATGAGCTTCAGATACACAGTAAAAATATAGATACTTGAAGCCACACAAAACATCAGACTCTGGGAGCCTCTGATCTGACTTGGGCTCTGCTTCAGGCCAGGTAGCTCAGTTTTCAGAGCCTGATTTTCATGACTATTCTCTTGTTCTTTGTCTCTCAGTATAACTGGTACTAAAGGATATGGCTGAAATGTAAGAGGCTTCAACACCAATGTACTATGATCACTGGAAAAACAGATTGACATGACTCTATCAATGAGTCATTTATCTGCCACCAGCCGAACAATATTTTTTCAAATGAAATTGCATTCTCGGATCTCAGCTCTAGTTAGCAAACTGACAAATGAAAACATAGCAGTTTGCCAGTGTATTTATACATTTGTTTTCTTCCCAGTCCAGTATAAATAAAGGGTTATGGACACGGATGATTGTCCAATGTCTTTTTCTAAACAGAAATCTTTTCAATAATAACCCGAAGGACCATCATCCAATTGCCACTGGAATAAGTAACATTGACAGAGTTCACAACTTTGACTGGAGAGGCAGGGGGCTGAAAAGCTTCCATTGTCTTACTGGTTTGCTTTTCGAAAAAATCTTTTCATTGAACTTACTGCCTTCTACTTCTCTTGCACACATTGGCCTTGGGTTTGCCTTCCATAGAGCATAGCATGTCTTATGTAATTGAAATAACGTTAAGCACATCAAGAGACCTGTGTTCTGGTCCCCACATCACCAATGAGCCACCATGCTACTTTGAGCATAGTGATGTTAGCTTCACTTTGAAGTTCAGTTTTCACATTTATAGAATGAGAGCAATGTCTGCTTTGTCTACCTCATAAGGCCAATATAAGAATCAAAAGAAGTCATAAAAATAAAGGTGTTTTGAAAATTGTGAGGTGTTATATAAGGTAAAGTGTTATCATCATTCACATGTATGTCTTCCAAATAGTTGAAGACAACTGATATTCCCTTGGTGTTTGCTGACGTGAGTTTCTGGGTTTCTTTTCCACACCAACTGTCCTCAGTTGGAAACTTCCCACTTGCCATTTTCTCCTTTAAGCTTGGTGCCTAGAGGCAGTAAAACTAGCCAAGGAGAAGGACGTGAGACTTTCCCCCAATCCCCAAGCTGAACATAGGTCAACCCTTCTATTGTTATTGTCTTAGATTGCACTAGGACTTGTAACAGACATTTTAGACTTTTGCTATATATTAAGGTCAATTAACACCTCTTTTTTTAATAGACTTTTTTAGAGCAGTTTTAGGTTCACAGCAAAATTAAGAAGAAGGGCTAGGGAGATGGCTCAGTTGGTAGAGTGCTTGCCTTGCAAGCACAAGGCCCTGGGTTCAATCCCCAGCACCACAAAAAAAAAAAATTAAGAAGAAGGTAGAGATTTTCCAAATGCTCTCTGTCCCAACACATGCATAGCCTCTATGTCTTTTTCACATGAATTACTTTCAAACCAGACCTAGCCTTTTCTGAATTCATTTACTCTTAGGGTGAACATCCATGGACACTTTGTGTTTATGTCCATCAACTTCATCTCTGTTGAATTTCATCGTGTTGCTATTGGCTGTTCCATCATTCTTGAGCTACTCTGACCTTTGTGCATGGAATGGGGATTTCCATGCTGCAGCATATCTGTGGAAGATTCAGAGAAGTCTCAAAATATTCAGTAAACAAAAACACTAGGAGAAAGATCTATGCACTGCCAGAGGAAATCTCCCTAACCAAGGTCCCATAGCTAGCATTCCTTTGGTGAGAAAAGATTGTTTTAATAAGATTTTATCATTAAGATGATTGACCTAATATTTTTAGCATTAATAGATATTTCCGTTTCTAGAAAGTTGCAAACATAATTGTAGTTCCGAAGTTTGAAAATGTATTTCTAACATTCTGAGCATTTAACACAGATTTTTGTTTTAAATTGGAGCATTCTTTCAATAAAAAAAAAATACCCACAGATTCACTTTATCCTAAAACAATACCCACAGATTCATGTTATCTATCCTATGAAACAAGAATGATGAGACTTTTTCCAAAGGAGAAGCCAATTGACAAGTCTAAAATTATAATGGAGTGTTCTGAAGGGAAATTCAACAGACGAGTTTATTTTGTTGTTGTTGATGGATCTTTATTTATTTATTTATGTGTTGCTGAGGATTGAACCCAGTGCCTCACAAGTGCTAGGCAAGTGCTCTACCACTGAGCTACAACTCCAGCCCAAGGCTAGTTTATTTGTTGCTTCTCTAAAGAGCATTAAGGCACCAGGCAAACAGGACCTGGTTATACTCACCTCCAATAACTAAGGATTAAACAGGACTCCTTTAGATGCAAGTAGCACAAATCCATTGCTAAGTGACTTAAGCAAAAAAAGAAAAGAGAGAGAGAGAGGATGTACTGATTTAGGTTGTAACTAAAACATTCAGAAGTTAGTTTCAGCAGTTCTACTCCTGGGTATAGTCCCAGATATGCATGAAGTTGTCAATGGCTATGTCGTTTTTGGTGACAGGGATCTTGAGTCGACCCTGGAGCTTTAGGCATTCAGGCCAATGAGTTGTACACAGTAATGAGGCAAGACTTCAAAACACATTACTGGGTTAAAAACAAAAGAAAGAAAGAATCTTGGAGAAATCTATAGTACAATGCCATTTACACTTAAAAGTATATACATGCACAAAATGATACCAAAATATGTTCCTCAATGTATATGTATCTTTGAAAGATATACAAATCCATTAAAGTAGGTGTCTATAATGGGTAGAGAATGAAAGAGTGATTAGAGGATGAAGGGAAATAGTAATTTTTAATAAGAAGTGTGTTCTACAAGCTAATATTATGGATGCCAAGAACTGAGAAATAGAGTTAGCTTCATGTAGCAAAGTCCCAAGAATTTAAAAAAAAAAAAAATCCATTCTTGTTTTTGTTTGTTTAATTTTGTTTTGTTTTTTGTTGTTGCTTTTTTTTCCATCTAATAATGTAATGAGGAATCAGGTGGTCTCCACCTCTGCCTCTCCACTCACTTCTCTCTGGACTCTGGCTCCAGTCCCAGCTCTCTCCACTTGGAGACAAAGATAATCCTGGAAGCAACAGGTGTACATGATATTTACAGTTCATGATTTCAACATGAGAAAGACTCAAAATTCCTATCCCTTTCTGGACAAGGACACTGCATGTTTTTGAGTTGTATGTCCACCTCCAGACCCATCACGGTCACCTGGAAAAAGGTTATTCTGAGTAGTCAGCTTCAGCTCCTGCTTTGAGATGGGGGAGGCAAGGCCTTTGATTGGCAGCCCCCCTGGTGGATGCCACTCTCCACTGTAGGAAAGTCATCTAGCACAGTTCTGGAATCCAAGAAGCCCTAAGGAGCCCAAATTCAGAGATAGCTTAACTCAGACAAAATGTATTTATTAATTGGGCTTGACTTTGAAGCATGTAACCAGGAAATGGCTTTGTTTTATATTTCTCCCATCCTCATTCTTCAGAACTTTTCTAGCTGTTCTCTTTTCTAACCCCAAACAACATCTTGCTCAAACTACATAACTTTTCCAGTGCTTTTCACTTTTATAACTATCTTATTTGAAAGTATTATACAGGTTCAATATTCTTTAATATCTAATCTCCATTCCCTCCTCTTCTTTGGATCTTCCTCCTTATGTTATAGGTCAAGCCCGCTGGGTCCCACTAATGTAAAACAGGAAATTGAAGTATAATCCTTAGTCCAACCACATCCCAATCATTCTCTTATTTCTTGTTCCTCCCACATTGAGGAACAGAGAGGAAAGAAGAAATAAAGAAGCCAAAAGATCTCCATTATTTAGTCATTGGTATCCTCTGTGGAAAAGGCCTTCAAATGTCAACTGACTTCTCTCTTGTAGGGAACTTATGTGTATTCTTTAGAAAACACTCAGCCCCCATGGGGAATCTCCAACACTTTCTGTTCCTTCAGGAGAACCATATACTTTCCTGTTGACCTTGAATAATTTTCCCATCTCTTGTTTAGATGCAAATCCCCCACACAGTATTCTCTGACTGGGTTTTTCAAGATGGTAATACCCCCCATAATGTCCTCCCTCGTCCTAGAAAAGCACAATCCAAATCCTGCTTACCATGGAACTGTACCTCATTGAACTTTATTCTCTTCTACTCTCTTTCCTCTAAGGGGCAACTCCAGTCAGCTCCATGTCTAGACAAGAAGCAGATGCATTACTTGTGCTCACAAAATTCAAACAAAGATCATACTCACCCAAGACCACACAAAAAAACAAACATGTCCATGGATGTTCACAGCAGCATTCTTCATAATAGTCCTGTTTTAGTCAGCTTCCCCTTACAATAAAAAAGAATACCTGAGATAATTAACTTATAAAAGAAAAAGTATATTTAGCTCATGGTTTGGGGAGCTTTCAGTCCATGATCAAGTGGCCCAATTGCCTTGGGACTCTGGTGATGGTACCAGATGGCAATGGCAGGGAATGCATCATGAACAAAACCCTCACATCACGAGCAGGAAGCAGCAGAGAGAAAAAAGAAGAGGCTGGGTCCCACAGTCCCCTTTAAAGGCATACCCCATGACTAAAGATCTCCCACTAGGCCCCACCTCCTAAAGGATCCACCACTTCCCAATGGTGCCATGTTATAAAACCTGGACCTTTTCAGGACACTTATCCAACCATAGCAAGTCCAAAAGTTGAAATTCTATCAACTGTTGAATAGATTTAAAAATGTGATATAGTCCTACAATGAACAATCATTCAGCCATGAAAAAGAATGAAAGTACTGATAGATCCTGTAGCATGGGATGAACCTGAAAATATTTAATGGAAAGAATCAGACACAAAAGGTGACCCACAGATGGAAGTGAAAGGGTGAGGACTAGGCAAATCATAGAGACAGAAAGCAGATTGGTGTTTTCCAAGGACTGGAAAGAAGGAGAGAGGGGGACGTGGACTGGTAATGAATACAGAGTTTCTTTGGGGGAGTGATAAAATGTTCTAAAATTAGTTGCACAATTCCCATGAATATACACAATGCTTTTAAAATGATGAATTTGACAATAGTGCATTATATCTTATAAATCTGTTATTTTTTTAAAATTCCTCCAAGAAATGAGAATCAAACTACTCTAAGATTCATCTCACTCCACTCAGAATGGTAATTATCAAGAATACAAGCAACAATAAATGTTGGTGAGGATGTGGGGGGAAACATACATTCATACATTGCTTGTGGAAATGCAAAGTGGTGCAACACTCTGGAGCAGTATAGGGATTCCTCAGAAAACTTGGAATGGAATCACCATTTGACCCAGCTATCCCACTCCTTGGCTTATACCCAAAGGACTTAAAATCAGCATACTACAGTAACACAGCCACATCAATGTTTATAGCAACTCAATTCACAGTAGCTAAACTATGGAACCAATCTAGATGCCCTTCAACAGATGAATGGATAAAGACAACATGGTACATATACATAGTGGAATATCACTCAGTCTTAAAGAAGAATGAAATTATGGCATTTGCCGATAAGTGGATGAAACTGGAAGATGTCATGCTAAGTGAAATAAGCCAATCTCGAAAAAACAAAGGTCGAATGTTTTCTCTAATATGTGGATGTTAATACACAATAAGGAGGAGGTCTAGGGAAGAACAGAGGTACTTTGGATTAGGCAGAGGGAGTAAAGAAAGGAGAGGGAGTATGGAAGTAAGGAGGATAGTAGATTGAATCAGACATGTACATATATGATTGCACAACCAGTGTAATCCCACGTCATGTACAGAGGAATGAGAAGTTATACTCCATTTATGTATGATGTGTCAGAATGTACTCTACTGTCATTATTACTGTCATTTAGAGCAAATACATTTTTTTAAAAAATTCCTCCAAGAACTCTATTGTGAGAGGTAGAGGTGGGACCACAGGTCATAAGAACAATTCTGGATGCCTCTTAGCAAGTCCTGAGGTTAGTCTAGCTCCTCTGCATAGTATGCGAAGAAGTTCATCCTCAACTGGGCTCTGCTCTGGAGCCACAATCCAAGAACACAGGAATTCCATCTAGCAATTTACATTTGGCTCTACTTCCAGTTTCTAGGTGTATCCAAGATACTTACGGTATCCTCACCAACTCCATATTGGGATATTCACATTCAAAATTCAGTAGAGCTAGAAATCCCTTTCCACATAACTACAGCAAAACTACTAAAAAACTACCCTGCTTTTCTGCTCTCAGAAATAAAGGAAATACAGGCACTAAATATCACCATTCAAGGTACTACACGAAGCCCTGCTTCAAGAGATCTCTCCCTGATCAAGAAAGAGCATTGCTTATTTCGCTTCTTTCAAAAGTTACAACATGCAACTATTTCCACTGTTGATGACCAGTATCAGGCGGATATGCTTCATTCACTCACAGTTTTACTGAGGGCTCACCATTAGTGGGAAGTCTGACGACAAGGGTGAATAGCTCCTTGTCCACACTTGAGTCACCTCACTTCAGCCATCAATGAAGAGGTGTTCCAATGACTTTGCAATGCTCCCATGAGTGATCAAGGAAATATGGGGGGGAATAGAAGTGCAGCTCTATGGCAGAGAACTCGCCTAGCACGTGGAAGGCTCTAGAATCAATCCCGTACTGCAAAAGGAAAGACAAGACGATAGGTTAGCAGACACCAATGACGGCATTGTATAATCAGCAGAAGCAGCTAAGCTATTAAACATAAATAACAGATAGGTTATTACACGTGCATATGCAAATACACATCACACACCATGAGTGCTAGAATTCAAATCCTTTCCAGAGAACTATTGAAAAGCATATTCTCTTGTGGTCAAATTTTTTTTTGACTCAGTGTTATTGCCATTACATTGTAACTAACACAGTAAGAGGAAGAAGTTTCCCTCTTCTCAAAATGTTCTAGAAAAACTTATATAAGATTAATAAATCCATTGTTTTTTTCAAAAAGCACTTCACAATCTCGCATTTACAGAAGTAGTTATACATCAAGAATGAATTCTAATGGTTCCCACACTACTATTCACCAACATACAGGGAAGATTTGCCATTCATGTCCAGTTTGTTCTCTCTTGAAAGACTTTCCAACCCTTTCTTAATCTATGATTCCTCCGAATTTTCATCGAACTGAACCAAAAGCTGTTCAGAGTGGGAATGCCACCTCACTCAATCTGGAATGAATATCAATTACTCCAAGCAAATCATCACCTCTTATATGCCCAGTACCCTGATTATCCCAGCCCAGCAACACCCTTGCTTCAGAATTTTTTTTTTAATTTATTTTTATTGTAAACAAATGGGATACATCTTGTTTCTCTGTTTGGACATGAAGTAGAGGCATACCATTTGTGTAATCATACATTTACATAGGGTAATGGCATTTGATTCATTCTGTTATTTTTTCCTTCCCCCCACCCCTCCCACCCCTCTTTTCCCTCTATAGAGTCCCTCCTTTCTCCATTCTTGCCCCCCTCCCACCCCCCATTATGTGTCATCATCTGCTTATCAGCGAGATCATTCGTCCTTTGGTTTTTTGAGATTGGCTTATCTCACTTAGCATGATATTCTCCAATTTCATCCATTTGCCTGCAAATGCCATAATTTTATTATTCTTTATGGCTGAATAATATTCCATTGTATATATATATATATATATATATATATATATATATATATATCACAGTTTCTTTATCCATTCAGAATTGCTGTGCCTCAGCTATTGACCCAAAGGGAGTCCTTGTGTGTGTGTGTGTGTGTGTGTGTGTGGGTGGGTGGGTGTCCCCTCAGGTGCCCTTCCAATGCACTTTTTACTTGATCACCTGCAAAATTCCTCAGTGCCATTATTTCCTCTTCTGTAGCACAGAAATAACTATAGTTCTGCCTATGTCACAGGGTTGTCATGAACATTGAGATGACGTGTGAATGTGCACTAAAACCCTCACAAATTTCACATGCCATTTAAAGTAAAAATTATTTCAATCAAGAAAATAAATGCATACTATAAAAATAGATAATAAAATAATTCACAAATGAGAAATACTCTGCAGATGACTTCCAGCACTTATAATTAAACTCTCAATTAAATCTAAGTATCAAATAGAACTGGAGGGAAAATAAGATCGTCTTGCATGCATGGGACTAAAAGAAATTAGCATGTGCCTAATGAAAATTAGGTTACATTGCTAAAAGCAGGGGATTTTTACTATGCTCTTTATTTCCCTTCTACTACTGACTTAGTTTCATGACACCCTCCTTAGTAATGGAGCTTTAGGTTATTAAGTGTAATGGAGATAATTGGATTTTATTATTCAGGAAGAAATGCTCAACAGAAATAAGTTCAAGAAAAGAGAAATTCTCTGGGATGATATTTAAATTATATTCAAGTTTTGGAAATTTTTGAGAAGCAAAAATGGGAACGGGGAAGCACAGAGGGAAGCCATGGCTTCCTGAAATGTTTAACCTACATGCAAACACCAAGAATGAAAAATACGTAGTTACCAGAAAAAAAAAAGAAGAGAGAGAGAGAGAGAGAGACCCACCATATTATGACTTCATTACAGCAATTTGACAACAGAAGGCAAACATGTATGACGGGTGTTGGGGAAGACTGGTCATTCAGAAAGAAAGATAAAGAAATTCTTGTAACTTGAGCATTAAGAAGAGAAAATCCCCATGTAGCAAATCTCATGTATAGCAACTCCTCCTAAGCACAGTAAGCATAATTATTTATTACAGCTAACTCCTAATACACATGCCCCAAAATTCCTTTGAACCAGAAGCTAAACTAGTCAATGAAACTAGGTCACTTCATGAATAACAGAGAATCTCTGCCTCAGTCCTTCTCCCTTGCCTCCTTCATTCTGTCATAAGGGATGATTGAGGAAGTGGTGGCCAAAAGTGAGATGATAAGATCGGAGACCAAACACCTGTCCTGAGGAACAGGCAGACACTTAGGGAAAAGGCAATTACTAGAGTCCAGACAAGTGGGCAGGGCATAGCATCAGGAAAATTAAAATAATAGGTGGTTGACTGAACCTGTGGAAGAACAGCAATGGAAATCCTACAGCAGGTAATACATGGAAATCCAGACAGCAAGGTCTGATGGTTGGTAGCTGGAACTCTGTTTGGAGAATAGATTTCAAGAGCAGATTAGCAAGATGAAGGTAGAACTTCTACTCCAGAAGAACTGAGGACTTGACCAGAAATGAAGGTAGAGACTAAGGATGCAGGAAAAAGGGCAAAGTCCAGTTATTACTACAAAGACACAAGGTCGTAGTTTGGTCCAAGAAAAGACCAAAAGCCCATTACTGGAAATGAGGTACAAAATCAAGACAGGCAGGCCTGCATTAAGGCTGCATGCTGTGGAACAACCGAACGCTGACTCCGAACCTTCTTTTCCTTTTTCTAATTCTCTTGAGTTGAAAGAGTCTCCAAACCTGGGACAAAACTGAAAGAAAACAAAGTTTAATCTTGTTAATTGGACTATATGTTCTTATAATATCCTGTATCTCTACTGCTGTACTAATTTATTTAACAAATACCTATATAGAATTTACTACATTTTGGATCCAAGATGGTGGCCTAGAGGGAGACTGCACCCCCTGTCACTCCAGAACCCAGGAGTTAAGAAGGGGAGGCATTGAGAGACTCGGACTGAAATAGAGCCACGGGTGAGTCTGCCCACTGGGTAAAGCGCGGCCCGGGTGGCAGGCCCAGATAGAGGTGGCTTATCGGAGCCGGGCAGGGCAGCTAGAGTCATCCACAGGCAGCCCTGCGCACTCTGGCTGTGGGCCCTGCCCACACAGCCAGTTTCTCCAGGTTCTCGGAACGGAACTGGCCCGCTAGTGAGAGCCTTTCTGACCAGAACAAGCTCCGAGTCCCGGAGCCAGCGCATCGCAGCGTACTCCTGCACGCAAGCAGATTCAGGGACCAGATAGGGCAGCCAGAGACTTCCCCAAGTAGTCTGGAACCCTGTGGTGGGAGGTGCCATTCAAGGCTAGTTTCTCGGAGCTGACTGCCCAGTGAGAGACTTTCTACATAGAACCAGCCAGACAGCCCCCGAACCAACGGAGAGCCTCGATCCGCAAGCAGCCTCTGGGATCAGGGCAGGGCAGCCAGAGACCTCTTCAGGCGGCTCTGCCCACTCGGCTGCAGGCTCTCTTCACGGGGCGATCCAGATGGCGGCCTAGAGGAGACTGCACCCCCTGTCGCTCCAGAACCCAGGAGTTAAGAAGGGGAGGCATTGAGAGACTCGGACTGAAATAGAGCCACGGGTGAGTCTGCCCACTGGGTAAAGCTCGGCCCGGGTGGCAGGCCCAGATAGAGGTGGCTTATTGGAGCAGGGCAGGGCAGTTAGAGTCTTCCCAAGGTAGCCTTCCACACTCCAGCAGTGGGCTCCTCCCACACGGCCAGCTGCACGGCGCAGGCCCACAGTGAGAGCATTTCAGCACAGAGCCAGTTCCAAATCGTGGAACCAGTAGGGGGCTAGGGGCAGTTTTCTTCAGATGTGCTGCTTTATCAGATTCCTCCAAGACATCAGGCTACTGAAGGCTGGGAAGTGATACACTGGAAATCTACCAGGACACTATAAGCCAAAAGCGGAAAACTGCAATATCTCAGGGTCCCACTGACAAATTACCAATATGAGAAAACAAGGGAAGAAAATGTCCCAAACAAACCTAGATACTACATCAATAAAACCCAATGACAGCACAGCAGAAGAAATGTCAGAAAGGGAATTCAGAATGTACGTAATTAAAACGATCAGGGAAGCTAATGAGGAGATGAAAGAGCAAATGCAGGCATTGAAGGAGGAGATGAAAGAACAAATGCAGGCATTACATGATCGCACCAATCAACAGTTAAAAGACCAAATACGGGACGCAAGAGATCATTTTAATAAAGAGTTAGAGATACTGAAAAAAAAAACAAACTGAAATACTTGAAATGAAGGAAACAATAAACCAAGTTAAAAACTCCATAGAAAGCATAACCAATAGGATAGAACACCTGGAAGACAAACCTCAGACATTGAAGACAAATTATTTAATCTTGAAAGCAAAGTTGGCCAAACAGAAAAGATGGTAAGAAATCATGAACAGAATCTACAAGAATTATGGGATATCATGAAAAGGCCAAATTTAAGAATTATTGGGATTGAGGAAGGCTTAGAGAAACAAACCAAGGAATGAACAATCTATTCAATGAAATAATACAGAAAATTTCCCAAATCTGAAGAATGAAATGGAAAACCAAGTACAAGAGGCTTATAGAACTCCAAACATACAAAATTACAACAGACCCACACCAAGGCACATTATTATGAAAATACCTAACATACAAAATAAAGACAGAATTTTAAAGGCTGCGAGAGAAAAGAATCAAATTACATTCAGAGGGAAACCAATAAGAATATCAGCAGATTTTTCAATCCAGACCCTAAAAGCCAGAAGGGCCTGGAACAACATATACCAAGCCCTGAAAGAAAACGGATGCCAACCAAGAATCTTATACCCAGCAAAACTTACCTTCAAATTTGACGATGAAAATAAGATCCTTCCATGATAAACAAAAGCTAAAGGAATTTACAAAAGAAAGCCAGCATTACAGAACATTCTCAGCAAAATATTCCATGAGGAAGACATGAAAACAACGATGCAAATCAGCAACAGGAGGCGCTAGCCTAAAGGAATAGCCAAATAAAGGAGAAACCAAATCATGTCAAAAACAAATATGAGTCAATTGACTGGGAATACAAATCATATCACAATAATAACCCTGAATGTTAATGGCCTGAATTCATCAATCAAAAGACACAGACTGGCAGATTGGATTAAAAAGAAAAATCCAACAATATGCTGCCTGCAAGAGACTCATCTCATAGAAAGAGACACCCATAGACTAAAGGTGAAAGGATGGGGAAAAACATACCATGCACACGGACGCAGCAAAAAAGCTGGAGTATCCATCCTCATCTCAGATAATGTGGACTTCAAACCAAAACTAGTCAGAAGGGATAAAGAAGGACATTACATGCTGCTTAAGGGAAGCATAAATCAGCAAGACATAACAATCATAAATATCTATGCCCCGAACATTGGCTCATCCATGTACGTCAAACAAATCCTTCTCAATTCCAGAAATCAAATAGACCACAACACAATAATACTAGGCGATTTTAACACACCTCTCTCACCACTGGATAGATCGTCCAAACAAAAATTGAATAAAGAAACTATAGATCTCAACAACACAATCAGCAATTAAGACTTAACAGACCTATATAGAATATACCATCCAACAAAGAACCAATACACTTTCTTCTCAGCAGCACATGGATCCTTCTCTAAAATAGACCATATTTTATGCCACAAAGCTACTGTTAGCAAATACAAGAAGATAGAGATACTACCTTGTACTCTATCAGATCATAATGGATTGAAATTAGAAATAAATGACAGAATAAAAACAGAAACTTCTCCAATACCTGGAGACTAAATAATACACTATTATATGATGAATGGATAACAGAAGACATCAGGAGGGAAATAAAAAATTCTTAGAAGTAAACGAGAACAAAGACACATCATATCAAAATCTCTGGGACACTATGAAGCAGTACTTAGAGGAAGATTTATTTCATGGGGTGCATTCAAAAAAAGAAGTAGAAATCAACAAATAAACGACTTAACACTACAGCTCAAAGCGCTAGAAAAAGAAGAGCAGACCAATACCAAAAGTAGTAGAAGACAGGAAATAGTTAAATCAGAGCCAAAATCAATGAAATCGAAACAAAGAAACAATTGGAAAAATTAACAAAATAAATAGTTGGTTCTTTTAAAAATAAATAAAATTGATAAACCCTTAGCCACACTAACAAAGAGAAAGAGGGAGAAAATTCAGATTACTAAAATTCGGAATGAACAAGGAAACATCACAACAGACACGAATGAAATACAAAACATAATTAGAAGCTATTTCGAAAATCTATACTCCAACAAAAAGAAAACCTCGAAGACATCAACAAATTTCTAGAGACTATGAATTACCTAAACTGAACGAGGAGGACATACACAATTTAAATAAACCAATTTCAAGCAATGAAATAGAAGAGGTCATCAAAAGCCTACCAACAAAGAAAAGTCCAGGACAGATGGGTTCTCAGCCGAGTTCTACAAACCTTTAAAGAAGAGCTCATTCCAATACTCCTCAAACTATTCCATGAAATAGAAGAGGTGGGAACCCTCCCAAACTCGTTCTATGAAGCCAATATCACCCTGATACCCTAAACCAGACAGAGACACATCGAGGAAAGAAAATTTCAGACCAATATCCTTAATGAACATCGACGCAAAAATTCTCAACAAAATTTTAGCAAATCACATACAAATATATATAAAAAGATAGTGCACCACGATCAAGTGGGTTTTATCCCAGGGATGCAAGGTTGGTTCAACATTCGGAAATCAATAAATGTCATTCACCATATCAACAGACTTAAAGTTAAGAATCACATGATTATTTCAATAGATGCAGAAAAAGCATTCGATAAAATACAGCATCCCTTCATGCTCAAAACACTAGAAAAAATTGGGGTAGTGGGAACATTCCTAAACATTATAAAGGCAATCTATGCTAAGCCCATGGCTAATATCATTCTAAATGGTGAAAAACTGAAAGCGTTCCCCCTAAAAACTGGAACAAGGCAGGGATGCCCTCTTTCACGGCTTGTATTCAACATCGTCCTTGAGACTCTAGCCAGAGCAATCAGACAAACCAAAGAAATTAAAGGGATACGAATAGGAAAAGAAGAACTCAAACTATCCCTGTTCGCTGATGACATGATTATATATTTAGAGGAACCAGGAAATTCCACCAGAAAACTTTTAGAACTCATAAGTGAATTTAGTAAAGTAGCAGGTTACAAGATCAATGCTCATAAATCCAATGCATTTTTATACATAAGGGATGAATCTTCAGAAAGAGAAATTAGGAAAACTACCCCATTCACAATAGCATCGAAAAAAATAAAATACTTGGGAATCAATCTCACAAAAGAGGTGAAAGACCTCTACAATGAGAACTACAGAACACTAAAGAAAGAAATTAAAGAAAACCTTAGAAGATGGAAAGATCTCCCATGTTCCTGAATAGGCAGAATTAATATTGTCAAAATGGCTATACTACCTAAAGTGCTATACAGATTCAATGCAATTCCAATTAAAATCCCAATGATGTACCTTGCAGAAATAGAGCAAGCAATTATGAAATTCATCTGGAAGAATAAAAAACCTAGAATAGCTAAAGCAATCCTAAGTAGCAAAAGCGAAGCAGCGGGTATTGCAATACCAGATCTTCAACTCTACTACAAAGCAATAGTAACAAAAATGGCATGGTATTGGTACCAAAATAGACCAGGTAGATCAATGGTACAGAATAGAGGACATGGACACAAACCCAAATAAATACAATTTTCTCATACTAGACAAAGGAGCCAAAAATATGCAATGGAGAAAAGATAGCCTCTTCAACAAATGGTGCTGGGAAAACTGGAAAACCATATGCAATAGAATGAAATTAAACCCCTGTCTCTCATCCTACACAAAACTCAACTCAAAATGGATCAAGGACCTCGGAATCAGACCAGAGACCCTGCATCTTATAGAAGAAAAAGTAGGTCCAAATCTTCAACTTGTTGGCTTAGGATCAGACTTCCTTAACAGGACTCCCATAGCACAAGAAATAAAAGCAAGAATCAACAACTGGGATAGATTCAAACTAAAAAGCTTTCTCTCAGCAAAGGAAACTATCACTAATGTGAAGAGAGAGCCTACAGAGTGGGAGAATATTTTTGCCAACCATACTTCAGATAGAGCGCTAATTTCCAGAATCTATAAAGAACTCAAAAATCTCTACACGAAGAATACAAATAATCAATCAACAAATGGGCTAAGGAAATGAACAGACAATTCACAGAAGAAGATGTACAAGTAATCAACAGATATATGAAAAAATGTTCAACATCCCTAGTAATAAGGGAAATGCAAATCAAAACTACCCTAAGATTCCATCTCACCCCATTAGAATGGCGATTATGAAGAACACAAGCAACAATAGGTGTTGGCGAGAATGTGGTGAAAAAGGAACACTCATACATTGCTGGTGGGGTTGCAAATTTAGTGCAGCCACTCTGGAAAGCAGTGTGGAGATTCCTCAGAAAGCTTGGAATGGAAACACCATTGACCCAGCTATCCCACTCCTTGGCCTATACCCAAAGGACTTACAATCAGCATACTACAGAGATACAGCCCACATCAATGTTCATTGCTGCTCAATTCACCATAGCCAGATTGTGGAACCAACCTAGATGCCCTTCAGTTGATGAATGGATAAAGAAACTGTGGCATATTTATACAATGGAATATTACTCCACAATGAAGAATGATAAAATTATGGCATTTGTAGGCAAATGGACGAAATTGGAGAATATCATGCTAAGTGAGATAAGCCAATCTCAAAAAACTAAAGGACGAATGATCTCGCTGATAAGCGGATGAGGACATATAATGGGGGTTGGGAGGGGTTAGCATTAGGTTTAGGGTTAGGTTTAGAGTTAGGCTAAGGAGAGCGGTAAGAATGAAGGAAAGAAGGACTGTATAGAGGGAAAAGAGGGGTTGGAGGGGTGGGGGGGAAAGGGGAAAGGGAAAAAAAATAAAAAATAAAAAATAAACATCATTACCCTATGTAAACGTTAAAAATAAATAAATAAACAAAAAAAAAAATCAAAAGGGCGCAGGATGTCGCTGAGTGGTTAAGATCCCCTGGTTTCAATCCCTAGTCTTTTAACAAAATAAAATAAAACAAAATACAAAAAAAAAAAAAAAAAAAAAGAATTTACTACATTTCAGGCACATTCTCCTGCATATGCATAAATACTAACTCCTGTAAGAAGTCTACGAAGCCAGTATAGCAATGACCACCCTTTTGGCAAATGATTAAACTAGGCACAGAGAAGTTAAGTAACTTGTCTGACATCACACGACTGCTAAGAGAGCAAGAACTTGAACCCAAGCTTTCAAAGTCTATTTTGAAATAGACCACACCACGTCGCTACTTACATCATGATCTGTTTCTCTTTCTCTCTACAATCTAAGATATGGATCCTGCTCTCAAGGATTTCAGTATCTTTGTAACCCCAGTGCCTAAGGCAATGCCTGGAACATAGTGAGACTTAATAAATGCCTGACGGATGAACGAATGAATGAACAAACAAATGAATATGTACCTGGCATATTAAAGGCACAAATAACAAGGACTGCAGGGTCCTTGACAAAAGAAACATGATCTACAAGATTGTGGGGCAGAAGTCAGCCAGGATCCAAGAGGGAGTGACTAGCGGAGCTGCTCGGGGGAGGTACTAGGGATATGGCTCATACCAGGAGCTGTGGATCAGCAGCTTAAAAAAAGTAGCTGAGGTCAGAGGAGGCCTGGACACAGGAAATGGTTGTACAATGATCTGCTACTTGTAAATGCCCCACCTCCCACTTGCTCTGTGGTATTTTATGTTCCAACCCACACCTACGAGAATATATGGATTCAGGCAACCACAATTTGCATGCGGAAATGACTGTTCCCATAGATCACCGTCAGTCATCTTATGCAATTGGCACACAACCACCTCTGGATAAGAGTCAACTGTAATAAGCACAGCTTGTGTTCAAACTATCGAAAGCAGAAAGTGATAGTAAATGTAAAACCAATCTGCCTAATAGCATAAAGCTGAAGGTCAGTTCTGAGGAAAGTTGTCATAAATATTTGAGCATTTAATGGCCCCTTTTTTGCCTTTGTACACAAATATGCACACACCTAAGTGTTAAGGTAGACAGATGGTACATCCACACATTTCTCATTCTCTTATAAAACCTTCTCCACCCAGAAGTCTCAAGCCAGACCACAAGTAGGTTGGTAGCCCTGATCATTTCAAGACAAGGATAAAATAAAAATAAAAATGGCTAATGTTTATTGAGCACTTACTTGGTACCAGGAGTTATTCTCAGTGCCTCATATATATTAACTTATTAAGATATCACAACAATCCCCATTTTACAGCATCAAAGAAGGAAAAATAGAGAATTCAGGCAATTTGTCCAAGGTCACTTGCTAAATGCAGAGTAGAGGCCAGGTTCAAACTCAAGCTGGTTTGTCTTCTGAGCTGTGCTTAGAACCACAGCTCTCTGGCTCATCCACCCTGAGTATAGAAAATATTGGAACGACTAGAATGTAAAACTCACTCCCAGCAGCAATGCCCAGCTCACTTTCATTCATAGTTTGGAGTCTCTGGACTGTATACATGCTCATGACAGTGTGAAATCACCCCGAATGCTTATCCTCCTGGTTTAATAGAAGTAAAGAGAGTAAGAATCTCAAAGAAATTCCACAGCTCAGGAGAGTCTCAGGACAGAGCCCTCCCTAAACAGTAGGGGCCCAAACAGACGGAAGGCATATTCTACCCAGGAAGCACAATGAGCTCTGCTCCACGCTGGTGGTCAGCACCAACGACTATTTTTTTAAGCCTCCACCACTATTCCTGCTGCTCCCTAACACACTTTCTTCAGGCCAAACTTATTCTAATTAGAGAGTGCCTCAACAGGACCAGGACGCCTTTGGCATCAAATTTCCACGTTGGCAAGAAACCAGAGTCAGAAAGTGCTCCTCAGCCTATGAGGACCAAGCCCATCCAAGCAAACAGTTCCCATAACTGTTTACAGCAGAACAAGCTTCTTCCTTTAAACAGGGCGAGTGTGGAAAATCACCCCACCAGACCTTGCATGTTATTTTAGCACTTCTGCAATTCAGGGAGGAGGCCATCCCTGCCAAGAGATCCAGCCCTCTTCAAATGGGAAAAGCACAAGTTGGGAGGAACATTGAATACCCAGAGGCTCTAAGGTGTTCTTATTTCTCCAAACACACAGTTTTTATCATAATTACTTAAGCAGTGACTATGTTTAATACCTCCACCTAATACCTGGTCCAGCTCGGAAATTCTCCTCACTTTTCTGTGACACTACCCAGAGGAAGTTCGTAATCTGTCTCTGCAAGACCAGAGAAGGACCTTGGTGAGTTGACTCCCTGTCATTGATTTTTCACTGCTAGATCATTCTAGCTTTCTAATTAGAAACACGTCATTATTGTACTGCTTTAAGATAACTAATATTGCAGACAAAAAAATTAATATTTGTGAGTATTCACAGACCAAGTCTGAAATTTGGTGAGCCAAAATAAGGCACCTGCATGATATGCAGATTAGTGGACCACTATATGCAATATACCTGAGAAGATAAGGGATATGGTGTATAAGAAAATACAAGGGATATGGTATAGGCAATAGATTTCAGTGATTTGAATAAAGCTACATGGATCTCAACTGTGCTTTTTTCTAGTTTCCCAAGAGTCAGGCAGACTTAGTACAAGCTCAATCAAACCTTTACTGTTTTAAATTCTGAAATGACCACACCAATTAAAATAAGACGACATTAAATGTATTGGAAATAGCAAAACAATGTTCAATTCTTATTTATAGGGAAACTGTTCTAGAAATGGAAACTACTCTATTCAATACACAAAGAGAAAAACTGTCCACTTAAATTAGCCATGTATCACATTATTTAAAGGGGTGGGGTGGAAGACAGGGTAGAGCAGCAATCTTTGAGTTCATTTATGTTTAAAATAAAGTAGGCATTCAGATGCCCTGCAGGGGTTGATTTGTGATGACCCAAGATCTTGACAAGGAATGGTCCAGGAAAAAGGAAAGATCACGGGAACTCCTGACTTCACCCTTCTATACATGCAATGAAGAATGAGGAGGCCCTCTAACAGCATCTGCTTCTCTTTGCCCCCAAGTGAAAGGCAAAGAGAGTGGATGTCAGCTCTGCCGTCAGACTGGTTAATGTGCTGGAGTGCGCTAGTGGCAGCTGCACGTGCCTCCAGAAAACTCTCCTCCTCTCTACAGAACAGCTTTTGTATTCCTAATCCCATGAACCAGGCCGCTGTGCACAAAACCACAACCTCTGCTGTGTCAGTCTGGGAAATAAATAGCACCAATTCCAGAACTCAGAGCTATGGATTTGTTTCTCACTCCAAAAAAAAACCCTGAAAACACAAATATATACACCTTTGCATATATCTTTTAAACATGAATTGCTCAAAATGGAGAAAAAAGCTTTTACTCTTTTACTCAAATGTTGCTACTTCCATTATTTTTTAAAGTAGGGGAGAAAATTGTAAAGAGTCTTGGCTATTTTTTAAAGAGAATTTTAGTTTTGAACAGAACAATGAAGAAACCATTTTTTAATCAAGACTGGATTATTTAGAATTATAAGCAGAATTTAGAAGTATATGCCATGCATATTTAATATTCTAATGACTATGACTAGCATATTTTTATTTTGTTTTGCTAAAACATCAATAGTTACTGGGCAAAGTGGCCCTTGCCCATAATCCCAGCTACTCAAGAAGCTGAAGCAGTAAGATCAAAAATAGAGTCCAGCCTGGGCAACTTAATGAGACCCTGTCTAAAAATAAAAAAAATTAAAAGGGCTACAGATGTAGCTCAGTGGTGGAGCACTTCTATGTTCAAGGCCCTAGGTTTGATTCCTAGTACTATGAGAAAAAGATTCAATAGCCATCTCCACTCACTGTGATTTTATATTCTCATTTGCAGAACACCATCATAATCATTTATCAATCGCATGATTATTACAAGTCTCCAACACTGTGATTCTCTTAGACAATGTTGAACAACAATTTCAATCATTTGGTAATTTAAAGGGTATCCCCACTTTCTCTCTAAAGCTACGTTAAATACATCTGCCACATCAAACCAGAGCCACAAATGTCAGTTTGAGTCAGTTGTTTTCTATTTATTTATAAACATCAGCTCCTCCCAGAAAGGATTTGAAGCTGCTGTTATAGTCCTCGCACCAGTTCTTCTGAGTCCAACAGTTGGTAAAAACCAGTATTTCTGGTTCCTTCCTGCCTGTGGAACCTTACAAGTGCTGATTCATGGCAATCAGAGACCTGTGCAGACTGGCTCAGATAACCCCCTGTAGAACTGGCCATTCTAGCTTATTTCATGAGCCAAGAGTGGAGTCGACCAAAGTCTTGAACTCTGTAGAGGCTACGTCTTTCTTATCAGTAGAACAGGCAATCACTTCCACCACTACCCTTAATTCTTCCAGACAGAAAATATTCCCAACATCTCAAAGATATCATGTCCTAGGCCCTAACTATCAGCTGTCAACACCGTCAACATTATCACACTTCTGCCAGCTCACAGGACACACATCCATGTTCTGTTGACAGTGTCCTTTATTCTCATCCAGTTTCCCAGTCTAGCCTTCCCTGCCATACAATTCTGCACATCAGGAGTCAGATTTCCCAGGGAATCCCTGCTAACTGACATGATAAGTGGTCAATGTTTTGATAGCCCAGAGATGCAATGTTCCTTCAGAGCTGTGAACTTGTCACCCCTCATCTAACTCTAGACAATTCTCATACAAGAGCTTTTAGAGAAAAGAAAAGTTTTATTCCACAGAAACTGGGATAGACGATCCAAGTGGCAATTTTCTCTCTTGATAAGAATTAACACGCTAGTTGAAATCTGACATATTTTGATTTTTTGAAAATGTACCATTACTCACTGAAAGAATGTGATGGGAGAAGATATCTAGATTTGTTCCTAAAATGTTCTTATGGTTTTAAATTAGAAGATGCTCTTGACTTTGTCTCCAAAGTTGTGAAACCTTAAGGATGTGGAATAACCAGAGTGTGACTGAGGCCCAGGGTGGCTTGATATAAAACGCCACCTGAGAGCTCTCTGGTTTTCCTTTTGCAATGACCTTCCTTCACATGGTTCACCATGGTTTCTGATGAAAGTTGGCGGTGGCAACCCGTCCCTCATACTGTTCAGGAATTTCACTGTCCATCTCCCTTTCCTTCTGCACTTTTCCAGATCTGACAGACAGCACACTCTTCTCCAACAGCAGGGTGATTTCAAAACTTTCAGGGATAACTTTACCTCCCCAAATATTATTTATCCCCTACTGCTGTCAGAAGGTCCTTCACCAAAGCAACTGTACCCCAGGTCTAGCAAATATCTAACACATAGCGATATCAACAAATGTCAAATGAATTGATGAGAGAATATACAAATGAATAATTCCCCTTCTCTTAATTCCCCTTTTTATACTCTAATTCCCTGAGTAACACTTCTTTATCGCTAAATACCTACAACTATAAATACACTAAGTAAGGGCTTTTGTACATGTGTTGTCAAATTGAAAAGAGGAGGGCCCTTTAACCATAAGATAAAAGCAAACTATCTCACCCTAATCCCTTGCAGTATTAATTCCACATTTAGAATTAATTTCAATAAATAATAATAATCTCATTTTATCTCAATGGTATTTCCATTGTTTATTCTTTTACATAGGCCATGAATACTCTCACAGATGTCAGGGATTTCTAATGACCCAATCTTTATGAGTACAAAGCTTTTAACAGAGGGTGGCATAAAAAAGAAAGAAAGAAAGAAAGAAAAGGAAACAAAATGTTTTTTTAAACAAGAACAACATAAGGATGGCATTGAAATATTGTCTTGTCTACATATCTTTCATTTAACCAGAAATGAAAAAATAGCCTAAGAAAAAGATAGCACTTGTAACACAATGGTGCTGGAAAATGCCAACAGACAAATCATGTGTTTTCTCTGCCTCTTTGTATTCATCTAAAAGCTCTCTGATTTTCCATACCACTTGGGGTCCAATGGGAACATATATGCCATTAAGTTTTGAGAGGTAGAAAATAACAGAAAGAAAAGATGTTGTCATTGCAATATTCCTGTCTCCACGATTATCAGCTGTTCCTCATACTAAAGAAGGCAAAGGGGCAGGCACCGTGGGGCCCACCTGTAATCCCAGCAGCTAGGGAGCCTGAGGCAGGAGGATCGTGAGTTCAAAGCCAGCCTCAGCAAAAGCAAGGTGCTAAGTAACTCAGTGAGACCCTGTCTCTAAATAAAATACAAAAGAGGGCTGGGGATGTGACTTAGTGGTTGAGTCCCCTGAGTTCAATCCCTGGTATCTCCCCCCCAAAAAAAAACAAGTAGGCAAAGGGGAGATTTCCACATTGTCTTATAACCATAGCCCCATTGCTTCATCTTTGACCACCCTAGACACCATTAAACAAAAAAACCTGGCTTCCAGAGAGAAGCACTCACGTCAGGAGGAGCAACCAGCCCTCCAAGACAGAGAAAAACCAGTGACTGAAGTGGCTTTGCATGCTAAGCCCTCTGAAGTGGAAACGTCTCTACTGTTATCCGTGATCCAGCCCAGGCATCACCCACTTCTGGCACTGGTGACACGTAGCTGCTATTTGTGGCACTGGCAAGTGTGAAGACCAGCCACTCTGCGACCGCAGTGAGGGATGCCATTAGCGTGTTGAGAGACGCAGCCTCACCCAGCGGCAATCCGCTACCTCTTGCTTATTTCCCTCACATCAAAGGACAGGGTAGTTTTGACCAAACAGGAAAAACGATGATCCTTATGTCATTTGTTCTGAATACATCAGCAGATTTTAAATAATTGATCTGGCTTTTACAATTCACCGCAGCCACTCCTTACCAGTTGTCACATTGTCTTGTCTTTGCCCTCTCCGAGCACTCAGCTCTGATCCTCACTCCCGCTGGATTTCGTCCTGAAATCCTCTCTTAAATCCCTTCACGCTGCCCTCTCCAGTGTCCCCCACTTCTTGAGCCCATTCCTTCAGGATCTTATTACTTCCTCTTCTTTCTCCTATCCTCTGTGTTGTCCCTAAAAGTTCTCAGTGTTCCTCTTTTTCTATGTGGTTTTTCTTGGCAATCTCACCCCGTCCACAACGTCTACCACCTCCGCACGTCTGTCCATATCCCTGGTTTCCAGATCTCTACACAGGTTTCCACTGACCTCTAGGACATTAAAACCGTTAGGTTTTGTTCATTTCTCAAACTCAACATGTGCACAGGCAAACCTGGACTTTCTTCTGACTTCCATATTTCCATGAACAGGTTCACTATCTTCCCAGAACCCAGATTCTTGAAGACGCATACCTGATTCCTCCACTTACCTTTCCCTGGACACTGTGTTTCAAGCCACCATGGTGTATTGCTTATAAGTTCACAGATGGCTTCATAATTGAGACAGTTGTGCATTTGGCTTGTGTTCCTGACTAGTCCTAAGCTCCTGGAGAAAAAGACCATGCTTCATTCAGTTCATTTCACCTTAGAGAGCTAGTGCAAATCTTGAGTTGAAAAGATGAGTGAGTCAGGCGCCGTGGTACAAGCCTGTAATCCCAGCAACTCGGGAGGCCGAGAGGAGGATCACAAGTTTGAAGATAGCCTCCAAAATTTAGCAAGGCCCTAAGCAATTTAGTGAGACCCTGTCTCAAAAATAAAAAAAGACTGGGATATGGCTCAGTGGTAAAGCACTCCTGGTTTAAATACTTGGTACCAAAAAAAAATTTTTTTAATTTTTAAAAAAGGTAAAAGTGAGCGTTTTCAGATGCATTTTTTATCTTCCACTGTCTTTTGTCATCTGCAGTCAACAACACTGAGCTATAATTATATTTAATCTCAATACTCTGAAGAAAACCACCAAAGAAACATTCTAAGTAATACCATAACATGCAGAGTTCATGCTGTATGGAATTTATTATGTGTGTGGCCCACATGAAAAAAAAAAAATCTATATTTGGAAGGGACCCTGAAATGTGTGGGGAGCCAAATTCATGTCTCTTGTTAAAGCTATTCCCTTGGTTTGCTTCCTCAGTAGTGGAATCCCTTCTCCCTATAATTTCCTTGTCCTGTTATTACTCCCACACTCGGTTATGAGAGCACTGTATTGTTAAGAGCTACATTCAAAACATTGCAACTTTAATTCAGTGAAAGCACACACCTCTGAGAGTGACTCAGCATTGCAAGGTGCCCACACTCCTGCTTTTGCTGATTGCTTCCTCAACTCTGGGTTTGGTGTTGCTTGGAGCTAACTAAGCACAGAGGATGATTTTTAGGTTTCAGGTTTGTTTGTTGAATTTTGTTTGATAACAGAATCAGCACCATATTGGTCAGGCTTTCTGATTTCCTGGCCTGCGTTGCAATGCCAGATGCACAGCTTTAAATCCACCAAGAGGAAGAGAGCAGATGTTGGGTTTATTGTGGCCTGGGGCATTGAAAAGAAGCTTGTACCAACCTGCACTCTACCATAGACGCTTTAAGAAAAGTTGAAAAACTCATTCCATTGGTCTCTTCCTCCTGGAAGGGCTGTAAACAGGTAAATGAGGCATTTTCAAGAACACTTCATCCAACTCAACAGTTCTGTTCTGTTTTTTTGATGCCCTGCTAGTGGACAGTTAAAGCTCATCAAATGTACCAATACCATTCATCTCTGAAAACTAATTTACTAAGTCAATCAGGAAATGTACAAGAACAGAATTAAGGATGCATTTACAAATAAATTTTGGTTCATGTTTAATAACTGACATTTCAAGCTAATGTTTGGACATTAGCTGACTGTTCAGTTAAAATAGATCTCTCCCTGAAACAGTGCTGTCAGATTGTTTTTAATGAAGCAAAGTTCAGCCAGTATCACTCATCTGTTTACTCCTCCGCACTCCCTACAATCTGAGTCTCATCCACTGCTCCTTATTTCCAGCTCCTTCACACTCCCACATTCCAGACAACTGACCAACTCACTCTTCCCTCTCATGGATTTTTGCTTCTGCATATTTGATGTGGTGTTTGATATGCTGATTCCCTGATTTCACACGCAAATCTCAGTTCAAATGCCAAACTCCTTGACTCTCCTTCTGACCATTCACTTTATCCATACCTCTCAAATAACTTTCATGACTTTCTACTTTGCATTTTTTGTTGTTGCTGATGTTATTTCTGCCTATCTTGATTTCCTCTGCTAACAAATAAACTCCCTTTGAGCCAAAGAAAATTCTTTGTTTTGTATGCTTAGAGAATGTCAAATTTTTGCATATAGAAGTCTATTAACATATCTTAGAATTTTAAAAGACATAAATATTTCTCAAGTTATAAATGAGAATGACCTTGGTGGCTTGGCTGTATCTTGCAGGTCAACTAAGGTATGGGTTAAAAGTCACTGATAGAATTAGCATGACCTCAAGTGACCTTATTTTCTCAAAATGAGCTGCTCTGTGTTTGCTCAGTGCCAAGCTTCTTCATGGCCAGTGGTTTAGCGTATGGTGGCTTCACAACAGTTTCATTAGCTAGGTCAGAAACAAGCATGATGCATGTGTTTTGAAGTCACCATGAGAAAAAAAAAATCAAAAAAACAACCAGTAGGTAGCAACTTCATTCTTTCTTTCTAGGGCAATGCCAGCAATCCTGAGGCAACCAGCCCATAGTCACTAATATCTTCCCAAGTCTCTTTACATGATCAGCTCCACTGACATCAAAGCCAGCCCTCATCATCGTCTGTCATTCATTCAGTTGTCACAGAATGCTTAACATCACTGAGTAAAAATGTACCTTATTTTTTTGAGAGTACAGTCCTAAGTTCTTGGAATTTCCTTCTGAGTCAGGCCACATTAGCATGAGCAGTCATTAATAAATTACAAGGCTGAATTTCACAAAGAATCAGAAGTTAAATTTTTAAAGCAGTCACCTTAGAAGGCAATGTTATTCTGATGTCGGCATCACCTAAAGTTATTTTAGAATTCCTTTCTTGATTTGTCTTTAAAGTCAACCTATGTGCCATGTTTATCATTATCTTTTATCAAGTTTAATATCTATCAGATTTCATTTTAACCTCAACTAGAATCCATCAGTTTGGTTACCCAGGCAGGCCTCTAAATGTCCACTAGTGGTTTTTTTTTTTTTTTAATTACATTAATCTTCAAAAGATGAACATTTTCCATTTCAAAGAACATATCAGCCAGGTATGGTATCACCTGCCTATAATCCCAGCAACTCGGGAGGCTAAGGCCAGAGTATTGCAAGTTCAAAGCCAGACTCAGCAAACAAGGCACTAAGCAACTCAGTGAGATCCTGTCTCTAAATGAAATACAAATTAGGGCTGGGGATGTGGCTCAGTGGTCAAGTGCCCCTGAGTTCGATGCCCAATATCAAAAAAAAAAATAAAATAAAATAGGGTAAAGAACATATCAGCGGCCCTAAAGGCTATTTTAAAAATACTTTATCAAGTATAATTGACAAAAAAAGTGTACAGTTTTGATACATGTATATTGTGAAGTTATTACCATAATCAAGCTAACCAACATATCCATTACCACACAGAGTTACCTTTTTTGAAATGTGTGGTAAAAATACTTAAGATTTTCTCTTAGCAAATTTCATTACTATTAACTATAGTCACCATTAGGTCTCCAGAACTTATTCATCTTGCAATTGAAAATTGATCCAAGGGTGCCTTATCACCTTTTAAAGAAAATATTCAATTAATAAGATTGCATCCTTCCAAAGAAGATTACTTCAAACAAGGTCTCAGGGCTCCCTGGATGCCGCAAAATATACCTCAGAGCTGGGTTGTTCTTGGAGCACAGTCCATAAATCTCAGTGGTTTCTAATAATACAGTATAATTTGATCTTAGTACCATAGGATTGCTCTTTGTTTTTCTAAATAATGCCAAAAAGTTTCATGAATTAGCACCTGCAACATGAATACTTTGCATCTCTGCACACACTCTCCAAATGTGGTACAAAGGCAAGGAAACCTTAGCTCCATTTGAATATGGGCACAGTAAGACAATACAGTCTAATACCATTTGCCACATTATCCTATGACACCGGGTCGGGGGGATGATCAAGGCCAAATTCCTTGATTCTCCTGACCAGTTTATCCCTACCTCTCAAGTAAAAAATTTTCATGGCTTTCTACTTTGTATTTTTGTTGTTGATGATGTTATTTCTACCTAAGGTAGAGAAGCAACCCCAGTTTCCTGTGTCAAGGAAATGTATAATTGCAGGCATTCTGGGCAATGCATATACCCTTTGACTTTTCAACAGTTCAGTGATTGAATGGTTTTAAAGAATCTATGCTATGAATATACTTTTAAAAAGCCCTGTAAGAAAAATATTGCAATTGGAAATGTGCAGACTTATCATGAATATCATCTTTTCACCAAAAAAAAAAAAAAAAAAGCCCTAAGAAAACACCTCTAACATTATAAAGGTAATGAATTATCTGATGAAGAGTTCTAAATCTAAATAGTTGTAGTTATGATACTTCCATTTACTGGGCACCTATTATGTATAATGTAGTACCTACTTAAAAGTATCTATTAATTGTCCCCACCTGACAGGTAGAGTGAATGAACTTCAGAGGTACATAACTAGCAAATGGGCAAGGTCTATGTTGTGTGGCTACTCCCTAAATGAAGGGCTTTTCTAGAGCCTAATTTCTTTCTTTCTTTCTTTTTTTTAACTTTCACAGACTGCATTTTGATTCATTGTACACAAATGGGGTACAACTTTTCATTTCTATGGTTGTACATGATGTAGATTCACACCATTCATGTAATCATACATGTATATAGGGTAATGATATTTGTCTCATTCCACCATTTTTTATACCCCCGCCCCCTCCCCCTCTCATTTCCCTCTACGTAATCTAAAGTTCCTCCATTCTTCTCTTACCCCCCCCCCCCACCCCCATTATGTATCATCATCCTCTTATCAGGGAAAACATTCCGACTTTCTTGGGATTGACTTATTTTGCTTAGCATGATATTCTCCAATTCCATCCATTTACCTGCAAATGCCATAATTCTATTCTTTTTTTTTTTTTATTGGCTGAATAGTATTCCATTGTGTATATATACCACAATTTCTTTATCCATTCATCTGTTGAAGGGCATCTAGGTTGATTCCATAGTTTGGCTATTGTGAATTGAGCTGCTATAAACATGGATGTGGTTGCATTACTGTAGCATTCCTTTGAGTATAAACCAAGGAGTGGGATAACTGGGTCAAAATGTGGGTCCATTCCTACTTTTCTGAGAAATTTCCATACTGCTTTCCAGAGTATAGAGCCCAATTTCTATAAACCCATCTCAGTTCTCAAGAATAATTTGAACTAAAGGACGAATGATCTCGCTGATAAGCGGATGATGACATATAATGGGGGGTGGGAGGGGTTAGCGTTAGGGTTAGGGTTAGGTTTAGGGTTAGGGTTAAGGAGGGGGGCAAGAATGAAGGAAGGAAGGACTGTATAGAGGGAAAAGAGGGTGGGAGGGTTGAGGGGGAATGAAAAAAATACAGAATGAATCAAACAACATTTTCCTGTGCAAATTTATGATTACACAAATGGTATGCCTTGACTCCATGTACAAACAGAGAAACAACATGTATCCCATTTGTTTACAATAAAAAAAAAAAGAATAATTTGAGTGGAAATAGGGGAAACAAGGAAAGAAAGGAGGGAGAGAAGGAGAAAACGAGCTTGCTAGACAATATGTATTGTAGATACTTTGTTCACGGTTTCAATTATTTCATCTGCAAACCTACAACACATCTAAACGTAACTTGTCCTCGGTTTCTGCTGCTCCCAAGGGGGCACAGTACTATTTGCCAAAGTGAGGAAGTGATTGTTGCTG
Source organism: Sciurus carolinensis (assembly GCF_902686445.1). Classification (NCBI taxonomy): domain Eukaryota; kingdom Metazoa; phylum Chordata; class Mammalia; order Rodentia; family Sciuridae; genus Sciurus; species Sciurus carolinensis. The sequence continues at coordinate 150,633,242 of NC_062215.1, read as the reverse complement.
AAATGAAACAATGCTAACTCCTCATATTATAATCTCTGCCTTCCTGGAGTTTATGTTCTACAAGAGAGCATGCCTTTTTTCTCACTAACATGCCCAGCACTTGGCACAGTGCCCATCAGAAATCGGGCCCAATACATATATGCTATTGAAAACAAATAGAAGAGACTTTTGAGGGGAATAGATGTGAATTTAGGAAAGTAGCTGCCTGAAATAATCAGAACAGCAGAAACTGCCCCTACTCAAAAGAACCTCTCAGGGACATTCTTTCACTTGAAGGTCTGATTGTGTTTGTGTGTTTCTCTCTAAAGTGGTAAGCAATTATTCACACCTTGGTGCCAATGCTAAAAATTGTAACTCAGAAAGAAAGACTGCATTCATTTTGATAACCTATTTCCTCTTGTTCCCCCTACTTATTCTGTATTCTACTCTCAACATTTTTATTTTTTTTATTATTTTATTTATTTATTTATTTGGTACCAGGGATTGAACTCAGGGGCTCTGAGCCACATCCCCAGCCCTTTATTTTTATTTTATTTAGATACTCGCGATCCTCCTGCCTCAGCCTCCTGAGCCCCTGGAAATACAGGCGCACACCACTATGCCCAGCTTACTCTCAACTAACTTTTTAGTGAATTATCTTCTTGGGTAAGATAATTTTTCATTAAATAAGACTGAAAAGCATCTAATAAAATGTCATCAATGCTACAATTAAAAGATGCCTCAGTTTGTACTTCTGCTACTCCTATATACAATTGGGTATTCTTTATTTTTTAAACTGGGAAGTGAAGCTGGGGGTGCTTTGTCATTGAGTGACATTCCCAGACATTTTTTTTTTTTTTTTAATTTTTATTTTGAGACAGGATCTCACTAAGTTGCTTAGGGCCTCACTAAATTGCTGAGGCTAACTTTGAACTTGCGATCCTCCTGTCTCAGCCTCCAAACTTCTGGGATTATAAGCATGTGCCACCATGCCTGGCTTACAAATGCATATTATTAGCATATGCTAATGCTAATAATATCTAATAATAATTTCTAATACATCACCATTTTTTGCTACTTGGTATTTTTAACCTTTGCTTTAAGTTGTATTTAGCATCTATATCTGAAGCTGTGATTCTCACAAATTATCTTTTCTCAGCACATATGAAATAGATATGGAGAATTACAGATAAATACAAAACATGCAAAAGGACTTGCATACTTTTAAATAGGAATTGGTTTGCTTCAGGGGTCCAGTGGTGTTAAAGGAAACGTGATGATCGTGGGTTCATAAGTCTTTAAGTTCTAGCCCACCTATTTACTACATGTTTGACCTTGGGTGTGTCACAGCCTCCTTATAATAATGCATACCTCACAAAGCTCTTGGGAAAACATAAAGTGATAACATACTAGAAAGTGAAATATAGAGTTCTGTACAAATGTAAGGTCCTGTTGTTTGAAGAAATAGAATTACAGGAGTTAGACAAACTTGGTGTCCAATCCTGACTTCACCACCCTTGAGCTGTGTGACCTTAAGCAATTACATAATCCAAATTTCAGTTTCTTCATTTGAAAAGAGATGTGATAATATCTCACAGGTGTGTTTTGGCAATAAAATAAGAAAATGTTCTGGAAGTACTGCCTGAACACAGTAGATATGCCGTCAATGTTAGCACCCTTTCCAGTTTCAGTTTTAAATGCCCTTACTTTCCCTTATCAGAACAACTTCCACGATTCTCTGTTGCCCAATAACAGCCAAGATGAATCATGACAATGAATAAAACTACAAAGCAGCAAGTCAATGATAAGATATAAATCATGGTGTTTTCCCATCCAGTCATCAACTCTCCTCGTACTGGAATCATCAAAGGCAAATTGTATCGAATGACAGATAAAAAGCCAAGGAAACAGCATGCAGCAACCATGGCAAGGTAACTCTGAAACCAGGGCAAAGGACAGGTAGCTGATTATCAAAGAAAAGGAAATGGGTAGATAGCACTCCCCATCACCTGGTTGCTGACAGCCTACGGGGAAGGGAAGGATCCCACTTTCCAACACAAGCAATCACCCACTGTGGCTCTCCCTGCCCTTTTGGTCACTTTTGGTGCCATAGGCAGGATGGTAGGAGGTAGAAAGGAAATCTGGAATCTATAAAGGGGCAAGACACCCCCACTCCCTCGGGCATCAGCTTTGGACCCCCTCCTCTATAGAGGTCTCTCTCTCTTTCTCTCTCTCTCTCTCTCTCTCTCTCTCCTCCCTACCCTTTATTTTTTTTTTATTTATTTTTTTTTTTTACATAGGGCAATGATGTTTCCCTTACCCTTTAAATAAAATATTTTACTCTTGCCTTGGCATTTCTTGGGTGTTCAATCCTCAACACTGGGGGAACAGGACCCGATTCTGATTTTCAAGAACTGGCATCAAATCAACCTGGAAAAGTTACCATAAAAATATGAGACATAATTCTGGAAATATGGGCACTCAAAAATGTAATAGTAAATTGCTTAAGCAAGCAAGGTATGATCAAGTAGGTTCTTAAGATTTCACCAGGTAAGTGGTTTTGGCTCCCTAAGACCTTGTGGTATCTGGGATCACACTGCACAAGTTATTGTGCAATTTATTGGGGATTGCTTCTTACCATAAACAATCAAAAATGCATAATATTGCATACTCTGCCACTAAGCTCTACTGTATGTTATTTCCTAATTAAGGATGCAGACAGGCTGTGCAGTAATGATGATTGATGTCTGCTGCACATCTTAGTGAGGAGCAAGGTGAGAATGAGCATTAGCTCCAACCCACAGGAGAAATGTGGTAATTGCTATTGCTCACTGCACTGCAAATCACATCTTCCTGGAATTACAGAAGAGGCACTTAAGAATAGAGAATTATCTCACATAAAATTGTAGTTCTGCTCATCCTGAGGAACAATCCTAAGAGGAACCTCTTTCGGTTATTTTCTGTATATAAATTAGTGACAATGTCATTTTTATCATTTCTTTTCAGTTGGAGCATCACAATTCCAATAATAATAATAATAGTTCATTTTTTACTTTCTGATGTGGACCTCTTTCATTTCTTGTGTTTCTGACATGCCTTTGTGTCTGGGGATCTATCAGTCTTCTAGTCTGTATTTCTACTTGCCAGCTTGAAACCAGCTGTATTAATGGCAATGGAAATAACTGTCTTTGAAATACTGAGAAACCATTAATGAGTAACGAACAAGTTGGACAGCTAAGCTCTGACTCTTGGCCACTCCCATCATCCTGTGGCTTGATTTCTCAGTAACTCACTTCTTTCCTTTAAAATGAAACACAATACAATACTTATCACTAGTTAAATGATGAGCACATGCAACTGCACCAACTACCATGAAGATTTTACAGTATAGGAAAACTTTGCCTGTAGAGACTATGCCTACTTCCTATCAAAAAAACACTAAAGGGGATCTTTGCTCTGATGGGGAGATACATTCAACCCAAAGTTAACCTTATAAAGCATACTTTCAAAAAAGTGGAGGTTCTTTACCTATACCCTCTGATTTATCTACCTCAGAAATAAAAGCATAGATTAAAATGCTTGTCGTTTGGGGAATGGTTTAATAAATTACAGAATACCCAAACAATTATTCAACCATAGATAAGAAAATAGAAGTGAACTCGTTTATGTAGCAGAAACAGAAATTGTGAATATATTTGTGTGTTTATATGCAATGAAAATCTCCAGAAGGTATACAGAAGGCTCTTTGTAGATTGTCTTCATCCTTTTGCATTATTTGCCTTTTTCGTTTATTATTTTTAATGAAAAAAGTAGGGTATGTGTGGGTCTATAGTTCTCCAAGCTGGGAAAATTGCTTTTACCCTATGGTTCCTTTGCTCAGGAGCAATATAACTATTCCATACAATCTATTTCAATGCACCTCTATTCCAATACAAATCTAGACGTGTTTATTTTCCCCCCAAGGAGCACATTGGTGAAGGGACACTGGCAAGAGGCCCAACCATGACACGAAGAAGCCAAAAAAAAGGTGTCTAGTTCACATTTTGACTAATGATTTCCCACAATGAGAAAGAACATGGCACCTGGACTTTATAAGAGGCTCAGTGATTATTTTATAGTGTGGAGGGAAGAAAATAAACTGCCTCCACCACTGAGAAGGAAGGAGTGAATCAGAATCTGCTCCTGGTAAACTGGATGCGACCTTTAAAGGGCAATTTTGACCCACTCTGAAAGAAAGGAGGGAGTAAACCAGGGGCCTAGAATTCCGTACAGCAGAAGAAATTGAGTTCTCTGGGGTTAGTTCACACTCAAAGCAAAAACAACGCCATGAGGAAGCAACATCACAGACACTGTTTAAAACAAATTAAAGAGCTGAGTATAATCCAGGCCAGGTGGATCTGGATCCTGTTGTGTCACTCACCTGAGACAACAGCTCAAGATATAGGCATGAAGCTGCACAAGAATTAGAAAGCTGCTTTGGGATGTGGCCTTCAAGCTCTCTCCCTGTGTGGAGATAGAAATATCAGGGACAGGACTCATTGTTACACTGGCCAGTGTACTTCACTCTGCTGCTCTCCCTTAGTAGAAATGGGAGTGGAACAATGCCTTCATTCTACCAACTCGTGAGGACGGGATGGGTAGGGGCGTGGTTTGCTCAGTCACACAGCCAGTTATCAGTAGAGTGGTAATTAGGGTTTTGAAGTTCTTAGGACCCTGGCCAGCTCTTTCTATCATATCAGTGGCCTCCTGTTCTAAGGTCTCCTAATGTTTCCAAAAAAGAAAGAATTGATTATTTCCAAGGTGCTAAGAGAAGACAATGGTTCGATGTTGTATTTCATCCGGTTTCCTACTTTTTATCCTGCCCTTCCTGGCATAATGTATCTTACTTCAAAGAAGCAAATCTCAAATGATTGGAATTATAGGGTAGCACAGCTGTCTATCACCAGTGCTTCATTTTCTTTCTTTGCCTGCATATACTGAGGTTTCACAACCAGCAGTGATGTTAGCAACCTTGAATTTAATTGAGTAGTAGGGCTGATGGCATGAGTTTCCATAAGCAGCTCCAGACTTCAAGGTTGTACAAATTATGTAGGATTTTGTAACTAGTGGGGTTCCCAACTAGTGCCAACTCTCTCCTTCTGAGTCAGTTCCATTATTTGTTAAGTAAATAAAAGAAGTATTTCCATTCCCAAAAATATCATTTTAAATTCAAATGCTTAGAAAAATGTTTCAAAAAACATCAGGAGAAAAGAAACAGGCTTTTGATTAGCATTTTCAAGTAGAGCAGGAAGAAGTTATTTTTTTTTCAAATGCAGAATTAAGAGTTCTTTTATTTACACATGGAGAAAAATGAACAAATATTGACATTATTCTTTTTATAATTAGAATTATAGATGCAAGAAGTGGTTGGCTCTAGATAAGTCAGACAAAAGCAAACTTAAAGCATTTCTGTTTCCATCTGTACAATAAGGAATGAT